>NW_027175843.1:1112500-1712500 GCF_023055335.1 Clinocottus analis
ATTCACATCATGCCTGTAGGTGTCAGTAGAGAGCTGTCTGCCGCTGCCGATGGCAAGGTGGCTTCTGATTGGATGAAATAGGAAGCGGCAGAGCGTTGTTGCTGCTGCCACAGTTTATTCCCTCCAGGTGTCAGAGATGTTTGGAATTTGAATTGGTACCTTTGCTCTACATTAAGCATGAGCAGACGTTAGTCAGACAGCTGCACAAATGCTCATAAATAAGGATATAAGGAGTGATATTTATGGTTTTATAAGGTCTGTTATCTGTTCACATTGTTTCAATCACCTGGTCTGAAAAAATGTCGTTTGGTTCTTTTTTTCCATCGCATGACCTTGACAGTGAATTTACTCTTGAGGTGTCAATGAGGTTGCTCACCGCCACCAGGGTCATTACTCATCGTGTGTGTGTGTGTGTGTGGGTGTGTGTGTGTGTGCGCGTTGGCAAAGAGTTTTATGAAGACCTCACAAGCCTTTTAGCACAACACTGAACCTCAGTGTACTATCAGCCTGCCGGCTATCAGGATGCAATTTACAATCTGATGCTCAGATTTATTTTGTCTTTTTACAACAGTATGTCATGCAAATCAATAACCTGATTGATTAGTTGCGTGTGGAGTGATCTTTCTTAGTGTTGCAGCGTCCACAGTGTCTGCACATGGTGCTGCAGCGGAGCGCTGCTTCTTCTCAATGGAGGCTAGAAGCTGGAGAACAGGGAGTTGGACAAGTGTTTGGGTCAAAATACCAGCACACTGATTAATATGATGATCCCAATGGAAGGAGGTTAAATGCTAATGATGTGCTACATAACTAGTAAGCTTCAAGGACAAGTACCATAACTTGATATTGTAATTGTGATTAAACTCACCTTTTTATTCAATGTCGAACAAGTAGAGTAAACAACGGAAACCTTTAAAGCTGCAAGAATAACTTACACTTTGACGCATTGTCACCTTGAATTAGCAAACAATTCGACTTGATTTTAAAGTGATTAGCATCTTAGCCTGACTAGCACCAATGTGTCAGTTTTCATTCAAAATGGTCAGTTCTTTGGGCTGCTCAGCACTGCCGATACAAAAGCAGCTTGTTTTGTTGTTGTTGGTATTATCAGTGTAGTAAACACTGTGGATTACTAATTAGTAATCCACAGTGGGATGAATCCCAGAAACCAAATCATCTTTCCTTTGCTTGTTTTTCTCCATGATTAGACGGCCATGATGACAATGACACCCTCGCTTACCATCTCCCTTTCCAAGAGACGGACGCGAGATTGAATTTGTCAGAACAAAACAATGTCGGGGAGCAGAGTGCAGTAATGGATGCGAGGGACAGCTGAGTGCTTGTTTCTGATGTATGCTGCACCATACCGTGTGGTGCAAAACACTTCCGTTCATCATCCCAGCGGAAAAGCTGTGACGTTTGTTGACTCCTTTGTGCTGCTTTTCACACAGTAATTTTTTTTTATCTACTCTTTTTTTTTTTTGTCAATGGGTTCAAAGCTCTGGGAATAAAGTGATTTAAAGAAGTCATGTCAGGAGAGAGAAGACACTAATGTTGACACAAACCATCCTCCAGGGCGATTGCTGTTTAATGTGTGTGGTGGTTGCAAACAGACTAGTTCTATATATGGAAGAGGCACCAGAGTCTCTGTTCCCAGATCTGCTCTGAGCTCAGGGCAGATCTCCCACGACGAACGAGTATTCTTGTGTTAGTGATAACAAACCACCAGGGATTGAAGAGGCCTGTCTTTAGCAGGTCAAGGCACACACACACACACACACTCTCCCTCTTACGTCACAGGGATCTCATCACACGCACATCATTCATCGCTCTCTTCAAGTTTTAAATCCCCTAGAATTAAGGTCTGAAGTGTTATTAATAATGCTGTGCTCTGCGTTTGAGCTCTGACTCTTTTTTTCTTCTCAGCATGTTTAAGTTTGCTCTTAAGATTTTAAACATGTACGTCTTCCTGCAGAAGGCTCCTCACATCGGGGCTCCGATCCCACTGCTTTCAGGAGGCTTTGTAACAGACGAGTTGTTGTGGCTGCTGATGGATATTTGCCCAGAGCCGCATGGGTGTAATCTCTTTCCTCTGGAGAACAGAGCTCTTGTTTCCTAATGTCCACAGCATCTAATGAGAAGAGCGAGGGCCAGAAAAAAGATCTCGGGGCAGATTTTAATCCACGCATTGAGGTTCTTATCTTCCTGTGCAGTTTTTGAACGTGAATCCTTCTCAAGCAAATGTCACTTTCTCTTTCAGTGTTTATAACTGTCACTTGTGTCTCTTCACACAAACCTTTACTCGGCTCCTGTATTGTAATTTCCACTCTTATGCGCCGTGTCACTGATCATTTCTGATTTAGCAAACCTCGATTTTTTTGCAAAATCTAAAGCGTTCCCCTTCACCGTACCCAGTAGATTAAATATCGCTACGAGGACTTGATGAAGCGCTCCGTACGTTAGCCAGCGTAAACCGTTCCCAGCCAGGTTGTAAATTTAGCAGCCTATTCTGTTTGTAAGCTTAAGCTATAAACATGCTCGTCCGCACACTTTTGCACATTTCCACTGTTGACAGCAGGATCTGCAGACATGTTCTTATAAGGTGCTCGGCGGTGCCACGCCAGCGCGTAACTATGTTCCACTACTTTTATGGTAAAACTCTGGTAATGTGAGATTAAACGGACCCTCGTTTCAAATCCGCTGCAGCCAGCGGTCATTGCAAGAAAGCTCTTTTGAATAATTTCAACCACATTTAGAAAATGGATCACCAGAATATTTCTCTGATTTGCCTCTCAGGGCTCTCTACAAGGCAAGTGGTCATTAGCATCAGTGTGTGTGTGTGTGTGTGTGTGTTTTCTTTTAAGTGCCTTGTCGTTCAGGATGATCTGAGCCGTCTACGTATCAGACGCCATTATCAGTCTGGTTTTTCACAACTGAACGGAGCTGCAGGCCGTTCCCCCGTCACAGCAGCGCAGTACACCTGTCTGCGTCGACAGGTCGCGCGCCTGGTCGAGGACGACGTGTACGACAGAGGATGTTGTTTCTATGGCAACCTCATAATTATAAACCGTGGTCCAAACGTCCTCCGGCCAGCGCCGCTCATTAGCCTTCACCTCTCCCCCCGCTGGTCGCAACACACATAAGTCACACACACCCTCTGACGCAGGGTCGGCCTGGTTTACGTCCAGGTTTTTTTTTTTCTCTCAGCATTTTCCATCTCAAACTTCAGCTCAGGGACTTTCGGTTATTGATGTCTTCTCCTTGGCCCGTTTCCCCCCCCACGCCGTGTGTATTCCTGGGCCTCTGTTTCCTCGTCTCGTCCTCGTGTCATGTGCACATGCAGAGGGAAGAACAGCCTCCGAAAAGGTGGAACAGAGAAGGGAAAACATCGAGGCGGGTGAGGTATTAAAGTGGCATTTAAATGATGGTTCAACAGCTTTTTTAGCGCGCACAAAAAAAAGGCAGAACAACTGAAACAGAAGCAAAAACCTCAGTCTTAAAGGCCAAAACAACAAAGAAAAACCCCACACTAGCTAGAACAAAGTATTCCTTCCCTATTGGAGCGAAAGAAAAAACAATACTGACCTTCCATATATCCCCAGGTCTGACCGCTTAGAGAGGAAGAGAAGAGAGAGAGCACTGGATCTGAGCGTCTAGTCATCCAGCCCACTGATCTCCTGATGTAGCTCAGGTGGTGCGGTGCAGGTGAACCTGATCTGCAGCAATCAGGCAGCCAGAGGGGGCGTAACGTCGTGTCTCTTCTCCCTGCAGGGTGTCGGTCTGTCCGTTCATGGACGGTTTCGAGTGGCCACTGAGAAGACGCTGTTTGCCATGCCGGAGACTGCCATCGGTAAGACCGCCCGGCTGCACCAGCGCTCATCTGCCTCGAGGGAGGAGGGAGGAGAGGGGGGGGCACTGGTTGGCTCCCAGTAGTGTGAGTGGGTATCCAGACCATTAATTATGAAGGAGCAGTGATTTGACGCAGCTGGATCCAATTCAAATGCATTCATAGACGTGATGTGTGTCTGCATGGGAAGCCGGGAAACGAGAACACACCGAGGGTCAGAGACGAGTTGTGCTCAGCAACAGCTTATGATGGATGGCCTCCATAAAAATGGCATTTCAGGGGGAAAGAAATCTGTGTTTTACTCAATTGCTCCTCAATGGAAGAGACGATACGATGAACTGAAGGGACAGGAAGGGGTTTGGATGGAGGGGTTATTGGAGAGATCAAACAAACTGTATGATTAAAGTAAATGATTGGCAAGTCATGTTTACGAAGTTCACTCATCTCCGGTGAGCGTTTCAGCGTGGTTACTTTTCCTAATTAGCACCAAGCACTAATGCAGCTAAGGCTCATGGGAATGTTGTTTTAGATTTGGGTTTATATCTGAGGATGGAGCTAGATAGACAGGTGAGGGGATCCACAGAGTTCCTGTGGGTAACACTGACATCTAGACCATATTTTAACACAATCCATCCAATAATTGTCGAGACATTTCATCAAAAATGTACAACCTTACCAAGTTATTAACATGAAAGACAAAGAAAAGAGGGTTCCTGCTGAGGGGGATGTCAATTTTTGCATAATCTCATACCGACCAAAATAAAAGGATGCATCATATACTAATGCTTGATCAGTAACTAAATGGCTCGCTGCATGGAGAAATCTTAGTGTTTTACTGCACTGTGCTAAGCTTTAATTTGCTCTTTAGCTAATTGACCCGTGTGGACAGATGGCCGTCGTCTGAGGAGCTTAGTAACAAATCTCTAACAACGAATGAACTACAGCTGGCGTTGGTGTAAACTAGCTGGTTGTCACTTAAACCCAGATGGATTTATCACAGGTCTTTAATTGTGTTTGAAGTATTTGCAGGAATCTGTGATATAATCCTTATTGTGAGTCACTCTGGGTCCGTGGCCAGCGTATAGTTCCCATCGCTCCTCAGTCCGTGTTTTCACGTCATCAACACGGTTAATGGATATAGAGATGCATCTCTGATGATCAGCTCACACACTGCACAAAGGTTGTTTTATTCTGTTTGAATCAAGTCGTTGTTTTGCTGCAGCTGCAGCGCTTTGTCGTGCAAGTGACCATACGGTCCTTTTAAAGTGGTTTAACGTGTGTGTGTTCATTTTCTGATCTATTGACTGTGTGATCTCACTGATTCACACTCGCAAACTTCCAAGGACACTTGCTTCGTCCTCTGTTTGACACACACACACACACACTCACGCACATCGAGCTCATTCCCGATCATTCTGGGCTCGGTCTCCATAATAAATCTTCCGCGGATGCTTTAAGTGGTGCGCGTTGAAATTGACAGAGATGTCCGGAGCAGAGGGAAGAATGACGATCAAGTCGTCAGCGGACAGGACTCGACTTCACCAGAAAGAAACGTCTGAAGTTCCCGTTGTGTTCGTGTTGTGTGCGTGGCATTTTCCCAAAGGCGAGGCCACAATGAAGAGGAGGAAATGGGACCTCAATTCAATTGCAGAGGCGGAGGATTAGCGATACGAGGTGATTGATATACGACGGCGTGTGTGTGAGGGTGTGTCTTGTGTTTAGTTTTCTCCATTAGGGAAAAGCAACTGCAGAGCTGCTTCGAGACCCTTTGTGCTTATTTTAGGCTCGATCCTGAGAGGATGGAAACCTCTCTTGTGTGACTTTACTGCAACTTTACTGTCATGTTGTGTTGTCAGGATTTTTTTTAAAGTCTTAAAGCTTAGTATGGGTTAAAGTACAGAGGTGAGATTTCATGTATGTATTTCTATGAGCATTTAAATACAGCTGACTACCTCCTCTCAGGGCCGCATCGACGTGTTTTATTCTAATAACATTCTCTTTGCTCTTCTGTGAGCATTTTTGGGACAAAAACAAGTGGTCATTAACAGCAGTGTGTGTGTGTGTGTGTGTGTGTTTCCTGTTTTCTGTCGTTGAGTTGAAACACTCCTATCTGTACGTTGTATATTACAAATATCAATGTTCATCTTTTGCTCTCTAGTTGATTGACATCAAGAAGCTTCCAGTTACATCAGGCCAATATAAAAATACTATATCAATATTTCTATATTCATTTTTTTAACTAAACCCACTTAGTCATTATAGTCATATCAGTGATGGTTATTGATCATCTCATTTTATAAATAATGAGTCTTTTTCAGGTCTTTGAGGTTGTTAATGTTGTGCTATTTGACGGTTGCCTCATCAGTGATCTGTGAGGGCTTCGCTTCGTTTGTGCAGCTCGTTTGCTCCTCACTGGATTTGACACCCACTCCGGCTAATTAGACCTTTTCTCCAGCGTAAAGTTGGAGGGTGCTGTGCTGTAATCATGTGACTCCGAGCAGGTGCAACGCAGCAGGAGAGAGGGAGACGCTCATCAAACCAGTAGAGGTCTGCACCAACCCACACGGTCTGATGTGAACACCTGCGAGGGGAACACCCAAAATCTAGTTTATTAGACCAGATTGAGCCAAATTAAGTGAATGAAAGTGCCAATTACGGACTATTAAAGTGTGGATGTGGATGTCAGTATAATCATTGGTGTAAGTGGATGTGAGTGTGGGTGTGTGTGTGTGTTTTATCAGGTGCAAAACGATGCAGAAGTGTGTGAGGGGATAGAGAGAGGGAGGCAGACGTTTATTCAAATGAAACGTTGCCGGCACCTCGTTCCAGAATGACTTTGATTTGGTTTTATTGATTGTTGACGCTACAAGTACAGATTTTGTATTTATTTATTTCATTACAACATTCCCCTGAGAGCACTCGGTGTCATCTACAACATCTTAACCAAGTCATTGTAGGAGAAACTGTTCCACTCTTTATGAATGTGAGTTTTTGGATGAGGGAGTCGTCGGACACCAGATGATTCAGAAAATGTCCGTCGTTGTCTCCATTAACGTTATCGACATGTTTCCCCAAATCTCATGAATCATCTGTTGATGGCCGAGTGGAGAAGCTCTGATCCGTTGTCGCGGTCTGCATCTCATCCTGTCATCATTGCTTCCCGGCCCTTTAGGGACCCTCGCTATGATTTATTAATGCTCCCACTCCACCACCACGCCCAACAACACTTTATAATTCAGCAGCCAGCCCTTCAACGCTCCTTTAAGGATCCGTCGGGGCAAAACAAAGTGATTATCTGTTAAAAGTAGTATTGTTCACCCCCTTAAGGATAGAACGATGACTTCATAACTAGTCAAACACTCGCTGCTCACCGCACCAACACGTCAACCCCTTCTGTGGCGAGATTAACCGGGTTAACCTGGACCCCGCTAGCGTTCTGACCGACAGCCGTAATCTGTCACATTTATGATATTACATTTTCAGCCGTGAATCAGGTCAACACATCTAATCCCTCCCTCCTCCTCCTCCTCGAGCCGCGATAGAAAAAAGCTGTCGGAGAACCTAAATGGACCAACAGAATCTCCTTTACTGTCAGAAACGTTGAAATCCAACGGAAACGTCTTTGAGATTACAGAATACATTCTGATTGCTCGTGAGCTGTTGTTTATCTTGTTTACAGCGAGCCAGCGATCGTTTGTTCTGTCAGTGGTTGTAACTTATCACACTGGACGAAGGTAGGAGGGTAAAGATGGAGGACAGTGCTGGTACCTGATACCTGGTCCTTTAAAAAAACAGTATTTTCTTATGCTGGAATATGAGAAAAAGACCACAAACTGATTTGAGAATAAATTAATCAAACGAAAGTGACGGTGTCAAAAAATATGTTTTAAAATGTCACCTTAGGTCACTGTCTTGTAAACAACACAAGTGCCATATCAATAATACGGTTAACATTCATTTGAATTAATTTCATTAATCCCATTATTAATCTCCACCCAATCGGTAAATTAGAAGAAATAAAAACACCAAGATGTTCCTCCCGTGTCGGGGCATCGTGACTGTGAGAGCTGCCGTCCTCGTGGAAACATCCGCCTTTGAGTGGAAATCATTAACCGACCGAACCTTCCACCAATCTTGTTCATCGGCAATAAACTTCTTCAAAGAAGACGATCAGCCAATCAGAGGCCGAGCAGAGCGGCGCCCTAAATAACAAGCCGCCAACGCTGTGGAAGAGGTCGAGTAGAGGCCACATAAAAAAAGTTCCCAAAAAACTCTCCTGCACATTTATTGCTCGTGTGCTTTACCTGCCGTGTGCCTGAAGTTGCCTTCTTCCCCTGAAAGGAAACTTTTCACTTTATTTTCTGATGTTTTCCAATTAATCAATAAGCAGAACAATAGCTTATTATGTCAATTGGTTCTAGTGTAGTGCTGCGTAATCCACTAGATATTATTTACATGTTTAGGGACTAGTCTGCGGAGTAGTTCAACATACACTCCCTCCTTAGTTTGGGAAAACATGTCTCAAGGATGAAGGCCACTGTGACCTCACTGATCACTCACACGTATCCTAAGTTAGACAATTTTACACAATTAGTCCGATAAGATAAAACGATAAGCTGAGGACATTTTGGACAGACAAACAAACACGAGGCAGTATTTCTAGTTTGTTACGCGTGTATGTTTTTAAGAACTGTCTCTCACATATCAGTGGCGTGTGCTCATGTGAGTGTTTTATTTTGACAGGGCTTTTCCCTGACGTGGGAGGCGGCTATTTCCTGCCGAGGCTCCAGGGGAAGCTGGGACTCTTCCTCGCCTTGACGGGTTTCCGTCTGAAGGGACGCGACGTGCAGAGAGCCGGCGTCGCCACTCACTTTGTGGAGCGTCAGAAGGTACGACACGGGGCTGCGTGCGTGACGTACACAACATGCATGTTCCAAGATATTGCTTTTAAATTCATTATCTGATCAACATGGCGGCTCAAGCCGTGTGTGTGTGTGTGTGTGAGGCTGCAGGTCGCTGAGGTTAAAGCTCCACTGGAAAGCCGGACGCTGAGTCACTGGCTGTCTCACGCTTGTTTTAAAGATGCCAACACAGCGCCGGCTGGTCCAGAGGCGGGTTGTGTTTGTCTTGCTGTTGGCGTGAGGTCAGACCAGCAGGCAGCTCTGTTTATTCAGGACTGCGACCTTCGGTTCAGGACGGAGCTGCAGCGGGTGGATTTAGTTTGTTTGTGCAACTTCAACAGCAGTTTGACCAAAAGCAAGGCCGGAAAAGTCTCTCGTATATCTTTCACATGGACTGGATGTGTTGAATGAAGCCATAACTACAAATACAGAAGCATGCAAAATAAACTAAACAGGGACAAATAGCTTTTGGAATATGTAAAGTTCCCTTGCCAGTGTTTCACTAGTGTGTCGCCAAGAGGGAAAGATGGGATTGTTTTCAAAATGATGGATTTAATCTCGGGAACGAGAGGAACCACACTCGTCTGCACACACACACACACACACAAACACGTGGCCAAGTTTCCTCGTGGCTAATTTTGAACGTCCTTTGTATAGATCCTGGATCTGGAGAAGGAGCTGGTGTGCCTGAAGTCTCCCTCCGCTGAAGACGTCTCCAGAGTGCTGGATTCATACCAGCAGCAGGTGAGACTCACGTCCAGGCGTATGTTTTCATAAGGACGCTTGAGTTGGTCTGTGATGATGATGATGATGGTGATGATGATGGTTGTTCTCTGTCCACAGAGCAGTCTGGATTCTGAGAAGCCCTTCGTGTTGGACGAACACATGTCTGATATTGACCGGTAGGCACTGGACGTCGTCTCTTACTTCCTTAAATGCCATTGGAGAGTCAGAAAACAACATTGTTTTACGTCGTCTCTCAAGCTTTTGGACAACAATGGATATGTTATACACAGAAAACACCTTTTACACACTTCAATGTTGCCATTTATGGGTTTTGTTGATGAAATAAAAACAACAAACCATGTCTTTTAAAGCTGTGAACCAACACTACAAGCAGGGGGAATCCCATTATTGAGGAAAACGGTCTGATTTCAGTTTAATTGAGAGCGAGCTTTCCTTCCTTTAGGCTGTTCAGCTCCAGCAGTGTGGAGGGCATCGTGCAGGACCTGAAGGCAGACGGCTCAGAGTTCGCCAACAAACAACTGGAGGTATGCTGTCGACCTGCGGCTTGACGACAAACACCGACACGATCACTTTATTCACTTAAAGTAATTCCACATAAACAAAGCAACACCGGAGCAGAGGCATCAGGTCCTCCGTCGTCTCCGTTCCCAAATATACAAATAAAAAGAGACAGACGCACTAGATCTGCTTCTAGTGGTGACTGTGGCAGTTCACGTAGATCAAGCTCTTCTAGCAAATCAATAATTCATTTTCTATTAAATCAGCAAATCAAAAAAACGTACGAAACATTCAAACAGCCTTAAGGAACGGCTTGTTGCCCATCAGGTGTGCAAGCATCAACGTCCTGTTTGTCCTGTTTATTCTGTGTAAATGTGCATTTGTCTCTAGTGCTTTACATATACATCTTGAATGAATTCGTTTTTTGTTATTAAAAAAAATGTATTTTCAGGCTGCCGTGAACAAAAAAAACTGTCCAGGGACAGCAGATGAAAAATGACTTCAGTGTGCATTTGTTTCTGTAAAATAAACAAGTTAAAATAAAAGAGTGCGCGTGTTCAGACACTCGTCTGTAGTGTTTGAAGGAGCTGCAGCTCGGCTCCTCCACCGTCTGCTGCACGCCGCCGCCGGCGCCATGGAGCTTGTCATTATTCTGCTTTAGCAGTATATGTTAGTAAGTAGTGGTCGCCTGTGTTTAAGCACTTAATGGGGTTAGTCTCAGTCCTGTTGGCCGGACCAGAATCCCTCTTAGCCGACCAGAGCGGCTTCAGTCCGCAGGTTTTCCTGAACGATTCTGGAAACCGACTCTTCTTGGTGGTCGCGACTCTCATGTCTGCTTTTCAGCTGTTTGAGTCGTTTTCATGTCACGACGCTCCGACGAGATCAAACCTGGAGAGGAAGGCGTTTAACCTGACGTAACAGTGCACATGCCCCAGATTAGACCCCAGATTAGACCTCCTGATCACGCCGGGATTAATAATACCGGAGAAGCGGTCAGCTGTTATGTTATTTTGTGTTTATTGCTTTGATACATTTAAAATATGGGTGGGGTCATCCCAGGAATTAAATATTTATTCTAATCCCACTTCCCTCAGTTCCTCCACCTTCTTGCTCATTAAACATTCAAAGCTATCTTTTTCCTTATTTACACGTTGCCATGATTATTTCTTTTTCTTCGTGACTTTCATTTGATCATTTGTATTTATTGTTTTCAATCTAAAAGTGCACCAACGCGTTCTCCTCTTCCAGACGCTGTCCAAGATGTCTCCCACGTCCCTGAAGATCACGCTCAGGCAGCTGCAAGCGGGCGCGGCGCTGAGCCTGCGGGACGTGTTGGTGATGGAGTACCGGCTCAGCCAGGCCTGCATGGTGAACACCGAGCATCCTTTTGCATCATTCAGTAGGAATTGAAGGATTAGGGAATTATTCTGCAAGTCGAGGAGCCCTTTGTGTTCTCTTCTATTTATCTTTGAAGTTTAAAAATGTCAGCATGACTTATCGTGATCATCTGAGACAGCTGCTTTTAGTTTAGCGCCGACTAAGAGCTGAATGCTAACAGCGTCTCATCTCACGGGATCGTTTCCGTTGTTTTGCAGAGAGGCTGCGACTTTTATGAAGGCGTCCGAGCCGGTAAGTCACCCTAACGGCAAATACGGCAATATTGACTCTAAATGGTATTAAAGCATCAAATAAGTGCAATTTTTCTTTTTCCAATTGGTTTCCAGTGCTGGTTGACAAGGACCAGAGTCCCAAGTGGAACCCCTCGACGCTGGAGGAGGTGTCCGAGCAGAGCGTGGACCAGTGCTTCTCCTCGCTGGGAGAGAAGGACCTGACGCTGTGACGCCTCCCGACCCGCCAAACACACACACACACACGCACACACACACCACTTACGCCTTCACTCAGCCTCCGTGCACCGAGTCATGTGACCGGACCGCACAAAGTTCATCTCATCGGTCACATACGGTTTGTCTCAACGCCGTGGAGACGTTGAACTGCAGGATCCCAGCTGCTCCTCTGAGGAACAAAAAGGTCTGATTCATGTTCCTGTAAAACTAAAATAGCAGCAGGAGAGGTTGGAGAAGTGTAAACTGGGCTCTGCAGGGTTTTATTGTTTTTCTTTACGTAAGCTGTGCAGCAGGAACTCTCTCTTGTGCCGCTCAGCAGCACTAACACATGGGAGGAGACGATGAGCCCACTGAGTGCTGTTACACTTCCTGTGGGTGTTTGTGGGTGTGACATTGACCGGCGTCGTCTGGTCTCCCTGCAGCGGGGTCGCTTCTCCTCCTGCGGGTGATTTATGACGTCTCTTTGTCTCGTTCCATCATGTTTTCTTTCCACTAGTATCTGCACTGTTACAGATGCAACAGGTTTCCTCGGACTCTCTCAAGAGAAGTGGCAGATTTTGGAAGTATATCAATATTTGTCCTGAATGCAGTTATTGTCACGTTGCATTTTTTAATAAACAGAGGTGTGCATGTGATATAGCGTGTTTTTCGTAATAAACTTCATCTGATGGACACGTCACTGTAATTCAGACTTTATTAGTTCTCAATAGTTTCATTATTTATGAGACAACCAGCCAGATATCAGACATCGACGCTGGACCTCGAGGCAATAAAGAGCTGGTTGTGTAGCAGAAAGAGACGCGTCGTCTAAAGACACAACTTGTGCTTTAAAGAACATTTATTAAGACCACGACCTTTTTACGACCTGTTAAGTGTTCTTGTGATGAACGGACATAAACCTGCTATCACAGCAGGTACCGTTAGACTTTTTTATGTCAGCCTTTTCTTAAACGTCGCCCCATCCTGAACGTCCTGTTCATACAGACAGAATAACAAAACTACTGAAGGGAAATGTGAAAGATTCAGGCAGACAAACTTATTGCACTGTGTATTTTTGCATTTATCTCTCCTTCAGTACAAGCCAGCCTGTTTTTTCCAGTAACCCTGAGTGTAAACTTGGCCTTATGGTGCAAGCGTGGAAGACCTGACTTCACAATAAGAGCAGACTTCAAAATAAAAGCAGACTTTTGGTAAACGTGACAGGACATGTCACGTTCATTCAATCAATACGTCTCCAATTCTATAGATGCATTAACTTATTAAACTGAGTACAAATGAACTTTATTTGATTATTTTTTTTACAGTTTTCTATATTTCAAGGAAAACAATATTGACATTCTGATTTTGAATTTACAACATAATGAAACTGCTCGATCCCTAAATTTTCTGTTACGCAGAGCGTTGCTGCACCGTTGTCGGATGAATTATGATTGTTTATAATATTTAAGCTGCATCATCAAACCCAGAGGAGTGAAACCGGTCCGTTCTTTTATCAGCGTGGATTTTATGTGAAGGCAAAACTGTCGGTGTGATCGCTCTGCAGCCGCATGAAGAGCACCTGGAGCAGGCTTATGAACAGTTTTTCTTTACGAGTTGGAGCACCTTTACCTCGTGTCTGTTTTAATCTCGTCCTCCTGCTTCTCGTTCCCGATCTGACTCAATAAACCACGTCTCACCTCCATGGCGGCCTCGTGGAGCAGCAGTCTGAGGCTCCAGCAGACGGGACGACCTTCACAATAAACCGCCATAAATCGTGGGAAAACAGAGTATTATTTCTGTCTGCGTCACGGATAAACCCCTCGTGCTTTTAGGCCACTATTTGCTCTGCAAACAAGAGGATTGACGGGTGACTGACGGCCGGCGCTTGTTTGTTCTTCGTGCAGCTGAACTTTGAACCTGCTGTGCGTCCGCTCTCCTGCAGGAAGCAGGACGAGTGCTTCTCCTGTTTGACGGCTGATTCAAATGGATAATGTTGGAGTAGTGGTTTAGAACATAACCGAGACATTTCAAGAATGATCGAAGGCATGAATCAGATTTATTGGCATCAGTTTTTACACACACACTATGTACAGTTTGCAAGTTCCATCCTTAACATCCACAGGCCGACATGCGGCGTCCCACGAGGCGACTTCCCTGAGGCCGTTTCTCACTTCGCCGGCGAGTCGGTGCACATGAGTTCTGCCACTCGCTCGTCTTGTTTTGCTTCAGCACCGACAGGTGTTTCATCTACGAAACTGTTGATTGAATCAGATGTCGTTCAGTCGACAAAACGAATGGTTGTTGTAAGACGTGGGTTGGTTTAGGGCATCCCTACTCGTCTTCGTCATGTGTGAGAGTAAACTGAGCGTCTTTGGGGTTTTTTTTACAGTCGGTCGGATAAAACCAGCAAATCAAATACATCACTTTTGGCCTGTGAGACATTTCAACAAACATTCTGCACTATTGACATTTTAAAGACTAAAACGATAATCAAGAAGTCAATTGACAGATCGATTGATGAGGAAAACGATCGTTAGTGGCATCTCTAATTGAATCCGTGCTAAAGGGCACAACAGCCTTTCGTATTGTGCACCTAAAGGATTCTATCTTTCTCGAGTAAAGCTTTAATAAAGTGTTTTAGCAGCATCTCCCGTCTATCAAGAAACACATGCTGGCATTCAATTATTGAAATCGGGGGACTTTGAAAACTACAAATCACGGTTTCCAAAAGGCATCAGCAGCCTTTCCCAGATGTTCACACTGGATCGTGATGGATTATGGCAACATCTTTGATGAATTGCCTAAGAAATAGATTGCACACCCGATTTGGGGATCTCAAAAATATCATTTAAAGCAACGTGAAAAAAAATAATTTGTTTCCAGCATAAAAACTGGAAAGTAAATGTGCATCTTAAATTGCACAAACTGATCCAAACGCTGCCGTGTGCTGCAGAAACAGGCCTTTTTTTTTCGTTTTTAATCCCAATCGTTGATAGAAAACAGTGTTCTGCACAACAGAGAGATTATACGTTTGTCATTTTATCTGAAGCGAAAACAATTGCAGTCAGATTAGGAATTAGCAACATGGCGCGTCATCTCTAATCTTTAGTGCGCTCGCAACACGTTTGGGAGACGACCCCAACAGATTAATCTGTCCGCACAGATTAGTGCAAATTATGTTTCAGGGTTTGGGAGTTAGAGTGACGTGTATGTATATAAACATGTTTTATACATGTCCGTTCTGACCTCCAGAGGTCTAGAAACCTTCTGGAGTGAGCAGCCCTTTGATCAATTAGCTCAGCTAAACCATGTAGCTTGTTAGCGGTTAGCTCACAAAGTCTGCTAACGAGGCGCTTCACTCTTGCCAGAGTACCAAAGCTCTCACCTCAGACTCCTAGCCAGTCGGAAAGGTGGCAAACTTCTCAAATGAATTCAGTATTAATATTTTTTGCGACACATCCTCCTAAATAACTCGTTTAACTCGACACCTGAAGTGGAGGACCACGACTAGTCTGAGTCTACGTTGATGCAACCGGCCCCTGCGGGTCAGACTTCCTGATGCAACGTGTGACTTACACATCGACTGCTGTCCGTCGACAGTGAAACACTGTTCATGTCGTCAGAGACGACCTGGGGAGAAGGCGAGTGGAGAGAAAGGTCCCCTGCCACTGTTGGCGTATGGCTTGTGTTAAAGGTATTCTGTATACTGGTCCCTAGTATTATTATTATTATGATGGTAATAACTACACCACCATTCAAAGCTGCTACCACTGCAGATACTCGTATGGCAGTGTAAGCGTCGTTATCCGTGCTTTTTCTTTTAGGAGAACTTACATTTTGGGCAAATCCCAATGACATCATTAAGAGTAGCTGTGCAGAGATCTGCAGCTGCACCACATCACACCTCCGTCCAGAGACCAACGAGCAGACATCATGTTCCTTCTGATAGAAATCATACTTTACAAAACAGTGTTGGGCTCATAGAAACATTCATTAAGGACTTTGGCGGCTGTGAACCTCTTTTCCAAATATATCTACTGTCCCCTGGTTAGTACCGCGGCCCTGCATTGTGGCCAGCACCAGCCTATTTTAAGATATATATATCTATATATATCTATATATATAGATATATATAAAAGTTTTGAAGTTTGCATATTTGTGCGTGTCCTCTTTAGAGCGCATGGCATAATTTCTCACTCAGGCGTTGTACAATAATGTTGACAAAAAATAGGCCCGACAACGTTTGTACAAACACCAACACCACGTGTTTTTTGTTTGTTTGTTTGTTTGTTGTTTAAAACTCCAGTTCTGTGTTCTGTTGACAAGCCAAATCCTCTTTGAAAAGTGTGTCAATCCTCTCGCGCACTGCTCTGGTTTCTTTGTCGCCGGCAGCTCGGTGATCCGAGTCCCAAAACGTGACAAGTTCCCGCGTTCGTGGACTCGTGTCCACAGAATCCTGGAGTTTAAGGAAATACACCACGCATGCACATGGTTTCCTGGAGTCATTTGGAGGAGTCCTGCCTGCTGGATGCATGGATGCATGGATGCATGGATGCATGGATGCATGGATGCAGGGCTGCGGTCAACCTAATGGCAGTGTGGGAGGAAGACGCTGCTCTCTGCAGCATCTCCTGGGAGGCCGGCAGAGGAGACCTTCAGCCCGCAGAGCCCTCTGTCAGAGCAGAAGGAGCCGGACTGCCGGGTGTGTTTCTGACCTCAGAGTCCCAGTTTCAAGGAAGAGTCTTCACCAAATGAAGGGATCTATTAATAACTTCCTCCGTAAAAAGGACTGGATCTCGGCCCTGGGGCAGCATCGAGGACTATCGGGTAGACTTTCACTGGCAAGAGGAACTAAAGAGGAGAATACCAGGAAATATCTGATAGGATTTCTTGCTTTGCGTTATGGGTCCAGCCACAGAGAGCCAAGATCTACTGGTGGAGGGTCCGACACCGATGAGACATCCAGCTGAAGACACTGCGGGCTCCAGCTTTCACATAATCACAGGAATGTGGACAAGATCAGAGTGCTTTAGTCGCTTTGGAGGCGGGTTTTAGGTTCAATCCAAGAGTATAATCCAATCCAAAAGTGGGTCAAATCGGAATTACTGACAGCTCGTTCATATTCCTGCTCGCAGCAGGTAGATTCTTGAAGGATTCATTCTGAATGAAGGTGTTTCGAGACCGGCGGCATCGTTTATAATCCCGCGTTCAACCTCCCAGGTCTCGAGGTCAAGGCGGCCTCTGGCTTCGGTTCTGCCGTTTCCCGCTGCGACGTCACCCCTCCTCGCGTCACGGCACGTCACACTCGATGTAGGGGATGTCGCAGTAGCGGCGGTCGACCTCCACCCACTGCTGCACGGCGCGGGCCACGATGTCCTCGGAGAGCTTCTGGGCGTACTCCAGCAGCACCGGGTTGACCTTCAGGGAGCTCTCCGGCGAGCCCATCTCCGAGTGGACCAAGTAGGCCTTCTCGCCCCGCGCCCCCTTGGACTTGTGCTCCACTTTGTCCGCCGAGTTTGAGTTTTGGCCCGCCGAGTCGCTCCTCTTGGATTTGACACACCCCATACTCTCGAGGGTGTCGCATTGATTTACTTTAGGTGCGTGTGCGGCGGTGAGGCGGGCGAGGGTCTTTAGTTAGATTTCTGACATTTTGAACCCCGGAAGCGATCGGTCGGTACGTCCCAGGAGCAACGCCGCACTTCCCCCCTCGAAGTCTCTCTGCTGCGGTCGGCTTTTCAGCTCCCGTCACGCTCGTCCATGTCCGAGTGCCAAGGCGCGTGATGAAGCGGAGGCTGGTAGATTTAGAGGGCGCCCCTGGGTGCAACTGGCTAGGAGGCCCATCCCTGTGTGGGGCCGGTGGCGGCGCTGACACGGTCCGTCTCGCTCTCACGGAGGCTGGAACCCATCGCTTCCTCAGCTGCAGAGAGAGAGGACATGAAGACAAACAAGGAGGGAAATTTAGTGATTTCAATTCCATCAGACGGCCTGAAAGTACCAGATGGCGGGAACGAGGAAAGGTTTTTCACGGCGGCAACGAGGCGACTGCGTGACCCCGGGCTCGAGGTCAAGGCCTCACCTCACACTCTGCCCCCCCTCGCCCGCCCTCCACTAACTCAGTGTGTTTTTTTATGACTCAATCCCTCGGCCTATTTTGTGTGTTGCATGACACGGGCGAGTCCGTCTCCGGCTTTCAGAGCAGCGCTGCTGTTTGGTTGTAAGCCTGCGTCTCCCATCTGTTCCACTAACCGAGCCGCGCAGCCTGATTCACAGTGACAGCTCCTCCTGGAGCTGCAGGCCCTGTGTGCACAGAAAACACATGTGCTCCACACACAGAGCACACGGCCATTTGAACCGGACACACGCAAAAATCCTCTGCCAGATCTGGTGTTGTATATAAATGAGATTAAATAGAGGCAAGTGTGTGTTTTAATGTTAATGCACCAACTGTGAGATCATCAATCAGCTGTCAGAGAGACACGTGCCACGTGGAATAAACCTGATACCTCAATGAATGGAAAATACATCCGCAGACATGAGATCAGAAGGAATATGACAACAGCAGAGATCCTGGAGCTGTACATACTTTTGACTGTGTGGCAAATGCGTCTGGGTTTCCTTCATGACCAACAAAAAAAATAGTCCGGCGACGGAGGAAATAACCCAAGGTCGATGAAGTAAACAATAATCCGGGTGTGAAACACAATCAATACCAACAATAATCAGCTGGTTCTTCTGCTCTCCCTCTGCTCCTCAAACTGCATCCGAGCGATTTCAACTTGACGCGTTATTGATTGTGTGCAAGAAAAAGAAGAAAAATAAATAAATAAATATACATCACCAAAGTTGCCGCTGCTGCCAGGTTTGTTTCCTGCAGATTGAAGGGCTCCGCCTCAGATTAAATCACGGACTAGAGGACCAGACGGCGGAGGGCTCCTGTTGCCTGCTCGCCGGTCCGACGCCGAGTGGCGCTGCGCGGCAGAGACGAAAGCAGCAGACGTCTGGACGGAGTGAAGCGCGGCGACACTGCGCGCCAACTGCCGAGCCGCGGCGGCGCGCAGGAGGAGCGCGACCGCGCCGCAGAGGCTGGTGCGACAGCGCCCTCTGGCGGCGACACGGAGACACTG
The DNA here is from genome assembly GCF_023055335.1 of Clinocottus analis. NCBI lineage: Eukaryota > Metazoa > Chordata > Actinopteri > Perciformes > Cottidae > Clinocottus > Clinocottus analis. The sequence continues at coordinate 1,131,441 of NW_027175843.1, forward strand.
CACCGGATTAAAATGTGCGCCGAAAATGAGCGCGCTGATCTTCAGTCTTTACTTCAGTCTTTAAAGTGTCATGGGCTATATTAGCTTATATTAGTGCAGTATTAGTCATCACTGCAAGCGTTTTAAATGTTTAAAAAGGTATTATTTGAATTATCTTAATTCATCACCTTGTGTCACAGTGCAATGTACATTACGTTTAAGTATTTTTATACACATTATTCCATCTGTATATTCAATATTCTTCTTACTTTTTAATTTTTTTTAATTTTTTTATAACTGTTCTACTTTTTATTTACATTGCTTGATTTTTGTAATCTTTATTTACTTGTGAGAAATGCTGTTGCAAATAAATTGAATCAAACGTATTAAATGAAATTGACCAAATCCAATTGAATTATGGAAACAACCCGTCTCTAGTGAATAAATTTAATCTATGTTAGAAACTAACAGAGTAAATACGGCAAGTAAAATTGGCCCAACAGAATTACTAAATTATTAAAGAAAGCCATTTAACCATGTGGAAATACTTACGTTTGAATTACGTTAATTAAACAACTTAACTTAATTGGAAGAGGCAGAACTACTTTGATTACTTTATATAGTTGACAGATTATTTTATGCATTATTTTGAAAGCTTGATTATTGTAGAATTCCAATTTCTAAAGTGAGCTAATAACTACTTTGGGGAACATCTTTGTATAAAAGCTAACTTATGAAACAGTCTTTTATCTTGTGAGATATCTGTGTTGCCTCTTTCATTCAACACATTCCTTAAGAACTATGCTAATGTCCACTTAATAAGGACTTCATGAATTCAGATTTGACGAGAGTAATAATTAGAGGCGTATGAGTTCCTGAATGTGGTTTCAGGTGGCAAACGTGATAAATGCTACAATGCTACATGCTACAATGCTACATGCTGCATGTCAGAGCTCTGTGAAATGACACAACGTGTTAGGTTCAGGGACAGGTGTTGATAATATTTGACAAGTTGACTGTAAAGTTGTTTTTTCCTGTATGCATTTGATTGTTCAACCTCTCCTCTTCCTCATTTCACATTTCAAACCATCATCTTGTTCCAGGTCGCCACGTGACTGCTGCTGCTGCCCAGTCTGATCTGAATGACGTGCAGCTGCCACACGATGGCGCCATCCTCTCACACGCTACAGCCAGGGTTCACCAACAGGGACTTGAACGAGTCAGGTGGCTTTATCTTTGCAGATTTATTTATTTTTCTCCGTTTATTGTATGTATATATCCCTGTATGAGGAACGCTGTCACTTATTTTGATCTTTTTTTCTACAATCAGCTTCTCTCACCTCGAGAATGACCTGGCTGCAATTGTAACTCTTATTTTTAATCAAGGATGCAAATTTGGTACAAATTTGACAATAACCGCAGATTTAAAATGCATTTTATAAAGAAAAAAAAGCGTATTTCTCTCATAATCTGCTGCAGATATGCTATTCTGTTGTGATATGTTCATTTGCTAGGCTCATAACATCAAGTCACACAGTGTTATCCCACCAGGCATAATGTAGTTGCACTCAAGCTTACAAACATGTACCATTAAAAATAATAACATATCCACATAATGCATCACTCTGGACATTTGACAGGGACACGCAGCACACACGCGAGATCACGTGGAATGAAGAAGAAGTGCAAACAACTGAATGCCAAAGATCCTGCATAAGGTGCTGCGGTGACAGATCACGTGCACATCCAGAGCTCTTTGCGTAATCACTGTAAGCAAAGTGAGTGTATTCATCCGTGGACACGTTAAGCACATGCCCACAGTCTCCATCCCTTTATGGTTTGACAACGAAAAAAAAAGTTGTCATGTCAGTCGGTGAAAACTCATTGTTGCCTGTCCAGCCAATCATAGTTTTTGACGACACAAAAGAGGCTAAAGTTGGAGTATAAAAAGGTGTGCGCTAATAAAGTATGATGCCTATCAGAGTGCAACATTAATCCAAACCCAGTGCAGTCGCGCAGCAGGTCCAGCACACACCGAGGGATCTTTTTTTAAACCGACCTGCACACCTTAGAGACAATGCATCTGTCTCAGACTGTGCTGTATCTGAGCGTGCTGATTGCTTTGGGTCCAGTCGTTTTGAGTGACCAAGAGACGCACCAGCAGCCCTCCGCCTCCAGCCCAGAAGACACGGAGCAGTGCGCCACCTGCGAGGTCCGGCAGCAGATTAAAACCATGCGGCTGAACGCCATCAAATCTCAGATTTTGAGCAAACTGAGAATGAAAGAAGCTCCGAACATCAGCCGAGACATCGTGAAGCAGCTCCTGCCCAAAGCGCCGCCGCTGCAGCAGCTTCTCGACCAGTACGACGTGCTGGGAGACGACAACAAGGATGTGGTTATGGAGGAGGACGACGAGCACGCCACCACGGAGACGATCATGATGATGGCCACTGCGCGTAAGTCTTTATTTCACTTTGTTTTTCTGTGTGAGAAGGAGAGAGAGAGGCCGGCAGGCGTCTCCAGGAGAGGGGTTTTACGCACGGGACGGAGCGCGCGGGAGATCTTTATTTGGGAAACACGAAGCTTTACCAGGTTTTGATATTGGATGTGTGGATATTGCAGCATTAACTGTATATGGGTCGGTGCAGTTTGGAAGACTAAACTGTGTTAGCCAGTAGCCACACTCTCAGAGTCAGTTTGTTTCTTTCCACCAGTTTATTTCTTTCTGTACATTTGACCCGCACATGGCCATTAACCCCTTTCTCTCTCTCTCTCTCTTCCTCTCCTGTCTCTCTCCAGCCGAGTCCATCGTCCAAGCGGACGGGGAGCCAAAGTGCTGCCTTTTCTCTTTTACTCAAAAGTTTCAAGCCAACCGCATCCTCCGAGCTCAGCTCTGGGTGAACCTGCGCCCTTCGGACGAGGCGACCACCGTGTTCCTGCAGATCTCCCGCCTGATGCCGGTCACGGACGGGAGCAGGCACATACGCATCCGCTCCCTGAAGATCGACGTGAATGCCGGGGTCAGCTCCTGGCAGAGTATAGACGTCAAGCAAGTGTTGAGTGTGTGGCTGCGGCAGCCGGAGACCAACTGGGGCATCGAGATTAACGCCTTCGATTCGAGGGGGAACGACTTGGCCGTGACCTCCACAGAGCCCGGAGAGGAAGGACTGGTGAGATGAATTATGACTTTACGCTACCTTTAAGTGATCACGAGCAGTTTTGTCTCATCAGTAAAGAAGTGGATAGTGTTGGTGTCAAACTGTTTACGGCTCATTGTCTCCGGGACTCTAATCAATAGGATTATGAATGTCACAATAGTTGGACAATCCTGCATGAAACCAACACGAGCAGAGCATTTTGGTTCCTCTGTTGCGCCGTCTTGATGTTTTACTTTGGGCTGTGCATGTAGAGGCTCTGCAGAGTAAGCAGGTGGTTAAACATTCATGCATCGCACTGCTGGAGGAGGAAATCGAGACGTAAGACCCTCTGAAAGCTGTTAATCAACACAGACTCCATGCAGGCGCACACCTGCACTTGGACAAACGCCCAGTCCACAATAACCTCAAATCCTATCGCTTGATTACATAAAAGTCACCTGCCCCACATTCCTTAAAGTATTCTGTGTGACTGTGCAAATCAGAGTAATTGACTGCACACACACACGCACACACACAGATATCAATGACAAACACTTATCGTACGGCTGGAGTACTGGCGCGGCCTCTGAGGCAATTAGAATACCTAGACGGCTGTGGTTAACCAACCGTCGGATGATTTAATTGCTTTCAAACTCAAAAGTTTCATAATATTATCGTGCCATGCTCGAGCACCGGCTGCCAGAGGGGTCGAGGGCGCCCGATTATAAAAAAGATGCAGGAAGGATGCTGTCATCCGCCTCCTTTTGCAGAAAGTGCTCACGCTTCCTTTGTCGTTGCAGCAACCGTTCATGGAGGTGAAGATCTCGGAGGGTCCCCGGCGCGCCCGCAGAGACTCGGGCCTGGACTGTGACGAGAACTCTCTGGAGTCCCGGTGCTGCCGCTACCCGCTCACGGTGGACTTTGAAGACTTTGGTTGGGACTGGATTATTGCTCCGAAGCGCTACAAGGCCAACTATTGCTCCGGGGAGTGTGAGTACATGCACCTGCAGAAGTATCCGCACACCCACCTGGTGAACAAGGCCAACCCCAGAGGGAGCGCCGGGCCCTGCTGCACCCCCACCAAGATGTCGCCCATCAACATGCTCTACTTTAACCGAAAGGAGCAGATCATCTACGGCAAGATCCCGTCCATGGTGGTGGACCGCTGTGGATGCTCTTGAGTTTGGACGGAGACCCCCGGAGAGAAGAGGGAGGACGGGAGGACGGAGGAGGCTGCCGGCTTCGTCCGTCCTCCAGCTTCAAACTTTTTAACACAACCAGTCCACCAGTTCCAACGCTTTCCTGCAGCACACGGTGCAGTAGAACCAGAGTAAAGGCCACAAAACATCCCCCCCCCCCTCTGCAGGACAGCGCTTTCACACCCGAGTTCATAGCTCTTACTCTTCTTTCCTCCTGTGAAATCTTAGCCATAGAGACTTGAAGTCAGATGGATGCAGAAACACGTGACACACACTCACACACGAGCCGGACCTTGGAGGGAATGTAGACAGAAGTGATCAGAAGTTTCTCCTGTATCTGTGTTCTGTGCAGTCCATTTATCACACACACGCCGACAGATTATACTCGTACGCCATCTCCTCCACTCCACTTGTAGCCAACATACAAGCTAATACACTTCTTGCTATGTGATATGTGTTTGTGATAATCATTTTTTCAAGTTATGTTTTCAGAGTGAAACCAGGAATCCTCATGGACTTTTTGAAAGGGCTTGGAGAGAAACTGGAGACTCATATGAGGGACATTTCACACCGGTAGAACATGTTGTGGTGCACAAAGCGGCTAAGAGTTAAAAAAAAGATGAAAACTAGCCCACAGTCACTCCCATATTATTTGAATTGCATCCCTTTTTTGGGGGGGAAGATGAAACGCAAGGCGTTATCTTTCTTGTATTGCATCAAACTTGAAGTTCTCATTTTGAGAATGAAATCCGAATCAGAGGCGGCACCGTGGCGGTCGCTCGGTCCTGAGATCCTACCGGCACCACAATGTTCCACCGGGGTGAAACACGGCTTCGGGTCTCGACACGTGTTCATGTACTCGACACACACACACACACATGCAGCAACACACGCGACCGGGAGCACCGACGCTCCGACGTAATCTTCACCATCCAACCAGACAGCCTGACCCTGCCCGATACACTTGAATTATTCTGATTGTAAATTCACACGACTGGACAGAAGGACTTGAACTGAAGGCACAGTGAATGCAGCCTATAAAGGAAAATAAATAAATGTGTTTAAGACAGAGAAAATGGATCGTCGAGATGTATGAATGTTGAGATCATGCTTAAGCTCTGTCTACAAACAACACAGTTTGCACTATGGCACCAAGAGAAAGAATTGGTTGCTACAAAAGATGTAAAAACTGATTTTGATATGTTTGCTAATTTGTATTGTATACATATGCCATTGTTTCCATTAGGAGTTGCCTTTCTAAACCACCTGTTGGTTAATGTATAAAACCACAATCTAGCAAGATAAATGTAATGCAGCAACTCTATATACTTGTTTTAACAAATAAAGTTTCTAGCTTGTTTGTTGAGTTTGGTTTCTTTGAGTATTTTGTATTTTGACCTCACGTCCTACAAACTGCACTTCACGAGAAGCTTTTTTCACGAATCTTTGAGGCTAAACCGTCTCATTTCAGCTTCATTCAGTCATCTAACTTCTACTGGAATACGTGAAGGACCCAATGTCTTCTTGAATTAAACCTCTAAATCAAAACACAACATGAAATGACCACTTGCTCGCGACCATAAGACGGCATCGGGGGCTTCAGAGGTGCCTCGGTGTCATTCTGCTGACTCACAATGATCCAAACGGGATGTTTGGGTCTCGCGACCCGAACCCCGCAGCACCGCTTCACACACTCCAGCAGCTGTAAACCAATTACGCGGGCGACGTCCGGGTGGGTGCGTTGGCGCGTGTGCGTGGAGAGAAAAGTCATGACAACGCGCACACGCTGTCTACCTGACTACACAATCCCATCACCGTAAGCCTGTTTTATTCCGAGCGTAATTCAGCCCAATTTCCCCTGACTGTTTCTTTCCTCCTCCACTGAAGGGATGTTGGAGGTGTTGCTGTCTAATGAGAGGATGTGAACTCTGGTGCGCTCTGACAGCGTGACCCATCCGACTGACGGCCTCCTCGAGGCCTGACTTCCGCCCAGTCGAGGGCGAGTCGAGCACTTCCCCCTCCTCCCCCCCGCCGAGAGCCACTTCCTTTCCCGCTGAGCGCTGGAAAGCTGCCACGATGATCAGCAGAGAGCCGACTCCGGGTGGAGTGGATCCACTGAACTTCTTCTGCGTCTGGGGAAGGTTTCTAGATTCTACTCTTCTGTCCGCACAGATCTGTCAACAAGAGAAAACAGTTAACGAGAGATGAGGAAAGGTGAAATCCTGCATTCAATATGAGCTTCATTAACTACGGGCCCGTTCAGCACAGAGGACGGAGCCGATATATAATCTATAATCTCCATTATTGTAAGTGTTCTCACAGCTCTGATATATCCATCTGCAGTTTGACACGGACATGCACGTCTTTATGAATCTAATTACTAATCTACTAATGATGCATGTCTTGAGATTTAGCAAAAGAGTATAGACACTGCTCCCAGGTCCCATGTAGAAAAGTCTGTTTAACTTGTTTTCATATCTTTCCGCTGCAAACTTGACATTTTACACAACTTAATGTCTTCAAATGTAAATGTACAGCTGGGTATAAATCCCCAGTCTGAGGCATTTCTGCCTCATCCGACAGTAAACATGACCCGGTGGCTGTAAATGAGAAGAAACAGAATGAGATGAGATGAATGCGGTGAGCTTTTCTTTCAGCCTCCTACTTTTAAAACAGCTTGAGCTGCTCTGCGTCTGCAGCGTTCATCTTGCTCAGGTGCATCTTCATCCGCTCCTGTTCCTGCAGTCGTTTGCTGCTGTCTGCTTGTTTCAAGCTACACTTGCGAACACGGAGCTGGGAAACTGTTTTCACCGAGCATCGCTGCGTCTGTCCAGAGCCGGGCCCTGGAGAGGCCCGGACCCGCCAGCGACATTCCACCTCTGACAGGTGAGGAAGTGAGAGTGAGAGAACGAGGAAGGAGGATGTCGGAGCGGCGAAGGAGTAGTCCAAGGCAGCTGGAGACTCCGTTATTGGATTCCTGCGGTCAATAAACGGTGCGTGATGGAGCTGCTTGATAATCTTTGATAACAACGTGAAAACCGGCTCTGCTTATTGAATACTAAGAAACTAGATAACATGTTTTCACCCTTTGAACACAAAGTTCATTTTGAGTTACAAAAGAAAAGACATTTTCCCATTTGCCAAAGTTTTATTTTTGCATCTTCTTGGGATTTAAACTCCTTACTGTCCACGTGTTTCTGCCGTCGGTCATAATTTTAATTAATCCTGAGTGAGATATGGACGTCTGTACCAAACTTCATAGCGATCCACCCAACAGTCATGTGACCCTGAACTTAAAGTGTCTCATGGAGGCTCTGGATGAGAGGTCACCAAAGTCACCGTGTCTTCATCCTCCGAGGAACAGGAACGCCTGTGGAAATATTCCCGGCGGTCCATCTCATCTCGTCGGGTTTGGACCGCACGGACCGGCCGCGCTCTCTCACGCATGTTAATCTGCACATTTCTGTGAGTAAGCAGAACGCAAGACACACGGGTGCCCGGGTTTATTTTAGGAAGGTCTAATAGGTCTCTGGAGAAGGTCATCGTGCGCAGGTCAACACAGACAGATGGTAGCAGCTACTCAAGAGAGCGTTCACTACTGGAGGCCTTTCCAGGAATGTGCGATGTATGGATGGAGGGTAGTTGAACTCGACACTAGAGGCCGCGGTCGAAGAACAAGGACCAGAATAGAAAACTTGTCTTCGCTGGGTGACGAGATGAGAAAGCTGAAGGTCAAAGTTGCTGCAGTGGACGTGTTTCACAGGAGTTATCAGCTGAGCTGTTGAGTCTGTTGGGACGCGGGTATCATTACAGTCCAGTCCATTATTTCAGTTCAGGATCATTGGAACGTTGCATTTTAGGTCCCAGCATGCCCCATCCAGACAATCTTTTAGCATCATTTCTTAACCGAACGACACAGTTTTTTGACTGAAGCTCCTTCCCAGCAGGTCAAGACTTTGTTTTATTGTGATTTTTGTTGCCGATTTTGATTCTTTAGGTCCTAATCTTTCTAAAAAGGTGTTTTATTGACGCTCCAGGAGGCTTTTTTGGGGAATCTGGCTCATATCACACTGGATGTTCATAGTTACCATCAAAATATCTTTTAAAAGTGATTTATTTGCAGATATACATTTTTTTCCCACGACTTTGCTGAACAAATACATACAATAAACACAAGTATTGGAATTAATTTGGGGTTCATATGACAACTCAAACACAGAGAAAAGGAGACTAGAGACAAAAATGGTTCCACAGTTTTCAACGAGGTAATGTTTGCTCCTGTTCAATTCAAAGTATATATATATATATATATATATATATATATATATATATATATATATATATATATATATATATATATATACAATGATTATATCCTCTGTGTTAATTTATGAGGAGGAATCATATTTTCAAGGCGTACTGCTTTAAGAAAGGTTTGAATCTTGTCAGCATTGGGATTACTGTGCATCAGGTAAGACTACACTTGCAATGTGTTACCATAGGAAAAACATTTGAATAAACATTGCACCTAACGACCGGCTTTTCCTCGCCGTGTCTCCAATATTCCATAGAAGCCATCGTAGATATTTCAATTGGCCGTAAAGAGCAGCGTCTCCGTAGGCCTCCGGATTTCCCCCACATCTGGACAAGAGAGGGGATACCCTGCCCCGGCTGCTGCGGGGCCACGGGCGGCCAGTTGGGAGAGAAAAGGGGCTTGCCAGGTGCGTCCCAAAACATCTGGAGCCTTCAACAGATGTGCAACTCATCTGTAGAAGTGTTTCTGCTGACGGATCGCTCTACGACGCAGAGATTTTCCTCGACAACAACGCGGTCCAAGACCGATGACAAATCAAGAGAGGGAAGCGAACGCTGCCTGCAAGGTTAGATGACATCATGAATCCTAAATAAATAATGCTCACAGCAATAATGCACAGGAAGTATTGTATCTCCCCAAAAGACTATTTGGTAGGAACCTCAACATGAACAAAAAGCTGAGCTCCTCAAATGGAGACGATTGACATCCTCAAAAAACGTGAATGACCAGTTTAAATGTCTCACTTCAAGAGATGTGAATGAAGTGAGTTTCATGGTTACACACACACACACACACACACACACACACACACACACACACACACACACACACACACACACACACACACGCAGTCTTTGCATTCAGTCTAAAACTAAACAGTCTTGGAAGTAGATGACAGGTGGGACTGATGTCATCATGCGTGATGATGTTCGTCCATTTTTAAAATCTAGACATCACTGTATGAAATGACCTGTTGTGACCTCTGGGATGATCACAGCTTCGTGAAACCTGGAGGACCATAAGCCAGAGACCTGTGCATTCATCTCATCTCATCCTTCTCTTCAGGTTCCCAGCTGTTAGATGTTGTACACAACCTCTATTTGTTACATGCCGACCTGCGATTCCCCCTTAAAGACTCCCTAAAAACATTGTGTGGGTCTCTAAACGTTAACATTTTACCGTAATAACAATTTGATGTTTCTTTCTCTCCTTTCAATCATGAATCAAGTAAATGTTTTCGACATGTTTCTAGAGCAAGGTGTTGCCATGATACTTTTCAAGATAAGAAGATAATGATAATTTTCCCGACAACCACCACATCCTTACATTATAGACTCCTGATCTTTGATCCATAATTATAGTTTAAGAAACATTTAAACCAACACCAGACCCCCCCCATGTGTCACAAGGGGAGCTTTGTTAAATATGCAGTTTGATGTGACAACGTAGAGAACATTTTCATGAATGCGTCGCCACTAATAATGTCAGATACTGTACAGATATCAGTAACTGGAGTTGCACAGAGTACAGAGAGTCCAGTCCGACTTGAACAACGTGCCACAGCTTTCTGTTATGAGAGCACGATGTACAAGATGCACATTGTAATCACTTAGCCAACCAGCAGAGGATGATCACCTCAAGCCAGATTGACAGGTTGTTTGTGAAGATCCCTCTTGGGTCTACGGAAAGCAATGAAAAGCAATAAAATCAACCAGTCTGGGACACGATAAGGGCCAGATGGCCAGCTGCTGAACGCTAGCTGTCGTCACTTCTCCAGTGATTTATCCTTTCCGTCTGCACTCCGCTTGCTTTTTCACTTAGGGATGAGGAATCACTCCTCCTAGCTCGAGACTGACAGCCACCTCTGGGAAGCCATCGTGTGATTAATGGCTTTCTAAAGCGACTGGACGTTTTGGAGACGGCGCAAATTTCGCGTTCGCTCCAGATATGTTTACAAAATTCCTCAAACGTCAGTGTTTGTTTGCGAGGAGGGGTTTCGGTGACGAGCCAACGACGTGGCCCAAAGCCATCCGAGGTCCAAGGCAGCGAAGCCGGGAGTCTCTGGGGGACGGAGGGTTGACAGTGATGAAGAATAGATGTTCCTCCGAGGAGACCAAGGGAGGGCAGATTATGGAAACCTCCTGTCTCTCGGTAGTACGCCTATGCTCTTAACACAGACGGATGTAGAGGAGAATCAGGTATGTGTCAAGGGGCCGGGATAAATTTTGACATTTCAGTCATAACATTTATGGTACGTTTCTAAAGATTACTGCGCACAATTAATTATAAAAGAAGCTCAGTTGAGTGACATTCATGCGTCAAGCAGGACTTTCAAGAAGTACGTCTTGGTGGATATGTCCACTGAACACAGGCTTAAAATGTATTGATATGAAGGGAAATACAACTTTCAGTAAGGTTTCAGCACGTTAACGGCATGTTTATCTGAAAAATAAACAGTCTTTATTGCAAAGTTTGATTCTCTCGAAGCCTGAAAACGTCTCGTGACCTTCAGGCTTGCAGCTGAAGCAGATATTCCTTGAAAGCAGATATTCTAGAAAGCAGATATTCATCGAGCAGTCTGACCTATTTGCCCCGTGGATTTCTGTCAATGCATCGTTCTCCTTCCTCTCACTACCTGAAATGCATCCCTCCACGTAGCGTGTCTTGGAATACAACTTCAAAAACGTGTTGTGGGAATCGTTGACAAGTGATTAAAAAGGAAAAAAGGAATAGACATCACGGCCCCACTGTGGATGCCCTTGACCCATGAAATTGAATGTGGTGTGGCTGTAAATTCTCCAACCGTTGAGAACCCGTGGCTTTTTAACACCCATCACATTAGTGTGTGCCTGAAGCCCATAAAAACAACTAAGTGGCTCTTTTGTGGTTGGCAGAAAAGTGCACAGTCACAGCACGACACCACCACCAATTACCAGCTGAAAAACACAAACGTAGATGCAGCAAAGCTTTTATGGACGGTCCCATATGGACCGCGGCGTGGTTAACGGTTCAAGATGCTTGATGAAGTCCTTCTGGGAAGGTTGGGTGTTGACGGCGTGTGTTGGGGTTTGGTGACAGATTAAAACCCTTTTTGTCTGCATCTAATTCAGAGATTCTTTAATGGCTTTCTTTTGTTTCAGAAACTCAAAAGTGTTAGCGTGATGGGGTCACTTGCAGTGAGAAACCAGAGAACAGTCCCTCATCTATTTGCATGTAGTTTTATTTTGAAACACTACAGGTTTCACGTCGTAAATTAAAAGTTCTCTATTTAACATTTAGAGCATTATTTTTGCAGAAAACAACTATTTGCCATTTAAAGTTGAGTGTCATGTTTAGTTTGCATACTCTTTGTGTCCCACTGGCTGCTCCGCTCAGGTTACAGAGTTTAAGTTGGATTTTAAACACAAATCTGTGTATAATTCATCATTAAAGATTTGCAGTGAAATCTTCAGATGACATTGTCTTATTATGTGATATGTGATTATTATGTGAGCCTCCTAACAGTACATGCTGCAGCCTCCTAACAGTACATGCTGCAGCCTCCTAACAGTACATGCTGCAGCCTCCTCACAGTACACACTTTAGCCCCCTAACAGTACATGCTGCAGCCCCCTAACAGTACACACTGCAGCCCCCTAACAGTACACACTTTAGCCTCCTAACAGTACACACTGCAGCCCCCTAACAGTACACACTTTAGCCCCCTAACAGTACACACTGCAGCCTCCTAACGGTACACACTTTAGCCTCCTAACAGTACATGCTGCAGCCTCCTAACAGTACACACTTTAGCCCCCTAACAGTACACACTGCAGCCTCCTAACAGTACACACTTTAGCCTCCTAACAGTACATGCTGCAGCCTCCTAACAGTACATGCTGCAGCCTCCTAACAGTATGCACTTTAGCCCCCTAACAGTACACACTTTAGCCCCCTAACAGTACACACTTTAGCCCCCTAACAGTACACACTTTAGCCCCCTAACAGTACACACTGCAGCCCCCTAACAGTACACGCTGCAGCCTCCTTGCAGCCTCCTAACAGTACATGCTGCAGCCTCCTAACAGTACACACTGCAGCCTCCTAACAGTACACACTGCAGCATCCTCACAGTTCACGCTGCAGCCCCCTAACAGTACACACTTTAGCCCCCTAACAGTACACACTTTAGCCTCCTAACAGTACACACTTTAGCCTCCTAACAGTACACACTTTAGCCTCCTAACAGTACATGCTGCAGCCTCCTAACAGTACACACTTTAGCCTCCTAACAGTACACACTGCAGCCTCCTAACAGTACACACTGCAGCCTCCTAACAGTACACACTGCAGCCCCCTCACAGTACACGCTGCAGTCCACTAACAGTACACGCTGCAGCCTCCTAACAGTACACACTGCAGCCTCCTAACAGTATACACTGCAGCCTCCTAACAGTACACACTGCAGCCTCCTAACAGTACACACTGCAGCCTCCTAACAGTATACACTGCAGCCTCCTAACAGTACACACTGCAGCCTCCTAACAGTACACACTTTAGCCTCCTAACAGTTCACGCTGCAGCCTCCTAACAGTACACACTGCAGCCTCCTAACAGTACACACTGCAGCCTCCTAACAGTACACACTTTAGCCCCCTAACAGTACACACTGCAGCCTCCTAACAGTACACACTGCAGCCTCCTAACAGTTCACGCTGCAGCCTCCTAACAGTACACACTGCAGCCTCCTAACAGTACACACTTTAGCCTCCTAACAGTTCACGCTTCAGCCCCTATAAGCGCCCCTTCTTCCCGCGTCCCTGCGCGCGCATGTTGGCAACCGAAGTGGCGTTTTCCACCAGCCATCCAGAGAAGTTAGCAAGCTTTTAAATTGAATTCCGAGAGGATCGCCACCGTTTCAGAGCACCAGGTGTTTCCGTTTAAGAACTGACCGTGTTAACTGGTGACCCTCAGCCGAACGGGTCCACGATGGCGCGTAGTGACTTAAATGATTGGCATAGATAATAAACACTGATTGGTGTGTATTCTGAATTGGTTGAAGGCCTTCATGAGGACACCTTCCTGTCCAGTTTTCTTTTCAACAGCTGCCCGTACCACGAGCAACCACTGACGCATTTGGCAGAGTCGCTGTTTAAATATCACTCGTTAAACCGACAGCTTCCATGGCTGCGGGTTGTCAATCACACCACTGGACTGAACCAGAGCGCTCGCATTTGTAGCGCCATTTTAAAGTCTGTGTCGTGTTTGACGTTCCATACATGAGCACTGCTAACGTACTTGTAGCTTCGAGTTACTTGTATGCTTGTAATTTCTCGCTGGTGTAAGATTACAAGCTAGGTTTCTCCACCAAATACGTGTACATATCTGGCCACTAAGTATTATCCCACTTGTTAATGTCTTCCACCCACTCGCTGATAGCGAACAGGTTTGGAAAGTCAGAGTGTCAAAAGTGTTTAGGTTGTGTTGACCACCTTTGATTGTTAATGCCCTCGCATAGCGTCACGCTATGCTAGCGTACGTTATCATTGTTTTGAATCTGTGAAAGGGTCTATAGGCAATGTTACACACATGAATGAATTTCAATAACTCTGGTGATCATTACTTTAAAACTTTATTGCCTTCAGGTTCAAAATGTCGGTTTATAAACAGCTGCAACACCAAACGTCCTCATGCTAATATGCTAATGGTAAAAAAAAAAAGTAACATTAGCATTGCTATTGTGAGCATGTTAGCATTAGCCGATCACAAAGCTGTTGCTCGGCTCATCTGCTCGGGTTTAAAAATCCCCCAAACAAATATACAACGTATTTTCCGTTGAAGATCAGCGTGATTCATTTTAAAGGCTTCAGACAGACGCAGCGCTTCAAGCAGAGATCCACTGGTTAAAGACGAGAGCGGTGCGTCATCGGGGAAATACGTGATCCATCATTTGTCCTGGCCGCTTTCTGACCCCGGCACACCTGTTTAACTGCTGTGTGAATGGAGTTTACTTGTTGACGTTTCCAAATGTTACAAAAAAAACCCGTTTGGCTCCATCTCTGGATGCTGAACGTTGAAAATGTGCGTTTCCGTATGTTCAGACGTCTTTGCATCGCCAGGACGACTTGACCTCCACATCCAAAGCGTCTTCTGGCGGTCCGAAGAGCACCTCGGTTGAGACGAAACTTTAGATTCTTCTGGCGACATAAAAAATAAAAGCTCAAATGAAAAGTACGGCCTGGTTATTGATTACTTCTGATCACGCTCTGAAGACGTGTTTCTAATCTATTGACCATCTATTTTCCCCTCATGTGATTACCTTTACATTCTCTCCATCTAGTTTCACATTTCTAAACAGAAACAGGTGTTGCATGGTGCAAGGTGCTCTCGTCTACGTGACTACTTCTCATAACAGTTCCAAAAATAGAGCGGCAAAGGGGTTAAATTTAGTTCATGTCATTTTATTTTGGATGTGATGACTGCGCACTGTTACCTCTGAGTTGTGTTACCTCTGAGTTGTGAGTGGTGTACAGTTGCCCTGGCTGCTGATTACAACCTGAGAAGCAGTCGCTCTGCACATTAGGGCAGTAATCGGAGAACAAATAACTATCTAGGTGACGCTCTATGCGAAATGAGTATTTTTGTATCGTGGGTTTTGGATCTTCAACGTTTTGCACGACTTCCAAAGCCGTTGCTTTCATTCTGTTCTTCAGCTCGGGGTCAATCATTAGCAAATACCTCAATGCGGCTGCAGAAAATGTCAAAAACAGTGAAACAGGTGGCTTTACAAACAGCTGGCAAAATGAACCACTGCTGACCTTTTAAACAGTGTGGTCACATGGTTAAAAGATGATCATCAGTTAATCCTCGCCAATTACTCTGATATGCCCCTCGAGCGTGTACGGAGCAGATTCTGCTGCTGCACGCATTTCTGGACACAAGCGACTGAGGAGTGAGAGGTTTTCAACAAGAGTCCATGCAGAAGTAAAGAGAGGAGAGGAGGAAGGGTGAGAGGTCCTCACTGGCATTTATCCCCTTTCCCAGAGGCACTTTGCAGTGTTGGCCCTGCAGCAATGCTGAAGCCATCTGTGGGTTCCTCTCAGCAGAGGCCACGTAAAACAAGACGTGTGCTGAGGGTTGACCTTTCACGGTCCTAACTATAATATTATCATAAGACGAGCGGTCCGATTGCACACTTCCCCCGCGGTGGGATTCGGTGTCCATATGAAAAGGCGATGAGTGGAAACCTCGTGTGGCTTCACGTGTTCCTGTTATCCAGGTGTGTTCGACGTTTCCGTAATGACAAAAGCAAACTTTTTCCAATGAAGTCCCGTGCTCAGGTAACACCGCTTCCCATTACATAAGGTCCATTGAAAATAATTATGGAATTATATGAATGCTTTGAGACTTTAACCTCCCAAGTCTTCTTTTTTTCAGTCGTAGAGTAAAGCTTAATTCAATGTTTGCCCACAGGAAACCTCGAGCAACACTGAACACCAGAACGACGGCGCGATGGCCTTAATGTCTTTAGGAAGTGGCAACGCCACAAGTTAGCGCAGTGTCAAGGATTTGATAAACTTTGTGGCTGAAATTACAGTGCAAATCTCTGAAGCATTTAATGTCGCCAGGGATAATATACAAGTATCTGTCAATACTAAAGGGCGAGCAGCTGGCACTAATTGAGCGAAGAGAATTATGGGTAGTAGCTGGCAGCGCGCGTCCCCGTGTTGGAGCTTGCCAATAGCCGTTCCTCTGGTGCCACAACGAGGCTCAGGGGGAGCGAGAGACTCTGGCTTTTGGACAGAACTCAAGTCAGAGTCAGATATCCTTCTGCGCGCTGCAGAACGCTGCCGTCGATCCACAAAAAAATGCAAACTATTATAAAAGAAGTCAATCTACGAAACCAAAACATAAAAATCAAACGGTGACAAAGAGCAATTCTGCATGTGAAGTGACTGTACGGAGGATGAAATCTGCTGACAAAGTTAAATATATTCACTGCCGTTGCACTGTTACGTGTGACCAATGCGATGTCTTTTCTCTCCACCTGCAAATCCTCGGGCGAGCCTTTCCAGTTCCTTGGAAACGTTCGGCTATCAGCACATTTATATCGTGAGTAATGCACTGAAGTCTAGTCCTCAGCTATTGGCCACTAAATAACGTATTAGGAACGCTCAAAGCTGAGAACATGAACTGAGAATATTCTTCAATCATAATAGTTCGGCTTCGGGAATTCTGGATACAATTAATTGCACGTAATATATCGGAAAATAGGGCTGCAGGATGGTGTAGTGGCGCGCGCTGTCGCCGCACAGCAGGAGGGCTCAGGTCTCAGATGAGGCCTCCTGTCCGACTTCTTTACAAAGACTTGCGGCTCAGGTGAATTGAAGACTAGACATTTCCCGTAGGTGTGAGTGGTCGTCTCTGTGTGTGCACTCAGATAAACTGTCCACCTGTCCAGGTAAACTCTGCCTTCGCCCGATGTCAGCTGGGATTGGCTCCAGCGGCCCTGAAGACGATAAGTGGTTCGGATAATGGGATGGAATATTTCAAAATGCAGAAACTAACAATCCAATGAGTTAAAAGCTGCACAAAATGTGAAAAAATACTTTTATTGTTCTGTTCTGTACCGCAGTTCAGTTCATTTGAGCCGAATGAAAACAACTGGGGAAGATAACATTGAGAAAAATCATAGATATTGCTCTGCTGTCATGTTTTTGATCTTCTCACAGCGCTAACGGCCTCAGCAGAGCTTTAGCTTCCTGGTCTGTAGAAGGGACGTCAGACAGGAGTTGGAGAAAAGGTCGTCCGTGGATGCAGCTCCGGTTGCTCTCAGGGAGCTGCTGATCCATCCGGAGAAGAGTTTCCTTCACATCTTCCCTGGATAAATGTGTAGGGAGCTGACGGGCAAGACGTACTGCTTCACCCTGTGAGGTGAAAGATGCCGTTAGATAAAGATACAAGTATATATTTATACACTACCGTTCAGTTCTCTCATGTAACATCCTTCATGTGTAAGAACAAGTACAGACTGGAGAGTTTCATATGAAAATTCTCTTTTTCTTTCCATTTTGAGAGTTTAATGAACCCACAAATGTGAAGCTCCAGATCCTCAACCAGCTCAAAGGAAGAACAGTTTTATAGCTTCTCTCACCAGCAGAGCTGTTTTCAGCTGTGTGACAACATCACAAGGGTTTTCTATCATCCATTAGTCTTCTAAACACAATGTACCATCAGAACACTGATAGCTGCTGGAAATGGGCCTCTATACACCTCTGTAGATATTTCATTAAGAACCAGACGTTTCCACCTAGAAGAGTCTTTTACCACATTAACAATGTAGAGAGTGTATTTATGATTCATTTCATGTTATCTTCATTTAAAATCAGTGCTTTTCTTTGATTTCTAAGTGACCCTAATCTTTCAACGGTAGTGTATGGATATATATTCTTAATTATTAGCGTCTCTCACTTGCAGGTAGTTTGTGACTTTAAGCGGTCGGCACTCTCGCACGGTCCGGGCCTTCCTGTGAAGAACTGCTGTCAGGATCTCCCTGAGGTCGTCCACGCCGAGGAAAGGCACGCAGTCTGCCATCGCTGTCACTTCCAGATGTCTCTCGGCGGACGTGAGGCCTGGCCAAAACAAGCAGAAAACAAGGATTAATATACTCCAGACGCTACTACTATCTCTAGGAAAGAATAATAAATAAATATTGTGGTTTACGGGCTGGAAGTACAGCCGAGACAAGCAAGCGAAGAGCCAAATGGAGTGTTAAATGACTAATAGAAGCCCCAGCAGACTGGAAGGAAGTTGTCTCGTAGGGTGGAAGAATGATAGCTTCTCATTCACGAGGAAATACTGCAAATCATGCACAATTTATATTTCTGACACACGACTTTGGATGCAGAATGAAAACCTGGACAAATAGAGGCAGGTATAATATTTGGACTTCAATATGTCTGCGCTGCATAGTCCAGGACGCGTTTAGAAACGCATGCGCAGAGCAACTCAACTTGAACGTAGCAACGTTTTATCGTAAAAGTAAAAGTTCGGTGCCGGCTGAAGGGACGCAGGAGAGATGTGAGCGTGCAGTGAAGCGGCGTCTATGTGCCGCCACCTTGCACACCCGCTCGAGGCTGGCAGAGCCAGATGAAAATTCCTTGAATTTCTTAAAGACAACACATGCGCTGTGGGGCAGAAGCCCGCTGCGAGGCCGCGCAGGCGGGCGCGGCGCCAAGGTCGAGGGAGGTGAACCGCTCCAGCAACAAAAACAACCAACAAGCGAGCAGAGAAATAATGTCGCCATCAGGATGAAGAAGCTGACAAAAACAACTTTAATTGGAGTTATTCTGCAGTTATATTCATAACTAAGACCACCCGTCTCGATGACTTCATTTATTAATATCTGCCTGAAAAAAGAACTGTGCTCAGTATAAACATAATTAAGCTTTCTGATCATTACATCTAATATGAACTTAATATGATTGCGTTATATTTTATACTAGATGTGTTAAAACTAATGTGTTGTTTCCAGTTATCAGATTCTTTGGTTAATGATAAAATACTCTGTTCAAAGATAATTTGTTACAGAACTTGACTTTACTCCTCTTACGTGTGTGTGTGTGTTTGTGTGTGTGAGAATAAAGATGCTGTAATCAGATTGTGTTATTATTTACATTGAGTCATTGTAAAACTCTCTTAATTGCATTAAAATGTACTTGTTGTTTGGTGCTGGTGATGTAAAACTTCTCTATTTCATCCTTCATAGTTTTTCATGATGTTGCAGGAATGGGAATATTCACTTGGATCCACAAGTAATCTGACACACAGAAAATGTCAGAAATAATTGCCTTTAATCCAGTTACTTTAATCCAGTTACTCAGGACTGTATGTTTGACACGATTGGTGAACTACGACATTAAATGATGGAAAATGGCTCCAACATTTTGTTAAATAACACATTTTGTTTAACCCATTGAAAACTGTGCAACCAATTTTGTCTCTAGACCTCTTTTCCCTGCGTTTGAGTCGTTGTAGGAACCCCAAATTAAATCCAATACTTGTGTTTATTGCGATTATAACTATAAACATCCATCATGATTTGAGCCAGATTCCCCAAAAATGCCTACTGGAGCGGTCAATAAGACACCGTTTTGGAAAGATTAGGACCTAAAGAATCAGAACCTGCAACAAAAATCACAATTAAACAAAGTTTTGTCCTGTTAGGAAAGAGTTTCAGTCAAAAAACTGTGTCGTTCGGTTCAAAAACGGAAAAATATTACGGATTTTATGCCAAAAGATTGTCTGAATGGGGCATGCTGGGACTTCAAATTGTCGCGGGAGGATTTGTTTCCAAAAGGTTAATAACAAAGGCCGGTTTTCTGATTGATTGGCCGTAATCAGGTCCAGAGGGACACAACTGGCGAATAAATGTGCATTTCCAGCGTACCTGGAGTGAGTTTGATTTTAAAGCCGTTCGCCACCAGCCGGGGATCAGAGAAGAGGACCCCTCCTCCGGTCAGCTCGGGGCTTTGTTTCTCCATGTTGCACAAAACCTCAGTAAGTCCAGCGCCGCCCAGACTTCTACACAAGAGAGACAAGGAGACGCTTAACAAACAACAACGGTTTTAGAAAAGCCCCAATAGAAATATAGTCTCATGTATGTATGAACAAATGGGATGAGTGTGCACGTTTCTCCAGGGTTGGCATACTGCAGTGAGGAGTGAGTGATACGTTACCCATCTGTTAGCTGTATAGGCTTCTGGAGACTCACTGCTGAAAGTATGTTATTCTCTAGGAGTCTCTTAAACAGCAAGGCCTCCTCCACTCGAAATGGGTTTAACAACATGAGCCTCTGACCACATAAAATGACCCAGGCGCTCTGAGGGGCCAGCCGGTTTACAAGGCGGAGGCCCCGCGGCACCGCGGCGCTCTGGGATGAAAGGCGCTGGAGCTGCAGCCGAAGGGCGGCCACGCTGCAGGGGAGGAGCTGCGAGGGCTTCGCCGCGGGGCTCCTCCTCTTCCTCTGCGGCTGTGCAGAGAAGAGCTCGTCCAGCAGCTGCTGGTTGGACGGCGGGCCCTTGCGCTTCTGGCCCCTCGGGCCGCTCGCGCCGGTCTCTCGGGGGCCTTCGGCCGAGGCCGCCTTGGTCCGTTGGTCGTGGTGTTCCAGGTGTTTTTTCGCCTTCTCCTCATACCTGCAGAGTTCAGCCAAGTCTCTTTGAGTTAGAACTCTTTTAGATCCATTCATGCATTCATTTGGAGATTTATCCTGCAAAAACATGGCCGAGCGCCGAGGTCAAATTAAAAGGGCAGGTAGATTTTAGACATGAACTTCAGGTTACTCAGTAGCCAAAGATTCAGAGTCGGAGAAAATAATATCATCCGGGTTTGACTTAAATATAAAGTAACCTGTCTGTCGTCTTTATGAAAGGGCGATACTATATTGTTCAGGTTATGAAATACATTTGTTTAACAGCCTTTAACTTACTTCAAATTTGAGTTAAGACCGGTTTTACACTTAAATAATCCATTTAAAATGCAGCAATGTGTAACCTACGCATTAAGTCCCCCTAAATAAATGACAGATCTCTAAAACGTCTGTGAAATCTTGCTTTATTAACAATGGTGTGCCTGTCGATACCTTACTCGTTTAATTCTGCGTAGCACGGCGGCTGCTCAGCTTTCCATCTGTTCCCGTTTACAAAAAAAAAACTGATTCCCCACTCGTAATGCCATCGATCTTCATGTGTTAAGCGTTAGGGCTTACACTTCAGCACCCCATTATTCAAAGAACCTGCTTGGTGAATGTGTGTAAGTGTAATTCCTAGAAGTGCTGTGCCACTTAGCAGTGAAAGGAGCCAAGTGCTCTCCACATCTTGTTTCATGTTCATGACGGCGGGGCAGGACTCTAAACAGATGTCTTTTTCCATACGCTGTGCCATACCTTACACGAGGCCCCGGCTGCTGCCGGTGCACATCATCCGACTGTGCATTGACTTTAAGTTGGTCTGCAGCGGCGTGATGGTGTTACTCTACGACGCTCCTCGCTGAGTGACGCTGGAAGGACCGTTCTACAAGTTACTAATGAGCAGATTCACCGCTCATCACACGTCACTAGTTTGTTATCATTTGTCCTTAATTCAAGTAAATCCTTTCTGAGGGAGCAAGGTTTGAAAATTGAATAATTCAATTAAAAAAACACCCATTACCTCCATTTGTTCTTGACTCATTAACTATGTCAATGAGGAGATGAGGCTGCAGAATCAATAACTTCTTTTAAATCACTTCTTAAAACCCATTTTTATAGATTTGCTTTTAAGTGACATCGTCCTTTTTTCTGATCTATTATGCAGTTCTTTTGTTCCCATGGTGTTGTTTGTGTATTTTATATATTTGTTAGTTTTCTACGGTTCTTCTTGGCTGTTTGTTTAGTTTGGTTGTGTTCAACGCTTTTATGGTTTGGTCTATTGTGTATGCTTTTTTATCTGTGGAAGCACTTTGTAAACGCTGTTTTTAAAAGGGCTGTATGAAATAAGTTTTTATTATAATATATTACTCCTCATACTGCTTGTGAAGGACAAGTTGGTGAGATTTTAAATGGACGTGAACGTGGAAGCTGGACGTTTAGATACAAACCTTTTGTTGTGGTTTCTATTTAGAAATCAAGAATTATCAAAGACAGATTGTAAAGCGAAGTATCAGTTCATAACAGTCATTGCCTTAGTGACTTTTGTAGATATGGGAGATTAAGACAATTGCAATAATATATAAAACAAGTAATCAACAACATGTACTTGGTCAATGGAGGCTATTTCACTATTAGTGATACCTGTTGTACCACGGTGAATGTCATCTATCTCACCTTCCTTCAGACACTGGCGAGCAGAAAGCAGCTCTTTCCAGACATGGCAGCACACGTGCACATGACAGGTCGGACTCTCCCCTCCCCGTCTCTCCGCCTCGCAAGTAACAAGAAATGGAAACGACTGCTTGGAAAGGTGAAGGTCTGGAAACTCACTTCTTACGTTCTTCCTCCCTCAGATTTTTCCACCTCTCGCGCACGGCGACGCTGATCTCCTGCAGGCCGGCTGCAGGTCTCTCCCTGAGGACGTCCGCTCTGGCCTCCTTCTCGAACAACGCGGCGGGAGACAGCGGCGCCCTCATGGCGCGGTCGCTGATCAGGTCGTAGGCCGTCAGAGCGGCCCGCTTCTCCGTGATGGCGTTGACCGTCTTCTTGCCCGAACTGCTCTGGCTCTGGATCTCGTCGCAGCCAGAACGACCGCTCTTCGAGGGCTGGTGGATTTTGACGGGCTGCAGCGGTTCCCGCGTCACCGGGTCGGTCAACGCCGTCCCCCGGCTCCAGTCCTCAGCTGATATCCGGTCTGTACCCGACACGGCGTTGCCATCGAGTCTCTCCTCTGAACCCAGTCCGGCTGTCGTCTGAGAGCAGCTCTGAGCCGTCTCATCGTCACAGAGAGAAAAGTTGGGCTCGAGCCCGGCTGGGAACCGGTTGACGATCCAGTCCTCTGCTACCGAGGACGAAGAGCTGCCGTTTGAGGTGTTTGAGGTTTGGCGGTTCAGTGGAGCGTGGCCGCCGTCGACCCTCTCGGCGCTTTGTTCGCCGTCCGGTCGCGACGCCTCGGCCCGCAAAGTGCTCGGCGGCGAGTGGGAGGTCTCGTGGCCGAGCTGCCTCTCGGCCGGGGAGTCGCCATCGGGCCGATAGCCGTAGAGAGAAACCAGCAAAGCATCCAACGCGGTCAGCACAGCCTCCTGCATTTCAGACGGATCACAAACGGTAAAAGAAAGTATTGACGATGCACAGGATGCGTTATACAATCACGTCTGGTCGGCTTAAAGGTCTCCATTCCCCATGATGCAGCAGGGCTGGATCAAGGCTTTCATAGCTACCTTGTTGTGCAGGAGAACCTGGGTCTTGTCCGGCGTCAGATTGACGTCGAGGGAGGACGGTGGAACCGTGATCTTCAGCATGGCGGTGGGATAGCGGTTTCGGATCGGGTCGTCCGGGTACTGAGCGGCGTAGTGTTGGCGTAGCAGCTGATGGTCGATCACACGACGGTGAAGTGGTCGGGTCGACATGACGTGAAAAGAAGGCGTTAAGATTTGGAAAAGGTATGAAATGGTATGAATTGAGTTATCCAGAATGACTCTACCTTCATTATATCTTTGTGGTGGACAGGCCGGTTGTTGACAAATATAAACGTTTTGTCAGCGTTGGAGGAGCTCGTGGAAGAGTGATCCGCTCCAGGCTTTGGAAAAAAGCCTTCTAAAAGAATCTGAATGCAAATACAAAACAATGACGGCAATAAACAGACGAGCACGGAGCAGGTTTC
The DNA here is from genome assembly GCF_023055335.1 of Clinocottus analis. Classification (NCBI taxonomy): domain Eukaryota; kingdom Metazoa; phylum Chordata; class Actinopteri; order Perciformes; family Cottidae; genus Clinocottus; species Clinocottus analis. The sequence continues at coordinate 1,155,400 of NW_027175843.1, forward strand.
ACACACAAACTAGGAAAATAAGACACGTTTCTTTACGGCCTTCTGGCTTTTGCAAACATTGTCAAATTGACCGGCTCAGCCGCATCACAGTGTAACACCATAAATAAACTTTAACGTCGATACACTTCCAATGAAGAGACGTCACCGGTTCATCCATTGTGCCGACAGCACAGCTGCACATGGAGCCATCCAGTCTGGTCATAGCACACTGGACACACACTGTCACGGCACAATGAGCTCGAGGGCTGAAGCCGCACCACAACCTAAATTGTAACGTCTGAATCTCAAACTTCTTTTCCAAGTACATTTTAATAACAATCGGGAGAGACAGGCTCCACTGTGAACACGTCGTACGCGACCACCTTTCACCCAGAATCCTGCCGGAGGCGGTTCTCATGAGCTCAAACTGATGACTCGACATAAAACCCAACAATTGCACTTAAAACTCCATTATTTATGGAAGCTAGTAAGAAAATTATGGAAAGCTATAAATGTTTTACAGATTGGAGGCAGGCGCAGCCATGCTTTCTTTTCCCCCCACATGGCCACGCGCTCATCATTAGCAGCAACGCACGCTAATGAAGTTAATAAACGAACTGCCGTTTCAGGTCGGGGCACATATGCTTCTCTCCATTTCTGCTCATTAGGGTCACTTTATGAGAGCACGAATGGCACCTATGGCCCCGAAAGGGCCGCGGATGTGTGTAGTCCTGCAGCCACCCCCCCCAAAAAAAAGAAAAAGAAAGAGTGTCACATTTTGTTCTGCAGAGGAACGGCTCTTACAACTCTCCCGGAGCGAAGGCTCCGGTGAAATTGTCAACCCGGTTCCCTTGATCACTGGTGTCGGGGACAGAGAGGAGAAACCTTCTCTTTCATTTGCTGAAGGGAGAAAGAGGGAAAAGGTGAAAGGTCGTTCTCATAACTCGGCACCAAAGCGCAGCAGCAAAATAACAACAACAAAGAGGGAAAAATGAGAGAGAAACGGGGTGAAGAGGGCTGCTCCATATCTGTCAGACTCCATTAGCCGGCAGCCGAGCAGCAGGAACGAGCCACATGACACCTACCGTGACCGGGCAGAAAGTTACCGCTCGACAATAATTCAATTATGATCAGCACAGCAAAGCTTAGCCAACGAAAAAAAAAAAAAAATCACTCGCTCTTCATCAGGAAAGAACTCGAAAGAAAAGGGCAAGGGAACAGTTGGCCCGCCACCAGCTGACCACATTTGCTGGCGTCAGCCCAGACGCTCATGATGAGGTGGTTAGCTCACGGTCCAGTGTGTAACGTGCATGCTCTCATGTGCTCTGCAAAACGGATCCATCTTGACCGGACAGTTCATGTAAGACTGACAGTTGTGGACTAATTGCAAGTAAAAACAAATGGAGACATGGAGTCATGCAACTCAACATATTTAAAAACTGGTTTCCAACTTCTTGTTTCAATGTCAAAGACACCGACTTAAAGAAGATTCGACCGCGTGTCGAGTCAACTGATTCTATTTCAATGTTGACTGAAAATGACACGAAACGACATGAAATGTTCAAACGGACTTGTCGACGATGATCTTTTTCCAAGGGGACGAGTGTGTTCCTCGTGAAGATGACCGGCCCCACGATGAAAAGCAAATGGACGCCGGCACCACAGGATGAGATCAAAGAGTGCAAGTTGTGTGCAAAAGGAGGTGGGAGTGTTAGCAGACATCAAAACTATATTGTTCTTAAATGTGGTGTTCCCAAACACATCTCCAGTTTTCAGCTGGTTTTAAAAGTTGAGCCCTTTTAGGGATGACCTAACCGACTCACTGTCAATCATCTGCATCAACTTGTTGAGTAACGTTTGGTGATTTTTAACCATTTTCTCCATGTTGACAGCCTCCAGGACGGTGCTGCTATGGCAGTCTTTAGCGTTCTGATAGCTCTGGACCCGCCCGGCATGAGACAGGGCCTGCACAGCAAAAGGGTCACACAAATGGTCTCAATGGTGACTGATGTTATTCTCTCCGGTCACTCTTGTGTCTTCTTTCAAATTTGGCACGATTTTAATAAAGCGGGCCAGCTGTGAGTGGCTCCGTATGAGGCCATTGGTCCATGTCCCCCCACGCTTCCTCTTAAAACCAATTCTATCTGCGCGACACAATTTGATCCCATCGGCCGTAACCCCGCGACGAGATTGTGTTACGTTTAAGTTCTTCCTCCTGCAGCCTCGACATTCTCCCAGCGAGCTTTCTGAAGAATGTTTTTAATTGCATGGCACCAGACCCCCTGGAAAGAGTCAATACCGTCTGCTTTCAGGACATTTCCCCAAAATACTGACAACAGCAGCAATCGGGGCTCTTCAAAATTAAAGTTTGACCATCTCTTTTCTCTGTCAAATCATACAAAAAGTAGTTTTTCCATCAGCTCAATATCTTGTTTGAAGTGAACCTTTTTAGCTCTCGAGCATTCTTTTAAATTGAAGCTTAAAACTTTTCTGTTTGCCACAGCCATTTTAAGATGTTCCATTATTATACTTCTGCACCCCTTAAATCCTTTAAACCAACCTTATTTCTATTGTTTACTCCTATTTATTCTCTTTTATGACGTTTCTTATTGTCCGTTTTACTTGTTTTGTATGTTAATACTTATGTAAAGCACGTTGACTTGCCTTTGTGTCTGAAATGTGCCCTGATGTCAAACTAACTGAATGATTTTAAGTAGTGCACATACATGTATTTCTGCCAGCATTGTTGTGAAAACCAAAAGAAAACTGTACTTTTGTTACGTTTCTCTCTCATCGCTGCATATTTCTCCTCAACCCACCTCCGGTTGCTCTTGGTGATGGTGGCAAGAGAGCAGGTTGGCAACGGCGCCGGCTCCCAGCGCAGCGAGGAGGGCGCTTCTGTGATCGGCCACCGTGGCCTTCTGCCAAACCGCCACCTGCAACGACACGACACCCGCCGGCTCGCATGAGTGCGCATCGGGCGAGTCACACATGTCCAGCTGGGAACGAACATTTTGCTTCTGTCTGACGTTCAGCAAGAGATGGACAAAAAGCAGCAGAAGTCTGCAACTAAATGTATGGAAGAGAATACAACAGATATGGAAAAATGGATAGGTTTTAAAATGTACACTCAAAATGAACCGTTTCATTATTTCTGATAAAGAAGATCTGATGGTTTTATCTGAACTTCAAACCCAAGATGCCATACCAATACTCGCTGTAGAAAACAGCTGAGTCGACACGCTATAACAGTAAAATATCAATTACAATATTGGCTAAACAATATTCAGTATATACTCAAATTTTGTTTCTGGACCGGTGACACAAATATACATGTAAAAAAAGTTCAAATGCTTGGAATTGTGTCGGATCAAAATATATCTACTGCACACAATATGTTGACACCCACAACGTGTGGGCTCGTAGTTTGTGTCCACCGGTGAATATATTACCCGGGTGTACGTTTCTTAAAGCACGCACTCGGTTTGCAGGGTATGTCTCGGCTATTAAATAAGCAATTTGGCCCGTGTAAACGGATCAGTCCTGTAAACGGTTCTTGAAGAAGCTGTGAAACACGACACAGGCCAAATAGCAGCGTTGGAGATAAAGGATAGGGGCTACCGAGTGCTGATTGTACGAAAACGGCTTCGCTACCTTCCTCCGACCACCTGGAAACTGATTTCTATGAACGTGTGGCCCCTGCGTGACCCACGCCACCTACATACACTTCTGTGTACGAACCGGCTGCGGCCTGAAACACAATCCGGGGTTTAGTCCGCAGCTGTGTTCGGCAACTTACTCAGGTGTCTTAATCAGCCAAATCAGAGCTCACAGTCAGCCATATTTGTGTTCGGAGCACCTGACAGTTACGCTTCGCTGTGGTGGGAAAGGGCATAAGGGATGGAAATGTCTCATTGCTAAATAATTCCAATTAATCTAGGGTTATACAATGGAGCGACCCAAAATAACTCCTTTTTTTATGATTGTGCACTCTAAATGTGTTTAACTCAGGGGACGGGTCGTAGAAAATCAAGAGAAGTGGTTAAAAACATGCAAAAAAACTAAAAAGCTGACATTGATCTCACATCAGAAACTCATGCTCGTTATACTTAGTTAATCTTCTATTGTCGACCACTTCAGCCAAACAATTTGTTCATTTTACACACGATGAAGGCAAAGTGCCAAAGCTGCAGGAGTCACATGTGTCACAGTGGAAAGTAAAGTCACGATCAGTCGTTGATGTTTTCAGAGGAGTCGAGGTGAGTGGCTGCAATGAGAGACTTGTGTTTGCAGACATGTGAAGAGCTCTGACTCAGTTCACTTCAAACTCAATTAAACCTTTAAAAAGAACCTGAATGCAGCATCAGTACATAACAAATAGCTCTTTTTTACGTGTATTTTTCCTAGAGGTTAACATACTTTATCCCACATGGTATTTAATAAATACTAGTGCAGAATCTATTGAAGGTTGATCTGTTTTGATAATAATTTCTGGTTTCTATCTTCCCCAATGTGAAGATTTCAACAAGTGTCATTTTTGTTAATATTATTTTTAATAATAATGGCTCAGACGAAACAAAGCTATTTGTAAATGTCCGGTTGAGCTCTGGAAAATTGTGATGGGGAATTTTCTCCAATTTTCTGAACAATTAATAGAAAAACAGTTCAACCGACTGAAATAATCAGTTATACAAATAAATGTTAGCAGCAGCCAAAATAAATACATGTACTAAACTGTAAGGGTGTATGTTTTGAGGGTAATTAATGAGTTATTATTAGTCTTATTACTGTTCCTTTACAGCTACAGGTATATTTATTTATTTTTTCAGACGGCAAAGAACTCACTCACCTTTTTTCATCGAGTTAGTCGACCTGTTAGTCAAAAGGTTTGTGTTCCTCGAGTGCGTCGACCAGCCAAATAAATATTAAATATATAAATAGGAGGTCTTCAAGAAGGTGCTTGATTTAATAAATTAATAATTAACCCAACGAGCTCCAGAATATCCTTTTGCAACTTTCAGTTTCAGAGATTTTACACGTTTGAATTTCTATCATCAGGAGTGAAAAACACACGGCATCGGGTGCGAGAGCAGGACAGGATGTGTTATGAGATCTCAAACAAAACCAACTACCCTTCAGTCCAAGATCATTGTGAAATAAATGGATTATTACAGATACAGTTTTAAATAATGCACTAAATCTCTTTACTCTTGTGCAGCAATAATCTCATTTTTATTCAATATAAAGTTAATGGTTGCTACTTACAGTTTATCATGAATACTTTATTTTGCTGGAAGCAACTATTTTTTAGAAAAGTGCTTGATAAATATAATATATTATGATTAGTAGCAGTTTCATTTGTTGTAGTAGTAGTAGTAGTAGTAGTAGTAGTAGTAGCAGCAGCAATTGTAGTAATAGCAGTAATAGCAGTATCAAAATGTTAAGTTTCATGTTATCAAGAGTAACTTTCTTCCCTCTTGGATCTAAATTAGGTTCCTTTGTGTATGAATGATTTTACATATTATGTAATCTCACGCGGGCTTTCAGTGCTCGTTTCGCCACACATTCAGATACATACAAGTACTGTAAGTACACAGGAACACAACGGTGCTTTTGAGCTAGTGATGTTGTTTCATTTGAAGACTCGTGAGGACATCTAGTGGATGCTGTGCATGCAGGACATGCTGTCTGAGCAGGGATTTAACCCCCGCATCACTGGGGACATCTTGGGCTTGTTAATATTGATCATTTTGGCTGTGGTAATGCATATAACATTCATTTTTGTCAAGGTTGTTAGGCATAATAATCCAGAGGAATCAAAGACGCAGCAGTGTATTAAGTCATATTATGAGTAGAAAACAAAGATCGCGCAGATCGACACCTTAGAAGTGATTTATGCTGCAGGATTGGTTTCAAACAGTTTGTTTTTCAGCATAAAACTCCATTAAAAGTGACATGAAACCAGGCTGACCACAACTGCCTTTTTGTTATGTCCCAAACTTCAACAGCAAAACTTTTACCATCTACTGTCAAGTTCAAAAGAGATTATTGCGAAAGTCCTCAATCATTTTGAATTGCATATAAGTTTAAAAAGCACAGTAATACGACTGCTTGGTGAGAAAATAGTTTAGACAATCATGCTTTTAAAATTCGTCCCCAGTGTTGATTGTAAATAATATAAACTATGCATAAAGTCGTATGCTGCTGATTGAAAGCTGCCGGTCACGAGTAAAATCCTTTTAGTAATTAGTTACTGACCTTATTGTGAATGAGTGTGAGCCTCAGGCCCGGTTTTATAATGGCGTACGCCGTCAGCAGGTCCTGTACTTTCTTCAGTTCCTCCTTGCACTTCTTGGTGTTGGAGTAGTATTGACGTCTCACTGGAATGTTCTTGAAAAGCTTCAGTACGCTCACTGTGGTGCCTACAAAACACAAAGAGCAGAGGCGCAACAGCTTTTATCATAAAATGTACTTTTCGTGCAACAAGGCCTCCGGTGCACAGATCGAACTGCACACTGATCAAAGTGTGAGGTATTTTGAAACTTTTTTTTTATAAACACAAATATTACACCTCTAACATGGTTTACATGTCCTTGATTTTTGTCGTTTACATTATCGGTGCCTTGCCTTGACCCAAGTGAGACGGCTTCTGAGAGATAATCTCCCCTGAGAAGTTAAGTGTGTACTGGGTGCTGACGTCATCCTCCTCTGTCTTCGTAATGACAGACACCTAAAAGGAAAAAGTAGAATAAAAACATAAAGTTGCCAAGAATCCCAGCTTATATACTGCATTAAACCAGGGTTTACATTTATTTCCTAATATATACGGATAAATCAAAAAGTCAGGCTATCTGTACATTCATATTAATGTATGCATGAGTGAGATTGTTTTCTGAACATTGCTATTAGCTCAGTGCATGTACACAACTTACAGGTCAATATGCACGACATCCGATAATTCTGACTTTGACATAATAATTGTTAAATACTTCTCACCTCGGCCACGGAGCAGATGGATCCCAGCGCCTCCCCTCTGAAGCCGTATGTCTCCAGTGTCTCCAGGTCCTCATTGCTACAGATCTTTGAAGTGAAGTGTGTCACGGCCATCACGGGAGTATCGTCAGCTTTGATTCCACGGCCGTTATCGCGCACTTCTATCCGGTCCAAACCGTAGTTCTCCTGCAAAAATTCAATAACACTGTCGACTGCCTGTACAACTGGAGAGGAGTTTAAAAGGACTACGCTAAACTGCAGAAAAAAATAGAGCTATACTCTATTAATGTCTTTATAGCAGTGTGTTGTTTTACACCATTATATTTTACAAATTGCATTATCCGATTACAACAATAGCGCTGCTAAATAGGCAAAAAGACACTGATCCACAAAGGCGGTTAAAACAGGTCCTGAAATGCAAAACATAGATGTACTCTTGCATCAACAGCTCAATAGAGACAACACTACTCATCATTTACTAATCAATCAAACTTTTCTAAATACATTTATCCTTGTTCCTAAATCCTTTAGAGACTGTACCAGTTTAACGTCAATGCTCGAAGCCTCAGCATCCAGGGAGTTTTCCATCAGTTCTTTCACAACGTTCACAAGAGAGGTGATGACCTGGGAGCTGGACAAAAGCCGGACCGTATCCGGAGGCAGCTGCTTCATGATTTAAGGGATCTGTTTTGGAGAAGTCTGCCTTCAGTTTGGTACTTTTGAGTGTTGTTGAGTCACAACAACATGACAGGAGAAATGGAGCAAAAATGGAGCAAAAATTGTGACGATTTTAACCCAGAATTTTAATGTATAAATGATGTCATAAAATGTAAGCGAAACACATCCATGTTTCTTTCTTAGGACTACCTCAATTGATAAGAAAAGGACATTTAACACTGCATGTAGTGTTTTAAAAAAAAATGTTTTCAGATGTTCAAACGTGTCTCTGAGACCAGGGTCTTACCCAAACACCTGAGACATGATGAAGCAAATGCAGGCGTTAGTAAGAGCTTGCAATGTTGACAATAAAGTGAGCAGGTGATTTTCTTTGCATTTGCAGCACACTTAGAATTGTATCGTGCGAGAAAACATAGCCTAACAAATTAAGTTTAACAATAAACAAATATGTCAGACTGAGCATTTGCATTAGTTAACAAGCTTGGTCTTGATTAAAACAAGATATTTAAGTTAAAAAAAAACAACTGATTTATTGCAGTGACCTGACAGAAATACCTATTAAAGTTATATTAAATTATGTGAGGGAAGTGACAGTTTACTGAAACACTGAAATTAACTCTATTATCTTAGTCAGGACACAATTTGGTTAGAAACAATTAAACATAATAGAGATATGTGATGTCATCTGAACACCATACAATGGGGTTTACAGTATTGTTAGGTTACTTAGGTTAACATTAGGCTAACTACCTTAATTGCTATACATTTATCTGTACCTTAGACTCGTTAGCTAACCACTACAACACCACTTTCTTATAAACCTGAACACACTCCTACTAAGCTAAACATCAGTGATCATAAATAGCTGAATGATAGCTAGATACTGACTTGGTGGAGTCCTTTTGACTGCAGACCTTGTTGAATCGATTCATAAACAACAGACATGAGCCTGAAAGCGGAAGCGACCTGATTCCCGCCCCCTTCCTGACACGCTGATTGGTTGGAAGGGACAGGAAGGCAGTGCCGCGTTTGAGGGTAATTTGTACCCCGCGTTTAGACTAAAAGGTACAACTTTCGGGATGGATTATTAGAAACCTAGTATTTGTTGGATTGTCATTCCAAAACCAAACATGGACAGCTTCTAATCAACCCTCACTTTCAGTCATATTTAATCTAAAACACAACCTGTGTTGTGTCACTTGTCGGCGTCGAGGCACAGCCTGAAAAATTGAGGTTAGGGCATAGTGCCCACATATCCTTCGGAACCACGACTACTTCCGCTCGGGTCAGTCTAACGACGTGCCGCCTTCGCTCGGGACCTGCACTCATCAATAAGGACATAAACATTTCTCTCCGTAGCAGTTTGTTTCTACACCTACCTGCACTGCTCGCTACTACTTGTAAGTTGTCGGCGCTCAGCGCACGGCGGTGTTTAACGTGACGCCTTTAAGCACACGACTGCTGCTTTACGTAATGACGCTGAACAACTCGGTTTAGGACAGCGGTGCTTTGGTCCGGTCTATGTACTGGTGACGAGGACATGTCCAAGGCGAGGGACGTCTCATGGTCTAGTCTAGTGTGTGAGTACACATCTCGGCAAGACGAGAAACACATTGAAGTACAGATACAACAAATCAACCCCAATTAGGTCACTAAGAAGTTTCATCAGCCTGATTTGATGTATTTATGCAACTAAAGGTAACGTTATGTAAGCAGTACATTTAGCTGTGGCCACGAAAAGTAATCAGCGAATACACTAAGTCAGTAATATCTGAATCGCACCAAAGCCCTCCCATATTATCATGTAATTAATGTCTAATATTCTTTCCAGTGGTCCTTTCATTCGCAGATGCATACTTTCTACTCTTGGTTTCAGTCAGGCTAAATGTGATTGCCATGTGATGTTTGTCTGACATTTGTTCTAAAATCCAGAAGATGAAGTCATTGTGTGTGTTTCGTGTGTCATGTATATGACACATATGACACACACACATGTATTCTAAAACAAAAATACCAGACGTCAAGTCCTGATGCATCAAGCCTCGTTGGGAATGTGTGAGAAACGTACTGAAGGCTTTATTAACTGCAGCTGTGCAACTCTGTTCGTTTTCTTTAATCCTGGCAGTGGAAAGTCTGCCTGAGGGTAAAGTTCAATACGATTGCACAAGGTGTTTTTTTTAATTTATTTATTTTGCTGTTGTGTTTAGACTGGCAAGGAGGTCAAAGTACCACAGTGGTATTTAGATGGTATCATTTGTGTCTTCATATGAAGGTACTTTATACCGGAAATTGTAAATGATGTACTTAGTCTATGTATAATTGATATTTCCCAGGCTTCTTAACATTGTTACAGGATTATTTAGAGCCTAAATAGTTCTAGTTTATATTACATCAAACCCTGCATCGATCATTTGAAGCTCTTAAAGTACTTGGACAAGTCCACAAATTCTGTTAGCGCAGCAACAAAGACCATCGCAATATAACAATGTTTAACCTTTTTAGTAAAAACATGTTTGACCCCACTGATGAGGAAAACAGACAATGCTTCTACTTTACTGTTAACGTGATAACTACTTGTTAAAGTCCGGTTAAGAGCGAAGAAACTTGACTTGTGATCAAAATGTATGCATTTTCTGTTCACAGACCAGAATGAATGTGGGCGTGGCACACAGTGAGGTCAACCCAAACACTCGGGTCATGAACAGTCGAGGCATCTGGCTGACCTACGCGCTTGGTGTTGGAATACTTCACATTGTGCTCTTGAGCATTCCCTTCTTCAGTGTGCCAGTGGTGTGGACTCTCACTAATGTTATACACAACTTTGTAAGTTACATCCTCACACTGTCACGACAACACACTTTGGCACCCCAAAAAAATAAGCGTTTTAGATTTTTTCGGGTGTTTCTGATAAAGTTTCTAAATACGACGACCTCATTCGTCGCCACACAGGACAAATTAATCTCGCATGCACGCTCAGCTGAACAGCCTCGCTGTATGTTACTTTCTTGCCTTGCTTGTGCTTCTGTGTGCTTGTTAAGATTTGCTCTATTTCGGGGAGGAGGCTGTCCTTGTGGCCGCCTGATGCGTGACATAATAATTGTTTCCCCCACTCCGCATAAGGTCTGTGGACAAAACTGGGCCTTTCATTGTTTACACGGCTGGCCTCCAAATGCAGAAAGAAAGTCAATGTGTGACATCATCAAGTAGTGCGAGCGCGAAGCAGTTGACGAGGGTTGTGTATCGCAGCCAATACGGAAGGCTATTAACTGCAACGGCTAAGGTCGACTGTGGCCTTTTGTTTTCCGACACAATACAACTGCAGTGTGCCGATTGTGCCTTGGCCGTATGTCAGCATTTTAGAAACTTCTTTTCACTCTGTAATGCAGGTTTTCCCATTTCAAGCTGCATCCTTGTGTGTTGATTAAAGAGGCATGTAACTGGAAATGAGTTGCTAAAATAGTCTACTAGGCACTACATCTGCATCCTCCCGTCTCTTTTCTGTTTCTGCAATGTGTATTTATAGAGAGACCAAGCTCCAGGCAGGAGTTGTGTTGCAAAACTCTTGCGGCAACCCATTTTTATTCTTGTAATACTTTTACAGCAAAGTAAACGTTATTTGTTTACAGCCAGAATCTTTATATACAAAATATCTCTGTACGCGTGTAATTGTCTTTTTACCCTTTTTCAACATACCCTTAGTCCTGGTCTGAGAGTTGACCCCGGGATGAATTTGTCTCTTTTCACAGATGCATTGTGAATCCTGGGTTAAATAAGTATAAGTCCAGGGATATATAAATTCACACTGTATTCCTACCAGCCCTGAGCTGAATGTCCGCTGTCATAACTAATGTTTACTTTCGAGAATGACGCGTGACTGCTCTTACGAAACGTGACGAAATCCTATTGTTTACTTAAGCCTCGTTTCACACCGGCAACTCTTAGCCCCGTGCTTCAGTCGAATGTCAGGGCAAACTCCGGGATAACTCTTAACCCGGCTCCAGAGCCCGAGGCTAAAGATGGTTAGCCCTTTGAGGAATGTGCCAGGATTGTGACAGTGTGAAAGCTTTTTTTAGCCTTTATCCTGGGACCAAGACAATGCAGTCCAGTGAGAAACGCCCGTTAGATAAATAAGTCATCGAACTCCTCTTATATTAGAATTTCCATATGTACACGATTCAAAACGGACAATATCCTGTAAGTTATAGCGGGGAAAACGGGATGAAAACGTAAACCATTTAATCGGACTGCAAGCACTGCACTACTGGCTGTGTTTTTGTCTCTACAGGGAATGTATGTCTTTATGCATGCGGTGAAAGGCACACCCTTTGAGACCCCTGACCAAGGAAAAGCCAGACTTCTCACACATTGGGAACAGCTTGACTACGGCGTGCAGTTCACTTCATCTAGAAAGTTCTTCACCATCTCCCCAATCATTCTGTATGTATTAGATGTCGTATGATTCTGTCTGATTTGCACTGATTTAGACACCGATTACAGGGAACATTTCATACTCGTGTCAAATCCCCGCTCACGAGCAGACGTACAAACAAACAAAGCATTTCATCATCATCATCATCGCTAAAGATGTTGATCACGACAACAGCGTTGACTTTTGTAGAACAGACACGGTAACTGAAACGCTGCAGTTTATATAATCGCATACAGGCAATTGTTCTGCACACCCTTTTGTTTTGTCTTGCTGCCTTTTTCTTCTATTAAGTGATGTCACGGTGTATTTTTATTTTTTTTAATTCGCCCTTTTTCGTTTCGCAGATACTTCCTGGCAAGCTTCTACACAAAGTATGACACGACGCACTTTGTCATAAACACCGCGTCGCTCCTCAGCGTTCTGATCCCAAAGCTGCCACAACTACACGGAGTGAGAATCTTCGGCATCAACAAGTATTAATTTATTGTAAATGCTGTGGCCCACAGCAACAGAGGTTGAAATGTCCGTGTCGTCTGTACCGCGAGACGTGTGTACCGAGTCGTACAGTTTGTGTAAACGTCACTGTCGTCGTTTAGGTATATCAGGTTTAAGAGGAAAATGTTTCAAATAAACAAGAGTAGGTCTGTAGGTGACAGGATGCCATATGCATTACTAACTTATGTGAATATTTAACGATGTATTTTTGGCCCGCGTCGACCTGGGCTGGCCCAGGAATCAGCGAGGCTTTTTGGTTGACTTGTTTTTCTTTGCCCTCAATTCACATGGCAACAAAAATTGTGAGTCTGAGTCCGTTTCCGGCCACATAGACGTCCCTACATGTATTTTTCAAAGATGTTTACTTGTTAAGGGCAGGGGCCTGTGGCTCGTTGTTTATTGGTACACTCTCATTTTGTTATGGGTGTCAAACTTATACATGCTGAGTGAAGAATAGAATCATTCTCTTTATTTGCACGATTTCCTTGGGATGTGAATCTTTATCTTGTTCGTAACTCAAACAGGGCAGGCCGTCTCATTGTACGGTTTTGTTTTTTTGTGAATATTGTGTCCTGTATGTTAAAGAAAAAAAGTCCTGTGTAGAAATGAGACGCATTGTTGTCCGGTTAAGTGTTTACTGAGGGAGGTTGACTGTATCTCTGAGATCAATTTACATTCATGTAGCTGCTCTATTTTAGATTAGCTTTTTGCTATCATCAAGGCAGCTAGTTCTTAGTTTGGCCTTAGCTCTTGATATTTCTTGTTCTTAATCTTATTAAAACGTTTGTGCCCTCTAGATGTTTCATCTCTTGCTGTTGTGCGTACACGTGTTTATGGAATATCAGGAATGTAATGAGAATCTGTGTAATCCCAACAAAGTCAATTCATTTGAGGATTCTCTCAGATTATCAGGAAATCTTACACATTGTTTACTTTTAAAGATGAATACATAGCATTTGTTATCCACCTTCAATGTGAGACGTCCTCAACAGACTATAAACCCTCAGCTGTTCAATCAATATTATTACTATCAATATTGACCCTATTAACTGGGTTTATGAGGACAAACACCAGCCTAAACCTGTATGTTAAACACACACAGTTTCATAGATGTAAAGATCGAGCATTACAACTAATTGCACCGGAATAACACCGAAGCATTGGAATGAATCAAAATGCATAACATCTGCAAACTTAATACATTTTATACAGAAAATGCTAAGCTTTGCAAGTTGCTGGATACTTTCAGTGTCCACATGGTTATATTTAAAGACAAAGGTCAAAAAGCTACTAGACAAAGTGTAAAAACTGCACGTGAACGTGAGAAAACAATGTCAAGTTCTTTATTTCAGCTGCTATGTGGCAACATAGCATGAAGAAAAGAGTATAAAGTCCTGAAGCTTGGCACACAGAAACTAAGACAAATGCTCCCTCACCTGGACCTATTCACTAAGACTGTTGCAAAAGAAAACTGCCGTTATTTCCACTTTTGTAATGCTGATGTCACAGTCAAATCCAGGTTTCTACATAACCTTCACCTAAAAAGAGAGGCAGCGCGATGATATGAACCTCATTAGTTGCCATCTACACAGATGCTCTCAATAGAATGATTAAAAACTTGAATTAAAAGAAATGTGTGTGTAAAACATTAAGATCATCCTGTAGATTCACGTGTGATAACTGAATTCTGCAGCTCCAAGCCCACTAATGAAACGAACAGCGTTAACTATCTCTTCAGATCCTCGCACTGCTTTCCCAGCACGCCCTTGTAAACCTCAAAGTGATGGTTCAAATCCTTCCGAGAGTGGATTTTATATTTGGTCCCCATGGCCCCGTCGGCAGAGGACGTCCCATAGAAGACGCGACCTATCCGGGAGTGCACCAGCGCCATGGCGCACATGACGCAAGGTTCCCGGGTCACATAAAGGTCGTACCCTGTGCATATGTACGGCTGGGCGCTCGCCGCTGCACCTGCGGCGCTTTGAGCGGTGTCTGAGGCTTGCGAAGTGAATCGGCAAGCTGGGTATCTGTCAAAGGTCGAGCATCCGCCGCCCTGGCTCCGAGCCACCAGGTCGATGCAGACCATGACAGCGTGGTGGAGGGGGTGGTCTCCTCTGCAGTCGTGGGCCGCCGCTACGATTCTCTCCGTCGCCGGGTCGACCGCCACGGCGCCCACGGCCTCCATTCCCAATTCGGCCCCCGCTTCGGCGGCGGCCAAAGCGGCCGTCATGTACGCGTGCATCCTGGCTTTCTGAAGCGGAGTGAAGAGCTCTCCTCTCAGGGCGACCGTCACCTGCTTGTCCTCGTGAAAGGAGGTGGGCCAGTGTTTGCTCGCCAGCTCAAACTGGGGTCGGGTCAAGGGGGCGCGTGCCGGCACCTTAACCACGAAAGGTTCTCCTAATCCGTCACGTCCGACGCCGTCTGAGCGGAGCAGAGACTCGATGCTCGCCACCTTCGGGTCGGGCGCGTCGCTGACGAGGCACACGAGGACTTCCAGAGGATGAGGACTGGCCTTCTCCCGGACCGCCCGCACCCTCTTGACGTGCTGCAGGCCGCTCAGCGGGTACAGGCCGTTCAGCTCCCGGAGAAGTCGGGAAGTCTCTTTCTTGTTGAGAATGGGCGCCGCAAATGCCTCGACCAGCTCGACGTCTTGGGACTGCCGATCCGACAGCACTGGATACGCGACCCAGGAGTCGGCGTCGCACGCGGACCCTTTCCAGCGTTTCAACTGTGGCTCCATTGTTTTGATGTTCTCCTATGAAATATGATTTCACACCAGAGTTAAACAAAGTACACGATGACAAAGCCTTTCAGTTGTTCTGGACAGAAACTAAGCCCGCTCGATGCAGTAAAACCGCCCAAAAGACCTTTTGAACTGCAGCTTGTTTTATTATATTTCCTTCACAGAGATCAGCCAGCAGCTTGTATCAAAACAAAGCAAAACTTAGAAGATACAAGTGGATCTGAAATGAATCCTTTAGCACATTTGTTTCATAAGCGAGTAGGATTTTATTTATATATATTTATATAAATATTCATATTTATTTACGATACTTGATTTCTCAAGTAAAATGCAACAAATATATCCGTGTCAGCTGAAACATGCAGATTGAACAATATTCAGACACTTAGTTGGACATAAAAAGGCCGATAGATATCCACACCTGACCAATGAATATATTCGCCATTACACTAAAAAATGTTATTTATAAATAACCCTTTATATTTGATGAATTAAAAGTTCACCAATATGATTTACTAGAGCCAAACATTTTAAATTGTCAGTGTTCTCTTAAGGACCAACTTAGTAATGGTGACAATGGAGTTTATTGATTACCTCAAACATTTCTTTGGCATTTCTTCAGGCAATAAATACACTGATGAAAATCTGAAATCAACCTCTTGTTTGGGCCATGACGTTAAATAAATGGGTAAAAAATGAATAGGGTTACAAAAGGCACAACCAATGTATGATTTTAGATCCATATTATGGATTTAATGCAAGAAGTTAATGAATCAACACAAACCGGTGAAGCGAATAATGAGTACAGTCATTCATGAATTAAAAACACACATTTTAAAGAAACCATTCTTCTTCTGTAGATGTTTGCTACACAGATCCCATAGTCCCTACAAATATTTTTTCGAGAATGAAAACATAATTGACACAATTTCAAGTTCTACCCTCTCGGTATTGTTGTCTTTGATAATGTCCCAAAAGTTACAATCCCTTGAGGCGGCACAGATATTAAATAACCGAGCTCGTGAAATGCACTTCACAAAGCAGGAGGAGACAAACGTAGCATGTGGGACCATGGCAGACTATCAGTCCATCGTGCGGCCTCTCTTCATTTCCTCCCCAGTACGAGCCTCGTCTTCATAACTTTGGGCACATGTCGTATGGTCAGTGACACTCTGGTGCCCCGGGCCAGCGTCTCTCCTGGCACGGCCCCGGCAGCGGACAGGTTCGCCACCTTGTCCGTCAGAGTGTCCTGGCCGCGGGGCTGGATGCCGTGAAGGAGACGCCGGTACATTTCCTCCTGCAGGATCAGAAGACTTCGAGGCTTAACCAGCAGGGACAAGAGGAAGCGGTTCTCCTCCGTCTGGGGTGCGTCGCCCTCCTGGAGGCTGACGGGCGTGTAGAAGTCCAGGAGGGTGTGAGAGCCCAGGCTGATGGTGGTGACGGTAGGGTGGTATAGAGGGCCGTCCTCATGAGGCATGATCCCCTCCCCTTCTTTATACTCATTCACCAACACGTGGTTGGCCGTTTTCCCTGCGAAGGCACCGAGAGAGGAGATCTTCTCACAGTACGTCTGGAGCCAGTCGGGCATCTTTTCTGCCAGCATGCCCCTGGGCTGTGGTAAGCCTCCCCAGTTCTGAAGCCTTCTGCCTGACAGCTGAGTCCATTTAGTTCTGGGGGACTTATACACCTGCTGTTGAAGATAAGACTCCTCCTCTTCCGATATGAAATCTGGGATGTAATACACTGTTGGTGGGGCATCATGTACGACAAACTGCTTCAATTCCTCCACAACACAAGCTGGGTGTTCCATGCCTCCCTTAGGATAGTAAAGGAAATGCTTGTTAAAACACAAGACCCCCTCCCCCAAAAAAATAAAAATAAAATAAGTAATACTGCAAATCTCCTGGTGGTGTGAACAGGGAGTCCAATGTGCAAGTAAATGTAAAAAATTGTAATTTTAAATTGAAAAACTACCAGAAACGCCTCAAGTATACATCAAGACGTACAGGTCAGGTACAGGTTATTCAATAGACAGGTTTATAATAAAAATATCCACCACTTGCTAGCAGCAGGACGTCCCTCATCAACCACGGCTGTCATATGTCCGTGTATGTTGACGGTCTTAGCAACATTTAGCTCCTCAAACGCTGCATATGCTCGCTATGCCTTCAACACAGGAAGTACAGTACAAAGACGACGTCAAGCTGAGTGTGTGATACAAGTTCACTGACACGTATGAAACGGGTACTCGTTCGTTTTTCTGCAGGTAAAAAGCCAGTCTGCGACAGAAAAATCATAAATGGTCCAAAAAAAAATAATACGTACGAGAGATAGTAACGGTGCCTTTAAAGTTGTAGTAATTAGGAACTCGCTTGTGTTAAAACGGATTCTACTCGCATCCAAATAAAGGGCTTTTGGTTTTGGCTTACATAAAATTAACCTTAAATAGCAGGTTTATAGCAGTGATTATCGATTAAGCACTCATCGTTGAGTGATCAACATAACATGTAAATAATGTAAGTCATGTAAATATGTTTTTTTTTTTAGCTATACTGAGTATCAATACATTTCCTTTCACAAAGCTGTGTTTAAGGAAATGCATCGGCAATTCTGCCAACTTTACCAACAATGCAGTACTTTGTGCCTGGGTTATTAAGGTTTTTTAACATCAAAGTTTCGTATTTCCGGTAATACTGAAGGCAGCACAGCCACATTCCCAGTACAAGGAAACGACCCATTTCTCATTCTGAAACGGCGCCATGTTGGAAACACACAGCGACCAGCACAAACCTAAAAGAGGACACAGCTTACGTTTTAAGTGACACAAAATCAACTTTACCTCTTTTGACATCAGCACTTTAATGAAAATACCGTTCGGTCAGCAAGCCCAGTCAGTCAATCGACTCCATGCTTACATGCTGGTGCAGCTGACTAAAATGTCCCCTCCAAAATATAACTTCTAAAACTTTGGACCCATGCTTTGTTTTTTAAACAGCTTCTCACATTCTTGGCCACTTCAAAAAATAATACATTTGACGGGTACAGTGTGAAGGTTTTGCCCGTATTTGTGCGTGTGTCTAGACGTCTGTATTTAATTTAAAGTCACAAACTTGCCGTACACGGATTTATTTACATGTGACACAGTTCTGCGGCTTCACAGCGAGGTGTCAGTGCAGAAAGACTACAGAGGATACTTGTATTTTCTGCCCGGCACTCTACGGCCTTCGTCTGTTTTGTTGTTTGTTCTGAAAAGTGATGTGATACCGTACCATGTCCGTCTCCTTCAGTTATTAGGCTATTTAACCTCGCAGTGGGCGAGCACCAGGGTCATGACCATGTTCAATACAAAAGTAAAATGTCTGCACAGGCTGCTACAGCTTAAGCACACATGTTGGTGCCCGACGTCGCGTGCACCTTGCTCCAGACTGGTTTTGGGCATTGAGACGAGCTGTGACGACACTGGAGCTGCTGTGATGGACGAGACAGGCAAAATACTTGGGGAGTCTCTACATTCACAGAAAGAAGTTCATCTGAGGTGAGTGTCAGAGCTTGTATTCAGATCAACGAGATCTTTTGCTTTAGAGTTTTTTGCTTTGACTTGTCTCCTTCCCTCCTGAACTCTGCAGGACTGGCGGCATCATCCCCACAGTGGCACAGCAGCTCCACAGAGAAAACATAGAGCGTGTGGTCCAGGAGGCTTTGGAGAGGAGCGGCGTGGACCCGAGCCGGCTCTCGGCTGTGGCCACCACTGTGAAGCCGGGCTTGGCCTTGAGCCTGGGCGTCGGCCTCGAGTTCAGTCAGAAGTTTGTGAGACGGCACAACAAGTCCTTCATCCCCATCCACCACATGGAAGCCCACGCCCTGACCGTCAGGATGCTTCAACCTGTCGCCTTCCCCTTCCTGGTCCTGCTCGTCTCTGGGGGTCACTCGCTTCTCGCTGTGGCTCGAGGAGTCGACGACTTTTTGCTCTTGGGTCACGCTCTGGATGAAGCTCCAGGGGACATACTGGATAAAGTGAGGCCCTAACACTCAAATGTCGCTGTTTGTTAGTAGCCAATAGCCATGATGTCCAATTTGTGATTCCTAATCAAATGAATTACTGTCTTTTGTGGATTCACAGGTGGCAAGACGTTTGTCCCTCATAAAACACCCACAGTGCGCCACACTAAGTGGAGGACAAGCTATTGAGCTTCTAGCAAAGGACGGCGACAGGATGAGGTTCCCTTTCAAGACACCTATGGGACAAACGTACGACTGCTGCTTTTCGTTTGCTGGACTACGGAATCAAATCAGCATGACGATAATGAAGAACGAGGCAGAGGAAGGTATGTGGACACCCAAAGACCCTGAAAAGGACAAGCATGACCCATGTAACAGTAATCCCATTCATAGACGTTTTCTACAAAAGGCATGTAAAACTGGTAGTTTGGGGAGAAAAAAATTATAATTTGCAAACCAGAAACACAAGAAAGAAAGAAAAGACACTCTTAACATTATGTATTCAATAGTATGAAGTTCATATCTAAATATATTAGATGAGTAACTTTCCTCCTCCATCTTTTAGGTATAGAACAGGGCACAATGCTGTCATGTGTGAATGACATTGCAGCTTCTACGCAGCACACGGTCGCCTCTCATCTCGCAAAGCGAACACATCGCGCCATCTTGTTCTGTAAGGCAAACGGCCTGCTGCCATCCAACAGACCCACTTTGGTGAGTTTACTTCAGGTCATTTTTTATTTCATGTATGTATATAGATCAATGAATTACGTTAACCATTTTGAATATACAGTACATTCTAATTCAAGAAAACTAGAACACTTTCTTGTTTATTGTTGTTTCACATTATAACATTAACGTTCTATATAAACTTGATGACAAAAAAAATAGAATAACACCAGCCGCATCCTTTCCATAAGAGACCGCTGTGACTATAGATTGGAAGATTTCATGAACTCTTCTTTTGACAGGTGCTGTCTGGAGGAGTTTCAAGCAATCAGTATATCCGCAAGGCATTGACCATCATCACCGACACAACAGGGCTGAGCCTGCTCTGTCCTCCAGCCAAGTTCTGCACAGACAATGGCGTGATGATTGCATGGTGTGTGTGTGTGTGTGTGGATTTTCAGTGAATCCAATTGGATGATTTGCTTTTTGTCCGTCTGAGACAAACATACTTTTCTCTTCGTTCACCAGGAACGGCGTTGAACGCCTGAGAGAAGGGAAAGGGATACTTCCTCCAGATGTGGATGTCTCCTATGCGCCAAAGTAAGTCAACACTGACTAAAATATTTAATTTGCAGTTAGTGGAGAGCAATCCGAGTTACAGATTTTACCATCAGCTCACATAAATGTTGTATTCTAGGGCACGGCTGGGTGTTGACATGACGGCAGACGTGAAGGCAGCAGCGATCAGGTTGCCGTCAGTCAGGATGAAGATCCCCAGATGAGACTGTTGGCTTATTAGTAACTGTGATATTTAGTATATACTATGTGGATACGACAAAAGTGTTTTTGTATATCTCAGTTCATACATTTGGTTTTGAATACTCATCACAAAACTGCCTGAAAACTTTTTTGGGCTTTCTGTGACTGGATTTTTGAATACAGCCGTAGAGTTTAGCTTGTGAATGAGTGCATGCACTTATTTGATTATGAGCCACATAATGCTGTTTTTTGCTCCCTGAAAACAGAGTAGCCTATGTAAATTTAATTTGTCCAGTTTATTGCATCAAATTAGTGTTTTATAGTCTCTGTATTAATTAAGGAATATCTAATATTTTTGCAAAGTAGTGAGTATATAAAGCTGTTAATGATCTTGAATAAACCCCCATTCAATTATGTGAAACCACTCTACAGATGCATTCAAATCCCGTTGAGGCCTATACTTGTTTGTCGTTGGCGAAGCAGCACCCTCAAGTGGTTAGTTTACGTAAATACACCTATTCTTAAAGAACATTTACATTATGCATGCTTAGAGCATGTTGAAGCCATGTTGCCAAGTGCTAATGACAACTTTTGCTAACTATTAGCTGAGCTTGCTAACTTCAACATGAGCAAGGCAGAAGTAGTAGAGCACAACATACCAGGTGATCACACTCCTGTTCGATAAGATTTTGCATTAGTTGGTCTGATCATTTCCGGTCAGAAAAACACCTTTCACTAACTGAAGTCCTCGTCTAAAGTCCACGAATGGTTTCAACCACCGAGAAAAACAGGAATTACTTGAGACATACATTTTTCCACAAACACTAGTTTATTTCAGGTTACCAAAAACAACACAATTGTTTAATTGGATACAATGACACTCACAGTTTGGACCACATTAAGATGTACACAAAACTTGTAAACATGTCTGACGAGCCAACATTTTATCAAACTGGTCAAACGCAGCCACAAAGACTCGTTCATGTTGGACGTCCCACCTGGGTGAGAAAAGCACAAACTCAACTCTGGATCTTTCTCTCATCTCTGGTTAAACCATCCTCTCAAATCTGATCTGACACCTCACGGTTTCAAAGCCAAACATTCCACAACATTGTGGTTTCTTTGTGCTGTAATGTGTGTCGGGACACAAGACTTAAAATATATATACATTTCAAATGCAAAATTTAGTGGTATTTTTGTATTCAAAGTTAGTGGCTAATTTGTTGGAGACTAAAGAAAGAAACTCCACATTAGAGCGGCTGATTAGTCAGCATTTTACATCCCATGCAAGTGTTTGTTTTCATCATTCTAGTGGAGAACTGGTCAAAGTAATGTTTACTGCTACAGTAATTTTAGCGGGAAAAAACAACATCTGCATTGTGAAAACATCAGAGTATGGATTTTTTTTTTTCCCCCTTACCTATTTATGTTTTCTATCGCTCAAAATAATTGCCATGACGCACTATTTCCAACCCTACAGCTCATCGTGTTCGTATATGTTGTACTCCTTGGCACTGATCTGTCCGTTTCTGTCCTGGTCACTCTTGCGGAAAATATCCGCCATGATCTTCTCGTAGAACGGGTCGTCGCGTGGCTTCCCAGATTTTTCATACTCTATTTTCAAGTATGCTTTGACCTGAAAACAAAAAAGAACTTCATTGATCACATTTTGGACACAATGCTACGATATAATGAGCCACTCTTGTGCCTGACAAGCAGCATATCATACTGGTGATAATTAAGACCGTTAATGGTATGTGCTGTCAATCCAGATAACCTAATGACTGAGTTCTTTATATTTGGTTATACTTCTTAAATAATTAATGTATTTCTGGAGTTGTGCAAACATTTCCCCTTTAAAATTGACTTCCTCTGAGGTTTGTAGTACTAATACTGTTCTTTACACAACTGTAAATAATTACTGTGAGCACAGGCAGTAAATCAATTAAAAGGTAAAGTGATTTATTGCCTCTCAACTTTTGAGCACAATCAATGGAAGTTTATGACGCGAGATAATGAGATCAGAAACCAGCGTGGCCTTCAGGCTCACTGAGGCGAGGTTACGGCGGTTGGATTGCTTCATTCTGAAGAAGCAGTTTGGAAAGCCTGTGTTTAGCAGCCTGAAATCCAGGTTCACACATTTCTTTTTTCATGCAAATTTGATCAGTTTAAAAAAAATAAAAATACACACAACTCAATAGACTCTGACAATGTATGAACAGAGCTACACTTTTTTAGTGAAATCGGCGTATTGCCAAAAATGTTGAGTCCCATATTGATGCCGTGTCCCTCATACACTTCTGCCCCTATTATTAAAAAAAAAAAAAAAAAAAGTAGGAATTTCCTCGTTCAAACAGAAAGGAACAGCGTGGTACATGTTGTTCATTCACAGGCCTGGCTGTAACATCTGTCTTTATGCTTGGCTGCTTCTGCTCTCTGGTGACATTCGATTACAGTATCAATCTCACACACACACACCTACACAAACACTTAAAAGAGGCCTCGTAGCCAGGTTTTCGCCACGTTAATCCAAACAGTTATTCCCTTTCCTGTCTGAGCTACCTTTGTGACAATTACCAGCTTGTGAATAATAATTACCTCATCCTTTGTGAGACTTCTGTCTTTATCGAGGTCCATCTGTCCGAAAGCCTCCATGCTGCGAGGTCCCCTGGAAACAGAGTAGACCTCCACCTCAAAGACCACCGTAGCATTGGGCGGTACAGGATCTAGTCCATCAGGAGGGAACAACAGCACATCAAGACTCTAGAAGACCACGGGCAAGTGTAATGTAACCACGGACGCATCCTGATCATGTTCATCATGCCCTAACGCAGCAGGATGAGCTGATCAAGATAGCCCCTAACTACAGGATTAATAAATAGATTTGGCATCAAGAGCGTCTTAGTCATTACAGAAATAAAAGGCACATCAGGCATGTGGCATTAAACCAGCAAGAAAGGAAACATGTCAGGAGAACAACGTGCAATTAAAGCGGTTCATCTTCACTGGTGGTGCCATTGTTAACCCATTAAGAGGTTTACATGCATGTAACTTTAAAGCAAACGGATGCCAGGAACTACTAACTAACGCATGCTCTCAGCAAAGCCATTTAAAAACGATCCTCCATAGCAAAACTAGTGGGATCAGCCGATGAAACGTGAAAATGCAGAATCGAAGGCTGTGCCGACATCGCGGTCCGATCACAGCATTCAGTGCACTTAACAACATCGAAGAGGTTTGTACAATTAGCAGCTGTTAGTTTTGTGAAAGCGCGCCAATGCATGAAAGAAAGAGCAAGAAGAAGAAACCTTTGTGCATGCTGACAGTACATGCCGTGTGGGGGATGAGTAGCAAACACTGCAAGGATGTGATGCGGTTCCAACTAAAGTGCTGTGAAAGAACACAAGACAGCATGATGGCTCCTCCAGCAGAGACAACACAATCACTTTGCGTGGTAATGTAATGTTGATACTTCTTGAAGAAAGAACTCACATAATCAGTTTACTCATCACATAAAGTACTACCTGCACAGGTGTATAATGTATTTTGTGGCTCTGGAGGAGCAACATTGTGATGTAATCAGGGTCATATTCATGACATTACTGAGACTGAAGTGTGTTAAAATAAATCATATCAAGTTGCACTATGGGAAGTGTAGGCTCCAGTGTGTAGCGCCTGAACCATATGAGGGGCTAAACAACCCTTTAACGTAATGTTGTTTTGTGTAAATCTAGGTTTAGCTTTGTATATCGCTTGGTGACGTCTGGTATGGATGGATGGATGCTCTGGAAACACAATGAAACTTAAAGTAATACATGTACGGTTCAGCAATGGACAATCTAAGCCCTCTGCTGACCAGCGTGTTATGCATTTACTTGCCTTTGCCTTGTGCTCCAAAGGCCAGGCCGGGCGGAACAGTTATTTTTCGTTTCTCTCCAGGACACATGTCTTCCATCCCTTTATCGAGGCCCTTGATGACTTGTCCGACGCCCAGCACGAACCACTGAGGGTGCCCGGCTTTGTCTGATCGACTGAAACCAGAACAGTTGAAAAACAAACAGCATTTCAAATCAATCAGCATTCACATCCATATCAATATGTATCTGGTTAAAGACTGCACAATACAGTATGGAGGGGGACGAGGGGGGGGGGGGGGGGTGAGAGGGTCTCACTTTATAATCAAATGAAAAATGTCTTTCACGGCCTCATTTGGCTTGTAGAGATAATATTTAATAACTTACAGCTAACTTTTGTTGTCCACCCACCTGCAGTAGAACTGAGAACCATCTTTGGCGAGGAACCCATCGTAGTGGACGTTCAGCAGATCTCCTCTTTTGCTCTTCTGCGTGCACTGCTCGGGCTTGAACAAAACTTCTATCTGGACCTCGCTGTCCACCAGATCATCCGTGGACGCCAAAACACACCACAAACTGAGCTGTGAAGACACCAAGAGGCACAGCGTGCAGCCTACGAGCCTCCGCATCATGCCGCTGTCTGTATTCGTGGCAACTTCGGGGAGTGACGTGTATACACGCGCAGGACGTGGAGAGCTGCTGCTGTCAGAGGCTTTACTGTCCTGAACTAAGACTGTCAGGAATGTCTTCATCCTCGTCCGGTAAAGCCCACCTCCTTCACTATAATTGGCCCAAGCCCTCCTTTAGCTATCGCTCATTGGACTAAATAAGTGTACTGTGGCTTGCAGCCTGACAGACAAAACTGAGAGCAGCACAAACCCAACTTGCTCAATTTTATTCCAAACAGCTATCAACAGATGGCTGTTAGGAAAAGAATGAGGAGGTGGAAAATGTTAAAATATATTTAAAAAAATAACATTATACATGCATATAGCTGCAGTAAAACTGTAAAATACTCCTGCAGCAAGTCTGAGATCCATTGTCATCACATTTACATAGTATTTCATAAACTGTATTAAATATTCAAGATTGTGTTATTGTCATATTCACGGATAAGAGTTACTGTTAAGAGTTATTAAAAATCGTGTTTCGCTGGGTCCTAACACACAGAATTACTATAAAGTTAAGAGCAGCTTCGGGTAAAGTACAGGAGATAGAAAAGTACATGAAAAATGAAGCATGAGCCAGAGTAATTCAATCTTTACTGGCAACAGTCAACTACACTATGTAGTGTGACGAGTTGATCTCCAGTTTTGAGAAGAAAAAATATATATAAAAAATAAGTAAAAGTTGAACATTTGTTAGGTAGGCTATCGCAAAGAAATCAAAGTTTTTGTCAACTTCCATGACTTGCAACATTCTCTTTTAAATTGACAGACATGTGCAATTCATTGCACAATTCATACAGGATCAAAACCTAATTTGTGTTTCTCACCATTAAATACTGTACCATTTGTTTTTCCTTGTCTTTAAGGTCTCTGTAGCGGCTTTAGAGGTTTTAGTTGGTCTATTTGTGCATCTTTATAGTAATTTTATGTTGCTATTTCTTCACGTTGAGTCTCTTCCTGGCACCGTCTGTTAAGCAATCCGTTAATGGTTGCAGTTTTATCCATAGTCTGTGTTTTACCGTGCCGTCGGCACGCCCCTAGTTTGGACAGGAGAACGGGAACAAACGTACTGCTGTGACCCGGGGGCTGAAGCAACACGCATTTTAAAAAACACAAATGTTAAGAATATATTCTCATGGGTAACGTAACTGAAAAGTAAAACTATATAACATATTAGTCAGTCTGGTAGCTTTTAAAATAAGATTTTACTTCCAGGTTCAGAATTATTTCTAAAAAGGAGTGTGCAATTTATTTATTAAAAAGGTGAGCCTGTTTGTCGGCCGCCGTCCACAGCATTACATTCCTTTGCTGGTACTCCTGCCATGCGAGGAGGTTATATCATCCTACGGTGTAGGAAAAAAGAAAGAAAAAAAAGATAACAGGACTTGACAGACACGAAGACGCGCCAATGAGAAACTTAGAAGCGCCATAAATTATCTACGGACGTGCGCGTCATTTTGATTCCACCAATGGGAGCCGAGGGGGCGTGAACATGCGCTCCTATTTATTTTTGGAACGCCGGTGTTTCTGAGTCATCGCGCCTCAGTCAGTCAACGTAGTAGCAGCCGCAACGGCCGTTTAGTCGCTACCGGATACAATTGGAAACACGACTTTCCCCCAAATCGCCTGACAGGATTGAGATGTTACATTTTAGGTCTTCGACAGTGCTGAAGGAGTTGTTTGAAACCGCCCTCAAGCGTCCCTTGTCCTGCTCTAGACAGAAGACCTGGTTACCGACCCGCCACTGCCGCTTCGGCACCGCCTCCGTTGATGCCAGAGCCGCGTCCGCGCGACTCAAGGTCCTCTATGCCGCGACGCATCGCCCGGTGCTCCGCGCCGCTCCGCGCGTCGCCTCGTTCCGCTCATACTGCACGAAGACTGAGGGCGCCGTGGAGCTGGACGAGCAGCTGAAGAAAGACGTGGTCGGCGGCGAAGAACACGGTGACAAGTAGGTGTTGAAGCTCTTCTTCGCGGAACAGACCGGTCGGGCACCATACAGTGGTACGTTGCGGCTGGCGCGCGATGTTCGACGGGTAGTGACGCATTCAGTCGCGAGCGGATGTACGTTACGCTGTTCGCCAGCGGTTACAGACGCTGTTAAAACCGCGTTAAATAGCGCCCACTTACTAGCTTACTGTGCATCTTACACCGTGACATGCTACACAGATGTATTCCCGATAGCCCCCCTAAAAAAACAATTTAAAAAACACACACGATGTACAATAATATAGCTTAACTGCCATGGCTTCACAGCGGCAGCTAGCAAACCATGTGTGAGACTTGGATACTGGGTGCAGCCTCTGATGGCGTGGGGCCAATAAGCTGTATACATTACGACGCCAGCAACTAACTTGCAAAGTGAATTAGGAATTTATTTTGACCTTGACCGGCTCGTCTGTAACGTTGGCTCAGCTTCCCGGTGCCGTGGAGACGACACGCTGCTCGGTGCGGCAGCGAGATCCCCGCGACAAGGTCACGGATGATAACACAAACTCATAGCCGGAACACGAGATGGATCTTGATTGATGGAAGGGTTTTTTTCCTCTTCTTTTTAGTGGTTGTTTATAATAAGGATTGCTGCCTGGCTGGAGATCAGACCGTGTGAACTTGACTTATGGCTTCTGGTAATTTCTACTGTGACGTAGGAGCACTCTCCTGAGTGAAGTGACCTCGGTCACAGCTCCAGGGCCTGGTGGTACCTGCTTTCTGTCCCGTCGAGCAGCCCAACAAGAAAAGCCCCATTTTTAGTCTGTGTGGCTACAACTGCTTCATGCGACAGTAATGCATAGAGCACATTTTTAGTTAAAATGCATGCCAATTATTTGTGCATGGATCTCATCATCCCCTGACTGGTGTCTGAAGCAGCACCAGCACTTCAATATATGACTGTAGACATGAAACCAGAGCCACCTTGTTTTATAAGCCATTGCTTCATGTTCAAATTGTGCCATTTGTCCAAGTCCATGCAGTGGTTATGCTGTTTATCAGTAATTTAAATCTGCATTTGTAATTATAGAATAATGCGCCTGTACAAGGAGGAAGATAACCAGATTAAGCTCAAATTAGTTTGAAGGATCGTATAATGTCAATGTAATACAATATGTAAAAGTTTATATTCATGGATTTTTCTTTTTAATGTAGATTAAAAGTGCTTGTTGCTGCCCCCGCCTATAGCAGTACATTGGTTACTCCGATAATACTGTCAGTTTCTCTCGACTGGGGTGGGCCATCCACCACTTTAGATAATACAGACTACAAATAAGTACCTCATACAACGTTTCAAATCCCCCAATTTATCCCTTAGGAGTGAGCTGCAGTCTCCCATATTATCACACTACTGTAAAGCATGTTCGCAGTTTATAAAGCCTCGTCCTGATTTTAAAGTCAGTGGTCACAAGTGAACAAAGCTCTAGATTCAGATTCATAGCTGTACATTGTTCAATATGCCTTATGTTGTGCATGAAATCACTTTTTCAATTCATATTCCTGGAAGTCAGCTGGCTTCCTCCAACTACCTCTGGGTCAGTAGCTGTCCAGTCTCTAACAGCCCAACTAAAGGAACATGTCACACAATGTGTAATTCCACACAGCCAATTCTTGGTGTAACTTGACAAATCAGTGTTTGATTGTTGTATACCTCCTGAGAGCCTTAAAGGCTAAGTGTCCTTGGCTTCCCGCCATCCAACTAGATCAATTTCTGGGATCAGTTACAGCTTTAGGTGGTTGAGGTGAATAGGATTAAGATATTAAAAAGAGAACTGACAAATGACTGCAGTGAAACACATGACTGAATTGAAAAGTGAAAGAAACATTTAAGTGTTAACACACTTCACTAAGGGCGTGTGTAAACTTTAGTCACTGATATGATCCTGGATATCCCCACACTCAGGCCAGACAATGGAATATTCCCTTACAGCTAGCTTTTGTGATGCAAGATGGCTAGACCACTGACATGAGGTGAAGTGAACAATAAATGCACTGAAGGCTGTGTGTGAATACAATACAGGCCATCAATACTGCGCTTTAAATAGATTTTAAAAAAAGAAGAAAATCACAGCTCAAGCTTTACCTAGTATCCAGGAAACTCTCAAAGTGCTCTGCTCACACCAATGAGCAGCCATCCAGAGACAAATCGATTGAGCCATTTGCCTGTATAGAGGAAGGGAATATTTTTTGTTTTGTTTTTAAATGTACAAGTGAAGAGAAACACAACTTTTTTTAGGTTTTATTTCACACCTGACTTGTCCTGCAGTCAATAAAGCCAGTCTCCGCAAAGCAGTTTCCTTCGTTACACATCAAAAGTTACTTTCTCCTTCCCATTAAGCAAAAACTGTGGACATTTCCTTTTTTTCCTATTTAAAAAACCTCCGTAAAAAGGTTCCAATGACGCAGAGTAAATACTAAAAAGGTGGAGTTAAAACACTGCAGGCCACCAACTAGTCAGGAGGAATTGACACTAGCGTGACATCCTGCATGATTTTTTAAACAGCTAAACTAGTCAACAGTGACACTTTCTAGTCACTTAATTCAGCTTTAACAAATGTCACCGTGCAAAGAACCCCACCCAAATTAAGGGGCTACCATCCACAGTAACCTAACAAATAAATAAAAGTTTATCTATTTGAGGAAACAGTTTTAGTTCAAGCACGCACGGGCAAATAGAAATACTGGAGATGGACCCAAATGCAGGTAGACACAGTGACTATAATAACAAAATATCCCAAATAAAACTCACAAAGCAGGTAAGTCCAAAAATAAGTAACTTCAAATCCAACAGGCAAGTCAGCCATGGTCACCAACGCCATCATCAGAACAGCAGACGAACCAAAACAGAGAAACACAGGGTTCAAATACACAGGTGATTAGACACAGGTGGATTCAATCAGGGACGGGGCAAACAATTACAGTTGCGAGAGAACCTCCAAAGACAGGAAGTGATCTGAAATAAGATGAGATGTGAGTGACGTGTCATAACACAAGAAATACTGACATGACAAATAAAGTAAGTTAACTCGAGAACGGGAGCAGACGAATGCAACCACAGCACGGGACAAAGATTGGAAAATATCAAAGACAGGAAGTGAAACAAACACATTACACAAGAAGTAGGAACTTTAAAATACGACAGGGAAACAATCTAAACCAAGATCGTGACAAGTTTAGTCTGCTCGTGACAACCGAGAATATCAACCATCCACAAGATGAAGTGATCTGCATATGTGGCGCATGTTAATGCCGCCATCTGGCCCATCGTGTCGCAGTAAGCTGTCCGTCGGCATTCATGACAGATGAAGTTCAGTTGCAGCATGCCTTTATACATTTTACTTGCTGACTTGCTCTTGATCTCAATGAAAACTCCACCCAGGCTTCTTTTAACTGTTTGTGTTTGTGTTTTCCTTCAGATTCTGTGGAGCACTGCAAATGAAAGGCCACTAAAACTGCCCAGAAAATGAGTTACTAGAGTTAAAGAAACGACCTAAAAGGCAACTTGACGACGGATATGAACGCAGCCATATACTGTAGCGCTGATAATGTATATTAACACTGTGCCTGAGCAGAAATGAACACTGTGTATCAGCATGTTGCGTTAACGGCAGGAGTATAAGACCAGAGGCAGATCTGAACAAATTGTGGAATATTTTGAAGAGAAACTAGTAGACCACAGCCACGTTTCCATTTACCCATTTGTATGCACATTTCACAATCAGTATGGAAATGTAAAAGTTAGGTAAAACTTCCTCAATTCAGGTGCTGACTTGTTGAGTTTTTAGTTTGTTGTTTATCCTTCAACTTTGTTTACTGGTGGATTACAGTCATGCAAGGCATACAGCCTCAATTTATGATGAAACTACGCTGGAGCAGAGTTGATGGAAAACATCTGTTTTTGTTCTCAAGGAAGATTTTCAGTGTCTGCCTGCGATCATTATGCTCCTGACCACTTTTTTTTCTTTTCTTCCAGTATTTTGCTTTTATTAGACAAGACAGACTAGAAGAGAGGATTAAATGCAGCAAAGGGTCATGGGTCGCATTTGAACCCTGGTGGCTGAAGTAAGAACTCAACCTTGATATTTAAGGGAACCTGCTCTACCAGTTGAGCTACATAGGGGACCTGTTTTTATTATTTTTTTTAGAAGAAATGTACTGAGGCAAGTGTTCAAAATACTCCTTGTCACTTATTTACAGATGCAAAGCAAATGTTTCATGAGCCTTTGTACAAATACTTTCACATTTGCCCTTGTGGTTTCTGCAGTTGCTGCACTAATTGCACCTGCAAATAGTTGCACAGGTTGGACAAAATATGATTGAGCCCCCATTCATCCATCATTCTATCCTTAATTCAAGTTGCTCGTGAACACATTACTCTTAGGTGTATCACCCATTGCACAACAGTTTGCCATTTACCTTGTGATATAGTGCGGCGCACCTGTCGACTGCTGTAAGCCGTTGGAGTGACCGGTGTGCTGCTGCATAACACTCTCTTTAAATTAGGTATGCCTGACAGATGGCATTTTTGTCAATCTTTGGTGTGTTTGCACATGTTCAGGCGCAGTTACCTTGGCTGTACGTGGAGTGTTTACTCTGTGGAGAGCAGCGGATGTACCAGAAGTAGAAGAGCTGAAGGCAGAGAGGAGGTGGAGACTGACTCCGGGCGTATCGCATGTTGATGGGGGCTCATGTGACGTGGCCACTGCTTTTGTCCGCGTTGAATTTGAAGCATGTGTGCCGCGTAAAAGCTCCCATTTTTAATGGGGTACCTGTAGGGAGAAGTTTAGCCATTCATGGAAAAAGGTTGCCTTGAACGGCATTATGATTTCTTTAATGTAACGGGATGTTTGAGTGGGACTGATTTGATTGGACAAAACCATTTTAAATACTGCTCTTGAGGGGAGTTTTCCCCGCTGCAGACCATGATGCTGCTGTGTCACGACCAGCGTGTGAACGAGCCACAATGTTGGCTTTATTAATCCAAGAACCACTGAGGGCTAAAGACGAGAGAATTCCTGGAATTTAGCCGCTGCTCAAACACTGCTCCAGACACTGCCGCCCCAAAAACAGTGTAGCTCGTTATGCAGACTGTTCTGATGGTGAATTACGTTTGTTTTTCACTGTAAAGATCCTGTGACGCAACACGAAACATTTGCTCCATAACATAATGTAAGGTCACTCAAATTCCAGTGTGTTCGTGATGATCATCGGGATAATATTGTGCATCGTTGTTATTATGGCCAAGAGAATAGTGACGTTAGATTTTTGCTTCTTTCCATGTCAAACAAGTACCAAATGACCCTTGAGGTATTTGTTGTCAACTATTGTCGAGATTGAAAGAACTTCACAAACAATTTAGCGTTATTTCTATCCTTTTTTAAAATTATTCTTGCTTTTTTAATTTTAAAGCTGTTAGAGCTTTAAAATTAAACAACACAGTGTTGTGAGCGAAGAGACCATGTTGTGATCATATCATGAACAAATACTGTAAACAGAGGTTTATATTAGTGATACTTGCACTGATTGTGTGTCTATTAAACAGGTGCTTTTGTTAAGCAGAGCTTAATGTGTGTGATATTTTGCAGGTGGACATGCTCCCTACCACAACGGATCCCTCAGTAAAAGTATTAATGTAAACCTGTGAAGTAGGCTGTATTTTCTTTGGCTTTTTGTTTACAAGCCACATTGTCCAGTTGTATCACAGAGGAATATAGAACTCAGTTTGTGACTGTGTATTTCCAATAATCAATCTGGCATTACTCTTATCGGGATCAGGCCCACTTGCTAATTTAGCCCTTTTTTTATTGTTACCCGTCAGGGAGCACCGCCAACAGAAAACATTCAGTAATGTTGTCCTGCACAATGAAGGCTTTGGGCGCTTCCACAAACAGACACACACGCCTCTGTCTAACGCTTCCACTTGGATAACATTTTTCCACTATAGCCGCTTGAATCCCTCACTAATTTGATAAGACTGTATCAACAGCTGCAGATAAGCTCTGTGTTTACACTGGCGAGCCAGGTGAGAAACGGCGTTATTGTGGCTTATGCTGAGGCCGCCTCGTTGCATGCGGACCGGGCCTTCACTGCAGTGCCACCGTATTTACCTCAATTTACACAATAACAAGTGCTTTGCTGCGTACGCCATGTATTTCACTCCACGTCGTTTAACGCTAACATTAATTGAAAGTGCTCCGTCTTACACGTGTGTGTTTGTGTCTTTCCACCAACATAGGAGAAAACATGCGAACGTTCTCCCCAGTTTGGAGGACTTGCTCTTCCACACAGTCGCAGAAGGGCAAGAGACGATTCCTGCCCACAAATTTCTCACAGTAAGTTATTAAAATTCAGTTTAGCGTGAGGGTTAGTGTTAACGTCAGAGCGTTGATAAGTGCAATAACATCAAATTGTCTCCTCTCTTCTAATTGTTTCTTTTCTATGAGCCCTGTTCAGACCTGCTATTGACATGAGTCTGGAGTGATATAGATAGATATATAGCTGTTACCCAAGATGCATGTTATTGCAATGTCTAATTGTTGGCAATTGTTTCTATTCAGAGGTGTTTCTAAATACTCTTTATTTCTAGGCGCTTAAAGCCACCGGGCTTCGCACTGGAGATCCCAGACTGAAGGAATGCATGGACACCCTCAAAGAAACTCTGAGGAACACATCAGACGGCGTTACGCTGGACAGGCACCTGTTCAAGAAGTAAGGCGTGCCGTGTCTCGTCTCGTCTGGACGCCATTGTAGCCCCTTTTGTTTTACAGTGTTTCCAAGAACCGTTGATTCTCTTCACCCTCAAAAAGCATTTTATGCATTTTTGATGATCATCAAATTTAACAAATCAGCAAATTCATTGCAAAATGCATTTCCTTAATAAGCATTTTGACAGCAATTCTGAGATGCACTCCCATTACAATATATATTCTATGCATGAGATCCTTTTCCTGAGCGCAGTAAGAATAATATAGATGTGACATAAGGTTAAATACACCACTACTGTATGATTATAAAGTCCCCAAAGATGTTTGTTTTCCATCAGCTACTTGGTCAAAGGAAACTGCATCTTCAAAATAATAGTAGAAGTCAATAGAGTTCTGTCTAACGGATGTTAAGCTATACATTACTTTCACTTCTTCTAGTGCGTGTTGTGTTCCCAAACTGAAACAATCACAACACATTAACGCTTCAGGAGAGCTTTGTCCTCAGACTCATTGTTCCACAGAGACGCATTCCACTTTTCTCAATTTCCTTTGGCAGTAACGGACCATGTGAGCATCCACATGGTCACCGACACTGTGGTTTCCTAAAGTCTGTGGTTTGATCATTGATCCAACATGAATCCCGACATGGACTCATGTTGGATGACACTACATGGATAAAAAGCAGCTGATCAATACGTAGTGATGAAGCCTCTTCATCAGCCACTTTCTTAACATTCATAGAAGTTTGTCAAACTTCAGGGTTGTCAAAACTTGGTTGACAAACTTTGTCCTCCAGTTGCATGCAGTCGCAATGTTTTAGCATGCTATCTGTGGTTTATTCATCAGGTGTGTCCAGAGCAACATTGTCCTGCTCACTCAGGCCTTCCGCAAGAAGTTCGTCATCCCAGACTTCACGTCCTTCACCTCCCATATTGATGAGCTGTATGAGAGTGCCAAAAAACTCACTGGAGGACAGGTGTGTCCTTAGATCCATGAATCCTTTTGTTGTTGTTGTTGTTTTGTTTTGTTTTTTGCTTCTCGCAGTGCATCATCATTAATGATTCAGCCCACACAGATTCATCACCATCACTTTTAACAGTCTGGTTTCAGTCTGCATTCAGCTGGTCTTCATGGTGGACATCAGTCCTTGATTACAGATCCAGCTGAACCGCCGTATCGCCATCTTGCACCTGAAGGAAAACTCCAACCCAGAATATGTAATAAAACAAAAGATCGCAGTGTTTCTTTTCCCGCCAGCAGCTGTGACCAAGCTGCCTTTGTTTCACACTTTGGGTGCTGGAGTCTCTTTGGTTGCGTCAGGTCATTTTAGCTTTTAGCTCCCACGATGTTCAGAGAGCAACAGAAGTTACAAGTAAAGAGAAATCATGGCACTGACTCAAGTTGTCTTAATGTCCCACAGTGAAACTTGCAGCTCTCGGTTGAATAGAATCTGGTGACTCATGGAGGCGGTTCAGGGGATTCATGCTCCCAACAGAAGGCTCTGTATTTGCAGAAAGAGAGACCCTTTTCATGGTAGACATTTTGTGGCTAGCGTCAGGTCCGGAGTCTATTAACCCACAATAGTGGCATAGTGTGGATGTGCTGACCATGAAAACACAATTCTGGAAATCACTTTTGCTGTAATACTTTTACCTAAAGATATCTTTTTGGATCAGAGTATCTCAGGTTGAATGTTTCCTCTCTGGTCAACAGATAAACATGTATATGTTATTTTGCAGTTTTCCATTGCAACCTGAGCCTCAGCGGGTCGAAGTGAACCGCTGCAGCGCCGACACTCTTTCAGCTGCCTTTCCTCTCTTTCAGGTTGCCGACTACATTCCTCAGCTTGCAAAGTTCAGCCCTGACCTGTGGGCCGTCTCCTTGTGCACAGTGGACGGGCAGAGGTGAGACACGAGCCGTGGGGAAGTATTAAAGCGACGCCGTGGCCTTCTTAGACGTTTGTATGACGTTTCTCCATTAACACAACAATACAGCTCTGTGCTGTGATCCTGGAGGTTATGTAATCACCAAATCGCCTCCAGTGGTTTCAGTGAGGAATGTTAACAAGCAAGTTCTCATTTTTACTGTACTGGGAGAAGCCATTCACATGTGTACGAGGAAAACATTCTGTTTCTAGGTTTGATAAAATCTCCCTTTAGTTTGGGAAACTAAACAAACAAATATTTACTTTTATTTCTTCACGCTGTGTAAGAAGATCAGAGCTGCGTGACTGATACCAGCGGTCTGCTATGCAGAAATAACACGCCTTCGAATTGACTAATCAGAATCGAGTATTCATGAAGGTGTGTAACAATACTAAATATATGCGTCAGAGAAGCGTTGATCCAATTTTATGCTTTGGTTTATTGCAGGTGTTTTGATCAGCTTGTTCTCTGATAGGCAGTTGTAAATACACAAAGGCATGTATATATATGTTATGTGTGTGTAAGAAAGGATGTAATAAAGATAACAAGGTCCTAAACTGATAGTGTTGTCGTGCTGTAATTCTATGCCAATGACAGTTCATGGTTTTCCACGAACACTCACATTATTCTATGAAATGACACCTTCTTAATTAAGTATTTACATGATAATATTTATTTTTCAAAATAAAAGATGCATCTTTTTATTTGGACTGGATGGGGCCAGAGATCTGAAAGCTCTTTAAGCATAAAAGATTCACATAAAAGCACCAACAGCAAAAAAGTTTTGAAACCTGTGTTTTAAAACGGCAGCGAACAACATCAGTGAGTCATCGTTCTGGTACCAGGAAAAGTACAGTCCGTGCACAAACAGTCCTTAATCCTGATGTTGATTGCCGCTGCTTTGTCTGCTTGCATAACGTGCTATCTGTTGTCTTCTGCAGGCACACAGTCGGAGACACCAAGGTCCCCTTCTGCCTGCAGTCCTGTGTCAAGCCTCTGAAGTACGCCGTCGCCGTTCACGACCACAGCACGGAGTATGTGCACAGCTTCATTGGAAAGGAGCCCAGTGGCCTGCGCTTTAACAAGCTCTTCCTGGATGAAGATGGTGGGTGTTTCAGTTTTCTCCCTCCGTCTGTTTGTTGAGTTTTCTTTCGGTGAGCTCATCTTCTGTCTGCGGGCTTTTCACACAAACAAACACACACAACGTTGTGGCTCCTGTGGCGCAAGACCTGATGCAGGTTTATTGATAGAGAGTGTCTTATGGAGGCTTGGACTGTCTTTCAGGAAGTTACTCCTTCAGATGTTCATCAGCACCTCCTCTGTGTCTAGTGACATTCCACAATATGAGTCTGGGCTGTATTACTTCAGTGCTATTCTTTATCTTGTAAACAAGGGAGTATTGAGGTTAAAGTTGCATCTAAAATCATTTAAAAAACATGTACAATGTTTAGAAATATGTTGCATGCTGCTGCTATATCTACTGATACTGTTTACTACATTCCTCCAGGATCCCAAAGATATGACTACCTCATATCATAGCTGCACGATCATCTGAATTTAGGGACAAAATATTTGCATTGACAAACTCCTGCCTTACTTCTGTTGTCAAACTGTGTCACTTACGTCGTACAATACATTGTTTTAACTTATTGAAATGCATTGTTTCAAGCTGGATTTGTATTCGCAGTCACTTTTGCAGGTCTGTGGCACAAAGTGAGGACACATTTGCACACGCACGCTGTCACCCGACCAGCTATGTTCACAGCAAAACCTACAAATTTAACATCACAAACACTTTGTTATGGTGCGTGCCAACTTTTCAAAACGAAACTGTCGATTTTAAACATGTCCTGCTGCAATTTCACATACTACTTGGAAAGCAGATAATATTTACCTGGAGTATCTTGAGTCAATGTGTGCACGACATGTATTTGAATGTCATTGTTTGACCTGTCTATGGACTCTCAAACACGACTGAGTGTTTACTCTTTGGTGCTCTGCGGTACGCTAACGAAACTCTTGTTGTTTTGCAGATAAGCCCCACAACCCCATGGTTAACGCTGGCGCTATTGTTTGTACTTCACTGATTAAGGTAAAAGCAATAACACTCCCCTCCCCCGCCTTCATGTGTTTTTTTTATGTCCGGTCTGTTTGTCATCTGCACTGAAACCGTAGAGATATAACTCTTGCGTGGTGGGTATCAGTGAGTAAATTAAACCAAGGTTAACATCGGCAGCAGATAGAGTTTGACGTTTTAACAGTCCCCATTTCACATTTGTTTGAACACAATGAAACACAATCACAGTAATGCTGTGTTCTGCTGATGTAACACCATGACCACACCTGTCAGATACTTTTTTATTTTTATTTTTTGTTGTATTTGGTGTTATTGTTACTCACTCAGTAGACCCAGTGTGTTCAGATATTTATGACTCTTGACTCAGCTGGAATCATTTCTAGGTCACTACGTTAAGTCCACTGCCATGTGTCTTGTTGTGGTGATTAGGACTCGTGCTAATCCTTCCTAAAAGCACTTAGCGAGTCACTCACACACACACACACACACATATACACACACTGTATTTACCCTGCTGAAAATAACCTGGATAGAGCTCAAGTCAAATGCAGGTGCACGCAAACCAGACCCAGTCTGGGATGATGAGGCCTCGCCTGCCCTCCACAGCGCCTCCATTTTGTCAGTTTGGTGTTTGTGTTTTTGTATTTCTCCTTGGTAACTCAGTGTGAAGACCGATTGACAGAGAGTCAGGAATGTAACGGCTATCGTCCATCAAATCGAACAAGCTGCGAGTCACACGTTCACTCATTTCAATGGCGGGGTTAGACCTGCTTTGAAGGGTACCTTTGGTATTGTTCTAAATCATTTCCCAGGTTATTGTGCTGAAGGGTCTAGACCACAATTTAAATGAAATTAATCCAGCACCAAATGGACTGCAATGCTCAGGGAACCTTCAGTCACTGTCCGTCCACTAAAAGTCCTTTTGTTTTGCCACAGCTCAGATTGTTATTATAAGTATCTTCAGTATTATATACTGTAAAGACCCTACAGAGGAACAACATGTGTCTTTCCAGAGGTGGTTGTGACTGTGTTCTCCCTCAATACTAGATCGATTAAAAAAAAAAAAAAAGCGGTACTTAGATGCTTAGACACAAAATAATGTACAAAAATTAGTCTCCAGGATAAAAAAAACCTTGTTAAGCATTTACCTCCTTGCAGCTGTTAATGTTCATTCTCAGGTTTGACCTTTGACCTCACCAGCCTCTCTTTACATAGTGCTGGCAGTGAATTATTAGCACTCTAATACACAAGAACTGTCTATAAATACATTCTTGCACCCGTAAGAAGGTATTTATAATGTTTCTTTTTTGATTTATTGAATTATAGATTTTTTAAAATATATTTCCTGTTAATTGCTTTAAAACTCTCAACGCCAAGGACTTGTATTTGACTTTAGCTTTTTCTGGAGATGACCGGATTTTATGTGGATGTTCCAGGTACTTCAAACTGAATTTGTATTCATTAATAATATTAATCATTCATGATTCATTCTTATTGCTTTTTTAAACAATGTGCTACCAAAGCTTGAAGATGGGATACGTTGATTTTAATGAAATCCTTCACAGAGTAATTAAACTGTGGATGATGCCAAAACGATCCACTGTGTACGGCGACGCATGCTTAAGCATGTGGCCGTTTGATCTTGATCTGGTTTTGGACCTCTCACACACCTGTGTGTTTTCAGTGTGCACATGTTAAAATCACATCCCTATTTTAGTTATTTATTTTCTTTTTTTCCACTTGTGCTTGTTGTGCATTGTCACCACGCAAACATAAGCCGAGTTAACCCAAATGTGGTTTGCTTAATATTCTTCACCATGTAGTTTGTTGACAGGGAAATCCGTTAGAGTCATTGGCATTTATTTGCAATTTTTAGCCTTTTGAGAATCTTGTGCTGTTGTGTTTCCCATGACAGCAAACCAACATGCAGCCACGTGAACTTGGGCCGATGGTGGTAGATTTAAACAAGTGGAACACAAGGTTTTTCTCTCTTAATACTAATAGCTACCTGCATGTATAACTTGTTCATAGTTGGCTCCATAAAGTTAATGAATAGGCAAACTACAAATTAACTTTCTGTGGTGCAACGTTTAGGTTCATGGGTCATGAAGTAAATCAATAATCCATTAAAGGACCATTAGAATAATATGCAGACATTTTTATTTTCTTTCTAATACATTTTCATAAAAACAACGTACTGGACAAAGCTCTATCCTGCGTCAAAAACCCACATTTTAATCACTTCTTACTGTGAATTATTATATTTTTTTATGTTAACATCGAGACAGAGTGCAACAACTCTTAAAGGCTCAGTTCTTTTGTTTCTGGGCTCTTAAACCTGTTGGGTTTTCTGTTTTTAAGCAGACGTGAGTCGTCAATGGAGAGCGATGAATTGTTTTTCCCCTCCAGTGTGGGAAGGATTCGTTATGCGCTCTCAACATCTTTCTGTTGCTGTCGTCACACAACTGTTTGAAGTCACAAAAAACTGAGTCTCTGATTTAGAGCTGTTAAGCCAGTTAGCGCTCTGTGACCTCGCCGTTGCAGAAAGTGTGTTAGATCGTTTACTAAAATACACACAAGTGTCCACAGACAGCGTTGAGTAAGTTGGCCTTTAGTTGTAGTTTAACTGTTCTCCGTAGTTCAACATACAGCACAGAAACACAACCTCACGTTAATGCTAATGTGACGTGGTTACACATTCGACTAAGTGGCAACAATGAATGAATGAATGAATTACTCTTTTAACTGCGGAGCTGGAGTCTAGGCAATGTTCAGCTAGCTTAGCGGAAAGACTGAAAGCAGGGGACCCCAATAAACCAGGAAACCTGACATTCTTACTTTAATGACAAGACACAGTGAAGTAGCCCCCCGTCGCTACCGCAAAAAACAACTAAACACTGGATCGGACCAGTTACCCTGCTTTACCGTCCATTTTATTCTAACTGGCAGCATCATTTACTAAAGTAACGTCATGTTGTATTGAAGACTTTGGGAAGAAGACTAGCAATTGAGACCATAAACCTATGTTGATTGGTTTACTGAGGGAATACATACAAAGTGAGAAGTGGAGACATTTTTTTATAGACTTCTATACAACCAGACTTATTTCTAAACCAGAGGCGTTACCCCTGCTGGCCGGTAGAGGGATTGCAGGTTTGGTTGGCTTCACTTTTTCACGGAGCCGGAAGAATAAATGTGACTGAACTGTTCTTCTTTCCGTCTTTAAATCCAAAATGTCGCCATTTATCGTAGTTTTAGTTTTCTTTGAGACTAACTCTACCACGTCTTGTATCGTCAGCTAAAAACACCGTTCTATTAAAGTAACACAGCGTTCACCCCTTTCCTCTTCCACCTCTACAGCCCAGCAGACACTCCATTGGCTCCATGAGTCTGTTTACAAACACACATTGTGTTACTAATGTTGTCATATTGCTTATAACTAATGCAATAAAAGTTACATGTAGCTTCTGATGTAAGATAGTTTTTAAATTTCCCAGACTGTGTCATAATGACAAACGCCGGGTTTGCCTAAAATCTCTCTGGTTTAAGTTCGTACAGACCGGACTGGCACAACACACGACTGCCTGTAAAGAAGGGAAATACAGTCTTTTTGCCAAACTAGCTACACGCACCCTTGACCGCTGGGATCCAGGCAAAGACAACATCACATTTGACAAACATCCATGTGTGTCCGTGTCCTCATCCGCTCACCATCGTCATCAGTGTCTCAATGTGTGGTTTTTATTTTTCTATACCGAAGCACAAATGTCAAGCCGTTGATCAGGTTGCCCAGTTAGCTTTAACCCCGGTGGGAAAAAAAACACTATGGGATGGTTGCCGTGGCAGAATGCCCCCAAACTGTTGTTACATGGTGCTTGAAGGCTACATGTTGTTGCTGTTTTTGTATGTTGTTGCATATTTTCCAGACTTAAGAACTGTGGGAAATAATGACTGCTGCTGCAGGTCAAATGACGTTGGTAATTTTTTCTTCCTTTTCCATATCTATCTCCTCGCACTCCCCCAATCCCCTGATTCCCCCTCTTCTCTCTCTCTCCCCCAATCAGTTGTGTAGAAACCCCATTTAGTGACTCTTTAACACCTCCATCCGTGTCAATAACTTTTTCTTCTGCACAATAAAGTGTGGATTTTTTTTTTTTTTAAACGTCAAACATGAAGCATTTTTAAATGTAAAGTTAATCTTTTCACACCATCCAAATCATAAATTGTTCAGTATTTTTACATTGGCAACTAATGCTACAGTACTTTAAATGTGCATGCAAATGTCCTTCTATATATTTTTCTTTTTTTTGCTGTGTTTTCTTTGGTGTGATAGGTAGCATCAATGCGCATGCTAAATGTCCACTGAGCTACAGTGCGAGCTGTGGAGTTATTTCTCAGAGGAAGATCGTCGCTCCCGTTGTTCCCGCCCCTCTGTTTTGGCTGACAAGCTCTTTGCACATGACACATGTTGACCTCCAGTAGTCACGCACATCTTCAAACACACATTGTGGTAACCCACAATACAAACTTTCCCGCATACACACCCATGTGTACTTTACGTAAACACACACACAGCCAGAGCCGCTTCAGGATTTAAACTTTTAGACTTGAAATCATAATTTTAATAATCATTTTGGAGGAAGCGAGATGTTGAGACATGTTTTTTCTTTAACTGGCTAAGCTCTGGTAATGCACATGTCTACTAAATCTCCTTTTTCAACTCAAAAAGACCTCCCTCTTCGTGACCTATTCGCAAGCTAATCTTATTAATATTTTGTATCCGTTTAATTCTCGGCAAAGCTCATGTAATTTTTACATTTTGTTTGTAATAAAAATTCTGTCCATGTCTTTTCTAATTCCGTAGTTTGAATTTGTCAGCGTTATCATTTTAGCGTAATCTTTTTCTGACGTTGTGCTCGTCCTCTGCTGCATCCCTTGATGAATGAACTGTACTAACTGCTTGTTCACTTGTTCTCTCCTCAGCAAGGTGCAAGCAACGCTGAAAGATTTGACTATGTAAGTATTGGAGCTCAGACACTGAAGTATTCAGTCAACTTTCACATGTCTATTTGGCTCGGCGCTGACTTTATTATTTAGTTTTTATTGTTTATTTGACCGAGTAGCATTTTAGAGTGCACCTAAAAAGTGACCCAATAAAGTATAAGAAGAAGAAAAAGTATGCGTACTAAAAAGTGTTTAGGATCAGAGTATGCTGTTGATCTATTGAAAGAAAGTTGATTAGCGACACCCAGCTGGACATTAACCTGTTGACCACCTTGTCTTTCCCTCCAGGTCATGAACTTTCTGAAAAAAATGGCAGGAAACGAGTACGTGGGTTTCAGCAATGCCACGTGAGTCCATCTAAATCATGATGTTGATGTTGTCAAAATTCTCTTCTTTCACTCGCAAGCGTCATGGCCGAGACATGGCGATGTGTTGAAGCACGATGTCACACGGCCATTTCACAGCAGGTGTCTTTAATTAGCTCTTCGATAATGTGCTCTTAAACCCAAATGGCTCTGCGATGGTTTAAAAAACAAATCCAGAACCTGAATCTGTGGCTTGTGCGGCGCACAGGAGCCACATTTACTAACAGCATCGTAAACAATGACTGGTGAATCCATCTCTCCACTGGCTTGTTACAGTTGAATCTGAGCCAAAGTGTCGTATTCATTTCCAACACTTAAACTGTCAAAATGTGAAATTGATTGCCACGCACACCCACACGTTGTCAGTTACTGGTTAGACCTCTGTTCAGGTCGATGGAGAGCAGGATGAGGAATTACACCATGTCCCTAAAATCCATGTGTCAATTAGAACAATGAAAATGAGAACGCTGACAACCAGCGACGTACGCAACTAATTGCTCCTTAATCCCTCTTGCTGGAAGCACGCCGATCTAAAACCGCAGATCTCGACGACACACCTGTAAGGTTTCCTCACTGCTCACATGGCTGCTATGCTATCATCAGCTAGTTCTAAAGAGTTTACAGTAAAACCTAAGAGAAACACTGACGAGGGTGGTATTACTGTTGTTTTAAAGAGATTGTTTTGAGACAGTGGTTGGTACCGATTTATCATTGTAGATCCAATGTCAATGTTCATATTTTCTTTGCTCAGAGCCTTCACCTCAGTTTACTAGCAAATCAGTCTACTTGTACAGTAATAGGCATCAATGTTGTAAAGGTCCTGATTCATGCTAACAATGTGTCTGGAAAAAGACCGAGGAGGGCGTCACGTTGCAACATCATAGTCACATGATGGCATGAGAGGTCTGGTTGTACTGTCCACGTGATGGGAGAGGGGTGGCATTC
Source organism: Clinocottus analis (assembly GCF_023055335.1). NCBI lineage: Eukaryota > Metazoa > Chordata > Actinopteri > Perciformes > Cottidae > Clinocottus > Clinocottus analis. Next base: position 1,199,672 of record NW_027175843.1, read on the forward strand.
CAACACACACACACACACACACACACACACACACACACACACACACACACACACACACACACACACACACACACACACACACACACACACACACACACACACACACACACACACACACAAAGTATTTCCTTCCTCTGTGTAATGTGAGCACTCTGCTCTTTGTGTGACAGATTCCAGTCTGAACGTGAGTCAGGAGACAGGAACTTTGCCATCGGCTACTACCTGAAAGAGAAAAAGGTTTGAGCTTAAAAAAATCATTGCCGACTTGTTTTTTTCTATTTCTGTGCCTTCACAGTCAAAAAGCGGTAACTGTAAAGACACAACCACATTAAAATAAGAGCTGGAGGAAGTCAAAGGCCCAATATTAAAAAAAGAATATCATATTTTTGTTTTCCTCAACTGGTCATAATTGTGCCTCTTTGTAATAAGCTGGATTCTAATAAGCTTGTATTAGACTTGGTATCTTCCTCCAAAGCAGAGGTTTCTTAACAGTAACTAATGTGTCTGGTAACTCAACCACATTGGACTTGATGAATGTTCGTCTCTGTGCTCTCCTTCTTTTAAACTCTGTTTTCTCTGCAGTGTTTCCCAGAGGGGACGGACATGACGTCCGTACTGGACTTCTACTTTCAAGTGAGTCTAGCTGTGATTCTTTATTTTTCTTCTTTTCAGTATCCGTTATCAAGTCATTGATTCTGAATGGATACTGAATATTGACTTCCTGCTTTTTGCTGCTCCTCCTGCTCTATTGATTCACACCCCGAGGGTCTTTCTCCTGTAGTCTGTCAAACTCTCCCTCTCTTCTCTTTTCTGTGTACAGAAGTGAAAGGAAATGCATCATGATGTGTCTTATTAAGGCGTGGCTCCACTGTGATCTTCTCGGCATAGAATGCATAATAAAACCAGGATAAATAAAACCAGTTTGTTGTGATGGCTGCAGCGTGTGATTCTCATAGTTTTCAGCCCTGAGTGAAAGCTACATTTTAATTTAACTTTCTTGTCACCTCTACACTGTCATTTTCACCTTCCCACTTGACTTTCTCCTTTCCGCCGTCCTGTTCCCACACCGCCGTGACGTCAGACTTGATGTTCAGAGTGAAAGAAACTCGTGACAGAGAGAAGTGATACAGGTTGTCCTGTTTGTGTGCACCTCCAGCTGTGTTCCATCGAGGTGACCTGCGAGAGCGCCAGTGTCATGGCCGCCACCCTGGCTAATGGCGGCATCTGCCCAATATCGGGCGAGCGCGTGCTGAGCCCCGAGGCGGTGAGGAACACCTTGAGTCTGATGCACTCCTGCGGCATGTACGACTTCTCCGGGCAGTTTGCCTTCCATGTGAGTAAAAGGGCACACATCACAAGTATGGCATTGTTTTCCAGGGGGAGAAAGAGTCAAACCAAGTGAAGTGAACACCTACGTGATGGTGTGTGTACGCTAGTTACCCCGAGAGCACCAGTACTGAAACAATTTAAAACACTGGGGAAAGATTTATCCACAGTCAAAGACAGCTCTAGTCTTGATTCAGGCATGTAAACTTGTATTAAGTGACAAAACACCAGGGCTTCAGCAAAGCAGAGGTGTCTTATCACATGGTCTGTCTGAGGTGTTTGTTCTGATAAACTTTGCTCGGTGAAGCGATGTGTGAAAATGTTTTTCCGTTTTTTCCGTGACACAACTGAAGTTCTCTCCACTGATCACCCCTTGTGGCATTTTATGTTTGCATTAACGACTTCCACTTTTTAATTGATGGAAAAATTCATTATCAGTAGAAATGGCGACCTCGAGACCGACATGTTCTCAAATCGTCTTGCTGTATAATGTCACAGGCAGAGCAGCGGATGGATTTCTCTAAACGACAAATTATTGAAGCTGCGCTGCACTTTCCTTTTCCAGCACCGTGTTGCGACTGTAAATACACTCGGCTGATCTCCTGTTATGTAACTGTTCTTCCTGTTGTAGGTCGGTCTGCCAGCCAAGTCTGGCGTAGCGGGGGGGATCCTGCTGGTCGTGCCCAACGTGATGGGCATTATGTGCTGGTCACCTCCACTCGACAAGCTGGGCAACTCAGTCAGAGGAATACAGTTCTGCACGGTACGTGATGGATTGTGATATTGATCAAAATGCATACAACATGACAAAGAAAAGCCGCTATACAAGATACATAGTGGAAATGTATCATTTTAAATTGGTTGGAGTTGGTCATAAATAAAGATCATATGATAAAAGAGTACAAAACAAACATCCCAGGTCTAATAACAACCCAGCAGCATATTTTAAGAGTTTAAAATGTCTTGTTGTGTATGTATATATCAAATAAATGTGTATGTATGTATACAATTATATATACATATATAATGTATATTTAAATACTATACTTTACAATGATGGGGCTTAAAGGAATGACTGTTTGTACAGAAGCAGTCACAAATTGTGAATTATGCAAAAGTACTGATTCAACTTGACTAACCCACTTAACTGAAACTGGACCTTTTTGATAAGTAAATAATGATTGATTGATGATTCCTGAGAGGCCAGACCCAGATAGACATCTCAGTAAACGCTGTACACAATAATCTGATTTTTGCTGCAAATGTAATCAAATTTCCGCTCATGCTTTTTTCATCTTCTTCTCCAATGTATGTACTGTACATATACTATGATGTCATTGGCTTACCAACTTCCAGGCATGTTCCCCTCTGACAAAAGTATCTGTCCTTTCCTTTCCAGGACCTCGTGGAGCTTTTCAACTTCCACAACTACGACAACTTGAGGCACTTTACCAAAAAGCACGACCCCCGCAGAGAAGGAGGGGAACAGCGGGTAAGGACAAACGGCATCATGTTGTGAGGAACAAACCATCCAAAAGCGGCACCCATTTCCACCATCAAACAAACTGACCAGAACACTATCTCATCAAGAATGCGGGTGATGCTGAGGTTACTGTAGTCCAGATTTAACAGCTGTTCTCCGCTGTTGGCTAACATGTTAATCTCCATGACTGCACCTCTACACCTTCAGCAAAAAAACAACAAAACGGATGCAATTTTTGATAAAGAGAAAAACTGGATAGTCCGGATCCTCCTCCTTCCTCTATCTTTGGGTGCTCTGTCTCTTGTGGTGATGGCTCCAGGTGTGAGGTGTTTTCAAGTATAATAACTTACTAGCTCCGGCCTGCCAGGCCAAAAGTCGACTCCCCATCCGGTTTAAGCATCGGGAATATTTTTTAAAATATATTTAAAATGTTCTTTAATGTACTTTGTTGGAGACGTAGACACAATGGTTGGGGAAAACTCACCGGCGACATCTGTTGGTCGAAATGTGAACATCAGGTCCGAGATCAGTGGACAAGCTGATGGAAGTGAGCGACCTTTGGCCAAAATGTCAGTAACTGAATCGTCCAATGGGATCCGTGTTGTAGACAACACAAAGGCATATATACACGATACGGGGATTAGCATCACCTGACAATACTCAGAAACATTAAAGAGAGAGAGCTAGCTAATGCTAACTATCCCAGATATCATTAGGTATTGTCAACACTAGCCATGCACCGATACTGATATCGGTCAAGTACTGACTCAAACAGCTGGATATGTTATCTGTGACAATGGTTCCATTTTAAATGAGATATCGTTATTTCTATCTATGTATTTATTTGTTCTATTTCATAACAACGTAAGGAAAGCAATGTTTAAGTCAAAGCCTCCCACGTAAAAGAAGCATCCCAGTCTCTTCCTCACAGTGAGGCATACAGCTCACTAACACGGCTGTTGGCTCAGTATTCGCTTTGAGCCGATACCCAAAAGCCCGGTGTCACTGACGCCAAAGATTCATTTAAATGCATGTAGAATACCGATGTGAGTTGCTGCAACAACGCATTCCTCCCTAATGTATTGCTTGCACAGCAACAGAATACCAACTAGGAGATATTTATAACGTCAACGTTTACAACTGTCAAATGGTTTTATAGCTTTCTTTTTAAATTCCCTGATTCCGTCCGTGATTCTGTCCTCATGGACTTTAGTATCCACTTCATGCTGCCATCATTCTGCCGCTGGTCCGTGCCGATATTTTTACTTTTACATCTCTACAACCTGGCGGAGGCTCACTGAGTCACAGTCAAAGTGCGTCTGCCCGCAGAACCGTTCTCAAAGCAAAGTGATGACACACGTGCACATTTAGCAACCAAAAATTAATACACAAACTGCTTTTGGCTCACAAGATGTTTCAACAACAACCCACATGCCACGTAGACACTACACACACACACACACACGCACACTCAGAAGGAGCGAGACTAATTTGTTATTCGTGTCAATTGAAACAGCAGTTCTCCTTCGGACCGATGGATTACGAGAGCCTCCAGCAAGAGCTAGCTCTGAAAGCCCCTCTTTGGAAAAAGGTGTCCTCCACTGAGTCGCACCAGGACAGCTCCACCACTGTAGTCTATAGGATGGACAAGGTCACCGAGAGAAGTTAAACAAACCAAAAAAGGAAGGGCGACCCGCCTGCCCCCCCCCCCCCCCCCCCACACACACACACACCTTCACCTCTCTCTCTCTCTCTCTCTCTCTCTCTCTCTCTCTCTCTCTCTCTCTCTCTCTCTCTCTCTCTCTCTCTCTCTCTCTCGCACACACCACCTTTCATGTTTACATAAATTATGTAGAAGAGTATTTATTGCCTGTGAAGCCGTTGGTGTGTGTGGACGCAAGGGAAAGCTTCTTTTGTTTTTATTTGTGACGGGTCAAGATGGGATGTGTTGCTGCTTCATTTAACTCTAACGCCGGTGTGCAGGACCTGGTGCACAGGATCAGCCCCCCTTTTGATTAAATACTATTCAAACATGTAGAATATGCGCGTGTGTTGCACGCGTGGAGCTTCAGTTCAGCAGCTGTCGGACCAGCAGTCTTAAAATATACATTTAGTTCTACTGACAAAAGTTAACTGTAGCTTTAACTGAGGCCTGATACTTGATGTTGTTACCACACAAATACAGATGCTGATGAAAATATCAGTGTATTTTATTTTATTTTCCCGGATTATTCTGTTATTATTGATGGGAAGTTTTTGGTCAAAGGAGAATATTGTTGACATATCCTCTAGCTGTGAATGCCTGGACTGCACCAGTGTTGAGTCTAGCATGATGTAGTTTCTCCTTTTTTAAAAAGAACCGTGAAACGCTGAAGGGATTTTAATATTGCAGTTGTTTTTGCTTTTCCGATCTTTAGAAAAATCAACCTAAAAAAAAGTGAAGGTTTATCTGAGTCACTTACCAAAGACGCAGTCTGAGAACCAAAGCACTTCTGATCCTCTTTTGTAGTTGAATTTTAAAGTAGGACATGTTTCTACTCAATATAGAAGCACTTTCTTAAAAACCATTCACTCTGCAATGCAGTATGCCAGCATGAAGATGTCTGAAGAAAAAATTGCAGAAGATTTCCACGACACATCGTACTCGTTCATTCATTTGAATGACTTTGACATTCAGCAGCATTCGTGCCTCCCGTCAAACCGTTTCTTTGGAAAGAAAACGTGACGTTAAAACACAGATATTGTGCTCACTTAAACAGAGCTGGCATATTGCACATGTATATGTAGTAGAGGGAAGAATACAAGGACTGTAACCTGAAGGCATTCAGTTTTTCTGATCATATGATAATGTGAAACAGAAGTTAGCTCAGGAGACTCTGACAACAAGCTCAACTCCTCATTCACAAGCTGCATCTGAGCCCCTGTTAAGTGGAGCTGGTGTGTGTGTGTGTGTGTGTGTGTGTGTGTGTGTGTGTGTGTGTGTGTGTGTGCGTGTGTGTGTGTGTGGCTGGATGCCGTGTTCATCAACGTTCGCATCAGTATGACGGCGGCAGAGGGGCGGGGCCTGTGTTCGTTGCCCCGCCCCTGCAGCCGCCTGACCAGGCGTCATACCGACTCTCACGTCTCAGCGGTGAGCAGCTGGCTGCAGCGTTAATCTGGGCTGCACAGCAATGTGTCCTCTAAACGAGGCCTTCGATGAGGAATGAAGTCGCTTCCTACAGAATCTGAGCTTTGCAGATTTCACATAAAACAATGTTTGAGACGAGTAATGGTTTAAAGCTTTAAGGGGACGGCAGTTTGTTTTTCTTTTCTGGGGGAACTTGGCACTTGAAGTCCTCTGAACCAGAAATATTTATCTATATGAACCAAAAAAGTGTATTTTGAGTATCAGAACACACACACACACACACACACACACACACACACACACACACACACACACACACACACACACACACACACACACACACACACACACACACACACACACACACACACAGAGAGAGAGAAAGTATTCCGGATTGTTTGTTCTCAAAGTCTTACTCTTCTTCGAGTAAGCGTGTACATTATCAAATCTTCTTTCCATATACATAACTACTGTTCCTCTGGATGTACGTGGTGGCAGGTGAACATACAACAGCAGTTTGTTGAAAACACACTTCCAACGTTCCACATTTGTAACCTCGAGGAAACAGAAATACCTGCACATGAGAGTCGTGTCAGCAGCTGCCTTAGACGTTGTCTTACTGCGAGTAGTGTTAGTGGTTATCTGTTTGTCCCATCGTTGTTAACACTGTAGTGTTACTGTAACACAGTAATCTCTGTGCACAGCATCACTGTAACACTGTAGGTGTGTGTGTGTGTGTTTGACGCGTGCTCAGAGTGACGGCTGCTGGAGCCAATGACGTCATGTAATAACTTTATGTTGTTTTTTTTCAAGTCATGGACTTCTGTTAACATAACTTCTGTTTTAATGTTTCTGCTTCATTATTTTGTGGAGGTACAAAGTATTCAAAAGCCTCGGTCATCGGTAATGCTCGTTGGAAATGTTTTCTGCAGGAAGTAGAGTTGGTTCTGTTGGATACTTTCAATGTTTTCATCCATGAACCTCGTTGCTTTTCTGCTGACGGTTTTGCAGTGGACTGATGGAAGTAATAATAGTTGGACAGTGCTTCTGTTTGCTTTTTTAAAAGCTATAATTTGTTCAACTTTCACCATATGAAAAGCAATATGGTCGTATTATGTCGTAGCTTGTGTTGTCAGAGGCGGAGTCCGCCATTCCTGCGCTCTTAAAGTGTGTACACTTGCGCCTGAGTGTACTGAGTGATGTTAAGAAGACAAACGTCTGGCACACGCACACATCGCATGTCATTTCTGTGCACATGTCACATAATGACATCATCAGAGGAGCAGTGCAGCCGGTCCCAGGCAGAGCAAACATCTGTGCAGTAGCTACATTGAATTAAGATAAAGATTTCCCTAAAAATGGAAGATGTTCCTGATGTTTCCATCAGGTTGATTAATGCATAAAACTTTAAACGTACAAATTCAGTCTCCCCTGATAGATGGTAGATGTGTAAACGCTGCACAAGGGGACTTCCAGAAGCACTGATGTCATCGTTGTCATTTCCTTCATGATGATAAAGCATGCTTCCTTTTGGTCTGTTACTTTTCCAGTGATTGAGTCTTAATACTGAGTTTTACCTTCGGTGGTAACCGGATTACACGAGTAGCTCTCGTTTCCGTATCTCATCTCATCTCCGGTTTTCTTTTTTTGTCTTTTTCCTTTTCTGGACAAAGAGCCAGTGGTGTGGGTTTGCCTTTCTGGTATGAGAGTGAAGGGAATCGGTTAGTAAACACTGTGCAAGCCTCCTTTATTCTCTTTGCTGCTACAGCACCGGGGTCATTGGCTCAACATCTCAAATTCCCACACGTCAGAGTCGATCTAACCCGAATGCAACCAATCAGAGCTGATCTTCAAATCAGAAAATCAGGCGGACGAGCCGAGGCTTTGCATGACGCGTCGCACTTAAAGTTCCTAACTGACGACCTTTCTCTCACTCCTCAAACTTTCCCTGATTGTTTTCCTGGACAATCAAACTCATGACGGCGGGCTTTTGAATGCAGTTCCTCTTTCCATGGAAATCACAACATTTGAACGGGTCATGTGTCATACATGTAATGTTTCCTGGTGTTCATATTATTATTATTTTTTTTCTTCTGTGAATTCTCATTTTCCCTCTTGCATGCATATTTTTGTATGAGTTAATAAATTTGTTTTTTTTTTTGCTGTAATTCACATGTTTGAAATTCATTTGATTACCTTCCACATGTCTTTATTTATGTTCTGAATTCTGCTTGTGACATTGAACTTGCATAAACATGTGTAAACTATCGCTCCCATCGCGACGTGGTGACCTTGGAATTGTCAGGTTCTCTAATGTTTTGGTTATAATGTAGATATTTATGAGTACGCAGTTCATGAAGTGGATCTTGTGATTCATTCTCAGAAAAGGTTGCAAATTTTTAAATCGGACAAAATGTCTGAAAAGTTGTTACACGGGAGGTAAAATCTCCAAAAAGCGAATCTCTCCAAAGGTACAGTAGACAAAGCCAGGCACTTCCAAGCTCACGACCGTCAAGCTGTCCTATGTTTTGATTTCTTGTCTCGGTCCACATGCGTGTGATGTGTGTGTGTAACGTGTCCACATGCGTGTGATGTGTGTGTAAGGTCTCCATCAGTCCTGTCTGCTGAGGCGAGAACTCGTCACTATTCTGAGCAAATGCATCTGTGTCTTTGGCAGACGTCACGGGGAAAGTGGCTGTTAAGACTTTCGAGCCTTGGTGTCCTCTTGTATAAAATTAAATAAAGTACGATTATGTATCATCTAATTTGTCTGCGCCTGTAGCCGTTCTTTAACAACAACCATCTGTGTGTGTGTGTGTGTGTGTGTGTGTGTGTGTGTGTGTGCAGCATCAGCAGGGTTTTATTGTTCGTTAGTAGCTCAGTGCTACTACTTAAAAACATGAAAGCAGAAGAACTGTGGGACATGTGAGTGTGTTATTCTTTAAACACACCCACGAGCTGATGGATGCTGCTTTGCTCCTCGTGTTGCGTAACACCTTCCATCAGACTGTTCCAGTTTTACAGCAATTTAAAAAACAAACGGATGTCAACGTGTTTTCTAACGGGCAACTCTGTAATATTCTCAGTGTGTTTTTACCGGCAGGAGGAAGGCTCTGCCTCCAAAGATATTTCATTTTACTTTCATTTTGATATATACATGTATTGCATTATGACATGTGTAGACAAAACTATTTGCAATACTTGTATTTAGTATTTTAAGGATAAGGATAAGGTATTAAATCTTGCCGACGCAGATGCTTGGTCAGGTCATGTATATACACATGTATGTCTGGTCAATATGTTTTTGTTTCAACTTCCCTGAACAGAAGAGGCTTTTTTTTTTCTGAAAGCGCTCCGTGCATTTCCACATAGATAAATATGATTTAATATCCAGTGTTCCCAGCTCCGGGTTTGAGACTCCCAGAGGAGTCAGGAGATCAGGTGTGATTACTGCCTTCAGACTATCAGAGCTGAGAGTTTAAACCTGAATTCAAGCAGTCTGAGAAGAGCTGCGTTCAGGCGCGGGCGGCCCCGCAGGCGTTTTAAAAGTTCTCAAAGTAAGTAATATCTTCGGGTAAGTGTCTTCATCTAACAATGTGTGCAGAGGACAAACAACACGGCTCTCTGAACTGGATGTGACTGACTGATCTGTGCAATCTGGAACAAAAATATGAAATGATTGAAGTAAATACCCTCTGAACTGAGATAGCATGGGGAGAGAGTGAAGTCTAATGCTACTGATCTGGTGTGTGTGTGTGTGTGTGTGTGTGTGTGTGTGTGAGGGCACATGGTTTTGTTCCTCTCGCTCTCCTCGGTGCTCTTCTAATCTGGGCGTCACTGTTTTGAAAGAGTTTTTGCTTCCGTGTTTCTCAACTCTGACGTGACGTTTCAGCTCTTCATGGTTGTTGCTGGTTGTGTTACTTTTGCTGCACGCGCTGTGTTCTGACGTGGTGTGGTCCTGCTTGCAGTGGTGAAGTGTGTGTTTTTTATGTTGCGTTTGACACATCCCTCTCTGGTTTATGAATCCTTTGTATGGTATTACGCAGTAATAGTTCATATCTTCCCTCAACCTGTGTTGAAATAGCTTTTCTCACTTATATTCCTAAAGTTTCTTTATGTGTTTTAACTCCTGAAATGCTTATAAGAAATGTTTCCTTCCTGTTTGATGGTAAGTCTTGTTGATGCCGGGAACTCGTGGTTAAACAAGTACATTTTCTTTAAAACATACTTTTTCTTAATCAACTTTTGTAGCACTGAAATAGAAATATCAGCTTCTGGTTGAATTTGTGTCCCAGGTAAAGACCAAAAACATGAATCCATTGTTCCCACTGACGAGTATTGTCTGTGTATACATTGAGCTCCATTGTCGGCCATTTTTAAAACCACATCGATGAGTACGAGCCACATTGTTGCTTCAATACCGTGAACAGACGCACAAGGTCGTCTCACACATCCCACGTACACCAGAGCTCCACATGTGGATTCATACGCAGCTGAAAGTAGTCCCCGTCTGTCTTTCATGGGATCTGTTGACCATAAGAAGCCTCTAACTCTGATATGATCGTTTGTTAAGCGAGTCATCGGTCATATGAAGTCGTCCCTTTGTACCCACCAGTCCCCTCATGGTCATAGAGTTTGATATCATTCCCATAAGTTGCTGGAGTTGCTGAGCGGCATCAGTCCTGCCAATGTTCTCTCTCTGTGTCTGTCTCTGTCTGCAGGTGAAGTCCGTCATCAACCTGCTGTTCGCCGCCTACACGGGAGACGCCTCCGCACTGAGGAGGTCGACTTTTTTCTTTTTATTTATTCACTAACTTGTACTGTCGGCCACAGAGCTGATGCATGCTGATTTCACCTTTTTAACGCCCAGTGGAGTCCCTCCTTAAAGCATGAACTGTGACGCTCAGGTGGCCGACTTACTGACAAAGGTAGTGAATGAAACTCTGTGTGTAGGTTTGCGCTGTCGTCCATGGACATGGACCAGAGGGACTACGACTCCAGGACGGCGCTCCACGTGGCCGCGGCTGAAGGTAACCGCGTCCTCACGCAGATTCTGATTGTTCAGGTCCTAATTTTTCCCAAAAGGCGTCTTCTTGACCGCTCCAGCAGGCATTTTAGAGTAAGACATTCAGCCATCACACACGGGTGTAACTACCGGCCGTCCTCGTACTTTTTCCAACATTTCCTACAATGTGAATCAAGCACACGGCGCGTTCTCGTTGGTCCGTGTTCGCTTCGCTCTTCCAACGTCCGCTCTGCTCTCAGGACACACGGAGGTGGTGCGCTTCCTGCTGGAGGCCTGCAAGGTGAACCCCGTCCCCCGAGACAGGTGAGCCCAGACTCTGCATCCCACCAGCTGGACCGCTCTGGTCCTGTCATGTGACCAGCGTTCACACGACGGCGTCTCATCTCCTTCAACTGGAGTGTTGAGGTCGACGCTCGGCACTTAATGACTCTCACCGACTACAAATCACACTCCAACATTTCTGCTGACCATAACAACAGAACTTTAGATGTGTTTGAATAAGTTCTTAATGACACTTAATCTATATCATTTAAAGAAGATCATTTAAAGAAAGTACGAACTCAAACCAAAGTGGCTTGCAGGTAAAACATATCTGTTTATGAATGATATTCCCTTCAAGCAGCTGGTCAGGATTGTAAATTGGGAAACTGTGTGTTGATTTGACGGATATAATGAATAAAGGAAGGTTAGAAGACTTTTCATATTATCTTAATCATCCTTTTGTGTAAAAGGAGGATAATTGGCAGTTTTGGGCTTCTAATGAGATAAATCTTCAAGCTAACAGCAAGTCAAGTGGCGACTAAAAACAGCCGTAAATGAATTCAGGCTTTATTGTTTGCTATAAATATTGAGTTCCAGAAATAAAACGAAAGGCTTCACGCGACCAAAACGCGTGTTACGATGTCCACATCTGGAGCTGGAGGCCTGTTGCATGATGACGTACATGTATGCGGAGCGAGTAGGCCGGATTTTCCACCAATTTCCGGTAAAAAAAATAAATAAAAAAAAAGCCCCCGTCGTCTTCTTCCTCCGCAGGTGGGGGAACACGCCGATGGACGAAGCGGTGCACTTCGGCCACCACGACGTGGTCACCATGCTGCAGAGCTACCATGACAAATACAGCCCGCCCGCCGACGCCAACGCCAAGGACAGCGCGGAGAAGAGCCTGGACAGCCTGCTGTAGCCCCGCCCCCAGCACAGCCACGCCGTTTGGGCTCCTGAGGGGTGCGAGGGAGGCGGGGATGGGGGGCATCCTTCTGAATCTTTGTGATGAACTAGATGTTGTCGCTGTGTCTTCCCGTCTGTTGTGCTTCGCGTCCCGGCTTCACGTCGCTGCTGTGCTCTCCCTCCCGCCTCTTCAACACCGTCGTGCGTGTCGCGAGCGTGAGCGCCGTCTCCGTACCGTTTCAGCAAAAGCGATGCAACATCTGGGACTCCGTCACGCGATCCCGTTTACAGTGTATTGCTCATGTAGTGTGTCTGTACCGTAAAGACCTCGTGGTATCCCGGGCTATAGATTGTATCAAAGATGTATTAGTTTAGTTACAGTGTAGCTCATGTTATATTCTTCTCTACCCGGAAATATTTAGGTGATACTCTCAATGTATTCGTTTTGTGAGATAGTGAGGTGTGTGCGTGGAAATTATGATATCAGCTTTATATTGCGTCTCTGATTGTGTAACCGTAGACTGGCCTCACGCTGACGCTGCAGTGAGTCGTGCGCCTGTTGGGTCTCCGTAGAGCTGCGTCTATATTCTCAGATTGTTCTCCCGGCCGCCGCGAGGTCGGCGGCCCGGTTTCAATGGCGCTTCATCCCCTTTTGAAGCCATTGAGAGATTGTACTCAGAATGTATTTTTCAGTGGGAGCACTTGCAATAGAAGCACTATGTATTTGTGTCACAGACTTTTCAAAGAGTGAACTTTATAGAGCCGTACGGCTGCGTCTGGAATGAAGTCAAGTTGGTTTCTTTATTTTTTATTGCCATCGTTCAATGTGTCGGTGTCATCTGCATCCTCCACACCTTCCTGTCAATGTCAGATTTTCACTAAGAATGCTTTAACTTCTTCTTTTACATTTGTGTGTAACTTTGTTTTTAAGTTTGATGACCTGGTTTCACAATGTCGGGGTTTTCCTGCACAGAACAATTCCAGCCGCACAAAGACCGTTTATGAAACTCATGACGTTTATGAACGTGTAAGGACGTCTTGCCGTAAACCTTAAGTATGATGTCACCTTTGCACGACAGCGTTTCACACACATCCACTGCACTGGAGGCTGTACAATCAGAACGTACTGAATTCCCCCCTTAAATTATGTTTAGTTGGGAAAAGTTTAGAATCATGAACAAACCATATTTTACATATTATTACACAATAACTGAGCTGAAGTGAACAAAATGTGTCTCGACAGGATTTTATGTTATGCTGTAACATTCCAAGTGGCGGTTTCTCATGGTCTTACTATTGATAATACAGAGTGTATGTGTATACATGCATATATAAATACTCATATCTACATATACATATTTACCCTATGAAGACCCAGAAGTCACAAGTGTCAGAAACAGAATACCTGATGAGTCAAAAGTAATGTTTAATTTGTACTTTAAATGTATGTTTAAATAATTGATCAACACAGTGATATACATTAACTCCAATGAGGCCACATTTTTATTAAAAAAATATGCGCTGCGTCAGAAACTATGATTCGTGACTCTAGTAATTAATTATATCCTCTGTCTAGGTTGAGATAAGTTTTAATTTAAGAAGAAATTCCACTCCTATGATCCACGTGTAAGTTATTAACGGTTATTAACTTGGTTATTAAGTTATTAACTTGACTCATCAGGTCGCTCGTTGGTGTCACTTGTTGTTTTGGGACATTTATCCAGCGCTGAAAATGTATACGAGTAATACAACATGACACGTGTCCAGCAGGTGTATGTGCTGCGCTGTTCTTAAACTTTTTTATGAAATGTTTTTTCTCAAAATGGAACGGCTTTCTAAAAGAGCGTGGTGTTTTTTAGTCGCGGAAGCTGCAGGAGTCGAGACAGGAAACCGAAAACAAGCAGCCGAGACAGCGGGCCGTGTTCGTCCTTTATCCTTCTGTATAAATAAAGTTGTTCAGTACTGTAAAATGCAGATGTTATTTCTCTTGGCACTGGAATGATATGTTTATTTTAATAAACAAAAGTTAAGAACATCCAACGTACAGTTTGGTGGGTTTTTTTAAGCACAGCAAAACATCCAATTATTTTAGAGACAGCTCTTGTCTGAAAGTCTAAACACGACTGGCAGTTTTTCCTCATATTTTAATTCATTATGTTCATACAGCATCGCTTTTAAGCAACCTTTTCTGTATTTCTTGAAGGTTTTACTGACACAGTCTGTGTATTTTCCTTCATGTAGCTGTTTCTTGACATCAATAAGTCGGAGAGTTCACCCAGGCGAGGAGATCGAAGGCTTCGATGTCCGGCAGCTGCGTGGAAACAAAGATATTTTGTTTTCAATTAAATGCAGAAGAAAATCTGTCTAATTAAAATGAAATTCATAATATAAACTATCTTTAAAAAACCTGGAATTACTGAAACCCACTTTGTCCGTGTCCATGTCCATGTCCATGTCCATGTCCATGTCCGCAACGGGCATCTCCCACGGAGGAGACGGAGGGGGAGACGGCGTAGGATTCCTGTAGAAAAAAAACATAAAAAATTGAGACAAGTTTCTCCTACACAGCATTAAACAATAGAACAATAATCAATGCTGTTTATATTATTATTTACATTGTTATTTAGCATTTCAAAAGCATCACATGCTCTCCATGGAGGGAACATTTGTAGACGATAAAAGATGTGATCAAAGTGTTCAACGCTGATGTTCAGGTACGATCCTCTTACTCACTCTGAAATAGGATGGTTTTTTCTGAGCACGTAGCCATCGCCGACCTTTTCTGCATGAACGGATGCGGAAAGAGATTATTACAGGATTCATGTTCAAGTGTAGTCTGCGATAGGAACATTAATCATGACGAGGGGGAGGAGCTTCATTTCCTCCGGACTGTTGGTGTCTGTTTCTACAGGAACACGTCACGAGGTATAAAAATACAAATCGTGAAACAATTCAAATGTCCTCACGGGAAATCAGAACGGGGGAGTTGTAGTAGCGCCCGAAGGCGACGTCTTTGTGGATGTCTGGGTAGAGGTAGAGGAGTGGCTTCCTGTGCGTTCTCTGGGCTCTCAGACTGTAGCGGTGCATGATGTCCGGCAGAGACACGGTCAGCAGCTCGTCCTTGGTGTAGGGGTCTACTGCATGCACATGAGTGTCTGAAGGGGAACCATGGAGAGAGAGACGAGTCAGCCGACACAGAGACAGACACCCGAACGTCTGCTGTGGAAACAGATCTACTCCACGGCAGGACCGCTGGGGGAAAAGAGAATAATCCTCTGCACGTTATGCATTCGGAGTTCACGTTGGGTTTGTTTGGGCTTCGGTAAAGGAGACGTTTTATTTTTGAACACATGCCGTGCAGAGACACAAACTGCGACAGGGTGAAAAATGAAGGCAAATCAATGTCATAAATAGAGAGCGCAACTGAGCTCCACGCGAGCGAGCAAATTTAACAGTTGCAAACATAATTTACTTTGACGAGATCTTTTACATCAGTCCGCCAGCAGAAGTCGCTCTCAAAGCTTCGAGCAACTTTTGCTGGCGGAGGGATGTAAAAGCACTCGTCCAAGTAAATTATGTGCGAAACAGTTGCGCTCTCTATTCATGACACTAATTTGCCTTCATAGAAAAAATGCTGTCACGGTGTCGTCACACTGAATACAAAGACAACTTTTGGCACGAATTTGTTCAACTTGTGCGTCAGGAGGGCCCTTCCGTGTTGAAAAACCACCACAAAAAGACAGGATGGGTTTTGGAAAAGCCACGGCGGTAAACGCACCACCGTTGCAGTGGTCCACCCAGCTGAAGGAGATGGCTCCGTCTTTGTTGCTCTCGCTGAAGCGCAGCAGGAAGGTCCCGGTCTGTTTTTCCTGCAGCAGAAGCGTTGTTCTCTTCCTGCTCACGAAGCCCATGATGGACCTGAAACACACACACACACACACATAGTATGTGTTTAGATGACTGGGGAGTACAGTGTGATGATACTCAAGACGTTTTAGGTTATTGTGAATGACACACAGACAGTAAATCAAACTTTAAAACGTTGCTTGAGTTGACGGGACGCGTCTTACCCGTCCCGCCAAAGATCCACCAAGTGTCTTTTGATCAAATCCAAGATCCCATCAATCCAAATCCAGGCATTTTCATTCTGTCCACACAAGAAAGAAAGTAAACATGTAAACACACACAAGTCCCTCAGGTTGTACAACTAGTGTCAGCAACAGCATGAGCAATATGTTGCTCAAACGCTGACCTTGGAGAAGTCGCTCCAGTGCACAAGACCGTCAGGATCATCTGCAGAGAAGCTAACAGTTAGCCGACATGAGAAAAGTCATGAAGACGGATATTAAGTCACTTACTTCTATTGACACGGTTGCTTTTTGAGTCTTTGTGCTAAGCTACGCTAACCATCTGCTGGCTGTGGCTTGTCACACAGAGATTGGGGTCGTATCAAAGCTTCAGTAAAATGCCCAAACTATTATTTAAACATTGACGATCTCCAATACTGATCCTTCGTGCAAGTACAGTAATGTTTTGTTCTTATTTCCTGTAGAATTTAAACCAAACTTCCTGAACTCTTTTTTTTTTTTGCAAGCAAACAATAGAAGGCGACACGGCTCGAGCACTCACCCATGATCTTGTCTCGTAGCATGGAGAGCTGGTTTTCATCGAGCTCCCGTTGGCCAACGGACAGAAACTGCCAGCTCAGAACCTGCGAGAGCTGCTGCCAGCTGAGAGGAGGAGGAGGGTCGAGGAACAGCAGCAGGTTCTGAGGACGGAGCCACAGGCTTCACATGTCGGGATGTAGTCTGGATGTGGAGCTGAATAGCCTGATATTGTTCATGTGTTGTGTGTGTGTGTGTGTGTGTGTGTGTGTGGCTTTACCCTCGGTTCACTGGCGGGCAGCGTGTTGAACCACATGACAGAGGCCCAGGCGTTGGAGACCTGATTGGTGCTGGAGATGACGACCACAGGAAGAGAGCTGGCCTGGAGGAAGAGGAGGAAGAGGAGGATGAGGACATTAAAGAACCAGCCCGGCTACACATTGTTCTGCCTCCTCTTCAACCAATAATATCTTCAGCTCAGCAGCAAAGAGCACGCAGAAACGGGCAACTAAAAGTTGAGGGTGGCGTTCACTCACCTCGATGTTGAAGTTCAGTCCAGCGCGCTGGAAGTCCATCACGAACTGAATGATGTGGAGCTCCTCAGTGACCACCTGACGATTCTGATGAAGAGGAGCAAACACCTGCTGAAACTCATGCTGCTCCCCATCAGTAGTTGTTCAGTTGTTTTGCAAATTAGCAAATGCTAACAATGCTCACTGGCCAAACTAAGAAGATGACCCATGGTGAAAAAAAAAAGATAGCTGCTCAACATTAGCACACTAGCGTCATCATTGTCAGCACGTTAGCGTGTCGGCGTGAAGCGTTGCCACACGGCTGTAGACCGCGTGCTCTGCTAAACGTGCACGCAGACGAGGGACGCGTTGGAGCCGCCGGTGTTAGGAAGAGCGTCTAATTAAATGTCTCATCTTACCTCGTAGGATCCTTTGGTTCTTGCTTTGCTTTCCTTGAGTGACTGAAACAAAATAATCAAAATGCACTCGTTAGATACTCTATTGTATTTGTTTGACGTATGCATTATAATACATGTACATATGTTCATTTAATGAGCAAAGGTGGCGTGCTTCTTTCGCATCTAAGTTTCATACCATGTGACCGAACTCTGCCACCAAGCCCCCGCAGGGCGAGTCCAGCACCTTGCTGTCATGCTTGTTGAAGTCGAAGAGGCGGAAGCTACGACGACATCAGACCAGAAAGCGTTAAAAGAAAAATCAGTCGTTCATAAGAATACGTCAATTCACAATTGTGACTTACCCTTCCAGGGTCTTGTCTTCTTTAATATCCCTTAAAGGTGACAGAACATATGAAGATCGATAAGAAAACAAAGGATAAAGAAGTTTTTTTGTTTGAAGACTTCCTTATGTAAGAAGTTTTCTTTGACTTACTTGTCAAACACAGGTTTGACTCTCAGCTGGCCCTTGAACTCTGGGAGGTTTGCCAAGAACCTGAGAAGAAACGCTGACAATGAAAACATCTATAAAATACTTCCCAAAACTATTTTAAGAATGATGTCTTATGCTCTGAAGCTCATTTTTAAGCAATTCACTGTTCAGTTCATTATGTACACTACCGTTTAAAAGTTCAAGGTCACTTAAAAATGTCCTTTTTATAACATGAAATGAATCATAAATACACTTTCTACATTGTTAATGTGGTAAAAGACTAAAACTGGCCTTCCTTTGAGCTGGTTGAGTATCTGGAGCATCACATTTGTGGGTTCATCAAACTCTCAAAATGGCCAGAAGAAGAGTACTTTCATGACCAAAAGGCCGTACCTCACTGTCACTGAGAACCGCACACCGGTCTTCAGTATCAGAGGCCGCTGTGGTAAACTGGACATGCAGGGTTGTTTCTCGACCACGAGAGCGCTGCAAAGCAAGAAGACCGCAACAAAACGAGTCAACGACATGAAAAGTTCATCCCTCTCTGTGTGTGACGTGTGACGCAGAGGAGCCGCGACGCCGTGTCTCACTTTGCAAGAACTTTCGTCAACAAGGACAGCGTGGATTTCTCCATTTCTGGGAGGTTGTAGGCATCGGCGCTGTTGTATTTCTTGTTCTGGGCTTGCAGTTGCTGCAGCTGCTCGCGTACTCGTAGCAGCGTCTCCGCCACAGTCGTGAACCTGTCGACGGCACGGAGACACGCAGACGCTCAGATGTTTTTCCTCCTCAACGCGAACCCGCACGGTGCCGCGGTTTTGCGCAGAAGTTCTCACCACTTCTGGAGATGGTCCAGACCGACGTCAGCGGGACTTCCGATGCAGGCCATCTGCTGCCTGCGCTTCCACTCCGGCAGCTCCACGTCTACAAGCGTGGCCACGATGCTCGGCGCCAGCTGCAAGATGTTCAGCATCTGCTGCACCACCATCTGCAAGAACCGGAGCAGCGAATTCAGATGTTGAGCCACAAGAAAAGGCCCGCGACAGACGAGTCGAGGCTCTGTGTTTAGCCCTGCTGACCGCGAGGACATCTGGATCTGTTGAACTTCATCACTGTGAGTGTTTGTTGGTGGATCCGAAGACCACCAAGCGGGCAAAAAAATCAATACTTGGAAGGGAACGTGAAGCATGCAACGCATTGACGACGTGGTTTATTAGCAGACCGGCAGCTACAGCACCTGCTTTGTTTGTGTGATGGAGTTGGTCTGCTTCAGACATTCCTTCTCCACGACAGGATGAGACCGGGCCAACCCGATGTTCTGCTCCACTGGAAAGTACAAACGAGGCATCAATGGATCAGGAACTCACACCGAACCCGCTGCCGGCTGCTTTTCTTCGTCTTCTTTGTCTCTGTACAGTACCTTGGCTTTCCCAGGCACTCTGCATGAAGTCGAGGTTTTCATTGAGGGACTCCAGGGGCCACATTTCCTTCTTCGCCTCCTGCGTTGAGTTTAAAGTCATAGCATGAGCAGTGATGATGTGTGTCAGGTGGAAAACAAACCAGCAAACTGTGTAATCAAAACAAAACGTTTCCGTTTAAGTGAGTTTACCAAAGACTGTCGTTTCAGTTCCTCGACGTTGTTGTCCAACTCTTTCCACTTTAGATGGATGACTGGACTGCTGTAGCCCTGACAAAGACAAAGATATATGCTTTCACACTACTGTTGTCACATCGATTTGTGTAATCTTTAGCGCGGGTATTTTTGATCATGTGATGTCTCCCGTGTTTCATCTCTCTGACACCATCTTACCTGTGCTTCAGAGGCTGAAGCCAGGATTTTCTTTTCCTTCTTCAGGCTTTCAGAGAGGATTACGGCCAATTTCAGAGGCGAATCTTCAAACTGTTTCTAAATGAATCAACGTGAGGACAAGTAACACGCACACACATCAAATCAATCAGAGGTTTAAATCGATCCGAAGAAGAGAAACGCACGTCTGCCCTACCAGCAAGTAGTCTTTCATCCCAGAAAAGTCCGGTCCCTGCAAGATGTTGTTCTCCAGAACGCAGCGGGTCCAAAGCTCGTCCAGATGCAGCAGGAGTGCTTGGAAACAGACGCTCGCTTGGTTTTCATCCTCAGCTGCCAAATCCCTGCCAACGAGCAACAGAAAATGTACATTTTTCTCAGGATTGTGTCGGTCAAATCCACCAGATCTTAATCTGCCATCCAGTTGATCCAGTCTATGTGTTTATAACATAAATAATCTATTTATTTACAGTATCTCGTTGTGTTTGAGGCTTCATCACCATATTCTTATTCATATTAAGTAAATATATGCTGTACATAGTTCACTATGTAGATTATATTTTTCGCCCAAATCATGAAGAATTATAGTTTATAATCTCAAATACAATACATTTAAAATAAAAGTATCTTCTTTCAGGACAAGCACTGGTTGACTGTATGGGCATTTTGTCTGCATTGCGTCATGATTTGTCAATCATTATTGGTAACTAGATAAAGAAAACATCTCAAGGTCAAATCTACCACTTAAGGTCAATAAAAACTGGCAAAACAAATAGATGTTGACTGCAAAAGAGTGTTTCAAGAAGGCAATAATGCCGGTGTGACTGTAGGACCGGAGGAGGAGCACAGGAGGAGCAGAGGAGGAGCAGAGGAGGTGCTCACCAGTCCTGGCTCTCGATGAAGTCGCGCAGACACTGGCGGATCTCTCGGGGGAACTTCCTGCCGTACAGCTGGCTCACGCGGGCCTGCAGGCCCGAGTCCAGCTTCTGGAGGTCCTGCCACTGAGCCATCTGCAAGTCAGAAGGCAAGAAATCAAGAAACTACGTTGTCTGAACACCAGCTGGGAGAGAGCCAGCAACTCTTTCTTTTTTCTTACAATCACTGTATTCTGTATAATATATATATGTTTAAAGGTTTGGGTTCACCCAGACACATGTTTAGTTTCTCCTCGAGTTCTCTCATGGAGTATCCTTCATGTACAAGAACAGGCTGGAGAGTTTCACATGAAACTTCTCTTTTAACAACGCAGAGAGTGTATTTATGATTCATTTTATGTTATTTTTTATTTAAAATTAGTGCTTTTCTTTAAAACAAGAACATTTTAAAGTGACCCCAAACTTTTGAACGGTAGTGTAATAATAATAACAATAATAATATTAATAATATGGCAACTCATGGACGTTAAGTCACCTTAAGACCAAAATGAAACTGTTCCCAAATCAAAACTTCCTCTCCGTGTTCCCACTGACTTGATAACTCTTCATTACCTTTGTGGCTGTTTGTCCTTGTTGTTGTTGATCGAGCTCGCGTGCAGAAAGGTAAAATATATAATATAATATAACAAGTCCCGACTGTCTCGGGACTGAACTTGGATGAAGGAGCAGGAACGGAGCGGTTGCTTTTATACTGTCGGTTCACACCCAGAGTCACGTGATTCTCCAGAAATGCTCCGAGCCGCGCGGCGTCAAGTCGCCGGTGTTCACACGGTGCTCACTTCCGCCCTCACGACGCCACCGGAAGCTTTTCTCCCACAGCAGACGCGTCTGTTTGGAGAGGTTTTAACCCTTTTGTGTTTCCATTGCCTGCATGCATCCGGTTTAATTCACCAGAGCTGCCACAATTTGACCTGTTCACCCAGGAAGAGCAATATAATACCATACAATGCAATATATTACAATATAATACCATATAATACAATTGCATTACAATATAATACCATATAATACAATACAATTGCATTACACAGTGACCATAAAGAAGTGTTGGTATCTGTTTAGTTGTGATTTCAACTAAACTGAAGCTGATCAATAAAATGATCGATGTTACGTCATAATAGAAGTTTAAATGGTATTTTAGTTTAAAGACAGGAGCTGGTTCTGTAATAAATTATTATATTCTACTGTAAAAAAAACATGTCATCTTCATCACTGAGGGGTTTATGGATCATTTTAATATTAGCATTAATCACCCAACATGTACATTTCTGTCATCGTGTGAGTTGATGTCAACACAAAATAATGAATATAGAATATTATGTTCTCACGTTAGGACCCTGCATGATCTTTATGAATTACCTTCTGTTTGTTGTGATTGCAGGGTTGTTGAGTAAATGCATCTTACAGTC
This sequence comes from Clinocottus analis, assembly GCF_023055335.1. Classification (NCBI taxonomy): domain Eukaryota; kingdom Metazoa; phylum Chordata; class Actinopteri; order Perciformes; family Cottidae; genus Clinocottus; species Clinocottus analis. The sequence goes on from NW_027175843.1 coordinate 1,221,950, forward strand.
ATGCTCTGCAAAGTGTTCACTAATTGGATGAAAACAGGGACTTTATACAATATTCCAGATGTAGTTTGTAGTTTATAAACATACTAATTTATGTTCCTTTTAGGGCCAATAATCAACTATAAATTATGCAGAACTCCTTTCCAGCAAATGACAAAGTGTATATGTTTGGATTGTGTTATTTTAATTGTATTATATTGTATCTGGATGATGTTCAGGAGCACTGACTCAAGCAAGTAAGATCAGTTTGAAGCTCGATATTTAAAAAAAAACAACATAATAATATGTGAGAATATTAACATCTGACCTCAAATGGTCCAGTTACACAACAATAAACACATCCACCCACAACTAACACTCTCCGGGAATCACGTGGTTTGCGGCAAATGCTGGAGGAGCGTCAAGTACGTAGTGGTCAGATAGACGCTCCACTTCCGGCTGCCTTCAAAATAAAAGCCCTGTGAACTTCTGCTGTGCCGTAAACCTGTAGACCTTGTGATGCCTCATCTTGAACTACTGGTGGCAGATGAGCTAAGCTTAAATATCTGAATGAATTATGAGGTGGGTGAGTGTGTATGCAACACATGGTTCATTACAGAGAAAATACACATGTTTGAATTGTTTTATATGCAATAATGACATTATAGAAAATAGGCAATAGTCAACAACTCAAAACCAAGTCAATAAAAACATATATATATATACTGTATATGAAATGAATTCACAATAAAACCTCTTTAAAGACAGCAGACTCCGCTTCGTGGTAACAAAGATGTAGACATTGAACAAAAGATCGGTGTCAGGATGGTCTGACCCTCCGTTGGGAAAAGATTCACGGCATCTTGATGTTTAATCTCGCTTCAGTCTGAATATGGAGAGCTCATCTGTAACACAAGAAGCAGAGCATATAGAGGACTCATCTATGAAAACAAAAGAGATATAACATTAGCAGCATTAAAACATAATAATGGTAATATTCTAAACCCAACGGGGTTCTAACAACATACATTGTAGGTTGTGGTCTTTTCATGAATTTGATTAATAAAACAAAGACTCAACACAGAATATTGAAAGCGTTTCTTTCAAAGAGAACCGGCAATGAATGCAAACTCACGGTATCGATGTCAAAGCACAGCTGTTCGCTGAGCATGTCGAACTCCCCGGGAGTCATCGGCGGCTCAGGAGACTGACAGGAAGTTGGTGTGGTGATGACGTGGGAGCTGGAAACAGAGAACAGGAGGCAATACGAGTGAAGGACCTGTGTGATGTAGTATTTTCTACATCATTATCAGTTTTCTCGGCTTTTTTTCGGACGCTGCGTTCGCTGCAGACGGAGATTTCAAAACAAGATTTCAACTTCTTCTTTCTCACAAATTGCAATGTTGTAGCAACGCATAGTGTATAAAGATACAACGAGCAATACTATTACTGTTCATTTATTCTTTAGCTTAAGTTTATTGTGATTCTGTGTTAGGAGGACTGAGCAAAATAATCTTTTCATTGTACAGAATAAATGTCTGTTATTATATGACAGTAAAAACATATTGAATCCTGCTCCAGGTTGTATTGGCAGCAAAGCAATGTGCCATAATCAATATTTATGGCCCACCTTTGGTCTGATAATTAAATGTCAGGGCAAGATAAGAAAAGTAGTCTTTGAATGAACTCACCGCAGTTCTGAGATGGGGATGAGGGTAGAAGGTATGTACGGATGGACTGGAAAGTGAACAGAGATACAACATATATTAACATCGATTGACCCAACAAAGATTTTAAAAAGCACAACAAAAACAACCATGAACCCTAAATGAAGAAATGTTTTTGCACCCTTGCCTTTGCTTGGCTGACTGTTGTAATGGCGGCCGAAGGCGTCGTCTTTGGGGACGTCGGGGTAGAGGAACTTGAGCGGGCTTTCCGGGGCGACGCCGTCTGAGATGACCTTGTAGTCTCGTATGATGTCGGCGAAAGGGAGCGCGCTGAGCCGGCTTTTAGTGTACGGCTCCACGGAGTTGAACTTCACGTCTCCTGAGGTAGAAAAGTCACTTTTAGCAAAGCAAAGCAAGAGATTTGTAGAGGACACCAACAGGCAAGAAAACCGCCATGAAATACATCACTTGAGTTACATAACTGACCAAATAGTGTTTAAAAATACACTTTTTTTGTCCAAAACGCATGTGTTTTTCCTCACCGCCGTCGCTGTGCTCCACCCAGGTGAAGGTGATTCCTCCGAGGTGACTCTCGCTGAAGCGTAAGAGGAAGGTGCCGGGCTCTCTGTCCTTCAGCAGAGCGCGCTCCATCTCTTTACTCACAAAGCCCATGATATAGCTGCAGAAGAAATACAAAACACTATGAGTTGCTGCTTCCATTGTGGCGGTGTGGGGAGAAGATGACAGGAGGGGCTTACTTGTCGTTCCAGACTGGCAGCAGGTGCTTCTTGATGAGCTCCAGGATGGAGTCCAGCCACATCCAGAAACTGAAGGGCTTCCCTGGAATATTCTCCTTGGAGATTGAACGTCACACAGAGGAGCACAATGAGTACTTTTTGGGAAATTTAAACGCAACATTGGCTATATAATGAGACACAGAAGATGCTCATTGGCCACTAGATGGCACCACCACGCTGCTGAAGAGACCACGGTGTACTTTGTGGTACATATTGTTCAACACTTACCTTGGAGAACTTCGACCAGGACACTTGATAGTCACTACAGGAGGCGTGCTGACCTACAACAACAACAACACAGAAAATAACCAAACAGCACCAAAGTACTCGACCAAATCTGCAGCTCTGAGTCTTGCAGCAATGCCCCCTGGGTGTGGTACCGAGCTCATGTCAGCCTCCACAGACTATCAGCGAGCATGCCAACATGTTCCCGTGAAAGCAAAATGGCCGACGTACCGAGAAGCTTCTCTCCCAGCATGTTGAGCTGCTCCTTGTTGAGGCCTTGACCTGCAAAGGTGGAGAACTGCCAGCTGAGGACCTCAGATAGCTGGCTCCACGTGGCGCGAGGTGGGTTCCCGAAGAATGACAAGTTCTGCGGATTAGGAGGAAAGAGGAAGGAAAATTGTTGAAAACACCTGTTAATAATAATGCAATCTCATCCAACTGCAGCACAAACAGACATCCCCTCCACTGAGCATGAAGCTGAACCACCTGCGCACTAAAACACTTTAGTTGGTTGTGCCTAATAAACCGGTCACGGAGGGTCATTTCAGTGCGTTCGCTCACCCTCGACTCGTCAGACAGAAGGTTGTACCACATGACAGACGCCCAGCCGCCCGGCAGCTGGCTCACGTTGGAAATGACCACCAGGGGCAGAGAACACGTCTGGAAGGATTCACACACACACACACACACACACACACACACACACACACAGTGAGCACGTTGCGGCATCATTAACAGAGACAAGCCAAAGCTGCGCTGCTCGTTCTGACCTCCAGGTCAATGGTGAGGCCCTGGACGGTGAAGCAAGCCTCAAAACTGAGCGAGTGAAGTTCCTCCGTCACAGAGAGGAGACCCTTTGAATCACACAGAGCACAGATCGGGTCAGAGTCCTTCCCTCTCAGCGCTGCATGGTGAGACTGAATCATGAGGCATGATTACACGTTACAGTAGCATTCGGCATCGGTGTCGAGGGAACACGCCAATCAATCTGTCCCTTTAGCGCTCAACTCGTCTTCATTTCCTACCTCATTCCCTTTTGTCCCGTTGACATATTTCTTCTCTTTCAGTTGCTGTAAGATAGAAAGCAACACTTTGAGGGCCGCTCGTGTGTTGATCGTGATATTAAGTGACACAAAAGCCGTCAGGAGAGTCAGAGCGTGGCTGTTTTGTCTCACCAGGTGTCTGAACTCCACGGACAGGCAGCCGTTGGAGTAATCCTCGATGTCCATAACTTTAGTGTTGTTGGTCAGGATGAAAAACTGACGACTTCTGAGGAGAAAAAGTCGGTGAAACACAGAAGCCTCATTGTTATGGTAAGCTGGCTGTTGTTTTTGATGACACAAATGCAAACTGCTGAAATATGAATACATTTTCTAAATGCTTATAACTGAAAAATTAGCTTTTTTTGTGTGTATGGTTTCAAAATAGGTGTTTTGTACTCACACTCTGCCAGGAGGGAGGTCCCTACACACACACACACACACACAACAATTAGACACATCCATCAAGAATATAACGTTTAAGTTAAATAGATATAAAACTGAATGTTAAAGTGTGTTAATTAAAATCTCACTTGTCAAATATTGTTTTCACTTTCAGCTGATAATCCACTTCTGGAAGTTTAACCAGGAGTCTGAGAGAAATGAGGAGGAGGAGAAAAAAATTCAATTCACAACCACCATACGAATTATTATAGCATGAATAAATGATAAAAACACATGATGTCACACGGTGATACCTGACTTTGGTGGTGAACTGCACTCCGGTCTTGATGATGAGGGGTTTCTGCGGGTGTGTGGGCATGCACGGCTGCTTCTCCACCACGAAGGAGCTGAGAACAAACCACATCTCACGTGATCAACACCGTCCCTCCGCGTGTGTTTCACGAGACAGCGTGTGCATTCAAGCCGCCTGTTGGCACCTTATTGCGTTGTGTGATGTGTTATCAGTGCTGCACGAACAGGAGGAAGTCGTACACAACCTTTAAACTACAAAACAACACGTGAATAAATACTATATTATGTGCGGGATTAATTGCCTAAAACAAACACACACAATAAAAATGATTGTGCATCAGAGTAAATGTTCTTCTACTCCAAAGCGAGTAAAGGCGTCTGCATTACAAGCACACTTGTCGTTGCATCTAACGCGGCGTCCTGTGCTGTTCAGAGTACCTCTTGATGAGGTGATAGATGAGGTATTTGAGGCGCTCCTCCATCTGAGGTTTTTGCAGGGGAATGGGGTCACTTTCGTAGGTGACCTTCACCACCAGGTCCACCAGTTTGTCCAGCTGACGCTTCGTCTGGAAGAGACTCTGGGCGGTCAGAGTGAACCTGAGGACGAAACAAAAGCTCGTTTCATGAACACGACCTACGCATGTTACGCTATGCTAATCTGGAGAATCCACACTGGGAACAACTGAGCAGAGTTTGACCCCGTTTTAAAGCAAAACATTAGAAATATGACGTTTTAAAGGACCAATATGTCAAATATTTACTGTATAAAATCTAAAAAGACCACAATATGTCACCAGAGACATAGCTAAAATGGAAAAACTAGCTTCTCTGACAGCAATGCTGCAGCCAATATGTTCTACAATGAAATGTCATGGCTTTTGTTTGTGAAACTCAGCGTGCTGCGGCCATGGAAGTAAAGCTGAAACGGATTCGAGAGATCAGAAAGAAAAAAACAAGTAGACTATCACTAGTTCCCTTTTAACGTTGATGAACATCACTCAGTACAGACAGACACCTAAAATTGACTCAATGTATGAGGACGGGCCGTTAATGTTCCGACAATGCTCAACATTGAAGGTTTAAAACATGTCCCAGAGTTAATCACTGGATTGAAAGTATTGATTTCTGTAAATATTCTCCCATTACCAACTCTGCAGCTGCTCCAGGCCGGTGAGCAGCGGGCCGCCGATGGAGGCGATCTGCTGCCGCCGCTTCCAGTCCTGCAGCTCGGGGTTGAGCTGAGAGCTCATCAGGTCGTCAATCTCCTTGATCACGACGTCCATCTTTGATAAGATCTCCTGAGAAGTTTACAAAATGCAGCACGTTTTGGAATTTGTACACCGACGAGGCGTCGGCGTCCCCTGTGACTTTTAATACCTGGAGACATTTTGGTCATTGATCCCTCGCGCGACGACACAAATGCGTACCTTCCTTTTAAAGTCGAGCCTGTTCAGCATTTCCTGCAGTCTTGTCACTTCCTGTTTCATCAGCTCGGGGTTCTGTCGCGCATCTGTTGATTCTGACACACAAAAACAACACATGGTTGTATTCATATTGCGTGCATAGCGTGTAACGTGTGCAAGCCGTACAACAGGACGCACCTCGAGACTGCAGCGTCTTGTAGCGGAAGTCAAAGTCGTCCTGCATGTCCTCGATGTATTTCACAGCCTGGTCCATCAACTACACACACACACAGACGTTGTTCTTAAGAGTTCATCTCATTGGGTGAAATGTGCACGGCTTTATTTTGATGTTCCCTGAAGCGTCCGTGTGTTTCCGTCACCTGCACGCTGGCCCTGATGATCCCGACTCGGTTGTCCATGTTCTTCTGTCTCTCGAAGGCCACAGAGTTCTGCAAGGATTTCTCCAGCGGACCCTGACGGGAAATATTGTCGTTTTTAGACGCTTCTAATCTGTATTTTAGTCTATAAACTGTATTCTTTTGATTCATGAATTATGATTAGCCATTCTAATTTAATACAAATTTCACATTTCTGCCAGAACGCACATGAATACATGGTGTGGTGCTTCAACTATACGACGCATGATTTAACAATATAAAACAATACTCTGCAGCCATGCTAGCTACTCCGGCACAATGGTGCATTGAGCTAAATGTTGTAGCAATGCAGAGTGTTTAAAGATACAATGAGCAATACTATAATCATATTTTTGTGCAATACTGTGATATCTTTTATATTTTGTGCCCTATTTTTTTACCTTAAATTTATTGGATTTCTTTGTTTGGATGACCGAGCAAAATTATCTGTGTTTATGACAGTAAAACATCTTGCATCTTAATATGGAGTTACATGACTGTTGGATATTATATATAAACATTACTCAGAAGCAGAAATTAAACTAAAATTTCACTTAAAGTTTTTTTGAGAGCAGCAGAAACAAACTGGAACCACAACACTGATACATAACCATCTTTTAAGTAAATGGCAAACTTATCAGTAAACCACCTAATGAATATAAGTCCAATAAGTCCAGTCAGTCTAAAAATAAGAGATCATTTAGTTTCACAGCATATTTCCAGCTGCTTTCCTGGAATACGACACGTTCAAGAAGCTTTAACACTCAATGTTACGCAAGCAGTAGAAACATCTTGCTGCTGCATTGCTTCTTGGGAATAAAGTGAAGCGGCTGGGAATACGGGGGTGTAGAGGAACGACTGTTTTCCAGGTATAGCCGCTCTGACTTCCTGGCAGCAGCTGTTTGTTGTTTTGTTAATCAGGAAGCGGAGGGACTTTCCCTCAGATGAGACGATGCCACCGACCTGCTCCTGCATGCAGGCGCTGGAGAGGATGCGGCGCTCTTCCCTGAGGCAGGTGGAGATAACTTTGGCCATGACAGCAGGGTTTGTCATGTATTTCACCTGTTGAGACACACACACACACACACAATGAAGGAAATAGTTTACACACAGGGATTTGTCATCACGGCTCTGCTACTGAGAGACTGACAGGTTTTTACTGGAAGTACTTAACATATATAATTATAAAGAAATGAGCCAAAAGGTTGGACAGATACTTAGAGGACATCCAGTTTTTCTTGCCATGGCATTAGAGCCCGTAACTGTAATGGGAATCTCGGTGAGTCCTTAAATTGAAGAAAAGGTAAAGCGCTGTTGAAAGAAATCGAGCTCAGGCCTGCAATGAATTACAGAATATTTTTGGCTTTTGGACATCAAACCCAGAGGAGATATACAAATACATTTATACAATACAACAGGTATCTATTGATGCACTTCTGTAAAGTTGGAGGAATCGCATGAGACAGATTTAAAACTTAGAAGTGTCGAAATTCAATCGAGAGACAAAGATATTCTGATTTTTAGTCCCTCGTATCGGTCAAGCGCCAAGAATCACTTGATCCTACATTTCCCATCATGCAAACATCGCCTCTTTTGATTGGACCCTCCCGACCTGTGAGATACCCTCGTCTTTTAAACTCTTTGCTCCTCTTGTGTAACACAGTCCTGTTACAAATCTCCAAGTATGAGATAACCCGATGACATCACGATGACGTCACTGACCTCTGAGTGAAATCGATAGAGAAATTTAGATTTAAAAATATAAGAGCTGGCAAATGATTTGTTTCATACACCAACTAGACCGTGATCATTGCCGTATATGTGAATATGGTTATATCTGGTGTATGTGATAGTTTGTAATATGCATTATAACATCAGGACAACAAAAATAGCAATGCCTTGAGCTCACCCAGTACATCTTAAATACCGAGCGGCGACAAAGTTTCTCTCTCTAACGCTCCGGCCGCCGCCGCTGTCTCTGAAGTCTCTTCAAAGTGAAGAGTGTGTCGCTGTTTTGCTCGTCAACACAGTCAAAGACCCACATAGAAAAAAGTACGACAAATTCTGTTGCGGGAAGAGGAAACTTTTTCTCTCGCCTCCAGGTTTTCATGCATCAGCATCATTGCCAGCATCGACACCTACACACTCACTCTCATTACAGTAACACTGATGCCACTGAGCCATTTTAGACACATCCCTATGTCTGTGTGTGTGTGTGTGTGTGTGTGTGTAGCAGAGCGGTTTTTGAAGGAAGATTCTGCTTGAAATGAAAGGGAGATTCTAGCACTGCAACGCAGTTTGAATCCATGATACAAACTTCTGTCGCACATCACACTGACCCCCCTCGAGCACCTCTGACTACCGCACTGTAGTAACTGCTTCCTCTGAGAAGTGTTGACTTTGACACATACATACACACACACCAACACACACAGGAAGCAGTGGTGTGAGCCTCATGGGTTTGTTCTGCAAAGGTTTATGTCTTTTCCAGAATAAAGTGAGCGCTGAGGCTCGTGACGTCGGTGAGCGCTCACCACAACATCCGGGACCAAACTCTCTAGAGATTACCTCCACAATACGACACCATGAAGGGCATTGACCGAGCAGGTCTCTTCTCCACATCAACACATCCTTATTGTTCTCAGACACAGATCATAACAAGCAATAAATAGATTCAATTGTGAATGACTAACACAGAAGTTACATCAGTACTTGCTTGACTTTCCTCTCATCATGCAGTGAAAACTGCTTTCAGGTGACGAGGAAAGTCACACGGAAAAATAGAAACCAGTTACACATTCAACGTGACTTTTTCATTTACTTCCTTTTCACCTCCAGAACGCACACACCAAAAAACTACTTCCCCTTATTACAGATGTGTTACCTTTACGAGTCGTAAACGATGATTATGGTCAGAAGATGATTTCTTCAATGAAGCAAAATACTTTTGTTGTTGTTGTTTTTAACTCGGGTGTTTTTTTCAGATAAGGGAACATGTCACCCACCTAAAAGGAAAATATTTAATCTTGTTACGATGAAGAAAATGACCAGACTGAAGACTACCGTAAGAAATGCAGATCTCTAACGGACGTGTATTCTTCTTACTGTTTCATTTTTTTGAACTATTTTTCTAATGTTTATTTACATAACTTGATTTTTTATCTTCATTTACTTGTGAGCAATGCTGATGTAATCCTGTAATTTCCCCACTGAGGGACAAACAAAGGTTTATCTTATCTTAAGCTTATAAGCGGAAAACAGCTCGAGAGCTTTTAAGCATTCCGGTTTGAGAAATATTGCAAATGCCGGCTTCTTTTCTCCTGTTGACAATGTGTAGTGAGCATTGAACATTGCGCAATATCTAGGACATGAAAGGATAAAAGAAGGGTGGCACACCTGTAACTGCTGTTGTATGATTTTCATGTTGTGTCTCTGTAGGAAGTTCTGCTCCTGCAATCGCACCTTGTCCAGCTGGGACAGCAGGTCCGTGAACAGCGCCGCCGCCATCGACTCATCGGTCGCTGCTATGTCCCTGAAAAACAGACGGCGTGACGTTTAGGAGATTCCTCGCAAAAACAGATGGAGAAGAAGATGTTATGCTGGAAAAATAGACCCCAATAAAGAAGCTGAGGACACGTTGTGTTTGTAATATCACCTCATGAAGTCGGTTTGAGTGTTTACATGTCAACAGCTTTGTTCTTTGTCCACTCGTTAGAAATGTGGGTCGTGCCATTTTCCTGTAGTTTGGGTGAAGTGATCTTGTAGACGATAAAATGATTGTGTGTGTGTGTGTGTATGTGTGTGTGTGTGTAGCCAGGGAGCAGGACTCACCAATCCTGAGACTCGATCCAGCTGGACAGACCCTGACGGATGTCCATGGGGAAGTTGTCATCGTACAGATAGTCCACGTGTTCCAGGAGTCTGGTCTCCAGCTGCTGAATCTGCTTCCACTGGCTCATCCTGCATGCAGACCCCACAAAAACATCCACTGTGAAGTGTAATAGTGGTCCAGACCTACATTTCCTTTACTTGGCTATCAAAAATATCACTTCTTACTACTTTTTACCAAGTAACAGTTCACCTGCAGGTCAAAAATAACAAGCGTACTAATTGTTTTTGAGTAAAGCTAACTTAATACACTAAAGTGACGCATAACGGCTGGAGTCTGAGGATGTGCAGAAGACGACATTCAGTCCATGCACGCTCGAGACACGGTGGATCGAGCTGACGCAGAGGCTGAGGCAAGAAAGACGGTTTGGATTTTGAGTCTGATTTTTTTCTTTTGAAGAACAATAAGGTTAAGTTATAAAACAAACAATAACTGTGTGTAAAATCTAAAATGTTTCTTTCTGCTGCTAATGTTGAACGACACTGGTTGCAGATGCAACGTTAAACAAGCTTGTTTTAAACTGTGCAGTGCGCGTTAGGAGACATATTTACCGTGTGTAAATCCAACAACTGTTTCCCTGGAGAACTGAAGGTTTGCAAGAGGCTGTAACATCCGGTAACATGTACCCAGCATGCAGTTTGGTGGTGTGATTTTATAAATGTTCAATTATTAGTATTACAAATTGTTTATGTGTCACAAACTGTTGTGTCGTGGTGTTATGCGCTGTGAAAGAGCGTTAGTTGTGGGTTATAAATTGTTGTTATAAAGTTTTAACCAAGACTAGAGTCCTGCTCACGGTGCCCTCACCTGTGAGCTGTAAAGATTATATTTTGCTGTCTGCCGAAGAGCAACAACAGTTATGCACCACTGGAATGACGGGATATGAAATATTCATGCCGCATGGACCGGTTTAACCTGCACTGCACAGCCCTAATGTATTACTTGGAATACACTCAAAGTATATTTCACTTGAAATAATTTAGTTGTTTGAAATAATAATTTGAAATTGGCTAAACTAGTCAAAAGTACATCTTGAGTAAAGTTTGATGTACTCCTTACTTACTTTTAATTACTTAAACCCAAGTGTAACTATACTACACTAAATAAACACATGTTAGTACAACATACAATACATAGTAAACTTTACTTGCCTGTTACAAGTTCCTTTACTTGATTTTTTAAGGCAATCGGTTTGCAAGCTTTTTTTTTAAGGAAAGTTAACTAATCGGATTTTACAGTGTAGAAATCATCATCCGCTTTAAGACAAAGTAGGCAAAGTAGCAACTTGTTATTATACAATAAATCATAGATACAGCCTACATATTGTAAACAAAAAAAGAGTCTGTCATTTGTTACCTGTGCTGTTTCTGCGCTGCTTGTCCGTCAGTCTCATTTACCATGTGCACTTGTTTCCCTCTTTGACTTTCGTTTTTCATGTTCAGGAAGCGACCTCATTTACTAAGGGGCTGTCCTCACAGTCTGGAAACCCGCCTCAGTGGAGGACAGAAAACACCTTAAGTATAAATAAATATATAAATGCATTAATAAATACAGGGATAAATAAATACGTGCATACATGAATAAATGAATACAGGAATAAATAAATGCTTAAATAAATGTACAAATAAATACAGGAATAAATAAATGCTTGAAAAAATGTACGATTTCCTGTTTAGGTATAACTTATACTTATATACTTCTGTATTTATTTATGTATTCCTGTATTTGTTTAAACATGTATTTTTTCCTGTATTTATTTATACATTTATTTAAGCATTTATGTAATTATTCCTGTATGTATTTATGTATACATTTATTTAAGCATTTATTTATTGATACCTGTATTTATTCATGCATTTATTTGATTATATTTAACTCATTTTCACCGTGTTCAACAAAGATAATAACATGTATTTATACTCCATGCCAGCAGGCGGCAGTAGAGCACCGTGTTCAACAGCGATAATAACATGTATGTACACTCCATGCCAGCAGGCGGCAGTAGAGCACCGTGTTCAACAGCGATAATAACATGTATGTACACTCCATGCCAGCAGGCGGCAGTAGAGCACTGGCGAACGGTGAAGGAGACGCAGCCGACAGAGGTCGAAGTTGAATTAACTAAAAACATGGTTGAACACGGGGACATCCGCGTGGTTCACCGAGGTGGCAGTAAAATAAACTACAGGGTGCCTGTCGTCACCAACGACTCCAGGTAAGTGAGCGTTTTCAGTCCGGTAAAGTTCACTATTGGCGGGAAGATGTTCTCGCGTTTCTACAGGTTTTGTAAGCCAGAGAGCTTCAGCCGGTGCTAGCCTGTTAGCATTAGCGAGCCGCGAGACAACTGTTTACAAAGTAGCACGAGCAGTCACCTGTCCGGCTTACTACACTCACACGGGGTATCGTCAAAGCCACCGCAGTGTTTGGGTAAACGCCGTGGGTTTGTGCTGCTGCAGGTTCCTGCTGTGCGCCTCGGGAGAGCACGTGAAGGTGTTCAGCACCTCCACGGAGGAGTGCGTGCACGAGCTGCGGGGACACACCGACCTGGTGACCGGGGTGCTGCTCAGACCCACCAATCATCTGCAGGTACCCACCGTCCACACCGTGTTGATGGCCACTTGTAGTGAAACCACTGCATACTGCATTAGGGCCACGGTCAGTCTGCTGGATCTGCTGAAGTTGTCAGCGAATTTAATTAAAATGCTCATCACAATTTCCTTTAGCAGACTTCTTTATGAAGTTCACTTTGTCCAAGCGATAGTCCAGAAGCTAAATAACATTTACTATAATGCAGCGAGAAGCGTCACACTGACACAAAGAAGAGGGGACCAGCAACTGTGATGATGCATTTCTGTTTTGTTGCAGGTCTACTCTTGCTCAGCAGATGGCACTATCAGGCTTTGGGACTTCACAGATGGCATCCTTATTAAGGTACTTAATTAAGCTTGGTTTTTGTATTGTTTTTTTGCTCCAGTCTGTGTGGCTCAACCAGATCTCCCCCCACACTTGCTGTGTTTACTTCCGCTTGCCTTTCTACTTTTTTAATAATCAAGCTACCATCTATTTCATATTCACAGTATCTACTCTACAGAGGTTAATTCAACAGCAGAACGAGCAAGGTGGTGGAGAGTATCGAGCTGTCTCAGAACCTGTATATTTTATATTCATGCCCTCCTGCTGAGCGTGTGTCCCAGAGTACTGAAGGAAGAGTCTCCAGAGATCTGTTTCATCAAAGAGAGCGTGTTGTGTTTCCTCTGATGTCTGACCGTCATGTGTGATCTCTTCCAGACTTACATCATTGGATACCCGGTTTACGCCATGTACGCATCTGCGAACCACGAAGGAGTCATCTTTCTCGTTACGCCCACGCAAAGTGACATCAGATCTGGTAGGTTTGGCCTATTTTCTAATTGTGTTCAGTACCTGGGTGCGATGGCTAGTCTGTCATGATCCGTTGGACCACTGGTTACCAACCGGGGTCACCAAAGCTTCAACTGAGGTTACGAGGCCTTCCTATGAAAGTATGCCGTTATAACAACAAAACAATGGCCGTGAAAACACAGAATGTATCAAAAAAAGAAGCCTGTTAAAATATATAATACAGGCGCAAAATTGCATAAGGTTAAATGTTTACAGGAAATCAGCTCAAAATGGAACCAAATCTCTGTTTTATACAGTTATTGCTTTCACTATTTGGGTAATTTGTACTGTTTATTGTCTCTCCTGTTATTGAAAGACATGAAGAGTGATCAATAATGATGCTGAAGTGGTACCACACTGAACCAGACTGTCTGTAAAGCTTCACACCACAAATTACAATTATTCAAATGTTTTGTGTTGCTTTTACTTAATTAATCTCCCCAGAATTTGACGTACTGAGATGTCGTAGAATACTTTGCAGACAAATTAGATAATCTGGGTGAAGTTGGGTCCATGTGTTTCTTTCATCACATCAATTTCAGTGTCTGCAGGTCAGACCCGGTTGTGCATTAGTGTGTCCAAATGCATTGCTGTGTTTCACAGCTGTTTTCAGACGCTTCCACTACGAGTCACTACACACATGAACGTCAAACTATTCTCAAAGGGCCTGTAACATGTGTGAAGTAGAATTGGGGTAAGAGGTCACTGGGTGAGAACGTGTAGCTGGCTGATGTCTGACGTTGTGTGTGTGTCTGTGTGTGTGCGCAGAGTTGTTCCAGCTGGTCGCAGTACATCTTCCGCAGAGCGGAGACCAGCAGGTGGAGGAGGCCCGAGACCTTTGTGCTGTGCTCACCGACGTCAGTTGCCTCCCAGCAACCATTGGCTTCGGCAGAGGGGTACATACACCACCAGCAAAATGCTAAGCATATAGGAAACAATATTTTATTGGACCGTGATCTAAAATTGTGTCTGTCTTCAAAAACCTTGACAAACCCCATGGGAAACATAAAATAAGTCAGATAAGATAAAGAAAAGAAAGAAACGCTCAGTAGTGAGCGGGAGCCGCAGCAGGAAGCGGCCACGTGCGCCAGCAATTACTCACGAACAGGCTTAAAATGCAGATCCTTTCTCCGTTAATGTCTTCTTAACCAGACGTTCTCTTTCTCACAGGGGGAATATATTGCTTCAGTTAAAGGTTTGTATCTGGTGGTCTACTTCTTCAAGACGGAGAAGACATACAGGTGAGCCACAGCGATAAAAGATCATGTAAAACCACAAACTATAGATTGCAAATGCCACAAAAACTATGTATTTGTCTACTTAGACACAAGGATGTAGAGGTCAGAAGTAAAGTTGTCATGTGTGACGACGGGACTCAAACCCGTGGTGATCACATTTTCTCAAGAAGCCATGCGGATGTTCAATAAAACTGTGGTTGTTAATAGGTTTTCCCTCAAAGAAGACAACACGAAGGGAGGCAAGAACACATTTCTGTGCATCGCTTGTCACCCAAAGGAGGACTGCATTGCCACCGGGCATGAAGATGGCAAGATTCGCTGGTGGTGAGTGTAGTAATGAGATGGCCGTATATACTCGCATCCTGTGGTTTGATTAGTCATCATTTGAACAGTGATTTAGTCTGAACATCTGCTCACTTCTGTTGCAGGTATTCTTTATATCATCCTCTGCTCCAAAAAGCCATGATATTGTCTTAATAATTCAAATTATTTTCTTTTAAACCCGTTGGTTTTGTTGACTGGGGTTTTGAAGCCTTCAGTTCTCCATCTGGCCGGCGGCCATCTTGTTTTTTTGCAGCCTGAAGTGACACGAGGGTGGAGCTGAGAACAAGACATTTTTAGGCGACCAAACAAAGTTACAATTAACTTTCATGAACTGGAAATACGCTGTGAAAAGGTTAAAACACAGACAACTCCCCGACCCCGGACTACCTCGTGGTAGCGACCTGTCAATCACATGGTAGCCTTAAAATCAGGAAGACCATAAACTCTTGTTTACAATCTTTACTGCAGTAATAAATCAAGTGAGAAGTAGAGTCATTTTCCTCATAAACATCTTTACAATCTACTGTATACACTTATTTTTTTGCAACCTCTTGATGGTTATTAAAAATAATGCTAAGTTTTAAGGTGTTTCTGCATTCGCTTCACTTTTTATAACCTGGAATGTAGCAGAGGAACTTGTTTATGCTTCCCCCTCCGGCCGCAGCCGACGGCGTGATGAGTCGGTCCGTTCTCGTGACTGCCTGGACGGCGTTTCTTCAAATTAGGCCCCCAGCATGCACCTGGGATGAACTGATTTGATTTTCTTGTCCACAAAACAAGTTTTGGGCCATAACTGCAGCATTTAAATGCTAATTGTGACGGACGTGGATGTTAACTGCAACGTGACCGGTTTCCTAAATTCAAACGTGTGATTCTAGTTTCTTACGTTGCGGTTTATTCTTTTCAGGAGAAACTTCAACCACAGGAAGGAGTACACGTACTCCACTCAGCACTGGCACCACAATGCCGTCAGCGCGATGTGCTTCACACCAGAAGGTACACGCGTGTTTTATTATTATTTATGTTTCTATTCCGGAGCAATTATGCATCTCAACGAAAACATATGATGGAGCTAAGAGATACATATGGAGTTTTTGTCCTGTTTCAATAGTGTATTTTCTGCTAAGACGACCAAAAATGTTTTTGTGTGTTTATTTGCCTGGCCTGTTCCTACCTCTGTGTATATATTCTGTCTTTGTTTCACCAGGTACCAACCTGTTGAGTGGCGGCTTTGAGTCGGTCCTCGTCCAGTGGCGATACAACCAGGAGAGCCAGCGGGACTTCCTGCCCCGCTTGGGTTCTGCCATCAAACACATCGCCGTCTCGCCTGACGGAGCTCTGTTCTGCACCTCACACAGTGACAACAGTAAGGAGCTTGCTACCTGTCTGATACACCTGAAACAAGCAACATCAGCAGCAAGATGTTGAGGAATGACTGTCGGAGTAATAGTGGAAAGAAGGCTTGGCTCACCGGTTTGTGTCTTCTCTTGTTTCAGAGATTATGATCATCCAGAGCTGTGTTAAAGTGTCAGCTGTCATTCAGGGGCTGGTCAAAGGTGAGCACACCTCGTCGGTTGCAACGGCTCGTAGATTGATCATAAACGGGCTGCACAGATAATATATATATATATATATACATATATATATACACACACAATAAAGTACCTTCACAGTTTCTGGAAAGCCATCTCACTTCACAGAAAGATCTTGTTATCGAAAAATATAGTCATTAAAAATAAATAAAAAGGTTTGAGTCTAAACTAGTTGTTCTCAAACTTTTTTTTTCACGCCCCACTTTGGAGGAAGAAAACTGTTCATGCCCTAAATAAATGTTTTGAGACTCCATCTGTGCTTTTTCTAATAGTAGAATAAAGAAAAGTGAACCGGTTTGCTCCACCAGACGAAAACAAATAGCATGTGCAATCACTTCATTAGAAAGATACAAATAAAGCTCTTCTGTGCAAAAAATAACTCAAATTTAGATCCTACAGCTTGAAAACCACTACTCCAAACAATTACACTGCATTAAAGAAATAAAAAAACCTCTGGCAATGCCTTTTTATTATAAAATCACGGAGAAGGATGTGATGTGCAAAACTATACATTGCTTGTTTAAAAGATAATTCTGTATCTGTGTGCAGAAAAGCATGAAACAGAAAAGCCTGATCTTCTGGGTTACTCTGTGCACGTGTGAGAATGAGTTGACTTTGTTTCTCTTGGTGCAGGAGATGACGTCACTACGGACTTGATGGTGGACCCACGCAGCAAATCCTTGGTGCTGAACGGGAAACCAGGCCACCTGCAGTTTTACTCCCTCCAAAGAGACAAACTGCTGTACAACGTAAGCATTCTGCTTCTTAAACTGAGCCAAAGATGGCACGTGTAAGCCAGACCAAGTGAGTTTGTGGACCTGGTTTGCAGCTTTCATGCGTGTAATGTGCTATTACAGCAAATTTAAATTGCATGGATATGGTTACGAGTACTTGGAGACGAGGTATTTCCAACACAAACCGCTCAACGACACCGTGGCATTAAATGATCCATTACCTAACGTCTGTCCTCTGTGTTTCCTGAAGCTGGACATAGTGCAGCAGGAGTACATTCACGAGTCGGGCCTGGAGCAGTTTGAGGTGGTGAAGGCGGCCTTTGATGCCTCTGGCGACTGGATGGCAACGGTGGAAGAAAGAAAACAGAAAGATGCCGAGCTGGAGTTCAACTTGAAACTGTGGGCATTTGACGAGCAAATCCAGAGGTACAAGCGTCAGATAACCGCCACCAGTATGCTGCAAGGCTTTGTGAATCACACTTCTGTAGAAAAGATCAGTGAACGGGTTATTTTGGATTATAAAAGCTTCACTTCTGCATCGCACTGTCTGGTGTTTCTTTCTCACCACAACCATGTAACGTGCTGACTGTGTATGACCTGCAGTTTTGTGCTGAACACGACCGTCTCGGCCCCACACGAGGCCCGGATTACAGCCATGTGCTTTTGCCAGGCCGCCGACAGCCAGACCACCATGCTGGTCTCCACCAGCCGGGACGGACACTTCAAAGCCTGGCAGCTGCCCAGAGCGGCCCGCGCAGAGGGTGAGCGGTCCAGTTTCTGGCAGCGCAGTCCACCCAAAAGTTTATCTGATCCGTCGGTGTGGTGATATTTATCGTGGTCTTTCAACTCGCCGTCCTTCTGTTGTAGACTTTGACCTCTAGTTCTGGGTCTGCATCTGCATTTTTGGGAACCTGCCTCTATTCCTTTCATTCTAGATTTAAAAGCGGTTGCTCGTATCAGTTGTTTGATTCAATACATTACTTTAATCCTATGAAACTATCAGGCCAGACACCAGGATGTCCATCAGTGGACTGCATCTAATGCTTACATCCAAAGTACACACAATGTTTATGAAATGATTTTGCGTTCTGTTTCCTTTCCTCTCGCAGATGAAGCTCCTTCCTGGTCATGTGACTTCGTCGGGGACTACCACGGCCTGGTACCGGAGCGCTGCTGTTTCTCAGCCGACGGGTCTCTGCTGGCCGTCGGCTTCCAGGAGGTGGTGACCGTGTGGAGCCCGGCTTCCTGGGAGCTCCTGACGACTCTGTCCCAGCCGCCCAAAGCCATCAGGTCATTGCATAAACATGCACTCGTTGTGCTGAACAGTTTGCTTGTTACTTAAAGATCTCCTCCAGCCTCATCCTATATAAGCTCACAGTGTTTAGAGAGGTAGAAGAGTTGGTTTAGCTCAACGGATAGTTTTCAGTGAAGATGGATAAAGGGAGGGGTAAGCTGTACGCCCATAACTCCAACGCGATTCCTCTTATGTTATATTTTATTTATTAATCATTAAAAAGACTACCCAGAGAAGGCAGACACCAGCAATAAAGGGAAATTATGACTGTAGTCGTTATCTTATAGGCAAAAAAAATGACTTGACTTATGGTCACTGGCTCTCAGATCAGGTACAAATACGTCAACTTTAAATCAGTCTATTGCCTCGTACTGGTTGTAGAGGTGCTGCAAGTGCAGACTGAACACACTGGGGCTCAGATTCAGGGCAATAAATGTCTGCACACATAAATCCTCTCAGCAACCAGCTCTCTTAGAGTTTATGTTTGCTTCCTCGGCGCTGGACGTTCTCGAACAGTTAAATTACCTTTTTACCACACTGGCAGAAGGCCAGAGCCTTGTTTCTCTCCGCAGACGGATGTTAAACTGCCCGAGAAGAACGAAGTGCTGCCTGTCAGCCAAACGCAGGAACAGGCTGCAGTTGCGCAACGTTGCTCCGGTTCTTAGAAATGTTGGCAGATGCCTCGTCCCCCTCCTCCCCTCAGGTCACCGAGGACACAAAACTACCATTGTTAGTTTCTGTACCACTTTTCTAAAATATCCCGAGAGCAAAGTGCTGAGTCAGCTGTTTGCATGTTGACAAGACAAACGGAGAGAGAGGTGACTTTGCATTTATTTTAGAAAGAAGAAACTAGCTGAGAGAAACGTTAAACTGCCACGAAACACTACAAGCGGTCTCTTGTTAGTTTATAGCGCTGTGATCTTTTACAGGAATGTCAAGTTGTCTAAACTAAGATGAACTTCTTCAGAAAGCCTCTTCAAATTTAGACATTTCGTGTAATAATTTGGAAACTGAAAGAGAATTTGAGCGCAGTAATACTTGGAAGTTGTTTGGAGGGAAAGAAGAAAATGTGAATGTCATCTGTTTTGACAGCTGCCTGCGACTACTGCAGAACACAACCACCACCTCTTGATGGTGTTTCTTACTGAACCTCCAAACCACCAACTTCTTTAATCCAGAGGTTTACAATTCACCTGACAAGTTTAACAATGCATTTTTTTTAACTAACGAATGTCGTTGGCTCACTTTGAATGTGTGTATAAGGTAGCGTTTTAAAGTTTAAGCCACTATTGACTGATCCGTCAGACACACACACCTCCTCTTTGTGTGTGTGTGTGTGTGTGTGTGTGTGTGTGTGTGTGTGTGTGTGTGTGTGCGTGTGCACTTCTCGCTGGGCGTTCAGACGCCGCTTGCGTGTTTTCAATTTGAAGCCCCCCAAAGCGGAAAACTCCTCAAAAGCTAATCCGGTGAAATATGTGTGGCATTAAGATTCTTCATAGTCACACAAGGAAGAAGAAAAAAATAACACTTTTTTTTTTTTTTAAATTCTCCACCAGGGATCTTTGCTTTGGGAGACTAAGCTGCTCCAAGTATCTGCTGGGAACCACCGACCACAACCTGCTGTGCTGCTGGAACCTGCTCACCTGCGCCTGTGCGTGAACATGTGACACTTCAGCAGCTGAATGCTTTAGTGGACATTGGTTTTTAGTTTTGTTCTCATCTAACTGCACTTCTGTTGCCTCTTCCGGCCTCCTGTCCTCTCTGGCAGTGGAGTGGAGCACCTCCATGGACGTCAGCCTGCTGCTGGTCGACCCCCTCACCGAGAACATGGCCGCCTTCTGCCATCAGGATGGAAGCACCGACTGTAAGTGTTAATATACCAAATTTACTTCCAGTCCGCGAAAAAGTTTGGGGTTTACTTAACGTACGACCTCATGCGGTCAGTGGTTCAACTCTACAAGACACTTCTGACTCTGCACACGTGCTAGCAGCTGTTAGCATTTGTTAACCACTCATTTTTGTGCTGTTTTATTTTTATTTCTCAGTGTTCGTGTTCAAGCCCAGCGAGCCTCGGCCCGTGTTCTCCCTGAAGGCCGTGTGTTCGGGGAAGGTGACGCAGGCGGTGTTTTCCCCGAGGGAGGAGATGCTGGAGAGCTGTGAGGAGAGCAGCCAGTGGCTCAACCGCTCGCAGCTGTTCTTCCTCACGCAGTACATGGTAAACCAGGAAAAACACTCACTTCTATGTGTTCTGTTTTATTATTATTACTACAAAGTTTAAACGTAAGAAGTGTGCTAAACTTCTGGGTTCATCACGAGAAGATGCATGGGGGAAAGTAACTGTTTTAGTTCTTGTGTGCTTCAATTGTGTTTTATATTATTGGGCTTTCTCCTCTGCAGGACCTCATGACGTTCACCACCAAGGCGGAGGACGACAGACTGATGGCGTCCAGCAAACAGGTACGCCGCTGCTCAGCATTATGGGTACTCCGATCCATCGGCCGATATTCTTTGTGAACGGCCGGTTCGATGGAGACGAGAGAAAAAACAGCGGCAGACTGTTTCTGTACGTGCCGCTAAAATGACTAAAACCAGAATTGCGTCTCCACTTTCAAGAAATAAATGCTCGACAATAAACATATATAACAATATATATGTTACTGAAACCTCTTTCCCCTTTCAAGCTTGTGATCGACGACAGTGTTGCCAGGACACCGTTCTACTTGTTGCTGGGAAAACACCGGAAACAGGAAAATCAAGACTCGCTGAGCGGCCTGTCGACCGACATGATGCCTCTGCCTCAGGGCTCTGTGGCCATCAGAGAGGTCGGTACTTTCGTCCTCCTGGTTCACTTTGTCTTGTTTGTGCTTCTCACAGATTTTAAGTTTCATCTTTTTGATATTTTGTTTCTTTCAGCTCCTGCAGACCCCTGCCCACGTTCTGCCCTCGACCTCCTTCCTCTGTTCAATGTTTGTTCAGTCGCTACTCGTCTCCGTGACCGACGGCAGGTCAGTGCTCTGAATACCTTGACCAAGTATTCTTAAAGAAGTCCAGAGAAACTGAAACTAGTAGAGTCACAGTGTTGATATTGATATATTTGGGTCTGATCATGTCGTCGTGAGTCAGCAAAACGCTGATGAATATCAGGCCGTGCATGATGCATCAACTTTAAACAACGTGGATCCTGTTTATTTCTAAAATATGCAAAGTCACATGCCGCTTGTTTTTTTCCCTCCGTGTGTTCTCCTCAGGGAGGAAAGTAAACGCTCAGAGGAGGAACTGGAGAGCGAAAAGGAGGAAGAGGACTCAGAGGGGGAAATGGAGTCCAGCACCCTGAGACCACAGCGGGTGTCACCGGTGTCACCGGGAAGCCGAGCAGAGTCAGCAGAGTCTGCTGCTCCCGCGCTGACCAAAGCCCAACTCAGGGAACTGAGGAGGGTGAAGAAGCTCGACCACGGCTGGCTCTCTGGCCTCCTGCTCTCCTGAGCGTCAGCACCTCCGACAAAGACACTCACACACATTCTGTGCCTCAAGAACGTTTTCACCGCATCAATGTGGTTTTTATTTAATTTTTTAAAATCAGAATGGATCTCCTGGAAAGAAACGTCAACGTTTAAACAAATCTCAACTGCAAAACACAACAGTTTTTACTGCATAAGTATCGGCTCATCTCGCAGCAATTAGTCACGAGTCGATGTTTGAATCAGTTTAAACATTCGAGCAGTGACGTATTCTCTGCTGATGAGGCTCTGCTTGGCGGCGATCATGTGTGAACTTTCCAAAACGCTGGAATGCATTGCCGTCTGTATTTAGACGACGTCGCTACAGAACATAGTTTTGAGTGTAATTCCTTTGTATTTTTAAATGTAACCCGACTGCAGGCGTTCCCGGTGTTTAGCTGCAGTTTCGAGGCGACAACCAACATGTGATCTTCCCCCTTTCTCTTCTCCTGAAACTTCATGTGTGTGGAAGTCGTACACAGAGCACGAGCTCGACACGACTTCCACATGCATCAGCAATACGGGATCCTTCGTGAAGCTAGCTTCATTAGCAAAATGGCTCCCTGTTCCTTGCATACTTCACAAGCCCCCAGTTGCTGCAGAAGAAGACGTTGATGCCACCAGAGTTCACACAGAAGGCCGCGTCATCATTTCAGTCTAGCGTGTCTGCTGGTGATAAGGACATCACACGTCTTTCAGTTTCAGAGTTACGTTCATGCCGGATTTGTATGATTTGATCTTACATTTTGACAGGATATTAAATGCATTTGCCACAAATAGCTTGATTTTAAGACCTTGCTTAAATGCACAATCATTTCATATAACTGGTGACAACATGGATTACTCATTTTCTTTCTGTACTTGCGCATAAAAAAAATTGTTCAAACCAAAAAAAGTCCACAGGTGGGATGAAAATGTACTTGGCACAGTATGCATACACACATTTTATCTACGTTAACCTGCTTTCTATACTATAAATTCAATAAAACGTATGCCTTTCTTAAATATTGCTGCCTCGTGCGTTACCGTTTCACACACGCCGTTATGTGATGACATTTCTCAGGTTGTATAAGCAGCTGAGCTATGACACGCGTGTCAGACTCCTGCTTTTAAAAAGCGTTGCGATCCAGAAATGTGGTCAAATGAATGTTTAACAATGATCATTATTGCATAGTGTTTGAATCGATGCTGACAACTCGAGCCCGTGATATTTCACAATACCGCTTCTGGTCGGAGTCTTTAAAATAATCTTAAAGTCAGGTCAGACGCTGCGGGCTCTTATGTAACCGAGTAAGTCCTGAGTAAGCGCTCTGAAGGAGAAGTACATCTTCAAGGTCGCATGTCAGGGTTCGATACGACGGCACAATTTCTTAAAATCTCGACATGTTTCGGTTCCGTTCTCAGTCTCGTGAGCGTCAGCCTCCTCCCACCACGGAGGACCGGTGCTTCATGCTTACGTTGAGCTTTGCTGGTCAAACTGGGTCATCCTATATATCCTATTGAGTCCGGAGCTGCTTATCTGTCACTTATATTGACGTTATATGAGCTGGGATCGTAAAGCCGGGGAAGAAAACGCAGTCGTGTCTGATTCCTCGTAGTAAACTTCACTTTCTCTGAAAAAGGCGAGTTGGCTGTAAAAGATCTAGTTAAACTTTACATTTACCCCTGAGCATCAGGCCTCAGGCTGTGCTTTATGTAAATATATACACTATACTATATTTAAAACAATTGTATGTGAAATGTATGAAAAGTAAATTGAACAACACTGAACTTCAGCTCACAAGAGCGATCGCTCTTCCTGTGCATGAGGACAGGAAGTGGGTCATTTTCTACCTACAAAGAGAGTTATCCATCTTACAAAGGTCTGGTAAGCTCACTTCTTAATCACTTCAAACCCCCCAAACATCTTTAATTTTCAGTTTAACACGAACGGACACTGACTCCGTCCCTCCAGAGGCTTCGGTGTAACCGGGTCGCTCAGCTCAACGTGAAGTCTGACCTAAAGATCACCAATTAGGACACATGATCTAATTCCTTTAGATATGAACACGGTCAACTTGTGTAAAGTACAACGTCTGAGCGGGAAACACCTGACCTCCCCTATCAGCTGGAGTATCAGTTAAATATTGTTTCTAATGTCACCAAACATGCAAACCCTGCTGCTCTGTGAGTGCTCACGACTTCAGAAGATACTGAAGGTCTTGCACAGAGAGAGGAAGACCTGCTCGCTGTGCGCTCACTTATCTGGAGTCTCAGTTCCTGTCTGTGGACATTACACCCTCTCTGCAGTGAGCGGCCTTTTCCCTCTCTTCCTGCTGGAACTTCTGCCCCAAACAAATCCTGTTTTCATGAATGCAACAAACATCTTCAGTCTAGAGCAACAACAATAAGCAAAACCCACAAAACATTCAAACAGCCTTAAGGAACGGCTTGTTGCCCGTCAGGTGTGCAAGCATTAACGTACTGTTTGTCCTGTTTATTCTGTGTAAATGCATTTGTCTTGTTTGGTGGTTATGTATTACGTGCCTCTAGTGTTTCGCCTATACATCTTGAATAAATCAGTTTTGTGTTATTGAAAATGTTTTTTTCAGGCTGCCATAAATTAAAATGAGCCTCTCTGGCTCACTTACAGTGTTACTGTTGATCAGCGTGCATGTGTCTCTGTAAAATAAATAAGTAAATAAAATGTGTTTCTTAGTGCTCTCAAACAGGCGCTACAGTTTTCATAAAGGTCTTACTGATCAGCAGTGCGTTGGTATTTGGTGTTAAACCTCTTACAAGAAGTTCCAACTCCTCCACAGATTTATTAAAATAATAGAACTACACTGAAAATGTGAAATATTAAAATGCAAAACTAAAAAAAAAAGCCAAGTCATGTCCCAGGCCGAGCCCTTCCTGTCACGCAAAAAAGAAAAACCAGGTCACTCTTTGTCTTTTCAGCAGGCATGAAAGCCCAGATCATCCAGTTCAGCTTAAAGTCTGTCAGTTTAGCGCTGCCCGCCTGAAAGAAAGGGATTCTGGGAAGGAAATTAGCAGCTAACTCTGCTGTGGTATGTGACCTTGCACAGCAGCAGCCAAGCCCCAAGACTGAGAAACCCTCAACTTAACACACTGGACACACACACACACACACACACACACACACACACACACACACACACACACACACACACACACACACACACACGACCACAGAGACAGGCCATTATGAATGTTTTCTTTATTTAGGAGATGCAATACAAGGAGTACCAATTCAATTATTACATCCACATGATTTCTTTACGATTGAATGCTTTTGTCTATGGAACTACAATAACACTGGAATATTTATATATATACAGAAAGAAATATATGTTGTCAGATTAAAGAAGTATGATACAGAAATAAGTAATTGCGTTATAAACAAATTTCCAAAATCTTAAAAAAAAGGCAATTTAACACAAAACCTTAACACTAGGTGTATAAAAACATGTAGAAAAAGAGGGGAAGGTAAATTTTCCAGACCAACAGCACACACACAATATACATGTATATATATATAATTATATATATAATATTTTCTTTTTGCATTTTCCAATTGTGTATATATCGACGGACCGCTGTTATTTACATAGAAAATCTAGAGTTATTGCCGTGTAATATTTTCCTGAATCAGCAGACCGAGCATTGTAAGAGCCGGTTTGGTTCCCTGGCCAGACGGAGGTTGAGGTTGCATTGAACTCGTCTGGACCGTGAGGATGAAGCTCGCTGCCGGCGGGCGAGTTGGCGCCTCGCGGCACACCTGCAGATATCCTGACTCAGCACGCCGCTGCTGAGAAGTGGCTTTCTGTTCTCCGGCACCTGGTGCGGATACGTCGGCTTCCAACCTAAACATTTCCAGCCCTTTAGCAGAATCCTGGCCCGACTTCTCGTCGGCCGGGCGCGGCTAGCAACCGTGCCGATGTGGCCACGTGTGTGCGTTTAGCAGCTGCCAAGGCTCGTTCACCACAAGGCAACAGAGGTGGACAGAAACTAGTTACATCTACATTACTTTGCTAGTTACATTACTCCTCTTCCAGATGGAAAAGCTTGGTCTGTTACGACCCGCAGCTAATGTTAGACAACGCATGACAATGACAAGTGTTACACAATTTCTTTGTTGTTGCATTGATCATGAACTGCCACTTTAAAGTAAAGCTACTTTACTAAATGTCTATGATTTTCATCTGTTTTTTGGAGACAATCGTTTACTTACAAAATCACTTCACAGGAAAAAAAAAGCATGCAAATCTAAAACTAAATCCACAAACGTTCATGAGATGCTTTTGAAACACACTTTTCTAGACTAGAAAGCCAAAGATGTCACCGTATGTGTGTCAGAACTTTGACCTTGTGACCCCTCCTCTGTCGAAGCTCACAGCAATAAGAACTGAAAGCGACCCAATCAGGTCCAGAGTTCTTCATGAGTGTTACTTTATGTGCCTTTTGTGTGTCTAAACAGACTCACAAAGAGAGTAGAAGTGATTAAACGAGTCGGGACTGGCTTGTGCAAAGGTATTGATGAAATGCCTGATCACGTGTTGGTGTAATGACAGACGTCAATCACTTAAAGTGCCAGCGTACCAACAATCATGATTAAAACAAAACAGTTAGAGAGAGAAGAGAACATGAAATCAAAAGGTGACACAATTACACTAATTATGTAAAACTATCAGACAAACTAATTAAAGTACAATCGCAGAGTGGGTTAGACATATCCAGGTATTTACTGTCAACTGATGTAAAAATATATATTTGGAACGCTTCAGACAGAAATCTGCTTTCCCTCACTTCCTTTTATGCCACACATGGACTTTGACTTTGGTAACTGAGAGAGATATCGACACGACTGCATAGATGATGTCTCATTTCTGTCTTATGGAACACAATACTGATGATACAATGATTATAAAAGCCACTGCACTTCCTGAATACACACAATTAACTGCATAACCCTTACAAATATGTATTAAAAGAGACCCAGTTTGGTGTTTGGTTAAAAAAAAAAAAAAAGCACCTCCTCCCATCTCTGAAGGAAGACATCCACAACCAGCTCGTCCTACGTGTACATGTGAGCTTGGCCTATCGGAGAACAGCAAGCAGACACAGCTATAGCACCAATGAAGTCACAGAGGCAAGAAAATGGCGTACGTTCTCTCTTTTGGGCTCCGAGGACAGTCGTGCCCCTTTACTCCTCCCCGCAAGATTTCTCCCTCATTCTGCGCTTTAGTTAGCTGAAGCACCTTTACTGAAACTCTACAGCTGGATCCAGGCCGTACGGAGGAGAATATCTGCCAGTGCTTTATCCCCTGATTTCTTTAACCACCGGGACCCACGTTGGGGTCAGAAGCCCAGAAGGAATGGATCCGTGTTTGACCCAGCAGATGAGGTTGAGGTTCTTAACTGACTCCCAGACTTTAAACAAGAAAGAAAAGCTTGAGGAACCCCGCTTTATCTACAGTTTGACTGTGGATTAGTTGTCTATGACTCCAAGCGTTCTACTCACCTCCTACTTGTGATTAATGCTGCTTTCACGGCTACAGTATGCATAGCATGTTAAGTTACCTTCCTCTGGTTTACGTTAGCATTAGCAGCCTGCCAGCTACAAGCAAAGATGTTAGTTTAATAAGATGCAGGGGGTCGGGTAAGGCTTGAGGAATATATGTACCTCGGACGGAGTTTCTTTAAGGGGTTTAGACGGTGGTGGGTGAGAGGCTGTCTACCGTCTCCACCTTCTGCTCTGGCGAGCAGCAGAGGAACAGGCGACTGCCCAGGCTCTTGAAGGCGAATGCAAAGTACATGGTGTGACCCATGGCCACGAAGGACACGGAGATGATGACCAGCAGGCCGAAGGCCTCCGGGTTCGGGGCCAGAATCACCATGATGAAGTGCAGCAGGTCCAAGAGGTAATTCATGGAGTTCTGGACCCCGTTGATCACGCCCCGCTCCGACTCGATCACGTTCTCCTGGATGAGCTGGGTCACCGTCAGGTCAAAGGACCACAGCCCTGCAGGACGGAGAGCAATAGTCAGCGCTAATGGTATTTTTACAGCCGCATTATAAACGCTTTAGAACATCACGGTAGCTGTTGCGGGAATTATCAGAGCAATATTGTTGGAATCAAAGGTTGCAAATATTGCTCTGACATCCACGACACATCCGTAGAGGTCTTGTGTGAAACTCTGGTTCCTGTCGACCAGCATGAGTCAGTTTTAGGAAGTTGTAATTTGGGAAACTTTTGCAATCTCATGAATGGAAATGAACATGCATGTGTCATATACAGCAATAAAACATAGACTATGCACCGGTTACTGATGATCATTTGCACTTTGGAGCTTCTATTCTGCTCCAAAACAATATGAAATACAATATCATGGTATTGAGATGAAGAAATCAAGGCGGGGGGAAGTCTTACTCACCCATTCTAGCAGCAATCACTCCAGCAAACAGCAGACTAACAGACATGTAGGACTGCAGGGGCGGCAGCTCTTCCGCCGGTGCGGCAGTAGTGGCGTTTGCACCAATCAGCAGGCTGGTGAGGTGGTCGGCCTCCGGCAGCGTCTTCTCCCCGATCAGGTGTGTGTAAATGTCCTGGAAGGGCGAGACGCTGAGGTCGAAGGGGCTCCCGGGAGCGAAGACGGAGACCACGCACAGCATGAGGCAGCACAGCTGGGCCACGCCCGAGATGAAGCCGGTGCGGATCAGGCCGCACTTCTTGCGCACCCAAGTGAAGGCGACGGTGCCGCAGATGCCCGACACCGCCGAGGCGCCCATCAGCAGGCTCAGCACCGAGCCGTTGAGGCCCTGCGTGTAGGCGTACCCGGTGGTGATGCAGTCGAAGCCCAGCACCGTCATGTAGAGGAAGGCGAGGGACAGGCCGGCGAAGAAGATGTTCTGGTTGTAGTAGGCCACCCAGCCGGCCTTCAGGGTGCGCAGGGGTTCGGTCATCTGGTAGCAGCAGCCGTGGCGCTTGGGAGAGTCCAGCTTGGCCGCTGCCGAGGTTTCATTCATCAGCGGCTGAGACGACTCCTCTGGACTCTGGCCGCTCTCCGAGTCTGAGGAACAGGGAGGAGACACATTGCAGGTTTGGTTATATTGAGTCTGAAAGACGCTTGTTGAACTCTCAGAGGCTACAAATCCACGTCGAGGTCCTCGCGGCTACCTTTCGGTGAGCTGAGCTGTTTGAGCTCCTGTTGCTGCTCCTTCTGGCCGGCTTTGGAGGCCAACGCCGGCGTCTTCTGGTAGACCTTCCACAGCAGCGCGTACTCCACGCACATGGAGCACAGGTTCCAGCCGGAGATGAAGCCGCAGCCGATGAAATGGGAGCCAAAGGCCATTATCTGACCCACCAGCATGGGAGCCAGGATGTTGGTCAGCTGGTCGATGATCCGCACCGTGGCATTCATGTCTGTTTAATACGAGAGGGGATGTGATCAGTGACTTTACACCTGACGGATGTCAAAGGAAATGTGACAGATTACAGTTTTTTTATAGTTCTTTTTTCCTAAACTGATAAAAAAGGAAAGCTAATCAAGGTCATCAGGTTCATGAGCTTTTCCACCATGTGAGCAAATCTTTAAAATACTTTATAACAATCCGGAGGAAACAGCCGGGGGCATAAAAGCTAAAAACGAGAGCGAGTCAGCATCGAGGGTTCAAAGTCCGCCACACCGAGGAGGCGTGATAACGGGTCAGGTGAGGCCTGGCGGCGGCAGAGAGAGACACTGACCTGCCAACTTGCTGCTGTCCTGCCCGGCCACGACCACCACCCAGTCCCTCTGGATGGTGATGGCGGTCGCCGTACTGGCGAGGTTGGCAATGTTGGCGATGGTGATCACCATAATGTAGCAGGCAGTCTGCAAAACATTTTACATTTGATTCATATTAATAAAAAGGAGTCTAAAACCAACACGTTGATATGATTAATAACTATTAATAACTATTGCCTGTATAGCTGAAGCTTGATATAACTTATTTCTCCGTCATTGACTAAAAGTTATTTAAAACTCATGAACTAGCTACAACACTGTTGCGCATGTAATTTAATTATCTCAAACACACACTTTATTTTGTTTGGAGTCAAGCCGACACACACACCGTCCTGAAGCTGCAGTCAGTCACCTTTTGGTTTGTCAAGTTTAACAAAACCACTGTTAACCAGGAAGTGTTTTTTATTTCCTTCTTGGATTGTTCAATTTTTTTTAAGAGTTCCTCAGAATTAGCAAAAAAAGTATGAAAAATCCAAAAATA
Source organism: Clinocottus analis (assembly GCF_023055335.1). Classification (NCBI taxonomy): domain Eukaryota; kingdom Metazoa; phylum Chordata; class Actinopteri; order Perciformes; family Cottidae; genus Clinocottus; species Clinocottus analis. The sequence goes on from NW_027175843.1 coordinate 1,252,426, forward strand.
AGCATAATTTTGCGAAACAGATATTGTTTTTCTTAATATTTATATAATATTGGGTGGAAAATTACTGCAATATGTGTTAGTCCACAGCTGCAACAAAGGCCGTATTTACTGCTTCAGGAAATTACTGAGCATGAAAAAAACATGTCACTTGCATCAAGTGTACATTACATAGTGTTCGGTGTAAGCGCCTCTAATCTGGGTAACATTCATCCTTAAGTTCAAGAATGTCCCCTTTCTAATTCTGTAACGTGAACATGTGAACCACAGAAATGAAAAACTTCCTGTGGGGGGAGAAAAAAAAAATCTATGGACATGAAATCTGTGAAAAAATCACTAGCGCAACAGCTAATATAACGCTCAACATGTGAGCTCCACTGACGAAGCTCTGGTTGACAGAACAAACAACATGTTTCTTCTAGAAAAAAAGTCTCATTTGTGAAACACACTGGCCGGCCGCTCTGGTTTTCTTTGTGCTCTGGCTGTAGAGCAGCAAAGGCTTCAACAGGCCAGGCCACATTTCTCCCTCTGTCATGTGACCGCTCTTGAGGAACCTGCTGACTCCACAGCCCTCAACGAGACACTCCATCTCCTGTTTCACCGCCCTCGCTCCACCTCCACGCGCTCCGACCCCGGCCCTTTAAGCACTCTGGTGGTCGAAAAATCACCCCGTTCTCTGGAAACCCAGCAGGCATCCTACAAATGCAGAGGGACATTCTACCCAGGCAGAAAAAAAAAAAAGCGTTGGTGTTTCTCGACCCGACTACGGACAGAAACCTGTCTGGTCGGCAGCTCTGCATCTCGGTCAGCTGCAGATTGAGGTCCGAGCCTCTGAGGGGAGGGAGAGCTGTCGTGAAGCCGCATAGTTCAACAAGTGCAAACAAGCCGCTTGCTAAACAAACTGACTGTGTGGTTACCGCTCATGTTTGGTCTTCTCATGATAGATAGGAACACACAATGAATTATGATCATGACTCAGCAAGCTTCGTCGTCTTGTGACGGCAAAATACTATTACAATTCAGGATTTAATTCATCATGAGCATCAAGAAAGATGGGGACAAGTTGTCTTATACGCGCATTTAAAATTGACTAAAGTCCTTTGACAATTTAGGTAAGTGGACCAGTCAAAGGTCTTCTGGAAGTGAACTACAATCATTTCGCCTGTAAAAGCTCTTCAAGAGGTCGTAAATGATAATGAAGCAGGATTCCATATCAGTAAAAAGCAAGCAACTTTCAATCTCGGGGTCAGAGTGTTGTACTTGAGGAAAAGGGGGGAAATCGCTTTCAGATCACGTGGAAACAGCGAGTGTGTAAGCACAGAGAGAGAGAGGGGGGATCTTACCAGAATCCATCCATTGTAAAGCTCCACAAGCTGTTCTTTGAACTGGAAAACAACCATCAGTAGGATCCCACACACGATGACGCAACTATTCTGGACAAGCAGCGAAGTCTGGGCCACTGTGGAAACACCGCGGTGAACATTAGGGACAGAAATCTGATCAAAGACAACGGATTTCTGTCTGATAACGGGTTCATCTGAGCTTTAACAAGAGGCTCGGGGTACATGCACCCGCTCCCCGAGCCAATCTAATAATGTCTTTGCCAAATTCCTCTGAATAACCATTCCACAAGGGGTGCACTTAACTGTGAAAAATAGAGCGAAATAGCCCATGTGCGCACTCTAATACCTGTGCACTTGTGTTATAACAACCCCTCAATAGCAGATACACGTGTGATGTGTGCTGCCTCACCTTTGAGCCTGGGGTTCTTGTCCACCCAGTCCCCGATGATGGCCCCCAGCAGCAGCACGGAGCCGGCCACCACCAGCCCGTACACGGCTGACAGGAGCAGGCTGTTCCCGTACAGCTCCACCAGGAAAACGGCCACGGCGAAGTTCCACATTCGGTCGCCCTGCAACAATACACATTTGGGTTATTCAGAGGAAGGGATGACACTTCCAACACATCCAGGTTGATTAGAAATATGTCTTGAATTAACAATAAGGGCCCCCTTTGCTTTTAATGTCACACTAACACCCCTCAACAGCTGAATTCATCCTTTTGAGGCATTTGTAAAGATAATGAATGTGTGGTGAGCTACACACGGTGGGAAAATATGTTCCTTTGTATTGCAGCACACAATGCCAGGACACTCACGTTGTGTTGCATTCAGTTTGACACCGACAGAAACACATGATGATGGGCTGTCATTCAAATAGACAATAAAGGGGCTTTCGTGCACAGGTGTCTCACTCACCCATGTTGACATGGCATGTCCCATGTAAATAAGGAATTTAGCCGAAGTGAAGAAGTCTCGGACGGACTCTGTGAAGGAGACATTGGAGGGTTACAGGACGGACGGTGCAGCTGGTGGTCGATGCCTCCAGCTCCTCCATCGGTGTGAAGGGTTAAAGGGAAACAAGCGTAACAATAACCTACCGCAGCATGTCATCCTCGCTCCAGAGTTATCCATGTTTAAGATGTCCAAATGCCAAAAAGAAACCAAGTGAATGTTCCTTTTTTTCAGTTTTTTTTTATGATTTTTTTTTTTTTTGACGCTGTCTCCTCTTTTGTGATGTCTCAAAGGGGGGGGTCGCTCCTCACTGCAGCTGAACGACTACAACAACTACAACACCCAAAAGACCCGGCGTCTCTCCTCGTTCTCCTTCCCAAACTTAGCTAACACTGTAGCTGAAGTCGGAAAGCAATGGCTTTCTAGCCTAAACGGGTTAGTTAGGTCGCAGAAGCACACAAAAGGCTCTCGGAGCTGCCGCGTCGCCGCTCCGCTGGACGGTTAGCTCTGGTCTGCCGTCTGTTTACGTCCCGCCTCGAATATACTCACGCTGTCACGTGACGCGCCATTATTTACATTGTGTCAAAAACAACTGCGGTCTTCTTCCCGCACGCGAGCTGCGGGAAAAAAAAAGTAATGTAATACACACAACAACAACAAAAAAACGGTATCACATATGCACAAAAAAAGGTGTCATTGTTATAGCTGTCGTGGTTGAAGCTGTTATCCCTCTTCGTGGTGAGCTTTTGTTGAGTTTCTTTAGACACGTAAATTATGAGTAACAACCTGACCCAAAATGTGCTCTGCAAAGATAACCTATCACTTCATCACAACACATATGATATATATATATATATATATATATATATATATATATATATATATATATATATATATATATATATATATATATATATATATATATATGTCTGGCCTGTTGATGAAGCTTTACCTTGCTTTACCTTTCGTCATGAGAAGAATGATATAAAATGAACTGTGAATTCTACAATGTAAAACTACTGGACGTCCTTCATCACAAATCTTAATTTAAGCAGAATTGAGCAGCAGCACAGTAAGCAATAGCACCTGTGTTTTATATTCATCATGTACATAATACGAATTGCGCACAAAAATACACACTAAGACACGTTTGAGATGTTTTCACAAATCCAATAATATCTCATACCTTTACGTCCTGCACTTCCTTTTTATGTCAAAGGAATCAGAGTAGTGGTAATAAAATAACAAAAATTGCATTTGATAGCACACATTACAATTTAAACATTTTGCTCACAGAGTCATTATTGACCCAGTAAAGCTGTTTACCAAAGGGCTGTTGTTGTAATAGAGCCTGGCAGTGAACAATGTAAAACGTTGTGTACAAATCACGCATTTGGATGACTTGCATTTGTCTTCCTATGTCAACAGAACAGATTCACAGCTATAATTACTGGCTGCATGGATGAGGGATCCTTGGCCTGTATCCATAAAAAAGTAATAAACACTGACACATGGTTATGTTGCTTCACTGTACACCAGGACACAAGATTTATTTTTACAAGGCTGAATGGGACCCCCAGTGTCTTGTGACAGCGACAAATTCTCACCTCGTTCCTCAGGTGAAGTGTTTTGGGCCTTTCATTGGACCAGAGGGACAGAAAACTGTCCAAAGAGAACCAAGTCCACCGAGCAACACCTCTAAAACTCATTCAGTAACTGTTGTATGTTGTTTGTTTAAGCTGTAAAGGAAAACAATAATTTAATAACAAATTTGGTTTTAACAAAATGTCATCACCAGGAGTTTGACACCAAGCGGAGACGGTAGAAGTTACTGTCGAAGACAGCAGGACAAGAAATAATCTGGTTTATGACATTTTTACTCTCCAGTTTTGTACGGAATAAACAAACAAATCAACAAACAATAGCAGGTTAATTTGTGAGTTTTAAAGTGGCTGTCGGGTGGATTTGGTCAGGCTTGCTGTTTACTCCTATTTCTATTCTTTATGCTAAGCTAAGCTAACTGTCTGCTGGACAGAAGCTTCCTATTTGTTATACATACATCTCGTCCAAACGTCAAACTATTGCTTTAGGCCTCGTCGGCTTCATCAAGTTATCAAAAAACATCTCATGCCGCGTTCACATTTCGAGCGACAGAGCAACTAATCGGCTGAGCGTGGTCAGCTGCATTGTCAACTTTTTAGTTGCACGTACCTGGCCGCTATTGAAAATGACTTGTTTCCTGTTGCTATGTTGCCTGTTGCTATGTTGCTGTGTTGCTGTGTTATGTGAAGGCAGCATTAGTTATTACTTACTAATTAATCCACAATGCAAAGAGTGGGAGAAACATCCAACCACTTGTTGTGGTTCGTCATGATCAACATGCTCACAGTACTTTAGCATGTAGAACTGTAAATATTGACCCTGTGGTATGTGAACACACATATGGCCGCTGGGCTACTAATACATGTATTTCTTATTATTGTTTAACCAGTTTCATTTCGGCCCAGAGCAACACATGGACCTAACCCTGTGCCATCTCATCCTATGAGGGAGCAAAATTGACACTTACAAGGAACATAAGCACATATTTTGAGCCAAGTGATGACAATAGGCACTTCTATCCCTTTGTGATCTATTCAGGGATCACAGAAAGCTTCCAGCCGTTTGAAAGTCTGAACGCATTGAGCTGGTACAAACAGATTACCGGCCGCACTATTAGTGGGCCAGTGTGTCAGCCGGGCTCAGATACCTCTCATCAGCGGTCAGACGGCTGCTGTGTCATTTTGTGGTCATGTGACCTGCAGGTATGTCTTCTCTTGACCGGATCCTTTTTCAGCCAACAACAAGCTGTGTTTACGTCGGCTATATTTGTGCTTCCAGGACCAAAATATGAGCATGACTTGCCGCGTGTGGCCTTAAGTTGCCCGACGCTCTCAAGCCACAGCTAAAGAAGGGACAGAGGTGGAGGAAGGGTGTGAAGGATGTGCACTGTGTACGGATCCGATTATTCATTTATTCTTCATGCAAGGCTTTTGTTCACTCTTTGTGCTGAATACTAAGAACGTGTTGCAATAGAGCTAAAAGGTAACACAGCACAGCTCCCTTGGTTCACTGGTATATAGAATAACTAAAGCTGGGCTCTTGAGGTCTCCCAAAATCTCATGATACTGGACACAGTGAGATTACCAACCATCTCAGTGACCATAGAACACCAGCAACAGTGATGATAATTATTACCAGTAGCCATTTTTGGAACACAACAGTTTTTGTGGTCTTATTGTTTCTGTGGATTTCTACCTGCTGGCTAGGGACTAAGACTGTGCCTGACGGCTCCACCAGAGACAAATAAACATCAAAGGTCACCGTCCGGCTGTGATGACCTGGACACCTGTCCCAAAAGGACAGCCCTTGATTTCAGGGAATGAAACGGTAAACATCTGACAGCTGTGTCAGATCAATACAACGTTGCAGCTCAGTTGGCGGCAAGCCAACGTGAGACACCAGCTAGGTGTGTTTGTCCATGACACTTGCAGGTTCGAAAGGTGCTTGACCCACTGCTAGAGGAAGATAAACATTTGTCCTCCAAAAGGCCTGTATGCTTATTGCATGAGTAAAGCTCTCCCCTCCCCCAAACACCCCCTGCTGCCGCAAACAGGTCAAATATTGAATAGACCATTTGAGTGCGGACATCAAGATGGAAACACTTTGTCATTTTTTGAGGGAAAACCCTGAAGGTGCTTTCAATTATCATTATTTATTTATTTACAGTTATCTCTTTCTAGTTTATTCCTACACGCCCTTGTGATACACAATAACACAACAGTGTTGATTTGCCCTTTTGTCACTAATCATCTGAGTAAATGTTCCACCTCGCTGGAAATTAAATACATTTTATCCGCCCGCCTCCAGGGGGCAGTGCAGTCACAACTGGACGGATCACCGCACCCGGAAACGCTCTCAAAAGCTTCTGCGCATGCGTGTACACTGAAGTTATCCAGCTTCAAATGCGCTCATTTAAAACTTATTCCAACATGTCTTCGACACTTCGCGACAACGAGGATCATTTTGAAGGACCGTCAGCTGTCAAGGAGGAATTAAACAAAAAGGTGAAGTCCAGACACGAACATAACAAGAGCTGCTAAACATGTAACGTTAGCATGATGTACGTGAATGCTGGGCTGCCATGTTTACTCCTATCGGGGTGGAATTATACGTAAAAACAGACTCTTGAGTCATTTTAATTGTTGCCTGAAGAGTTTCAGCGCAGTTAATTAATTCGTGTATATATCTTTCAGATAAAAGAGCAGAAAGTTGTCGTGGATGAGCTCTCCAATCTAAAGAAAAACAGGGTGAGTGGAGATTTGCTAAGAAAACAGACTGTACCTGTAATTTACTTATTTATTTATTGACATGTGGTTAAGCCTTGCAAACTATGGATAACTATTTTACTAAGTTGTTGAGTAACTTTGAAAGAAAAATGTTGAGCAATCTTTTAAACAACTTTCTCTGGACCGTGTATTTTTTGTGTGTATTAATGTACATTTTGTTTACTTTACAGAAAGTGTACATTCAGCAGAGGAACAGCAACATATTCTTCCGAGCAGACAGAAGTCAGACACTGAGTTCATGTAAAAGTAAGTTGTTTTAATAGATAAACCAGCTGCTATGTGTCTCATTGAAAATGTGATCATAAGCATTATTTCCTTTCTCCAGAGGAACTCGATAACATGAAAAAGGATCTGCAGGACATGTGAGACGGACCTTCATCGCAGCAATGTGCGGCATCTTTTGTCTGCTGAGTCTGTCGCCCGCTCGGTGTGTGTGGGACGAGGCGGTTCATGAGCGTTTGAAGAGAAGAGGGCCCGACTTGAGCCGGGACGTCACAGTTGGAGGGACGAGTGCCTGCTATCAGTGTTTGTTCTCTGCCCACGTTCTCCACATGAGAGGTCTTCTCACCCCTCAGCCGGTTCTAGACAACACTGGGAATGTTCTGGTGTGGAACGGGGAGATTTTCGGAGGTCTCCCAGTGACGCCGGAGGAAAACGACACGGCTGTTGTCTCGCAGCGTCTCTCGTCCTGCAACGGCCCTTCAGAGATTCTGTCCGTCCTGTCCACTATACGCGGACCGTGGGGGTTTGTTTACTACCAAAAGGCTGGAGACTACCTCTGGTTTGGCAGAGACTTCCTCGGACGGCGGAGTTTGCTGTGGACATTTGATTCAGAGGTCAACGCTTTGACCCTGACTTCTGTGGCAGCCCGCAGATCTGGACCTGCGCAGTCTGCTTGGCAGGAAGTCCCAGCAGTTGGTGTGTACAGGATCGACCTGAAGGCGGTAGCAGAAGCTGGCTCTGTGACGTTTGAGGTTCATCCCTGGGCGCATGGGGGACGCGAGCTCGTCTCGAGCTACAGTCCAGCTGTGCTGGAGTCGGTCCCCAGCGGCTGCACAGCTGTGATGAACCAGTCGGGCCTCGTACTCACCTCGCCCGTGTGCCCTCTTAATACATCCATCCCGAAGTCGTTAGTTGAAGAGGAAATTCATCCTAACTCATATTCACATGTTACGGATCTGGAGCAGCTGCTTGCAAGCAAAGAGAATAACAACGAAGTGAACCGTCTCACTGATGTCCTCAGCGAGGCGGTGAGGCGACGTGTTCAGTCTCTGCCGTTCAAGGCACAAGACAATTCTACTCCTAATGAACTCGCGAGTGTGGCCATACTCTTTTCGGGAGGGATCGACTCCATGATCCTGGCCGCCTTAGCTGACCGTCACATACCCGCTCATCAACCAATAGACCTTCTAAATGTAGCGTTTAAACTAAAGGTGCCAAAGAAGCCAAAAGAGTCCGCAAGGAAACCGGGAAAGCACAAAAATAAGCCCACAGGTTCTAAGAGTGATGGAGCCGATCACCAAACATCCAGCCCCTTCGACGTGCCGGACAGAATCACTGGGAAAGCCGGTCTCGGGGAGTTACAAGACTTGAATCCTGAAAGAAGATGGAATTTTGTTGAAATCAACGTAACAAAGGAGGAGCTGCAGAAGATGCGACAGGAACGCGTTTGCCATTTGGTGCATCCGCTGGACACGGTGCTGGATGACAGCATCGGCTGTGCCGTTTGGTTCGCAGCGAGAGGAACGGGGTTCGTCACAGAGGACGCTGGCCAGAGGCCCTTCACGTCGTCCGCAAAGGTGAGGCACACGAGTCTGGGTTTCCAGGAACAAAAACTGCTGAGCCTTTGTTGAACCTTTTATTTGATGATTTGATGTCCCATGCGCTACTACACTGGTGTAAGTGCTGAAGGATAATGAGTTAATTGACATTAATATGCCGCCTCCTCGTAATCAACTAATTAGTCAATTTGGTCTTCGTCAACTTAAATTTCTTTATTCAATTAGTTTTTTTTTCATGCTGATTGACTTATTTCCAAGAAACGTACGAGCACAACTCTCTCAGATTCAAAACTTAGTGTGATTCTTTGTGGAGAAACTCAGTTTTACACACTGAGTCAATCGATTATTCGACATCGATGTGTCATCTCTTACAAAACAAAAAGACATTTTCTCAATTAAAAAAAATAATCTTTTTGCCGAATTGAGATATGTTGCCCAATCCTGGAACAACCACATTGACCTGCTCCCCTGCGTTACCTTTTCCTGACTGCAGGTCGTTTTGACAGGAATCGGGGCGGACGAGCAGCTGGCGGGTTACTCCAGACACAGAGTCCGATTCACAGCGTCCGGACACGAGGGGCTGATCCAGGAGCTGGAAATGGAGCTGGGCAGGATCCCTTCCAGGAATTTGGGCAGAGATGACCGAGTGATCGGGGACCACGGGAAAGAGGCGAGGTAAGAGTTGTAACGTACCCCCTCAATGTTGTGCACGTTACAGGCTTTATCTTTTTAGAGTAAGACGTAATGGAACAGAGGAAGTAGTGTTTGTGGAAGTGCATTAAAAATCTGGTTTCAGGGATCAATCTTCTCCTCTCAGGATAAAACATGTACAAGAGTGACTCACACTTATAAATGCCTTTTTAGATTTCCCTACTTGGACGAGGACGTGGTGAGCTACTTGAATTCTCTGCCCGTGTGGGAGAAGGCGGACCTGTCGCTTCCTCGGGGCGTCGGGGAGAAACTCCTCCTGAGGCTGACGGCGAAGCAGCTCGGCCTCGGCCAATCGGCCGTCCTGCCCAAGAGAGCCATGCAGTTTGGCTCTCGCATCGCAAAGATGGAGGCCCACAATGAAAAGGCCTCTGACAAATGCACAAGACTCCTCACTGAGTAGACAACATTGGTTTTGATGCAAATAATGTAAAACATTGTTTTAATGGAGTATTTCATTAAAAAATGACTTACAATTCATATTTAAATACTTATTTACAGTTACGATTCTTGATTTTGGCCATTTTTTCATTTTATCATTACATAAAAACTTTAAGAGCTGGACATTGTGTTTGTTCTGTTTCTCCTACACCATGTAAGACTCAACATCTTGAAGGTTTTCTCTGAAGTAAAGGTCACATTCAACATATGAAGGCAAGTTTCCAACATCGAAACGTCCAGAAATCTGTTGAACGTATACGGGTTTTCTGAAAGTGGAAATAAAAGAGAAATATTGAGAAATACCTTGACAAATTGTTTTTAAAAAAAATGTTTTTGTTTTAGCTGAGTACATAATTTTACGTGTCTGTGAAATATTAATTTGATTACAAATTGATTTGGATAACGATGCTGGAATTACCTTGGAATGAGCCAAGACACAAAGTTCCCTGGAGCATCTTTCTCATCAATAGGAGCCTCCTATGGAAACAAAAAGTAATATAAAAATCTAACAATTCACATCACACGTCCTACTTTTGATTATTAAATGTACCTTCTTTTCCTCAAGGAAGGCATCCAACAGAGGAAGGCTTTTCTTTGAGAACACATAGAAACATGGACACTGAAAAACAAATGCAAGTTATTATAGCTAAAGATACGCAGTGTACATGTATACTGTACATATTGGGCTTCCCATAAAAATACTCTTCAGTAACCTTTACACGTCAATGAATCACGACGACTGAATACAGAAACAAGTCATTTGAGATTTCGTTTTTTTTTGTATTGCTATATGAAATTGTATGACGACGAGTTCGTTCATGTACTCGTATGCATTTTACTTGCTAAAGACACGACTGAGGGAAAAATACTTAAACTCAATTAAGACTACAGCCCCATCTTTAGGGAAGATGCCAAGTGTCTGCTGACGTCTTTGAGCCGGAGACATTAGCCAATCACTGTCGAGCGTTTGCCTTCAAAGATCCAAGACGACTTTATCTGCCAATTCTTGTTGAATCGGACGACAAAGAAAAGCTTACAATCCCCACGTTTTATGTGCATGTGAAGATCCTCGGATGAGAGCTGAGGCGTCATCAGAGTGAACTTACTGCTCTCCTCGACGTTGTCTCAGAAGGAAGAGGCTTCTCCTTCATACAGAGGACGCGCAGGTCGCCGTCTACTTCCAATATCCCATATTTCCGAGTTTCTGGACAGACGCACAAAACAGAACGGGTTGCAAGCACGAGGCCGAGAATGAGACTTCCACGAGGTCGTGCTTAGCGCCCGGTTTCCTCTCTACTCACCTTGCTCTTTGCACTGGTACGAGAGCACCAGGCAGTTGTCCTCGCACTTCGCCTGGAGGTCAGAAAACCTCTCTTTTACTTTGCTGAGGCTGAAGTCTTCCTTGAAGAGGGTGTCACTGGAATGGATGCAAAGGGAGTTGTGTGGATCTGGCAGAATCGGGTGCACGTGTAACAACTTGATAGTGTCAACTTGGGACTCTCACCCCCCGATTACGAGGACATGCTCGTCTACATTGAAGTGCTTCACTGCAAGTTGCAGGCAGGCTACAGCACCGAGACGCCCCTGATGGAATAACAACAAGAAAGTGTACTTTCTAAGGGTCAAGACACGTCTCATACAATATGTTGTTGTGATGGTGAAAACGTGTGTTTACGTCGTTGCTTGTCGTCCGATCGCTGAGGATCTCGACGTTTGTGAAATGAGACGCCCACTCTTCAAAAGCAGCCAGGTAGACGGCGTTAGTCTGTGGACAGAGAAGTGGGAACAGAGGGGTCATATAGACCTGTATATTAGGGATGGACATCAGCCATTGTCCTTAATGCAAAAAAACATACATATTTATAATGGCTTAACAAATAAATTGGTATGATCACGCAAAATGTAATAAAAAGTGATAATAATAAATATGAAATGAAAAAGATACTCATTATGCAGAATGGTGCATCAGAGGATCATTTTAACAACTTTAAACATTGTTGGGTAATTTTATTTTTTCATATTTATAATCTTATGACTGTCTTTAAACTTAACTATGCAATGTTTCTGGAAATGGAGTTGCAGGTATTTTATGACCCTCTGAAGTGTAAGGTTATTGGAACACAAGCTGGCTATGAAGTAGCACAAACTCTAAAGTACAAGCACCTGGAGATGCACTTAATAACATGCACTTGATAACATGCACTTAACACCAGCGACTCTTCTTCTACTCACAACAACATAAACGCGGTCCACGCAGTCGGACGCGGTCAGCGCGCGCACCCAGTGCGTGATCAGCGCGCACGGTCCCACCGGCAGCAGCGGCTTGGCGGTCCCGGCCAGGTGAGCGAACTTCCCGCTGCTGTCGGCCGCCACGTCCCTCTGGAGCCTGGTGCCGTACCCGGCGGCCAGAATCACGGCTTTCATCGTATACTGTGAACCGTCACCGAGGTTGTTAACTTACTTTACTTTCAGCAGCTACCGGGGAGAAGTCTCAGGGAACAAACACACACACACGGACCAAAGATCGGACTCATCTCGCGATAATCCAGCCTGGCCACGCGAGATTTGAAGCACGTCCGGTTGCAATTATTCCAAAATAAAGTATAGCTTCTTTCCGAGGTTTCACAGGGAAAGTTTGATTAACTAAACATCGAAAGACCATTTAAAACAGTGTCAGGCCGGTTAACACGAGTATTAGTACAAATATTGGAATATATATTATTGCTAATGTCGAATTGTTAAACTATTCTGTTTTATTTGAAACTCAACATGACCCACAAAGTAACCTGCAAGTGTACAATTGATGCATCAATTTACTTTATAAAATATGAATAAACTATACCTTTACCCTCCAGTACTTTTTTTGTGGCTTTTGAAAAATTATTTTATCTTCTATTAATCACAGCAGTACGAAATGCTGACTGCTGACTACTCATCACACACGAAAGTCTTTCAAAAACCAAACTCGTTCATGCATTGTGTTTGAGATATCATTAACATATTCACACTGAACCATCAGGATGTATTACTAAACACAATTGAAGCAGACAGTAAACCAACATTTTGTATATTTATTTGCCAACTTATTACATGAACGTGTATGGAATTCATACAAAGTTCAAAATCTGTTTTCTACAAATAAAAAAAAGAAGAACAAAGAGCATTTTCTCGACAAGAAATCCTGAAAAATCCATGGAACGTTCCCAAAGGAGAGAATTGTGTTTAGTGCGTTTGTTTCCAGCAGCCAGTCATTCTACATCCTCGTTGCCGCTTCCAGCCTCCGCTTCTGCGGCGTCGGCTTCAGCCTCGTTCACAGGCTGCTGGAGGTCTGAGGGTTCAGGCCGAGACTCCTCCATCGGTTCCTCGGCTGGCTCTGGTTGAGAGGACTGCGTCTCCTCTGCTCTTGTCAACTCCTCCTAAAAAGAACCAACACTTTTATTCAATCATGAATTGTAAAAAAAAACACATCTTTATGAAACAATTAAATCCCCTGAAAAAAAATCGTGTTACTTTTCAGGCTTAAGGACATTCAAGAATATGTATTTATATTATAATCGTCTGCACATTCATTATGCAATCATGCATGTGAGAAATACGCAGTTTGTGTTTCTATTAAGCTTTCTGATGCTTAATTGCCACTGAGCCAAACACATTTAACATGCAAATAAAGATGGAAACGCCTAATTGGTCTATTTAATAGAACTACAAACATGTAAAAATAGAGAGTCTATTCTAACTTGCCTGGGAAACGGTGTCAACAGTTTCCTCCTGTATCGCCGGAGCGGGCTCCTCGTGCTCCATCGGTTCCTCCTCCTCCTCTTTCATCACAGCTGGTTGTGGCGGCTCTGGCGTGTCGGGCCGCTCCGGCGTCACAGTAGGAGCCTGTTGTTCTTCAACTGGGGCAGGAACTGGCTCCATCTGTGTGAATAATAAAAGGGATGGTTTGATTTTTACAATACTGAATAAGCAGCAATGTTGGAAAGACGAGATAACAAGTCTAGTTAATCATACGACCTACGTCACTGAAGAATGTGACCAATTCACGGCAGGGAAAAGTTTGCAGACTTTATGAAATGTGTTTATATCCTGATCAGTTACCTCTTTCTCCACGACCGGCTCTACAGGTTTTGGCTCTGGCTTTTTATGTGCTTCCAGGACCGACATGATGGAGACGGGTATGTGCGCTTGCTGTTGCACACACAAAAAAAGAAAAGGACGTGAAGAAATCCCCAAGAGAAGTACAGTTCCTTTTTTTTTTTTTTACAATGCATTTGCTCACAAGCTCTCTGTGTTTGACTCGATCCGGCTCTTACCTGGTGAGGTGTGAAGGACAGGACGTGCTGCAGAAGAGGGTCTCTCATCTCCGAGCAGCGCTCGAACACGCTGGTCAGCTGAGCGGGCGGCAGCTGCAGCAGCACGCTGTACGACTGAGGCTTCGTCCTCTGGCAGCACTTCACGAATCCCTCCCACACCTTGGGATACTTCCACACCTGACAAGTTAATAGCAAGATTAGTAAAAGATCCAACGACTGAAGAAACCCTGAATATTTGGCCGGAGTTTGGGTGCCAACCTGCTTGACGATGAGGCGGGACAGGATGTTCATGACGAAGCCGCCCAGTCGCGGATACATGGTGAGGGACTGGATGACGGTACGCATGAGCAGCATGGGGAGGGGACTCTGCTCCATCAGCTGCTGCATCACCACCGCCAAAACCTCAGAGGTGTACACATTTTTCTCCCCAAAGCACAGGTTGGTGGCTGTCGTAGAGACATAGAACATTTTGTGGTCAGCTGTTATACGATGCAACAGAAACTGAGCAATTAACCCGTATAGAAAAAGAGGGAAGCCAAGCACAACTTAAATTATATTACAGGTCTTAACTGATTTTACTGATGGAGTATTATACTGACTGCAAGTGTGCATCACACATCTCGAAATATTTGAGAACCTGAATACGTTGCAAGCGTGGTGGTTTCCTTCCTACAGTCAAACTCTAAACCCGGCAGTGATGGTGTGAAAGCATGGCAAACATGATTAATATAGAAAAATTGATACACCGGGGGCAACATTGCCAAGATAAGAGTAACAACAGATTTAAGCATCAACAGAGACACAAAAAACACAGTTTTATTGAGCTTGTTAATCAAGTGAGCACAACACTGACCTTTAATGATGGACTTCATGTCACATTTGGTTGAATCTATGTTGTGTAAAGCAATCAGCAGGTCTCCAGGAGTCAGAGGGGACACAGATGAACTTCCCTCACCTGAAAGACAACACACACCCGTTAGAACAAATCTACATTATAACATATTTAAACTACTTGCTCAAAGTGTTTTTGCTTCAGCACATTACAAAGTAAATGTTGATTGTGTGTATTAGCTATAAAATAACACTAGCAACGTTTAGATGGATTGCCTATTCACATCGATCTTACGATGCAATTTGGTCTGCCACCGAGAACAATCATTTTGGAAAATTAACCCCTAATTTACAACAGAAAGGAAGAGTCCCAACAAGGAAAGGATATTCTTTGGTTTTGGTAGCTTTGGTAGCAAGACCAAGCTACCAAAGAGTAGCAATGCAAGTTAGGTCACTTTAAATCAAGTATAAGCTGATGATAAAATGTATAAAAGTGCGAGCAGGGTAAAAGAAGTAAACAGAAGAGTTCGTAAGGAAGGCAGACTCTTACTGTGCTGCGTGCCTAAGAGGCGGTTGAACACCTCCTTCACTACGATGGGGTTGAGCTTGATCAGCTTGGGGAGAGCCTGGATGACTTCATTCTATAGAAGAGAAGACAACAATGTTAAGTGACAGAATTCATTATGATGATCATGCAGAGTCAAGACACCCAAGAAGCACTGATGTCGTTTGCAGTTTGATTTTGTGAACTGTGAGGCATTCAGAATTTTGAAATTTGTTGCTGTGTGATGCGGATGCATGCAGTGTGTTTACATTACAAAAGCCAGCTCTAGACTAGGCTGGATGAGGTGCAGAACCGAACCTTTTCAAGGCCGTTAATGACTGGAATTAGGAAGCGAACGTCTGGAACTCGTTTGTGGTAAAGGTCTCGTACTCTCTCCACCAGCTCTGGAGATGGAGGCACTGAACGGAGGAAAGGAAGACTTGTTTTACACACCGACACTGTTTATTTCATAGACTTCCTTCTATTGTGCCGTGTAAAGCTGCATTGTGTCGGGTTTGTGTTACCTTTATCTGTCAGTATGTGCAGACAGCGGGTAACTAAAGTCTCTGCCCCTTTAGGACAGTTTTCAACTAAGAGCAGCAGCTCAGGAGAGTTCATCCCCATCCCACGGATCTATAACACGGGTGAGAACTTGTCAATATCATTAAAAAAACAACAGCACTTAAAAGGAGCACTCCTTGATTTAAGTACATATTTGAGCAATTTAGTTTCTTCCCTCGAAGGAGACGTCACTCAACCTTTTCTGAAGAAAACCAGCTCGCTCACAAATCGTGAAGCTGCAGTTTCTTTACACCTCAGGTTTGAGACTGTCTTTGGTATGAAAGACAGAAAGGAAGTCGCACCGTGTGCCGCTTGCTCTAGTTTACCTTCCCGTGCGGTCAAAAGTGAAAAACACATGAAGAAATAGATAAACATGTAGTCCAATAGTCCGGCCTTTGGCCTGAATTAACTTTGTCATGCTAGTCTTTCCAGGCATGCATACCTGCCTGCTATCAGATGACCTTTACACATACAGAAACAAACAATCATGAGTAGGCACCGCAACATGAGTTGCTTATTATACAATATTGATGAACAGAGTTAATTTTCAAGCATCCCTCAAAAGACACACGTGTGACAGAGCGAGGACATGCCAACAGAGAAGAGCGACTCACGGGCTGCTCTATCGCTCGAAGCACGCTGCGTTTGATGTCCGCGATGGCCTCGGTGTAGACAGACGCCAGCTCGTGGACCAGCCGGTGGTTCAGCGGCAGCAGGGACAGGTAGAGGAACAGACACTGTCTCACAGTCTCTTCAGTCCACGGGGAAGCCACCTCTGTCCCAACAGACACAGACACAGACACACAGACACACACACACACACAGACACACACAGACACACACAGAGATGTTACAGCCGAGGACGGAGACGCCATTTGTCTCCTGCAACGCAGTTTCTGGTTGGCAGGATATTACCAGAGGCGTAAACGTAGGCAGTGCAGCAGTGAGCTGGGTTATTATGGTGCATCTGCAACGCACTCAAGAAGTCTTTGTTTATGGAAACTACAACTTATCCATGCTATCATAGCAGTTCATAGATTATAGTAGTTAATGTGCATCTTTCTTGGTTAATTTACTCTGTGATTGTTAAATGTTAACCACACCTATGACACACAGGACTCTCACACTTCATGGACAACACAACTGTAATGTCTCTGAGCCTAATAGTGGATTATCCACAATTAATTTCAAACTATTTTGATGTCATTATGTACAAGCTTCCAGGTGCGATTGTGTACCTGTGTGAATGTGATCAGGGTGTTCTTGAAAAAGAGAGCATCGCTCTCAAAACATATCCCCAAACCTGTATCTTTGTCAGCCCCAAAGAGCAGAGATGGAGGGTTGGGATGAACCAGAAGCTGCATGTAGTTCAGGGCAAACTTCTCAATGTAGTCCCTGAGGTGGTCTTTTTCATACATGCGCTTGAGAAAAGACAAGGCAGTGGTCCGCACCTGAAACCAAGACGCAGTCGTTGAGAAGTATGACGACCGTAGAAGAGACATCAGTCCAGCAAACTGAGTTACACATGAACACGATGTCGACGACTTCTGGTCTCACCTTCTCTTTCTCATGCGAGCTGAGATCCAGAAGAACGTGCAGGTACTGAAACTGCCTCGAGGGCCGTTTGACAATGAGCTCCTTCAGAGTCGTCATGCCCAAATACACCCGAGACTGAAACAAAAAGTCACAACAAAAGTCACAACAAAGTCAAGTGGACATACGGGGGACGAGCTGTGTCTCTCCATCGCGTCACGTACCTCGTCCTCACAGTAGCGCCGGATTACTTCCAAGGCCGATTCTGTGATGAGGGGAGCCTCCAGTACCAGCTTGGTGAAGAGTCTGGAGACAGAAACAAGCCCATGCTTTATTATATTATTATGAACATAACCAGCACGCCACTTCAGCCCTCATGTCTACAATGATCTATGCAGAATTTTTACTTACAAACATTTACAGAATATGACACGGTGATAGTGTTGATGTCCATGTAATGTGGAGACTTTCTCAATCTCTGTCTTGTAATACGTCTGGATGTCTTGTCAATCACCTTATATGATAGTTTTTGATTTAACTGGAATAAATACAAAGTGGCAGGAACGAGAGAAAGCTTGTTGTTTCGTTCCTGCCACAAGGAGAGTAGTTTGCGAGAGGAGTGTGGGCGTCTGCGTCGGGAGAGCAACCTTCATTTAGCGACACCCAGTCGGCGAGAGCAAACCAGAGAGCCGGGTGTCCGTGTTACAGCAGCGAGAGTCGGCTGCCGTTACACAGCTTGCTCCGCCTCTCACAGTGTCAGCAGTTTGGTTGAAGTGTGTGTATTCTGGCCCTGCTGTTATGTAGTAGTTAGCTTTACTTTTTTGGTAACCCATGGCTGGACTTGGAGGTAAAACGCTGCCCCCTAGGATGTGGTCAGAATTTACACATTGCACTTTTAAAATAAGAGCTGGAGGAATAAAAGCATGCTGCAAGTTATTCGTCTCACCCATCCCTCTGCTCGGGTTTCTCCTGCAGGCCCGACAGCAGAGTGTAGAGACAGTGGTCGTAGCTGCCCAGCTGCCCGGCGGGCAGGTGGCTGAGGTAAGTGTTGTACTCTTGGTAGAGGAGAGAAAAGGCCAGGTCGCTCCTCGTCCGGATGTCCTCCAGAATAAATTGCAGCACGTCTTCTTTCATCGTCCCTTCAAACTGCGTCACAAGCTTGGAGAGGAGCTTCACTCGGACCTGTCAAACAGATCTGCCGCGGTTATGCTCCGAAACAGGCACTCGTTTTGTTCTTAATAAACCTCAAGTGCAACTCGGTCACGGTGAAGGAAATGAGAGATTAACCGTGTGGGGGTTACATACATGGGACATGCCGCTTTGAGCAATCGTCTTCTCTGAATGCAGGATGCGTCTGACTGCTTTGGAGGTTAGTTTTTCGATCTCGACGTCCGCTAGAGGCTGGACGACGTCGGACAACCGGAACACTTTTTTCCTCCCACTTGGACCGGCCATTCTGGAGCAGAGCAAAAGGATTCAGGGTGAGAAATCTGACGCAGTACTTTTCCTGCCATCTTTGTGTTGGAGCCAGAACTCACTTGGTTTGTCCCGTAGGAAGGATGGGTTCAGGAAGCCTCTTGACTATGGCGGGAGCCTCTGGGGGCGGAGTCTTTTCTTTTTCGTAACCTCCCAGCACGGAGATGGCTTGTCCCACCATGCAAGCTGGAACTTTGCGCTTGATGAACGGATCTTTAGCGATAGCGTCCTCGTCGTTGCCTTCGTTCTTCACGGCATCGTCTTCTCTGGCTTTGCTCTGCTCCAGTCCTAAGACATCACGCTTTTAATTAGAGCCCAGACATTAATCCGTGGGGATACTAAATTAATAGCAACATCAAACTGACAGTTACTTTTAAACTGTAAAATTGACTGATAATTATTATAAACAATGAAAAAAAAACTATTTTAAATGTGAATAAATTCAAAGGAAGACATTCTCATGTATAAAACATTATTTGTAGACTCCATTACTGATGAAACTTCAAGAGGTCACTAAACCCAACAAAGAAATAGCTTTTCACATAATCCTCCTTTTTAAACCACAACTTTATTGTTCACATTAAACAGAAGATACAAGAGTGGTATCAACTCTGGATGTGTTTGTTCACTAACCTGGACCGATCCCGGCTGCAGTCATCTGCGTGGCCATCAACCTGGCCAGATGTTTAATTTGGGCATCAGTGCCAGCTGACTCAACAGGTGTGTATGTGGCCTGGAAGGATGCCGGCATGATATCGGGCAGATACACCATGCTGATGAGCACCTAAACAACCAGACAGACATGGAAGCTTAACTGTCACACTTGTCGGGGTCAAAGGAGAGAAAAAATAAGAATAAAAAAAGGCCACTTCTGCTCACCAAGTTGGCCACATTGGCAGGAGAGAGCAGTGGGTGCAAGAACTCAGCTGTGACGTCAATGGCAGACTGCGCGACTGGAAGAGCGACTGGTTTAGGAACCGAGAGCGGGGCCGGCTCTTCCTTGTCCTCATCATCCTCATTCAGCGCCGGCTCTGAATGAACATAAACAATATACATGTTTACAATCAAGCTTCAAGTGTTTGTGCATAACACTATATTTTCTAAGATTAGATCACGTCCGTCGGGGCTTGGTTGACCTGATTCAAAGATACTGATCCTACAAATAAACGGTACAATTTAAAGCAGTAAACGTGAGCGAGACAGAGCTCCAATATTTTTTTATTCTCTTACATTTTTTTCCAAGCAACATCTGCTATCATCTACTCACCCATCTTGACCTTTTTTCCCTCGGTGTATTCTTCATGCCGAGGCCTTTTGCGCTGCTCACGCGGTGCAGGAGTCGAGCGTGTTATTTCACTCTGGGGCATTCCCAGGTCCAGCAGCAGAGTGCCAATTTGACCCTGGAACTCCAGACTGCAGGGATGCTTGAGGACCGCCACCAAGTGCAGCTTCAGGTTCTTTCGCACGCTGCTGACCTGAGACTTGGCCAGCGTGGGTGGCAGATTTGCTAAAAGGGTATAGATGATATATGATTTACAGTCAAATAATTATGACCTACAAAAGCAAAACCCAAATGTTTTTTGTATCAACATTCACCGGGCACAACGCTTGTAACACTTTTGTAAATGTTGTTGCGTGATTGTGAACACAAACCTGGCCGATAAGCACTCACCATGCAATGTCTCATAGGCCTGCACCACCTCCGACATGAACATTGGCCTCTGACGGGCGATAGTGGCGAGGGAGCCAAGTGTCGTGGTGAGGTTAATGCTGGTAATGGCCGGATGGACCATGAACTTCAGCAGCTTCTCCAGCGCAGTCTTCCCCTCCTCACACAATACATCTGTTGATTCCAACGGCATCAAGATATCAGTTATAAACAAGAAAGGCTGTAATGAACAGTTAAAACACATTATGTCCACGGAGCAGGATTCTTATATACCGTAGCGAATGTAAGAGTGATCTCTGGGAACTTTGTCCAGGCTGATGTCACTCTCCTGTCGCTTGGGAACGTCAGAGTCTGGCGTGCGTGGGGACAGAGTGATGATTAATGATTCCGTGAACTTGATGGCGTGAGTGCGAACGCCGTCATTTTCAGAGTCCAGTAAGGCCAGGACATCCCCTTTCATCTGTGTGACCAGATCCCAGCAGGCCTCCTGCCTCTCTGATACGGCTTTAGAGCGAACCAACCACTGGCAAGAAAGAGACAGGAGTAAAGGGTTTGAAAAAGCAACATATATTGTTTGTAGTTACTTGATTTGGTAGTATATTCAGTCTTACAACATTTAGTCTTTAGGCTAAATCATGGCTGTCCAAAATTTGTAAGTAAGAATATTTCAGAAATGAGGCATGTATATACCTGCAGGGAAACTTTGTACAGTTGTGTGAGTGTGAGGATGGCTTTCTTCACTACGTTCACACTGTCATCCTTAAGCAGCATGTTCAGATTGGCGACCAGTCTGAGGAGGAGCTCATTGTCTCTTTTACTGGGAAAAAAACATTGAAAAGAAAGAATTAGGTGCCTGCAAAACACTTTCTTTCACAAACAGGATTGAGAGCCACAATAAGATGTTTTGTCTGTCCAATAACTCACGATGCTTCCTCAATGAATCCAATGACGAATTTTCTCACTTCGATAGACTTGTCGGTCTGAAAGGCGATCAACTCCTATATGATGAACAGGCCAATGGAAGAAGAATTATGAATTAAAATGTTACTTTACTACCATGTCCCCTTCATACTGAATGCAGCTTACGCATTCAAATAGCTTTAATTAAGGTCAAACAACAAGTAGATGAGAGAGAGCTGCATACAAATGTACTTACATCCAAGAAATTGTCAAGAAGAGAGGGATCCTTGTTAATGATGAGCTCCTGGACCTGAAAAATAGGAAAGTTAATTGAGTCAGTATTGTTCTTCTTTGACTTCCTGCTTCATAAGGCCGAGAAATGGTTGGGAAACATGCGTTTAGGGAGAATTTTTTGCACTAGTTGTGTAAAGCTATAGCTATAGAAATTTCTGGCTCCACACATTATATTATTATTAATTTTGTTAAGTCCCAAACAAACCCCACACCAAACAAATGAAATACAGAAGAGTTCAAGACACAATACTGTCAAAAAGAACAACAGAAAACCCAGCAAACAATCAAGTAAGCGACACATTAAATAAGAAGACAATCAGCATATTTGATAAACAGACTACCAACCTGTTTGAGTACATTTAGCTTTTCATCTGTGGGTATCAAGGCGGCCTGGTTTAGCAGATCCACCACCTGTAACAGGACAAGCAAACTGAATTAACTTTCCATTTTTTGACGATGACAGGTATTGTGTTGCTGATTTAACTCACTAAAGCATCATCATCAGATCAGCTTACCCTTTCACTGGTGGTCATATCGACGACGTGGGGGATGGACTGACTCCCCTCATCATCTGAAGTAAACTCCATGACGCTGCTCTGCTTCTCCCCCTATGTGGACATCATGGTCTTCTATGTAATACAATTTAACCTGTGTGAAACACAACCGCAGTGAATGGGAAAAGTTATTTGATGCGGTTTTATAACCCGCCGAGATCACAATAACGGTGCGACTATGCTAGACATACTGCTCACACCAATTTATGGAGGACATGTAACGCTAGTTGCTTTATGTATGTGCCCCATTAAATACTAAAATGCATCGTAGATATAATCCATTAATAACAAGGCCTTATCGCTGAGTGTTACAACCCAAAATGCTTTGCTTCAAGCTAGCGCGCGAGCCCCGCGTTAATCGTATTGTTAAACATGCCGCTGTTTTAACAACACGACGTTATAATTACTCACCGCTGCACAGACTCGTTACGTCTGTTGGAGCAATAGTAACTAAAACGTGACCAGTGCAACGGACTAAATAGTGTCGCAGGTTTTGTATATGGCCAGTAAGTTCAACAACTCTTCTCTGTTAGGGAAGCCGCCATGTTTAATTGAGAAAACCGTTCTGCTCTGCTTCTGCTTCTTCTTCTACTATTTTTGAAAGCGCAGCAGAAAAGCAGCGCCACCTTCTGGACACATCGCTGGACACATCGTCTCGATGTGTCCAGCAGGTGGCGCTGTCCACCAGATTGTCCACAATGTGGTCCTTTGTGATTTTTAATTAACGTTATGTTCTAATTAATTTGTCAATTAAGTTGTTTGTTTGGGCGCCTCTGCTAATAGTATTACTGTAAAAAATAATGTGAAATGTTTAACGTAGTATTGTTTTATTTATTAAATGGAAAGGATTTCATTTGAGATCATACATATCATATGATTAAAGCATGCTTTGAAAATTATTAAACTGGATATACTGTGATTTATATGGTGTATAGCAATTGTTTTTTGATTCACCAAAACGTAATACTGTACATGTTGTGACATACGGTCCCTGCTGTCACTTTTTTAATATTCCAACTTAATTTTCATCTTATTCTGGATCAAATTCTGAATTGCTTGCCAATATTCGCCACTTTAACTTCATGTCCCAGAATCCTCTGCGGCACATAAGTGATGTCACCTGATAACGAGGAGGGGAGGGTGCGCTAATGTTTACAACCACTGGGATGTTAATAATTTCATCGTAAAAACTGGGATTTCCGTCGATATTTTTGCAGCGAACGTAACGACCAGTATTTAGCTAATGGTGGAAACTAAATGACCTCTGCTTGCATTCAGGTAAAAAGACGACTTAAATTCACAATTTCACCACTTCATCAAGCTTGTTAGCGCTTAGCTCGTCAACGTTAGTAGCCTGATATTGATAAACAAGTGAACGCAGCACAGTGATTATTTGCAAACGTTAACGACTCGAACTAGCTGCACTTTTAACCAACTTCCTGTCAGGGAACTGGCGATAACGTGACGTCGAAACACGAGACAGCCTGCTGGTTGACTCCCAGCCTGTAACCATCGAATAGCTGGTAAAACTCGTTAGCTTGTGAGCTGTTTCGCTAGCTTCCGTTTGAAGAGGCGGCTCATCTGACCTGAGAGCTCTGACGGGATTCACACGCATTAGTTACGTTACTGTCAACTAAGATCACTCTTCTTCACACGAGTATCCACGTACAGCAGCTGTGTTTCACATTAAGTTGTTTACTATGCAGCAGCACCCAAAGGTGACGTTTCGCTCGCTTGTACTCCTATTACGGGGACGAAGAGATGCACACATTGTCTGCAGCATTTCTACTGGACGTTATTGACTTATGCTAGTTGCTGGTTGTAAACAAAACGGGTTTTGTTGCATGCGAGTCCCTGGTTGAGTGATCCTGAGTCACCTGAACATAATAGTTCAGTGTGCACGTTTAGCTGCTGAACAGGTGTTTGTTGCAAAGTTTAAAAAAAGTTATCACAGCTCTGCAATGATATTATACTGTTCCTTTTGCTTTAAATACTCCCTGTCATGCCTTTCATGTTGCTCTGCATGTGCTGTCACTTTTGATAGATTTTATTAGACGACACCTTTTTATAGAAAATAGCCTTAGTTTCCTTTTTCTAATCGTCCATAACACAAAGATGATATAAAACAAGGAAAAGCAGTAAATCCTGACATTAAGGAAGCGGTTTGTTATCTGTGCTTGATACATTACTTCATCAAACACACTTATAAATCATCAAAATAGTTTATAGTCTGATTTGTTCAGATATTCATTAATATGAATTTCTTTCGGGGCTGCCACTTTTAAGCGAAATCGGAGGCTCAGAGTTACTAATATTGCGGTAATTCCTTGTTAGAAGCTATACTTTTGTAAAATGCTGGGGGCGGTTTCTGAATATCTCGTAAATCCACCTTGTTCTTGTCCATCCCTGCGTGTTTCATCAGTGTCCTGATGGAGTGGGTGTTCATCATGAACCGGATGAGCTCTCAGAGCAGCTCGGCAGCCCAGCGAAGGCGGATGGCCCTGGGGATAGTGATTCTCCTGCTGGTGGATGTCATCTGGGTGGCCTCCTCTGAGCTCACCGCCGTAAGGACTTTGTCACATTCAATCAGTTTTCCACACCTGCCTCTGCATTGTGGGTTGCAGATGTACTCTGTCACCAGAGTGCATTGAGATTATTCTGCAATTAGAAGTCAATAATGTGCACGTTGCCCTTCTCTCTCCCAAGAAGGGGTTAATAAAGTAATCCAATTATTTATTCGTGAATATCAATCCTGCAGCTCCATATGTTATAATATATATATTATATATTATATTCCCACTCCTAGAAGTAAGGTGCCAAGTCATTTTGGATTCCTTCTGTAATGTAGGAGATGGAAAGTATCAGGTGTCACATTGTATTCAGTAAATATGATGTGTTGCATCGTGTGCTCTCGGGTTGAACTGTGTCTACCTTGAAAGAAAACAGGAGTGCCCGAGAGATAAAACTGTCCAGCTTGGAACATCTTGGTTTAACCCATAAAAGCTGTTATCCTCACCGCTTCCTCCCGTTGATTGCTCCCGCAGTACATTTTCAAGCGGCAGGAGTACAACAAACCCTTCTTCAGCACATTCACCAAAACCTCCATGTTTGTACTGTACCTGCTGGGTTTCCTGCTGTGGCGGCCCTGGAGGCAGCAGTGCACTGGCACTCTGAAACAGCGGCACTCTGCGTTTGTAAGTAGTTAAAGCGCTCTACCCTCAAGGGAGGACAACCGCAATCATACAAACTCACAAACCATGTTTTTTAAACAGGACCAGCAGTGTGATCCCATCACAAGATGGCCTCCAGTTGAATGTATATATTTTTTAGCTACATCTGCAGTTGGTCAGTAAGTTGATGGTTTGAACTGCTTCTCTCTGTAGTTTGCTGATGCCGAGGCTTACTTTGCACCCTGCACCACCGACACCTCCGTGAACAACTCTTTGGTACGTAGCTGCACCGCAAGCTAGTTTAACCTTTTGGAAACTGTGCGCAAAAATCCTCCCGCTCTCATTTTACGTCCAAGCATGCCCCATTCAGACAATCTTTTGGCTTAAAATACAAAATCTTTCCATTTTTGAACCAAACAACACAGTTTTTCAACTGAAACTCCTTCCTAACAGGCCAAGTCTTTGTTTTATTGTGAGTTTTGTTGCAAATTCTGATTCTTTAGCTCCTAATCTTTCCAAAAAGGTGTCTTATTGACGCTCCAGGAGGCATTTTCGGGGAATCTAGCTCATATCATGCTGGATGTTCATAGTAACGATCAAAATATCTTTTAAAAGGTTGTTTTTTTTGCAAATATATATATTTTTTTCCCAAGGTGTTGCTGACCAAATACATGCAATAAACACAAGTATTGAAATTAATTTGGGGTTCTTAATACAAAGACAGGGAAAAGGAGGTCTGGAGCCAAAATTGTTTTCCACAGTTTTCAACGGGTTAAGGTACTACAAGTGTAACTAACTCTGCTCATACTGTGGACACGGACACAGTTTTGACCACAGCGATCTTGCAGAATGAGACCGTGTGCAGTGCTCCACTTTAACAACCACAAATGTTTGACTTTCCGTGTCACTCGTGTGCAGAGCGAACCGCTGTATGTCCCGGTGAAGTTCCAGGACGTACCCGCCGAGCACTCCAACTGTCTGATGGGAGACTGTGAGTCTTGTGAGTAAACATTGGTCATCATTGGTAAACTTGTGAATTCGGTCTCGTTGATGAAATGTGACAACAGAGGGCAGTAGTGAGCTGAAAATAGAGAAGATCGTTGTTTAAAGCCAATTTGAAAGCCAAGATATTTAAGGAGAGAAACCTCTGGCTGAACCATTGTGCGACCCTCAGACTCGCTTCTCTCCTTTCTCTTCTTTCACGTACCATCCTAATGAGAACAATAGTTTGAACAAAAGATTTTAACGTTCCTTTGTCATGGTTTTATTTCACAGAGAAACGGAGAAATCTCATAATCTTTTGGCTTTTTTTTTTCCATACTTTTTAGTGATTCAGTTCAGATGAGCTCCGACTGACCTCAATTTCTTTAGTGGATGGATTTAACCAAAGAGCCTAAAGCCGCACAGTAAAGGTTCTGAGAAAGTCTGTGAGGGTTTCTCCGGTTTCTATTGTGTTTGTATTTCAATCCGTTTATATTTCTGGCAACCGTTATTAAAATGACTTGTGCTCATTCCAGTCGGGCATTGGCACCTCAAGAGTGATATTTTGTGTAATGAAATTAAATGGATTCTCAAAACTATGACACTTTTTTTTAATGTTTGTACATTTAAATACAACCCTGCATTTGACTCATTGCTCATCTTTCCGTTTGTGCCTCCCAGCAGCTTCTAAAAAGCAGCGGGTGCGTTTCAGTAACATCATGGAGGTCCGTCAGCTGCCCTCCACTCAAGCCCTGGAGGCTAAACTGTCCCGCATGTCCTACCCAGCTACCAAGGACCAGGAGGCCATGTTACGCACAGTGGGCAAGCTAACTATCACTGATGTGGCCAAAATCAGCTTCTTCTTCTGCTTTGTGGTGCGTAAAAGCCTTTTTTTGATAGGGTTAGTGAAGAGGTGACAGGAAACGTGTATGTGAGAGAGGGAGGGATGCAACTAAGAAGACAATGAGATCTGTTTTAAGCCAACGGGTCACATCTTGGCCCTCTTTTGAGTCAAGATCACACTGCAAGGTTTTTCTTGTAATTGAGAATCTTTAAGTGAGTCATTTTCCCACTACAAAATAACTGGCCAGAGACCGAGGGTCACACGCTGCAAGCTCTGACCCGTGTTTCACGCTTTCATTGGCTGTTGCGCCCCGACAGGTCCAGATATTTCGCCCGCTGGATATCTTGAGTTCACACGTAGAGCTCGAGCGCTGACCGACGCGCGAGAGCCGAGTCAAATTTGATTTGTCTCTGATCTGCGGCTTTTTGCCCGGGAGCTCCGTCGAGCAGAAAAAAAATCAGGGCTAAGGTTGTGTACTGTGAAGGAGGCATTAGCATGTGTACAAGTCCAGACTGACAATGACTTTATTGGACAACAAACTACAAGGGCGTCAGAGATTGACTCAGTAAGTTCAAATGAGAGGAAAACCAGGCTTTGTCAGGTATGTTAGATGTTATTCGCCACAGGGCTGTACATTGATTTAATAGATATCACATCACTGCTTCTGTTTCTCTCCAGTGGTTCCTGGCTAACCTGTCCTACCAAGAAGCCCTGTCCGACACGCAGGTCGCCATTGTTAACATCCTGTCGTCCACCTCAGGTGACTCTTTCCCTCTCTCTTCTGGTTTAATGGGAAATGTGCGTCGGTGAGGTTGTGATTTCCCCCTTGAGGCCAATTTGTGATACAGGGCTATATATTTGCAACTGACCGGACTTGACTTCCTCCTCCTCCTCCTCTTCCTCTTCAGGCCTGTTCACGCTCATCTTAGCAGCCATATTTCCCAGCAACAGCAGCGACCGTTTCACTTTGTCCAAGCTGTTAGCCGTGGCTTTGAGGTAAGAGCTGCTGGCAGTGGAGGCCCGTTGAAAGGTTTCTTTGCTGATTTATTATTTTATGTTTTCTGTAGCCTGATGTGTTTCCATGCTTTACATTGTGATTTGTTTTCTACAATGCCATCTATCCACGTTGGGGCAAGAAGTTGTTTAAATTCTTGGTGACATATTTGATTTACTGAAAGAACTGTAATCTTTTTTTTCCAGTGTTATTTGCTACTATTTGCTGCTGGCTCAAACTGATATAACCCATTTCAATTTTGTTAAAGTCTTTGTGTTGATAAAATAATTAGAATAAATAATAAGTTTTAGCCAAATCTTTTGGCTTGTAATTTGACATTTTAGTAAAAATAATGTTGGTCACAAGTCGCATCATTCCTTTTTGTTTCATCCAACATTATGTTACTGTAGCACTGACTTGATATATAAACGCATGCAAAACAAAAAGGATAAATTCATATATATAATTAAGAAAGCTGTGGATAATATATATATATTAGAGAGCTGTAAGGTCTGCTGACTTTAGGGGTCTGGTTGGGAGTTAAACGTAATTTAATATAATCTGGACGACTAAATTGTATGTAAATAATAAGAAGTTTAACGCATTTTAAAGGTGAGGGGGAGCCAGTGCATTGATGAGTCACAGTAGTTTTTATCCCTCATTACAATGTATCTTGGAGATTAGTTGATAAAAACCAGCTTAGATGATATTTCTGGTCTCCTGCTCTGTAGATGAACATCACAGGGCTCTTTGGACATTTTGTGCCCTTGATGCAGACGTGATTTTGAAATGTCATTACCTGTAAATTGGGTTCATTCGTCCCGGTTGCGTCTCTCTCGTTCAGCATGGGAGGCGTCGCCCTCGTGAGCTTCTCCAGCATGGACAACCCTGATGAGAAAGGCGCCGCAGGTAACGATGGAGCCGAGGACGGCGAGCGTCTGTCTCTCATTTCACATCATTTTTTAGGAAAAGGCACATTTTTACATTACTCTCTAATTGCCTCACAGTTTTGAATCGATATCCCTTTTTAAACATTCTTTCCAAATGTAATTTCCTTTTCACGCGGAGGTTCTCTGTGGTCGCTGGCGGGGGCGGTGCTGTACGCCGTCTACATCGTAATGATCAAGAGACGAGTGGACCGGGAGGATAAGCTCGACATCCCCATGTTCCTCGGTAAGAACGCACTCAGTGAATGTCCGTGCACTGAGACATCATCGAGACCCCCCCCCCAGTCTGCACAATGGGGCTGTGTTTAGTCCACGAAGCGTCCTCCACTCTGGAGGGCGGGAGTCTTTTGAGATGTCTAAGCTGGAGCTGCTGCTTGTCTCTCAGGGTTTGTGGGTCTGTTCAACCTGCTGCTGCTGTGGCCGGGCTTCCTCCTGCTCCACTACACGGGCTTCGAGGCCTTCGAGCTTCCCAGCCAGCTGGTGTGGACGTACATCCTCGTCAACGGCCTCATCGGGACCGTCCTCTCCGAGTTCCTCTGGCTCTGGTGAGCACCTGACTTCATTTATTCAGGTCTTGATTCTGGCGCCAAACCCCGTCACTGCATTTAGTATTCAGACATGTTGATACTCTCAGCTGAGGGAGTAATCCGCTTGAAGAATACACAGTGTTTAAAAATGGTGTGACGGCGCTGCTGCTTTCCCTCCTCAGGGGCTGCTTCCTCACGTCGTCTCTGATCGGGACTCTGGCATTGAGCCTCACCATCCCGCTCTCTATCATGGCTGATATTTGCATGGAAAAGGTACTGAATAGCCAGAGTTTAAAATAAGATTCAAGATCTCTCTGTTTGAAGGGAGAGGGTCAGAGCAGATTGCAACATGAAAAGCCAAGTTAATGTGCTCGAGTTAATGTTGTACTGTGACTAAATTGCCACTTTTAAGCGTACCGTATGTTTAATAATGAAAGATGTGAAGTCGTGACGGTAGCTGTATTAGTTACTTTCCTCCACATGTGTGTGTGCGTGTCGATAGGTACGATTCTCGTGGCTGTTTTTTGCCGGCGCGGTGCCCGTCTTCCTCTCCTTCTTCATCGCCACGCTCTTATGCCACTACAACAACTGGGATCCGGTCCTGGTGGGGCTGAGGAGAGTGTACGTCTTCATTTGCAGGAAACATCGCATTCAGAGGTACGTACCGATGTTTGATCCCACAGAGAGGATTACAGGTCACGCATGATCCCCGGCAGAGAGACACATTTTGCCGTCTTTAGCTCAGAAATTAGCCGTGGAGATGATTGCATCAACCGTGTCAAATCTGTGCCGGAGCTAACGGATGTACAACCTGTCGTGACAAGACACGCATGATTTACTGTTGATCATCTTTCTATCACACAGTTAGTTCGGTCTTTGTTTGTTTTGCCCTTCATTGTTTCAGTTTATGAAAAAACTCTTGCAGGGAGTACACATTGCATTACCTTTAATTCTTTTTGGCGCGGTTTCACAATCAAGGACCATCTTGAAAACAGTGTGTTTTGGTCGATTGAAGGACACGGGATATTTGATTTTGTTGCCCAAAAGCGTACAAGTTGTCAATAAATCAAATCTGAGGAGTGAACAAAACATCTTTTAAAAGGTAATGAAATGCAGTTCAATCCCTTTCAGCACTATTTGGTGTTCAGCTGTGCACTCCATTCATCAGAGCTGAGAGGACATCCACATAACAGGTGGCACATTTATCCTTTTTAATGGGTTGAAATGTTGCTTCCATCAGTTCCATCTGCTAAAAGCAAATCCAAGCCATTTCTGTCCACACACGCACACACATCTGGGACACAAGACCGAGTTAATTTACACTCAAGTCGGTGCACGTGTGCTGCAGGTTTGTGACAAAATCTGAAAAAAATTCCAGAAAAAGGTTTCTAGCTTCTTACCCACGGTCCAAAGACTCAGATTAATTGGAGGCTCCAAATTGCCCCTGAGTGTGAATGTGAGCGTAGACGGTTGTCTCTATATGTGACATGATGGACATGACGGACATGTGCCCTGAGACATGACGGACATGTGACCCGAGACATGACGGACATGTGACCTGAGACATGATGGACATGTGACCCGAGACATGACGGATATGTGACCTGAGACATGATGGACATGTGTCCTGAGACATGATGGACATGTGACCTGAGACATGATGGACATGTGACCTGAGACATGATGGACATGTGACCTGAGGCATGATGGACATGTGTCCTGAGGCATGATGGACATGTGCCCTCAGACATGGTGGACATGTGCCCCGAGACCCGAGACATGACGGACATGTGACCTGAGACATGACGGACATGTGTCCTGAGACATGATGGACATGTGTCCTGAGACATGGTGGACATGTGACCTCAGACATGGTGGACATGTGACCTCAGACATGGTGGACATGTGACCTCAGACATGGTGGACATGTGTCCTGAGACATGGTGGACATGTGTCCTGAGACATGGTGGACATGTGACCTGAGACATGACGGACATGTGTCCTGAGACATGTGTCCTTAGACATGACGGACATGTGTCCTTAGACATGACAGACATGTGTCCTTAGACATGATGGACATGTGTCCTGAGACATGTGACCTGAGACATGATGGACATGTGACCTGAGACATGATGGACATGTGTCCTGAGACATGATGGACATGTGACCTGAGACATGGTGGACATGTGTCCTGAGACATGGTGGACATGTGTCCTGAGACATGGTGGACATGTGACCTGAGACATGGTGGACATGTGCCCTCAGACATGATGGACGTGTGTCTTGAGATATGATGGACATGTGACCTGAGACATGATGGACGTGTGTCTTGAGACATGATGGACATGTGACATGAGACATGATAGACATGTGACCTGAGACATGGTGGACATGTGCCCTCAGACATGATGGACGTGTGTCTTGAGATATGATGGACATGTGACATGAGACATGATGGACATGTGTCCTGAGACATGATGGACATGTGACCTGAGACATGTGTCCTTAGACATGATAGACATGTGTCCTTAATGTCTAAACGTGTCTAAATGGGATAAGCAGTTTGGAGAATGGAATGGTTTCTCGTCCAGTAAAGCGTTTAATGTTTTAAAGAGCATAGCGTGTTGCTAATCCATTGTGTTGTGCTGTATATTGCGTTGACCTTAACTCTGACACACACTTAAAGAGTCTTTTCGTCCAGGACGTCCTCACGAGGACAATAGCGTCCATGTGCAGCTCGCAGCCTCGCCATGTTAAGCCCGTAATCAGACGCGCGTGCTTGACTGAGCAGTTATGCGCTCCTGTTTGGTGAGGGGTGATTATTATTATAATGATGCCGGTTGTCAAGATGATGACTGTGATGATGATTGACAGCCGGCTCCTTCTGCCCACAGACTGCCAGAAGACAGCGAGCAGTGTGAAAGCCTTATTCCTCTCCACCCCTTCTCCCCCAGCGAAGCCAGCTTCTGCTCGTGAACCAGCAGAAACAAAGTAAACGACCACTCTGCCTCCGACCCGTGTGTTGTTGACCGGTGTGTTCCTTTACGTGCGTGTTATTGTGTGTTTTTAGATCGTAAACACACACAAAGCCGCCGAGTTAAATATGGAAATTCACTTAACTAAAAACTATTTATATTTTCTGTACTTCCAACTGTCTTCGGTGTGACAATCAACTTCTATTTCTAACATTTTTTGAGTTATAAGTTTGATAACTTCTAATACAAAAAAATAGCATTACTTAATTAAAACCAATGATGCTTTTTTTCAGTGGTTTTTATAGATTTTTTTCTTTCTAAACGCAGCAGATGCAGTAAATCAAGGCCTTACTTGACACATTTGGTCACATTTTAAAGAAGCACAGTCTCTGTTTTTTTGCTTTTGATTGAAGTTGCATCAATATGTATATTTGTTATGTAAATTAGGGGAAAATGAGCTCGTACAAAGTGACTTTGTTTTGCAATAGTTGATGTAAACCAGGATTTCTGCCATCGCCCCCCTGCTTTCACTCAGCTGTTTGAACATCTGTCACGTCTCAGTGTTTGGACATGTTAGAGGACCAGAAGACGAGCAGGACAGGAAAGTCTTCACGTAAATATTTTAGCTCTGAGCTCGGCCACCCACTTCACAAAGTCTGCATTTAAATTCACATGTTTAATCGAGCTTTTCTTAGCCGCCTCCTAAACCTGCAGAGTGTAATTGCCAGCAGGGCAGAGAGGGAGCGTTTGAACTCTGCATGTGGTTTCTAATCGCAGCATTAGGAAGAAATGAAAGCAGCAGAATCCAGGACAGACTTAAGCCTGTTTGCTGGGTGTGCGTCGTGTTTAACGGAGGAGCAGATGATGCACAGAAGCAAGCTCTGCAACTCGTGGCAATTTAATTAGTGATGAACTATTTCATCATAAGTGTTAAATATTTGCAGTGTCAAAAAATGCAACGGAGAAGCTGGTTTAACATCTTGATAAGTGACTGAACTGGTGGACAATCATACAACCTGAATATTAGACATGACAGATGTCCATCATGTCTTTCATATAAATGTTTTTTTTGGTCTCACTCGCTTTGTTTTTCTTATCTCAAGGTGATGAACGTGGATCTCTCCGAGCAGACAATCTGGAACGCCTTCAGAGACATTGAACAACCTCAGTGCCTTCTCGTAAAGCTATTTATTTTCTACAGTGTTGAGACGACGCATACATTTCTCCAAGCTCGTTTTTTAAATTTTATTTCCACATTCCTGTCATCACAGACTGATATTCAGTTTTTACTTTTTTTTTGTTATTCTTTCTGTGTAAAAAAACCAACATATATATAAATAACCTCATGGTTCTCAAGGTGCTGGACATTATCAGTGATTACGATATTGTCATGTGACCAAATGAAACGGTACATTTTGAACTTGATCATAACACTAACAGAGTTAGCTGTCTTGTTTCTTTAAAATAATCTGAAATCAGTGTTCAGAGTTCGCGACATCGTCCGGAGGAGCGTTGGACGACGGGCCTTTTTGAAGCCTCGCTGCTTGTTTGGAGGTGAATGTGCGCAGCAGACATCTTCACACAGGACCATCTCCCAGACATGTGCGTTAAAAAAAAAGTTTCTCTTTTGATTCATCTGCCTTTTTTTGACGGAGAACGCCTGCGTTTTCCTCGTTTTCCTCGTTGCGGCCGCTTTGTTCAGCGATGCGGTCGAGTCGACGCGGCACATCGGCCTCGGCAGCTCGGGTCCTGACTAAACCCTTCAGAGTGACCTTTAGCGTGTGCTGTGAGACGTTCCTTCAGCTGATGGCAACACTGTCCTGTCGGGAGTCATTTTAGCATCGCTCCGTAAAAAAAAAACCTACTTTTTTTTTAAAAACATTTTTCTTTTTTCAGTCTTAATGTTCTTTCGTGGAGAAAACCTTTTGTAAGTCGGACATGAAGGAGAGAGACGTCGCTCTGCAGCTGAACCGGAGAGCCTCCCGACAGCTCTCCGGTTCCTCCTCCGTGCCGCTGA
This sequence comes from Clinocottus analis, assembly GCF_023055335.1. Lineage (NCBI taxonomy): Eukaryota > Metazoa > Chordata > Actinopteri > Perciformes > Cottidae > Clinocottus > Clinocottus analis. The sequence goes on from NW_027175843.1 coordinate 1,287,164, forward strand.
CAGCGCTGGATCAGGAAAACAAACTGTGATAGAAACATAATCTTTGTGCTTGAATATGAACTGATAGTCAGCCTTCCGCGATAAGCTACAAAGCACCTCGCTGCAATAACGGCCGTCTGCTCGCACGAGCGGATTCCTTTGTTCAACTCGGGTGTCGACACTTTTCACAGCGAAGCGTTAATGATAATATTGATGTTTTTGTTTGTGAAATTCAGATGACCACTACAGATTTCTGTCTGAGATTGTGTAACATTTTTATATTTTCTGTACCATTTGTAAATGATTATTGCCGGGGGAAGAGTTTGCATAACAGCCAAAATTACTTGCAACTGAGATTATATCAAATCGATTAGACTGTTTTGTTTTTTTCTTCAACAAAAATGATTTACTGTGTTTTGGGATTTCATGGGGAAAAAAAACAAACTACAAACATTTCAATTAGCGGCCGTAGCGTCGTATAATCTAAACACTACAGTTGAAGGAGAAGTGTCCATGTTGTTATTCAACATCCTGTGAAATGTCGGGTGTGTGCACATCTTTATGGAGTGTTTATTGCACTCAGCGTTGACTAAATATATGAAGTGGAGGAAGTGATAACTGTCCTGTGAGGATGAATTAACGGGTCGAGCACTTTAAGTGACATATTTAAACTGGTTCATGTTCATTATTGTACTTGCTGTGTTTTCTCCAATCAGTCCCTCGTGTCACAGTTGCAAGTATAAAAGCTTTTTTTAGGAGGATTACTTCTCTGCTTAGACTTCAATGTGGAATCATAGATAGGACTTTTTATTTCTTTCTCAGGTTCTTTGTCTGTCACTTTTCTTTTTTCTTTCAAAGCAATTTCTCTTTTAAGTGTCATTAATGAAGATGTTATCGATCTGAAAGAAGGCTGTCATCGTAACCTCCTTTTATCAACCTCGGCTCTTGAGTCACGCTTTGCTGTTTTCATACTTACACTGCACTATTAAAACATATCTTTTTAAATCTTGTGTGTTGAGTGGTGTTCAGGATCATGTTGGTGAGATGCGTCTGTGCAGCAGCATTTCAGCTGATTCAATGTCAATGTCGAAAATAAAACTGTCTCGTAGGTTTCAAGAAGCAAAACGTACATTACTAATAACATAAAAACCCTTTGAAATGTCTTGCTAATGTCTCGTATTAAGAGGATATTAAGCTGGGGAACATCTAGACCTTCAAATGAGGCTTTGAATCGTGTTTTTTAGTGAATAAATGTACATTTCCTCTCAGGTTTTGGACACTAAATGATGACACGGCCTTAGTTTTCTTGTCACAAGTTAATATTATTTGTGTTGACTTCCCAAATCATATTTGGTTACGGCTTTCTAAAAAACTTCACCATGAAAAATGTGTAAATCATCATATTGAAGCACCAACTAGAGGCCGACACGTTGAATCCAACCTGCCTGAACATACAGAGGTGAACATTTGATGTCTTGTAGAGAGACTTTAGTTTCCCTGAGGCCTCAAACAGACCTGGTGTCAAGTGAATAACTGTTTTTCCTTGACATCCGTCCATTTCCTTCTTTTTTTAGACTGTGAATAGTATAATTAGGCATTAGTTAAGCGCCTCTCATGTATGTCCATTTTATTTGAGCTTATTTCCCTTTACACCGAACAGCTGTGGATGATTTCTAGCACCTTAACGCCCATGATGTGTTTACCTCAAAGTCACAGAGACCATTTTATCTGTGTGCAATAACTCGAGCACCTCGTTATTGAGTTATTAAAAAGGCATTGTCAAGCTCTATGTAATTACACACACAACGGCTTATATTTAAATGCGATATGAGGTATAAATTAAGAGGCTCCGGTATCGTAACATTCAACCTTGATTTAACTTCACTTTAGGCGGTGAACATCTGGCTGACAATGTGCCGCCGAGCACAACACGACGGTTTGATTGATGCTGTCGGACAATCAGAGTGAGAGAGTTCAGCGTTTATCTAACAGGGTTCAACCTGCAGACAGAAAGAAGAAGCTGTGTGTGTGTGTGAGGAGAAGTCGATGGACGCGCTCTTATTTTGAAAAATGAAAACGCTTATGCTTTAAGTGTTGATGCATCCAGTGAAAAAATACAATGATTTCATCAGCCGGCCAAATGTTACCACCCAACATAAATCTCTTTCTGTTTGAGTTCACGTTGCATTTTATTTTATTTTTTAAAGAAAAAGTAACACTGAACTCTGTGAAGAGACGTCTGATTTATTTCAGCCCGCTTCCTGTTTGAACTTATCAACTTCCCTGCACTTAAGTTTATTTTTGCCAACTTTTGACTTCTCTGTCTTACAAAAAGGTTTTGCTCTTTCACATATTCTCATCCATGTTTAAGTAACTTCCCGGCTCCAATTATTTTAAATTATCTCCAAACAAAACTGTTAATTTAAACCAATGAGAATTATTTGGTCAAATTCGCGCAGTTTAAAATTCATGATGCATCACGACTCGTGTACATTTCACCATATTTCTACTAATCTCAACTGTAATTCGGGAGTAGCAGCAAAGCGTGGGAGGCCCATTGGATAAGAAATGAAAGCGCTCGTGCAGCCTGTCCTGGTGTTTAATGTTTAACTGCCCTGCCCTCGTCGGTGGGAGGAGGAAATGTGTGTGAGAGGAGTGTGACTGAGGTGAAACCAACGACTCTGAACTGGAACCTCAGACGACTTCTCGGGGATCTCAGATGATCATCGGGAGGGAGGAGATGGACCATGGCTCGGGCCGCATGCTGGGCTTTGGCTGATAAAACACTAAATATTTAGAACAAAGTAAAAAGTGCAGATTACTCCTCATATTTTCGACTGTAAACGGACATGAGATGATACACCTGCTGTGATTTGGACTTTACTGCCGGCCTGGGATCCTCACCTCGAGGAATCCGGGATTAATTACACACCCGGAGAAGTCGCCAGTGTGAGTCGTTATCTTGGAAACCGGCTCCCTTCTGGTTCTCGGCTCTAACCGGAGAGACTTCGCCCCGCTGACCTGATAAGCTAACGGACAAAATCAGAGCTCGCCGCTCCCTAACCATGGATGAGGAAATGGAGATAGCGGAGGAGAAGGACTGGGGGCAGCTGGAACCCAACTACTCCGTCAAGATCTTCCTGACGATCTTTTACACCCTCATCCTGGTGACGGGCATTGTGGGTAACTCGGTCACCATCAGAGTGACACAGGTGCTGAAGCGCAACGGCTACCTGCAGAAGAACGTCACCGACCACATGGTTAGCTTGGCGTGCTCGGACTTGTTGGTGCTCCTCATCGGCATGCCGGTGGAGCTCTACAGCGCCATTTGGTTTCCCTTCTCGTCCACGGGAGGGAACGCCGCCTGCAAGATCTACAACTTCCTGTTCGAGGCTTGCAGCTACGCCACCATCCTCAACGTGGCCACGCTTAGCTTTGAGCGCTACGTGGCTATCTGTCACCCGTTCCGCTTCAAAGCCCTGGGTGGAAAACGCACCTCGGGCCTCATCACCTTCGCCTGGCTGGTGTCCGTGCTCGTGGCGCTGCCGTTACTCGTCGCCACAGGGACGCAGGGACACATCCCCCTCCGGACCGACACACCTGTCCAGAATCTGACCTTCTGCACCAATCTGAGGGAGCGCTGGGTGATGTACAGGGTCAGCATCTTTGTGGCCTTCATCGTCTACATGATCGTGTTGATCTGCGTGGCCGTCATGTGCCGAGCCATGGTCCTCGTGCTGCGGAAACCTTTGGGGTTCGATGATGGCGCCGTCAACGGGACTCAGAGAGCGCCCAAGCACGAAAACTCACGGGTCAAGACAGCCAGGAAGCAGACCATCATTTTCCTCGGTAGGTTGTGAGTTTAATATTTGAGAAAATACAACTTGTGTCTGATCAAACAAATGATTGCAGAGCTCTCTGTGTATCTGTTTTTTGTCTGTTATTATTGTGCGTATGCTGTCTCAGTTTTTGGAACTCAAGTGTGTGTGTGTGTGTGTATATATATATATGTATATATATATATATATATATATATATATATATATATATATTACCACCTTTGCTCGGGTTGTTTGGAAGTGTCAGACAGCCTCTTCATCACCAGCACTGAAAACACCACATTGTCTTTGTGTCTTTGAATGCTGTTTTCAATGTTATGACCATTTAAGTGATTGATTTTAGACACACACACACACACACACACACACACACACACACACACACACACACACACACACACACACACACACACACACACACACACGCACACACTTTTGTAAAAGGATGAAATAAGTGAAGATCCATCTCGTGCATGTCATCTCGTCATAATGTGACACAGGACTGAAGTCACTAAATGTCTCACAGCATTGCTGTCATATTTTCAGTAATTATTTTAGTTAAGTGAAAGTTAGTACCAAATAGAAGACGTACAAAATACCTCTTACACGAGGGACTCTCCTTTTAGGCCGTCAGGTTCGCATTGAGTGCCAAAAACTGCCCTCAGTTGTCCAACCCGTGCAACATTTTGATATCTGAAATGTTCGCGGTGAGCAGAGCGTGAGCACTGGTGAGGACATCCTGAGCACCGTCCCGGTCCGATGGACATTCGCTAGCGTTGGACATGATAAGGGCCGGACCCAGAGATGTTAACGGATGCTGCCATTCCAGAGATAGGACCGCAGCGTACACAACAGACTCCCACAGTGTCAGTCACAGAGAACACATGCAGACACACAACACTGACGAGAAGCAGCACGAGCCCTGATGAACTCCCTGTTATTCAATGTGTCCTGTGCTGATGCATGGTCAAAACAGTCTCTCAGTAAAGGGAAATCATTTATTAACAATTTTCTGGACCGCACCTTTCCTCTTTTGGTTCATTTCCACTGCTCTCGTCGACTTTAACAACAGCTGCTGCTGCTGGAAATGAACCAAAAGAGGAAAGGTGCGGTCGCACAGCTGCCTGCTGCCGCTGCTGGAAACAGTGGAACATCTCTGATGTGTGTTACCTCCTCGCTGCCAAACGCTAAACAGACAAAGTCAAGAACTAGCTGGAGAACAAAATGGAGCACTTAGCCGCTAAAGAGCCAGGGAGTTGGCTCTGTGGATACCGGAGACCAGACGAGAGCTGAGGTGAAGGGTGAGTAAATATTTGATTTAGATTTGTTAGGTGGCCAGAAACACGAGTCCAAATGATCGCTAATGCTGCTGCTCGTCTGCTGGACGTCTAAATAGCCTTAATCACTTGGGTCTGCTGCCACCAAGCGACCCAATTTATAAATATATATAAATATATGCACTTGTTTTGGTGCAAAAGTTGCGGCTTCCCAGACAGAACATATGACCAAACAGTGTTTCTACTCTGGAAACACACATGGGTTTATCTGTGGTAACATATCACTGCATTCCAGTGAGATCCATCACCACACATCCTGTGTGTTTAATGACACACACACACACACACACACACACACACACACACACACACACACACACACACACACACACACACTCCATGATGTCATGATAGTCTGCTACATGGTTTCGGATCACAGCTTTGGAATTCATTGTGTGCTGTTACAATCTCACATTATCAGGGTTTAGACTTTATAACTCAACTGAGTTGCTGACGGATTTGCAAGGTCAATGAATTACATAGTTGTACAGAACTGTTACAAGTTTTTGTGCAACATATTTAGAGTTTATTTTTATACACACTCCAAGTTTCACGGCAATGTAAATCAGTGGAATACAAAATATGACGAGAGAATGATAAGACAATAACTCTTTAATCCTTAAATAGCATGAAATGAGAAGATGTTTTTCATTCGGACTAAATTTATAGTATGAATCCTTTTGAGCACTGTGACTATAAGTGAAGTCCTCAGCACAGACGTGTGTCTTTTTATAAGACACCACAATCCACACAATAACACAAACGTTTATTTGTTCTCCACGCAACATGATGATTGTGCATCGGGTCCTGGACGGTGTGTGTGAATCAAATTGAGCTTCTGTGCTCTGGTGACCTCAGACGGATGAGGCAGGAGGGGTCAAAAAATGTTTTTGTCATCCACTCCTCATCATCCCTCTGCAGCTTATTTGCCTGATTCAACGTAATTGTTTCTGTCCGGCTTTTTCGATGTAATTTCCGAACGTGCTCTCACAAATTCACAATCAGCGGTGACACGATTATGAACATTATGATGTTATGAAGACACATGATGGCACCACCGGGTACACGTCTTCATCTCTTCAAGAAGTCTGCAATGCTAATACAAGACCACATGAATCATCCTGTATGAAAAATGAAAATGAATTAATCATCCTTTATTAAAACGAAGCTGCCTCTTCTGGGAAGGGCCGCTTTAAACTAATAATGTGCTGCTACTCTTTCTGCAACATGTAATCAGTTCACAGTGAAAGGTTGAGGCCTCTTAATGAACCCGGGACGTCGCTGTCAGACAGTTCAGACGCTTCCCCTCATGTGTCTGAGAAAAGAAACCACTGTTTCTCAATTATCCTTTGGAACAAACCCCAATTTGAAAATATGTCCCTCGTGATTGTGTTTTCTGTCAAACACGTCATTCAAAACACACATTACCTCCCGTTATCAATCAAAGCACCGGCACACACGTCTTCATCAACCCAAAGCTTCATCACAGGTCTGTCAGCTTCCTGCTCGCTTGTTCTCTCTCATACCTGTGATGACTCCCAGACTAAAAGTTAGGATAATTAGAACTAGCGGGCATTCGAAGGAGCTGAATTTAACCTTCCTCTGCATAGTGCTCTGTGCAACATGTCATGTCTTCTGTGCAACTGAAATCAAAGCAAAGCTCAGGAGGAGTCGGTTACATTTGCTTTTCCAATCAGTGTGTCGTCACCAGCAGGAAACACGTGTCGCAGAGTAAAAAACAAACGCCGCTGGACCAAAATCAAGCTGTAAATTGTAACTTTTGTGTTAAATGAAGGACTCAGACAAAGCTTGAACGCAGCTGCGAGGAATAAACATGATTCTGTCTGAAGAACCGCATTCGCTCCCAAGCTTCAGTCTTTCTCATCCGTCGGATCTGAGATGAACTATCTGAAATGAAACACGCACACACCCCATTTATAAACCATATATTCTGAATCCTGCAGCCATTTTGGATTATTATTGCAGCATTAGAAGAAGAAGAAAATAGATTTACAGAGCACAGGATCTACTCCGTGGTGTTTGGAAGAAGTTGCACATATATAATATATCAATATGTATTAAAAGCCTCCAGCTGTGTTGTTTATTGCTGTTTTTAGCTCAGTTTATTGGACGGTCTCTGAAAGAATACCACTACAGTCATCCAGGCCATGCTGTACACTGCACACCTCACAGGCACATTATCAATTCTATAATAACTACTTCAAAATTCATAACCACTCAGCCCTCATGAGCAGCAACTTGAGCATCAGCGCACTGGCAGCCGGCCTCCATCGCCATTATGCAATATTACATTTGACTGAATATTGCTGTCGCGCCGCAGTCAGCTGGCATCAACAGCACTCTCTTCCTGATTGGCTGCTGGCTTTTCTCTGCAGCATAAATAATCTAAATGTGAATATTAATTGTTATTGCAGTTTGCAGATAGAAACAATCTGCTGCTCGTTGCATTGGGTTTCCGCTCTGATGCACCGATGCCGCCACGTTCCTGCTCCACTTTACCTTGAAATAACTTTTAATCCTGGTTGGGCTCGGCGACTTTTGAGACTAATTAAAAGCAGAGAACATCCTTGTTAAGTTGCCCACACATCACATCCAGGGACAGAAGGTTAATTGCTTTAGCGAGTTGTTTTATTTCAGTCACTGGGAGCCAGCTTTTGTGAATTGAATATTAATTCTGTTTTGCTGCCTTCAGCCTCTGACCTCTGACTTTTGCGGGCTATTTGTGATTGGAGCTCTCGGTGAGGCCGAATAGATGTGAGAAGACTTGAGAGGAATGAGAGAGCAGGTTGCTGTTGTTCTTCAACACTTTGTGTAGGTGCGAAAATCCTCCTGCGCCCATTTTAAGTCCCAGCATGCCCATTTCAGGCATTCTTTAGGCGCAAAATACTCATTTGTTTCCATTTTTAAACATTTTTAAATTTTGAAACTCCTTCCTAACAGGACAAGACTTTGTTTTATTGTGATTTTTGTTGCAGGTTCTGATTCTTTAGGTCCTAATCTTTCCAAAAAAGTGTCTTATTGACGCTCCAGGAGGCTTTTTTGGGGAATCTGGCTCATATCATGCTGGATGTCCATAGTTACGATCAAAATATCTTTTAAATATCTTTTTCCAAGACTTTGCTGAACAAATACACACAATAAACACAAGTATTGGAATTAATTTGGAGTTCCTACGACGACTCAAACAGGGAAAAGGAAGTCTGGAGACAAAAATGGGTTAAGACAGATCGGTTGTGATCAACATTCATCAGTTAAAGATAAAACATAGTTGAATTGGAACGTATTATTCTCTTTTTAAGTTTCTATCTACTGATTATCTATTTGAACAGGTCGATGTGTTTTTTTTCTCATGCAGAAGTTCTTCTCTTGTATATAATGTAGTTTGGACTCATCACAGTCAGTATTTTGGGTTCATGTCCTGAGAATCATAACCGTAAACGGCTCGGGGGGGACAGGTGCCGGGATGAGGCCTAATAAAGGCCCTCAGCTGATGCTGATCGCTTCCCTCAATAGAAAAGGAGCAGTAGGAAAGACACTGAGGCCACCGGGTGACTGCTGCCAGACGGGCTGCGAGAGTTTGTGCCACTCAAAGACGCATGTATAAACTCTAGTGATTGTCAAAGCTTAGAAGCAGCCTGACAGCGCTGGACGTGGCCGGTTAGCTTGGACTCTACTTTGTTGTATTTGCTCCACTGAATCTGCCCCCGAACATCTGTGTCTCACCTCCAACTGTCTTTGCTTCCTGCCTTTGCAAAGACAGACGGGTTGCAGAGTCGGGTGATAATTCTTTCTGTTTACCTTGAACATATGACACTTGATCTGTTAGTGTGAGAATATTGATTAGTGCAGTTTTTAGACTTTAGACTTGCAACTGCAAGAGTCTTTCTTTCTTCCCACACTGGGTGAAAATATTGGAGACTGAAGTTGTAATAAAAACAAATTGAGAGTATGAGTGTACAGAGATGGTTTGGTCAGTAGTTTCCAGTGAAACTTTGACGTGGTGGCACTGCAGCATGGCGGCGTGGAACGTCCCCTTGTGATGCTCGTCATGTGCAAACACTGTCCTCCATGCAGAGAAAACATCTGTGAAAAGGCTCTGATACCAAAGCTCTTTTAGAAATGTCTGAATTCATTTCGGAAACACAGGAAGATGAACTGCAACAGCAAAAAAAAATGGACACGATAATGATCACCTAACTCCTGAGATCAAATCCCTCAGCGTGAAAGAACCTCTTGGCGCGTTATCCCTCCAGGTTCATAACTTTCTTGGCCTCGTGTTGTCTCACCTGCTCCCATCAGCTGCTCTCCTCTGGCCGAGCCATCGCTCACGAAGTGCAGCGACCCCACGGCCGCCTGCAACCCGGATCGATGAGTCTTATTTATTGTGTTTGACTTCACATCCTCGCTCCCAGCCGGCCTCTCCATGCTGCTTGGGTGGCTTCTTTTTCCAACTCTTTTACTCTCCACGATAAAGTAAACCTCAGGGAGGATTTGCTGCGCCTCTCCGGGCCGGTCGGTGACTGCAGCTCTGCGTTCCTTCCCTCGTCCGTCAGCGTCCACTCCGCAGTGAGTGACAGCGACAGAGTTCAGTAATAAGCTCCAGAGCCCCGGCGGCCCCTCGGCAGCAAACACAGCTGAAGGCGAGTCGTCCCGCGAGTGACAGCCGGCCCTCGCCGAGCCGCCGGGGAGACGATCCTGGAGACGGCTGAGAGGCGACAGCGCGGCTTCATGCCGCGTCAGCGCTCTGAGACGTCGCAGACGAGACGGTTTCACCACACACACTGACGCCCGTCAGGTGATCAGTTTCAAATCCCTCAAAACACTTTTCTCTGAAACTCAAGGACTGACGTGATGCTTTAAAGACTGTTTTTGTTTTGCCTACTTTTGGCAACTTTAACACGTACAATGTACATATTATCACCATATAAAGTTGACGACACAATCACCAATAGTCCAATAGTTTAATGTCCATTTATTTGGTCTCCATCAAACGTCCCTTCACAGGATGAACTCCCGCTGGTCTTTGACCCTTGTCGGGTGCTGCAGTGAGTTTGTTGGAGATTAGTTGCAGCAATGAGGTTGCTGATGCTGAACCAAATGAAGATTTACAGGTTGTGAAACCAAAACAAAGCGCTTAAAAGAGATAAAAAATACATCGCACTCAGTCGAGTCATTTATTGTTCATATTTAAATAGTGAGATGTAATATTTAGAAAATGTGTAGCTAACTTGAAAATGATATTTCATGTAAATGTCATTGATGAAATCAGGTTAAACCAGATATTCACAGCATCCTCATTGTCCTGCAACGCTTGTGACGTTTTACTGATGGAGTTGCAGACGAGGAGCTGAACCTTCAGCGCTGCAGTGGCGCCTCAGCCTCCACACGGCGTGCAGCTCAGAAACCTTGAGGAGAGATTAGATGGATTTATGGCAGCACATAACTCATCCGGCTCACATAACCTTTGTTGTAGGAACAATGATTAATATTTCATGCTATTTTGAAGCATTTCATGACACATTCACCGCGTCGTTTTAGCTTCAAGGCAGCAGATGGAGGATTTCTTATATTGTTTTTGTCTTTTTTATATTTATCTTTTGCTTATTGTACACAAGTACGAAGAGCAAAGTGAAACCGGCGTCTAATTCCATGTATGCAAATTTAATTTAACTCATTGTGCAATACTTTAATACACATTTTACTTATTGTGCAATACTTTAATACACATTTGACTTATTGTGCAATACTTTAATACACATTTGACTTATTGTGCAATACTTTTATACACATTTTATTTATTGTGCAATACTTTTACACACATTTTACTTATTGTGCAATACTTTAATACACATTTTTACTTATTGTGCAATACTTTAATACACATTTTTACTTATTGTGCAATACTTTAATACACATTTTACTTATTGTGCAATACTTTAATACACATTTTACTTATTGTGCAATACTTTAATACACATTTTACTTATTGTGCAATACTTTTATACACATTTTTACTTATTGTGCAATACTTTAATACACATTTTACTTATTGTGCAATACTTTTATACACATTTTTACTTATTGTGCAATACTTTAATACACATTTGACTTATTGTGCAATACTTTAATACACATTTTACTTATTGTGCAATACTTTAATACACATTTTACTCATTGTGCAATACTTTTATACACATTTTACTCATTGTGCAATACTTTTATACACATTTTACTTATTGCGCAATACTTTAATACACATTTTACTCATTGTGCAATACTTTTATACACATTTTACTTATTGCGCAATACTTTTATACACACTTATTTTGTTTTATTCCATCTGTATATTTAAAATTCTTTCTGTTTAATTTTTAAATTTAGATTTATGACTGTTCTACTGTTTATATTGATCTTTATCTATATTTACAGTGAGCAGTGCTGCTGTAATCCTGTAATTTCCCCACTGAGGGACTAACAAAAGGATTATCTTATCTTAACTTATGTGATCTACATGGCCATTAAAGCTGATTCTGATCCAGGACGCGGTCACACCTCACGCCTCGGCCCGTTCACGCCGCTCGGCTTCAGCCAATCAGCTCGTAGCTCCGTCGCTACGAGCTAAACACTCAACTCGTCTGGACTGTTTGCTTCCTGGCTCCTCGATGGTGGAACGAGCTCCTCGTTGACATCACAAAGTCTCCACATCTTCCGCCGTGAACTTAAAAACACCGGCGACGCCTCGAGTAAGGAAAGCAGCACTTTAGGAGCACTTAAATGTCTCTCACTGAACACTTTGTAGTTTGGCTTTCTAGAAGAAATTCTACTTTCTTGATTTTGTGAGTGGAGTTTGTCCTCGCGGTTGAATGCACTTATTGAAAGTCACGCTGGATAAAAGCGTCAGCTAAATGAAATGTAATGCACGGCACATTACATTGAGACTCCAATGTCTTTTAGAAAAATAAACATTTACTTTTTCTGCCGTCGGCCAAGCAGCAGCTGGCCTGAGGAAGAAAATGAGCAACTGATAAAAGTGTCAAGTCTTCAGTTCCAGACCATCCTCCCTATTTCCAGGAATGTATCACAGCAAACCTGCTTTTCTTTCCCTAATGAGGGGGAATGGGCTCTCTGTCATGTTGGATGTTACTGAGAATAAAGGCTGAAAGCCGCAGTGGGAGCAGGTGGAGCTGGAGGAGCTTTTTAATGTCCTGAGGTATGCAGCGCCTCAAGCTTTGCCTCCAGAAAAACAACAACCGCCACCAAAACACACAAGCAAACTGTCTTTCATCACATGCACCCTGAAGCAGCAGAGGAGAGCAGAGGATGTGACGTCATGGAGGATGGAGGATGCGTCACAGTGGTGCTGCATGCTAACCCGCATCACTACACTCAGTTTAGTGCTCATTTGAATTAATGAATGACTTGGATTGAACTGTAATACAATGACCTATTTCACTCTGAGGCGAATGAGATAAGATAAAATAACACAATGATAAGAAAGACTTTACAACGGGTTGTTCAGAGGGACGAACCAACAGGGTTTCATCACCGGCTTCGTGTCACTTCGGTTCAGGTAATAAAACTATAGTGAGAATAAAGAAAAAGTATATTTTTGACAACGTGGGAATGTGAACTGCCCGGTTTGTGACTGCTGCGGCTTGTTTAGGATTAAATACGACTGCCTCTTTGCTTCATTACATTATTATTGCAACAAATACAAAGTGAGTCAGAGCTCCCGTGCTGGTTATTGTGACGTTTCACTGTTATTGTTGCAATAAAAGTGCAGAAGTTATTCTTATATTGTCAACTTTGGCTTGGTTACCGATCAGCTTCAGGTGCATCTCTCCACCTTCTTCTAAACTCCAAACCACTTTTAAATATTCATGATCTGTGTGCAAACTGTAAAATGTCTTATTCTTTTCCGCTGCATACAAGACGCAACATGTAGAAGATATAAAAGATTCAGAATAGACATCTGGCACAGAGCGAAAGTGGGAAATTAGAATTCAGTGATAAGTTATGTCAGAAATATAACGGAAAAAATAGTATTTTTCACAGGCAGTTTTTATTTAAGTTGTATCATTCCTAAGAGCGCATCTTTACTTGTTTTCCTCCATCCTTCTCTACAAGTGTAATACCCCATAAAGGATGGCTTCATTTCTACCCCTATTGTTCATGTGTGTGTCTGCGCTGAAAGCATGAACACACCTAGTGTGAGTTGTTGTGAGTCCACACGGCGCTGGATTAAACTCACAAAGCACAAGTGCTATTCAGAGCTCAAGTACTTCCTGCTTTGGCTTTGAGAAGACTTTTCTGAGCTCGTGGATTTCTATATATCCTCCTATATTTATTATTCTGACTCACGAGTGGCCTCATGTTTTGTGCAAAGTGTAATCAATCTCATGTAAGCAGGGTCGGGATGAGCAGTGAAATAGTTTCATTACATTGTCAAAGACGTAACACAATGTGTTTGTGCATCCAGTAAGCTGTGTGAGCTCTACAGACGCAGCTGTAGATACCTGGGTGTGTCTGTGTTTGAGTGATGGTGTTTTCAGACAGAAAGCAAAAGGAGTCGCCTGAATTTGGCCTCTGGAGCGTCTGTGCGATCGCGCGTAGAGACTTCTGATTCATAGAGAAACGCTTGATTTAACAAACGCAGCTGGTTCTATCTGGACAAGGACTCGCGAGCCTCATATTGTCTGTAAGTGGACTCGTTAATTAGTGACGAATTTATATGGAAAACAGCATATTGCAAGGCTTTATGGCAAATTGTTTGTTATTAGTGTGATTAAATGCTAAAAAAAAGCTAGTTTTCATTTTAAACTTTCCTTTTCGCACACCTTTCATTTACTATGATACTACCACAAGCAGTATTTCATCATCATCATCATCATCATCAATCATTTTGTGTTCGCTACGGTTAAAAAAACAACTAGTTAAGTAAACTGGATCCTGGATCTGCTGGAGTTCTTTGAATAGATATTTCCCCAGAGGACTGGATAGGTTGTGAATGTCTTTTCTAGTCTTTTCTACTCTTAAAGCTTCATATTCAGCCCGAGCGCATGTACAGCTTCTTTATCCGGTCCATCTGTGACTGTTCACATCTTTACATGAGGTTCCTTATCGCGGCATGTGGATCATTTATCCTGAAGGCCTCATGACGGGCAGCACGATAACATCTCGGCACACACAACCACGGCATGGAGCGTGAACCGATGGACCTTCAGGTGAAGGCAAAGTGCAAAGTACACAGCGATACTGTTCCCATATTCATTTGCGACATTGTTGATAAGAGCGGTTTGACCTTTCTGCTCACTCACGGCTCCTTCAGTCGGATCTTTCTGTCCTCTTTTTATCTCAATATATTCCTCCTTCAGCTTTAAATCCCTTGAGTCGGCGCCATAATGAGAGCATACACACAACAGATGTTGTGGACCAGCTCCGCTGCCAGAACATGCCTCCATACATGAAGAGATTAATTACGGGATTATGAATGCACCTTTACCAGATGTTTTACAAGCACGGAGCCGCTCAAACAACATTAGCGGCCACATTATCTCATCCTACTTAACCTCAATGATGACGTGAGTTCTCTCGTCTGCATGATCTGAAAGGGAAATGGAAACAAAACCAATTTAAATTGATCGGCATTCCTTCGCTCTGCACGACTGATGAGATCAAAACCCTTTAAAGATGGATTCACCTGAAGAGGAAGTCATGCTTTGACGCATTCAAACATAGTTTTACCCCCAAACTAACGCAACATTAGACAAAATCAACACAATGACATTATTGCGACGTTCAGCAAATGTTGACAGAACCGGCAACAGAGTTGTTCTGCGTTCAAGAACATCTGTGCATGTTCAACAGCATCCTGTTGAGATAAGGAACCAGATCAGCCTCCAGCAGGAAGTCTCCTTAAAGTAATTAGAATTATTAGGATTATCATTCCTCTGTGACTTACTCAAAGTATTACTCAAGCGCTTCAATGGCTGAAGATCTTCTGCCTCTTCTTTCTCTTTCAGCCTCTCTGACTCATAAATGTCTTCAGACTGTCCGGTCTGAGAAATAATGAATCATAAGCAGCCGTTAATAGCAGAAGAAAACCTCATTTTACCTTCTTTTTGCAATCAGGCTTCATGGTTTCATTTGACAGCACGATACGTGCCAACAAAGTGTAAAAGAATTAACAGAAATTGTTTAACTATTTAAAATAAAGGATGTTTTTCCGTGATCGGCCTACACGGATCTGTGTGAGCGAGTTAAACCCGCCCATCTGGCAGCTCAAAAACTCATTATAATGCAGAAGATATGCCAAAACTCCAATCTGCAGAAAGCTCCTTTGTACTCTCTGTGGGTGTGAATCATCCACGGCGCCTCTCTCCTGATAGTGTGTGTGTGTGTGTGTGTGGGTTGAAGGGATATTTGTACTCGTTGTCACAAGCTTTGATGATGTTTGCCTTCATCACAGGTTTATTATCCACAGGACAGTCTTCCAGCACAACTTCCTCCACCGTCTGAGGAGAAACTCTAAGCAGCTCGATAAGACGGCTGCTCCATTATTTACTTTATTTATTATTTATTTAGTCTCTCTCTCACTTTGCTTTGCCTCACCGGTGCAGAGGGGCTTTGTATGAATGTACGGCTTCAACACTGAAGTACATTTAGTCTAATATTAGGTAATTAGCCCCAGAACAATATGTCATTGTGTTGCTTTGTCTGAGTTGTGTAGCTCCATGCTGCTCACTGACGTTAATGAAGGTGGGCGTGTCTTAACGAAAAGGGGCGTGTCTTATTGAAGGCAGGCGTGTCTTATTGGAGGTGAGTGTGGCTTAATAAATATGGGTGTGTCTCATTGAAGGTGGGCGTGTCTTCCTGCTCCAATCACAGTTTTTCTCTACAGGTACGTGTTCAGGTGATTTTTACCCGATCATGTGACTATTTTTTCAGTTTTTAACGTCATAGTTTCAAGATCTAAATCACAGTTCAGGTCATACTTCGGGTAAAATATTTAATTTGAGTGCAATATCCATTACGTTTAAGTGTGTTTATACACATTTTCATTCAATCTGTATATTTAATATCCTTCTTACTGTTATTATATTTTTTTTATTTTGTTTCATTACCATTCTACTGTTTATTTATATTACTTGATTTTTTATCTTTATTTACTTGTGAGCAATGCTGCTGTAATCCTGTCATCTCCCCACTGAGGGACTAATAAAGGATTATTTTATCTTATCTTATCTGATATATACACACAAAATACTTTTCTTCCTCAAATCATACGACGGTCTTGTGGGCTACTGATGTAAATAATTATCTTCTGAGGGTGGAATCAGTTTCATTATTACACAACAAACAAGGAAGGAAGCTGCTTCCTTAACTTCCTCGTGCACATTGTCATGATTTCATGGCATCTTCTTCTTCTCCTTCATTTACACTTTTCACAATGTTAAAGATTCGTGATATGTTTTAAATCAATATGCAATCAAGACGGTCTTCGGCTGCCGACGAGATCCAGCCGCCAGACATGCGGCGTCTATAAATACTGGAGGAAAAACTTCTCTTCTCTTGATTATTCAATTTTAAATCGAGGGAGCCGTTTCCAATCACGGAACTGAAGGGCACCGCCGATGTGCAGATGCCCTCTGTTGGAAAAGTCTCTCCCTCAGTTATGAAAGACGCTTTGCATTCACAAAGCGCTGCTGAAAGAGAAGGAAGTGCAGCTGGTGGTTCAGGAACAGCAACGGTGTCGATGCAGCGACGGCAGCAAAGTTTAAAGTGATGATTTTGGCTCGTGCTGTTGAATATCTACGCCATGACGCTACTGTGTCGTAATCAGCTTCAGTTTGAGGAGCGATTCATCCGTTTTGGAGACGTTGTGTTAAATTGGTCGTGTCGTCGGCACTCAGAGAGGTCAATTGCTTTTTTGTTGTTGCTGTTTTAATGTTCTACGTTGTGTCTTTACTTCAATTTCGTCGTGTTCTTTTCATGAGTTCTCGGACAGAAAGGCCCAAATAAAGACAACGCTGAGTGTCTCCATTGATGTGTGATGAATCTAACTCCTCTGCACAGTGACTGTGTGACTTCTGTTGTCGTGCAATGTGCGGCAATGCATGGATTGTTAAAGGATGCACTTACAACAAGCTTTTTCCAAGTGGACATTTCTCTATGAGCAGCTGAAGCTCGGTTGTGAGTGAGTTCAGCCAGTGAAAGCTTTCAGTGTTCAGCAGCAGGAAATGATGGTTTACATTGTCGGTGATGTGATGCAGCTCTCGTGTGGCGGTCAGAGAGAGTAACAGTGAGATTACCTCGTGACACTGCGTTACAGGTGTGAATCTTTTCCTGTGAATCCTCCGAGGGAATGAAGGAACCGGGCCACTAACGATGAAAACTGTCAAATCTTAACTGCAGTGAGACGTTTGCAGGATTTCAACTTCTTGAACGACTGCAGCTGACAAAATGCAGAACATAAAACGTATCAAAAGTGTGTTTTAATTTCATGAAAGCCTTCAGGATTATCACTTTCCCCCCTTTCGAAGTGTAAGGATCCACTTCTATCGCGGACCTCCACGTCTGCGTGTGACGTCGAGGTTCATAAAGACTTTCCGTCTGTTTTCTCGTCTCAGCGCGTTAAGCGATGCTAAACGTGTTTTACTTGAAACGACGGCGCTCCTCGCCCCGCTCTCCTGCAGCATGCAGCGCACCGTCCAACTAAGACGCTCAATCTCACACTCCAATTACATCAAAGACAGACAGCTAATAGTTCCAACAATCTGGGTTAATTGCTTTCTAATTAGCAGACAGTTATACTTCCTCTCTCGGCCGCGAGACAGCGACTCTGTCTGGTGAGGCCGTGAGCTTCCACTGAGGTATTTAGCATGTCAAGAGTTGAATTATAATAACAGTGCAGCTTTATCAACAACATACGAGTGCTTCACACATACACAAGAGTGAACACACACACACACACGTTCACGTTTCGGCTGCACACCGTTCTCTTTACTGATCTGTGCTGACTCAGTGGCAATTTTCCAGATGAGCGCTTAGACTGTGATCAATGAGCCGGCGTGACGGGTGAAAACAAATTGAACAGAAAGCCACACATCCATCCTGAAGAGAGATGCTGCCGGTTCATCCCTGACGCGTCGCCTCGGTCAGAGCGAGGCCCATAATGAAGACAACCTTGTTGGCTAATCAGTAACACGCGGCGTCGTCACTCAAAGGGACATTTTTTTTGGTTTATTTAAAGTTTGATCTCTGTAAGTTTGAATCGACATAAACAACTGACAAAATGCATCTTTGTTTTATTAAAACTGGAGCTGTGACGTGTGTGATGTTGACAATATCTTCATTAGGAGAGTTAGTGTCTCTTAAGAGGGTGAAAGGATGACTTTTTCTGCTCATTCATTCATTCACTCACACAGCGATGGCAGCCGGCCGTGCAGTGCAATACTGTTATATCTTTTATATAGTGTGCCTTATTTTTTATTTTACCTTAAGTTTATTGTAATTGTGTGTTAGGACTGAATAAAATAGTTTTTTCATTGTATTGTTATCTGCTTGAATCTTTAATTCTAGCATTTCTTGTCGTCTCAAAAGTCTGTGATGGGAAAAAAAACATTTGTTTCTTAAAAAAAAACAAGGTGAAGTGATTCCAGCATGTTGAAGTGCACTCTTGTTTACATGTCAACAAACAGGACACAACCTCTTATTCTGTGAATACAGCTCATAACTCTTCCCTCGACAGTCTTTATTATAAATAAATATGTCTGTCTGTTGTTAGTCGGCATGAAGCGATGTCTCGATCCTTTTGTAAATGATGTACAGCCGTTCGGTCGCAGCGTAAATACACTGCAGGGGAACGAATGGACGACGGTGTGTTCAGTGCTTCCACGTGACTCACAGAGGTCGTCCTGTTGTCCTGGAGGTCAACGCACTGAGTTTCACTCTGCTGGATCAGTGGCACACACAGCTGAGGTACTCAAAGGTGTGACGCAGGTAACTGATGGTCACATTTTGGAGCAGCTGCAGGTTCGTTAGATTGCTGATTTCAACCAGCGCTGGGTCATTTTTTTGCAATAATCATCCCTCCAGCTGCAGGTCTACTTCTAAAAGCCTCTCTAAAAACTAAACACTACATGGGCTGCAGGTGAAAACTCTCATATTTTAGAGCAAAACCTTGGTTCTTCTTGTATGACTTTCCCACAGGAATAGTGTAACATCCTGGAAGACATAGTAATCAGTTACTTGCCTTGGATGAGTAGATTAACACCCCTCTCATCAGAGTGGTTTTCATTTTCTCAGCAATAAGAGTATTTCACAAAATATCCCTCATCCCGCATTCCCATAACTCTTTGCATGGATTTACACATTTCTCTTTTCATCCTTTGTGTCTCTGACTTCCCCCTCAGGTCTCATCGTGGGGTCGTTGATGGTGTGCTGGCTTCCCAACCAGATCCGTCGTCTCATGATGGCCGCCGTGCCCAAGTCCCACTGGACCGTCTCCTTCTTCCACCACTACGTCACGCTGCATCCTGTGGCCGACTCCTTCTTCTACCTGAGCTCCGTCCTCAACCCGTTCCTCTACAACCTCTCCTCCAGGCAGTTCAGGGAGGTTTTCGTTCAGGTGCTGCGGTGCCGCCTCACCATCGAACACATCAACAAGCGCACGGTGCGAAACTCCAAAGCCGCCTCCGCGCGCTCCCTGCAGCCGCTGCTGATGAAGTCGCTGCGTCGCAGCAAAGCCGCCCGACCCACGCTGGCTCACGAGAAAACTCCTCCCACCTTCACAACCTTTCACAGCCAAAGCGACTCCGGAGTGGCTTCGATTACAGCTTCCCTCAGCCAGACCGGAGAGTCCGACACCGTTCCCAGAACAAAGACAGACGTACCATCAGAAAGTGAAGTGTAGCGTGCTGCACAGTTTAATGCAAAACAATGAAGAGTACAATGAAAGCTGCTTGTGCTGTGCCTTCAGAAACACATGTAGAGATATTCCCAACACACAGAAAACACAACACATGTCAAGTCACACATTTCATGAACAGATCACACTCGGCTGACGGTTTAGCACGATAGCAAGCTCCACGGGACTCCGAGTCAGAAAATGATGAATGCAAAAGGTGAAATATTGAGTTCAGCATGTTGAAGGTAAAGGTACCCAGCATCCAGTGTGGGTCCTTGTCGAGCGAGCGTACTAAACCAGGACACTTGTACACTCACAAGTATGCGGGCGACACGTTGTGCGTTCCCGCTGACGGCTGAGGATTGAACGATTCGAGCTTAGTGGCCGAGAGTACTTTCCCCCACATTCATTACTCATTATTAGCATGTTAGCCTTTAGCTCCCTCAAATGTGAGAAGTCAGAGCAGTAAACAAGTGATTCGTTTTGAGCATGAAGTTATTAGACTCAATGCATCAAACGACCAGCAAGTAACCAAGAACACTTTGTCGGTGTCAGACAACCTTCTGTGGTTTTCTATGCATTGAATGTCCTGATAATATAAGACAAAATGTCCTGATGCTAATCCTCTGTTACGAGGACGGACATCATCACTTCATTAGTAGTTGTATCGTTGCTGTTGTCGGAGAATTCATTTATTATACACTCAAGAGTATCAGTAGGAAAAGTTCTCCAAATTAGACATCAAAATGCGTTGTTTGCATGTGATGAATATATCTGGAATAACACGCTGAAGCAGGACAGCAGCCTTCCGACCGAAATGATTGAGAAACCGATGCTTTTGGTAGAAAATGGGAAAAGAACAGCGATCTCCTGCGTTAAAAGACTGGTTCAGGACCCACAGGAGGTTTTATTATAGCCTATAAATGTCTGCACTACACTTTTGACTTGCAGGAAGGAGCCTGAACGCATCGTAGTTGTCGCCTTAACATTGAATCTAATGACGGACGCGTGTAAATTCATTTTTTTCTTACTCATAAGAGCAATAAAACAAGAGCGGCATATAAAAGTCTGTTGTTACATTTATGAGGGAAAATGTAAATAATGAGATTTTATTTGGTCATTTAAAGAAGAAGATTTTTTTTTCAATAACATATGTTTTTAAAACCTATTCAAGGTAACAGATAAAGCGGACATGGTCAGGTACATTCATTCATGCAAAAAATGTGATTCTTCTCACTATTTAAGGCCTTTTTGTAAGTTGGGTCATAATTGTTTGGCATTTAAAAAAAAAAAACCTGACTCGCTTGTTCGCTGTGTCACTTTTGTGTAAATATGTGATGGTTTGGGGCGTTTGTCTGAGAGCATCACATGAACCTGGTCGTCATCCAGGAACCGTTCGGTCATCAGTTCTCTGAATGCGTTCGTGGAGAGGTCGGAGCGGCGTGAAGTCCTGTGGCTTCGTGCGCTCGCTGACGGCCGGCGGCACTGAAGCCACGAGATGCTTCGCAATGCATCAGCCAAGATGAGGCAGAAGAGGACACAGAGCTGGTGTTGAACACAGACGTTGGCCATGCAGAGCTCAAGATATTGGCTTTAAAAATGCATCCGACATGTTTGTCCGAACTCCACATGAGCTTCAGGAACCGACAACTCCACCGCTGCACAAGCAGTATTACACTCTGATGGACAGCACCGACAACCTGCGTGTTCAGCGCATGATATTACGTCTTGTCATGACATGTTTGACTAATAATAATCTCTGACAAGGTGTGCATACTGACACACAACATGTCCCCTGATCGTAGGGAACGAGCAGAGCTTCAAACCTTGAATGTCTCGAAGCTCAACGCAAACGATTCTAATCATCATAGATGCAAAGAATGTGTGGTAAATAGTTTGAAAAATGTTTCTGTGTTTCAACATGCTCCCGCAGCTCTACGTACAAGTGATCCGACAGAACGGGTTGTTACTGAACGAGAGGAGGAAAGTTTCAGGAGCAAACTTCCTCTCCACTGACATGATGATGATGTGTCTGTGAGGCGCTTCAGGGCAGCAGGTGGCTTAAACATAATGACTAGCACGAGGGATTTTCTTCACCCGATACCATTTTCCTGACTGCACCGAATCATTAAACGGCATCACTGTCACACATTGTCTTTTTCTCTTTCGTCAATACAACCGAATCCGTGATCGTCCCAGGTAAAGGTATTGATCTGGAACAAATCACGGCGTTATGTATTCTGTAAAGCTTTTCCTCCGGCTCAGAGAATAAAGAATGAATCTGAACTCACTATCTTTTTCCTGCAGTACGTCTTATTTGACCTTGTAGTGAAAGTAAACAACAGACAGATGCAGCGAATGAGCCACCTGCTGCACAACAACACAGCCAGGAGCTGATCCACGTCCTCCCGCTCACCTTACCAGCGTGCCCTTGTGGCTGCACCACGACCACGTTTGAGACATGAGATGATGAAATGAAAAAAAAAAAAGACCTCTGCGACAGAATGGGAGTCCAGAGAACGAGTACTGTACAATCTTTCCCGTGCTCAAGGAACATACATGTCACAGTGCGTGTTCTGCGCTGTCGCAGCGATAGTTCATGTTGTCCAAACGCATGTCGGTGTCTGTCAGCACAGTGTGGGCGACAGGAGCAGGAGAACACTGAGGGAAACCACGGGGAGCTGCAGGGTAATGGCCGCCGACGCCTGGGGTCGTTTCTTGGGTCCGTTGCACAGCGGCGTGTTGCAGCAGGTGATGCACACCGAGTTCAGCTTGCCGGTGCAGAACTGCTGGTAGCCGGACGAGGCGATGAGGCAGGCTCCCGACGAGGCGCAGGACTTGCGGTAGTGTATCCCTGAAATAGGGATAGACATGTATTAGGCTGGTAATGAGAGGATTAGAGGGTGTGAGTGTGTGTGTGTGTGTGTGAGAGTGGGAACAAAGACTGAAACTGTGAGATGGAGGATGTAATTAGGGTTTAAATAGCATGTATTCTTTCATCAAGAGGGACCCAACTTAAAGGGAAACGTCTCTGGATAATTGGGCTAATGTTCCTTTAGCAGTCACTTAGCTTGACTCTGTGTCTCCACGAGGTTTTGCATAAAATTGCCAGAGTGTCTCGAATAATTAGTCGGCGAATGAGGAAAACAGCCCTTCATGCTTTTCAGCAGCAGCGCTCCCAGAGGGTGCCTCTTCTCTTCTCACCGTGTCTGCACATATCCAGAGGAGCTTTAAAGGAAAAAACTTTTGGGGAACCAACAATGCTAACGAGCAGCCCTGGGGATTTGTCGGTGTAGTTAGTTTTAGCCGGCCGCTCGATCCTTTTAGCAAACGATCAGTGTGATTCCTTCAACGCGCTGATTCAGCACAAAAAGCGGCCGACAAGCGCGGACTTGTGCCGACGCCAAGTACAAACCAGAGCTGCAGACGAGCTGCTGACAGAAAGCACAGGTGGACCAGGTGACATTAACAATGGCAGTTATTCTGTCTCATTCAGGTGTGAGTTGGCTGGAGCGATGCGGCACTCGGTGTCACCAAACTGCTGGCGCACCTGAATGCAACGCAGCCGTCACTGCTGTCAGGACACTGGCGCTTCTCCCAAATGTCAAAATGTTGCACTGGGAACTTTTCAAGGTGGACGTTTTGACATCGGCGAGAGAAAAACAGGTGACATAAACGACACTAATGAGTCCAACGCCGCGTGCCGGCTCCAGGGTTCTGGTGGTGAACACGCCGGCTCGCTGCTCACGAGTCAGAACTAACTTTTTGCTCCCGGTGACAAGTCAAAATGTCTGCCCTGTGAACACGGTCATTCTCATACTGAACCGTCAGAAATGGTCAATTCTGGTGTTGGGACGTTAAACAGGTTTACTAATTAGATAATAAGAAATTGGATGTCCGGTCAGGGGTCATATGGGAGCTCTTGTAATCGCTGAAAGCGTCACACTTCATTCTTTGTCATAGCCCTGGTGGCAGTTGAAGTGTCAACAATACTTGAACGAACATTTAAAGGGCGAGAGATGCTGAAACGTCTCCTGAAGCGTTTCAGTTGATTCATTGAGGCTGAAAGCATTCAAAGTGTAAAAACTGAAAGCAGATGAAGTGGCAGTTGACGTTGAAGCGGCAGAGATAGCTGAAGTGTCAACGAAGTGTTAAAGAGCTGAAGAGAGAGTTGTGATGTCATCACACCTTCACCCGCTTTTAACATCCTGCATGATACACACAAAACTAATGTGATATAACTATATAACATCTAATATAACTATGAACTAATATAATGATATAACTATATAACATATAATATAACTATGAACTCCTATAATCATGAGCTTAGTGATCGTTTGAGGTGAGAAAAGACAAATCCGTCTTCCCTGTCAGTGACTCATTCTACTTCTTCTGCACCTCATTTTGTGTTATCGGCTCTCGCTGTTTTCCAATTAGTGCTGGAGATAAAAATCCAACAGATTATGGAGCCATTTACGACCGCGGGATTTTCTTACAATGGACATTTGTTTTGTTTCGAGCAGGAAATGACAAGAGATGCTGGGAAGTGTGACGGCTCCAATGAGAGCTGTGAACACAGCGGCAGGTTTCATGCTGCAGGCTGTAAGACTTCCAGCGTCCTCGCAGCACAACGTTTCCACTGGATTACTCAACACCTCCTGGGACCGCCGGTGATCTTTGCAGTATATAAAACATGGGATAACGCACAATTTAAATGAACACGTGGCCCTTTGGGTCCTGTAACTGTTGCACTCAAGTGGAGTGACACATGACAAGGGTTTCTGGAAGTTTATGTGCTCGTATTAATAATTTATTTTGAACTAAAAGGTCAGTTAACGTTTCCCTCCACTAATCTCACAAACAACTTGTTCCAACAAGCTTCTCAAGTAAATGCATGCGTCATATTTTGCACAATGTTCACAACTGTTTAATTCAGTGGACTTCATTGGGATGCCGATTATAACTTGTACTCACGGACTTACTTCCTACAGAGTTGTGTTGGCGTCAGGAGGGAAAACTTCTCATGCTAAAGCGTTAGCGTCATCACGGCGCAGAGATTCCCCTTCTTCAAGCCACGAATGACGAATGGCGTTCAGTTCCAGCTCCATTCACGGGCCGCTTGACTTAAGTGCTGCTTGTGACGGCGTCCATCACAGGCTTGTGTTGGGTGAAGACGCCTCGTCTTTCTGATTGTCTGATCACAATCATATGTTTTGAATGCAGATGGTGATACATAATTCCAGCCTGACCTCTGATTTTGGAGGTCTGTGTCTGTATGTCGACACAGTATGATTCAAAGCCTTGATTGCTCCCTGAACTCACGTTCTGGATGATTAGACCTCTGCTTCTTTGCATATATCACACACAGTTAAAATAAAATAAGTTTCCTTTCCTGTGTATTGACACACATTAAATTACAGCCTTAATTGGCTTAAACAATTAGAAGATTTCTTAAAAGTAAAAGTTTTGTCCAATAGGTTTAACAAAAAAGTGACTTCAGTGACTACTTTCCAAAGTACTCTTCCAAAGCGCGTCGATAACGATGGACCGCCAACCTGAAATATCACAGAAACATCCAATAAAACCAATAAACTGCAGCTGTCCCGGCAGATAAATGTGCCAAGACAATGCAGCACTTTAAACACGATGATAAAACTGTGAGAGGGAGCTCACGTGAGCAACTCTGTGCTCTTATACAACAGAACAGCATCTTTATTTGGAGATATATATATATATATATATATATATATATATATATATATATATATATATATATATATATATATATATATATATATATATATATATAAATGAAATCCCCACATATATATATATATATATGTTTATGGTCTCATATTTGATTCTTTACCATGTCGGTATTGCCAAGAGAACCGCTCTAACTCAATACAAACACACACAACCACCACCCTGGTACTTGGTGCTCATATTTCTCATACCAACTATGAGCATTGAGAATATTTGCAGCGACTTATTTGTCGAGCAAATATCACCAAGATGGATTTCAGACAGAACAACCGGAAAACACTTCCTAACGTTTGGAGTGCTTAGGTGGGGATTTCATTTAATTTCTGCGTGGGGATTCTAAGATTTAGCACTTTAATCTATCTTCTGCTGTCGAGTTAATTTACGGGAGAAAGGGTGAGATTTCTTATCAACTTCGGAGCGCTGCGAGAAATTTGGTCTAATGAGAATCCGCACGGTCGGCTGCACAGCGAAGAGTAAGCAGTCCGATGTGCCAGAGAGTCTGGAGGACCTCTGATTGCTTCTAAATGAGATTCCACCCAAATAAATCAAAAGACACTAGTTGTACTTCTGTGCTTTTAATAAAAAGGCAAGGAATAGGATAAGCATGTGGTTCCTAATAGTTATGTAGAGTTGGTTAAGGCCATATTTGTAGAAATCATAATCGGATATTGTGTGCAACAGTGACTGGACACAACCATGGACGTGCATCACTCGGCTCTTTTGGCTTTCATCTAAAGTCAAACTGGACGAAGCAGTGAAATTATATGGCAGTGGTTATGTGAGCCGAGATAAAGATGTCCTCCAGATAAATGCTCAGGAGGGACATTAAGTTGTTAGCAGGTATATTTTAGTTCCTCAAAATGAAAGTCATTCACTTCTACTTTCCTTTGAACTAGAAAAAAGTTCTCTATAGATATAAAATTCATCTTCAAGACAGCAGCACAATTATGTTACACAAAAACAAAATGAGGGGGAAAAGAGGAAACTTTACTCATGTCAGGCGTTAAATAACATTCAGACAAATCTGACACTTACTGGACCAACTTCTGGTTTACGCCTCACATATTTCCTCTCAGATTTGGGCGGATTCAGACTCTTCTCACAGGAAACTCAGCTGCTGTTTCCTCTCGCTATTGCAAAGTTCACAAAAGCTATAAGTTCAGCACTGTCAAGACGGTCAATGGTACAAATGTTAAACCCAATACAACAGAATCAAATGGACCCACATGGATTTACCTTAATCATGCAGGCGAATCCGCTAAACTCGACACTCATTATGCATCGTGTCCTTTCAAAATAAACTTCCGTGTTCAGTTTCCACTCGTTAGATGCGTACAATCTCTCTGTAAGTGAAACAATACTTCAGCTCTGAATGTATCGCAAACTTTAGCAAAGCAACCCGAGATTGAAAAAGCATCAGGAGCAAACACTGCCGAGACACAACACATCCACACAAAAACACAAAAGCAAACAAACTTCAGCAGCCGTGCACGGTCGCTCTATTTAACCAAATAACCACGTTCTCACTTCCCCTTCAATGATACAGTAAATTAACTTTTGTGAAAGCTAATTAAGATAAGCCGTGAAGTCGGGAGCGCGGCCGCCGCTCGTCTCCACCCGTCTCTCTGCTCTGTCGTCTCTCCGGGTGTTTAACACCAAGAGCAGCGCGACACTCTGGACAGCCGGCGTTGCAGCAGCTCGGACATGAAGTCGCCGGCTCCATACACAGAACCGGGCCAGTGACCGTGCTTCACTCTGGTGCCACCATTTCAAACAACATGAAGCTGGATTCTGGGGAGTGATGATGAAGCTCGAGCGCAGGTTCAGACAGGAAGACTCTTGTTAGGTTGGGTGCCTGATATTGTTGTCGGCAGTCTATTCATTGAAGCAATTAAACAATTAAAATGTTCCTTCTTGATTTCAGACATTGAGATTTTTAGACGCTGCTTCTTGAAGCGGCACAAGGCCCATCAACCGAAGAGTTGAGCTGCAGCAGTTTCAGGTGGTGAAATCAAGCGTCACTTTGCTCATATCTGCAGTTAGCTAGACATCACAGCAGATACAGCATAATACGATCCTACTTATCAAACATTCATCAGCTTCACCTGCAAATTAAGCTGCTCTGTGACACATCAACCACAACGGTTTGCTTTGCAGACTTCCTTTCAGAGCGATCTGAAAGGAAGCATAACGTGTGTTTATCTCGTAATCACTGCTCCACTAGGTGTGCTGCTGGATGCTGTGATAATTATATGTTTTCACTGTGACCTCGAGCACGCAGAGAGACAGGTGACAGACAGCAACTGTATAACATTACACATTTACTTAAAAGCACTTTTTTAGAAAGTGAATCTGTGCAAAGGTGATTGTGTTAGCATTTTGAGTAGTTTGGCAAAAGACAAAACACAGAATACTCTGAAAGTGTGTTGAGAGCAATTTCCAGTGACTGCGAGCAAAAGTTAATCTGAAAAGCATCCAATCCCAGAATAACTGATTTATCACCACAAGCTGAGATCCGCATCCCGGTTCTGTACCTTACAGCATCACAAAGATTTCAAATTCCAGCTTTAACTAACAGCGGCAACTGCTCGACATCGTCAACCTGCTGATGTAATGGACGACTAGCTTTAGCTTTAGCTTAGCTTAAAGCTGGACTGATCAATACTTTTCATATGAACGATCAAATCAAATGTCTATGAAGCCTAACGTGAAAGGTGTCGCTCCTCCTGTCGAACCCACAGGGAATCCAGTCGCCCTCAGTACATTTGAGTTTTTTTTTAGCATCTTTGGTTAGTTAGCTGCTAGCTATCAAAGAGAAACTTGACTCCAATGTGACGACAATAGCAAAATTAGTATTCATAGAAGTCAAGCGTCTAGTCATGCGTCTGACAAATTCACCCTTTTTAGCTTTGTTTTGGCCTCCACCAACAAAAAACATTGCTGCTAAATGCTACGTTCACCAGCTAGTCGCTAACTTTGTTTGTCTGTCCTTTGGGGCTGAGCAGCTGGTATAAAGTGACAGAAAATAGAGGACGTACGTCAACCATTCTGCTTCTTTCACGTCTACATTATAGTGACGCATGTTAACGGGCAGCTACACTTAATAAGACTCAAACACTGTCACTGATTTTTTATTCTTATCACTTGAGGACATTGCACAGAGGTGGCAGTGCAATTGAGAATATGGTTTCAGTTGAATTTCTACAACCTTCTTTTCATGCGAAGCAGCATTGATGATAACACTGGGAGATAAAGGCCGGGACGTACATGAGCATTCATGCGGAGATTTTCTTATTAAAGAACTGTCGACTCTATGGCCTGGCCTCCGGATCGGGAGCCACATTTCCAAAGACAGGAGCTCATTGCTTTTGCTCATCAGCAGGAGAAAGAGGGGCGTGAAAATTAAGTAGACCTGTGGCATAAGAGTGACCCTCAGTGTCCTGCAGCAAATAGGTCACGGTGGCACATTATTCGTTAGTAAAGAGCCAACATTTCATTCATGAAAACATGAAAATCATAGGCTGGATGGATGATCTGTAGGGTTGGGTACCGGCACCTACCGGACCGAAACGCAAGGCAGATTTCTGTGCTTCCTTTCGCTGCCCGAGCCGATTAAAATACTTTTTTTTTACACTACTCTGATGAGTCCGTCCTGGCAGCAGTTAACGATAGCTGCAGTGGCTAGCTAGCTGCAGTGGCTAGCTAGCTGCAGTGGCTAGCTAGCTGCAGTGGCTAGCTAGCTAGCATCAGCCTTTGAACAGTGAAAATGTGGAAAGGTAAAAACAGTCAAAAGTGTGTGCTTCGGTGTTTGGCAAATTGCGCCAACAGTTTCTGAGTGGAGTTGTGTTGCACACGGTCAGGCCACCTGAATAATCGAAGTTTGAAGCTGTGTACAGAGTGTGTTTTGTATGTATTTATATTGTATACTGGTAACTGTTGTTAACAGTTAATATATGGTTCAAAGTTTGAAGTTAAAAGTTTGAAGCCACCAATGCCGATATATCCGCATTAAGTTAATGTTGGCTGGATGAATTGTCAGGACTTTTTGGGAAGGCCTGACTACACACAAAGGACACACAACTGCCACAGCGTGAGCTGGTAGGTTTTTCTCCTCAGATGAAAATTAAATCGTTTATATTCATGACTTCTGTTTGAAATACTGACCTGCAGCTGAGACTTTCATTCTTTAATGATACTTACAGAGCACTGACGCGCATGTCCTCGCTATAACCTCAGATCAGTTTGATTTCTGCTCACAGCAGAGCGCCCGGCCTCAGGCCGAGAGCCCTCCATCTTTGTCTTTGTGTTAAAGGACACTTCAAACACGACGGCAAGACAAACTGTTTCCCTTGTGCCGTTTCAAAACATCCTCTATTTGAGACACGGGATTATGTGTCCGTGGTTTCATAACAAAGACAAACCGATCCTGCTCACCAACCGCTAGATGGCGCAACACTCGATAGCTTTCCACACGCGGCGATCGCTCCCGTCGCTCCAGTTTTAAGCTACATTGACTTCATGACAACAACAAAGGGAACTTCAGATCCAAATCCGCTTTACTTGGATTGAGGCCAATTTGTCGACGTTGCACTGGAGCCTGTTCGGCTCGGACATATCCTGAGATGAACACACACTTCTTTATGTTAGCGTGGGAGGAGTGACGAGCTTCTCCAGTGACGCAACTCACCATCATCCTTCACCAGGACCTCCTTCTGGCACATGTCCTGCACGTTCACGGTGCAGTTGACGATGAACTCTGGCGTGGAGCAGTCGTGTGTCATCTCCTCACACTGAAAGCACTGGATCTGCAGAGCCAGCCCTGCAAAACACACACACACACACACACACACACACACACACACACACACACACACACACACGCACACACACACACACACACACACACATTGGGGAGAGACCCCCAAGGCAAAAACATTGTTTATCATGCACGAGTCAATGTAGCTCTATTTTGCTTTGATAACATGTTTTCTTCCATACTCGTGCAAAGAAAACATAAAAATACGCAAGTAGGCATTATTTTTCCTTTGTTAATTTGCATCGATAGATTTCTCTTAATTTTGCACAAAGTTAGCATTACATAATGATATATTACATATTTAACCATTGCATTCCAGAAGCCTTGCACAAATGGTTGTCTTAATACAAGCATCAAAACACATCTGTAGAAGTTGCGTGATGATATATTTTCTCTACATTTTTTACACGATTCACTTATAACATCTTCAAAATAAATGGGATTTTACAATTTCCAAAAATTATTTTGTCAGAAATATCCACCTGGGTAGCATTCACATAAACTTACTGAAGGTTTGTTCATATATAATTCATAGCCTGGTTTATGGCTGCCCACATTACATTTTCTGATTTCTGACAAAGAGATTCCCTCTGATATTTAATAAGATATTGCAGACTTTGCATATTTAAACAAACCAGTTAAGAGAACTTGTTACCAAAAAACAAATGTCTTTGTGTATGTCGTAAGCAATCAACTGAGTTGTGGTATAGTCATATATTAGTGGGGCTTCAAGACTAATTCACATACCTTTGTTTCTTCTTGTATTACAAATAAAACGAGTTTCATATCTAAGTGAATTATTATTTTCTTGAATATTCAGACTTTTCAAACCATCTCAAATTGATGTGACAGACATGCTCAATTATTCAGCTGCATTGGAGCTGCGTTTCATTTCATTTGGCAGCATGTTGTTGCAACATTTCATCACGTCTGGCTTTGATCGTCAATACTTCTGTAAAACAGATTTGTTCATGGTGAACGTCCTCCATCGTACTAAAGGATTCTGAATGCCGAGCAGATTTCCATGAACCAGTAGGAATGCTCTCAAGTCACAAACACACTGACATCAATTTGTTGCCAATTAAAAGATTTTAGCTTACTATTTATTATTTATGTTTTCAAAATACAAGTTCAGAGTATCTTTCTGTGTTTATAAAACTAATAATGGTCCACCTTTCATAAGAGACAACCACATGCAGAAATGAGAATAAATGTTGCATTTGCTGTGGATTTAAACACTGGAAAAGGACAAAAAGATGATGTTCATCATGATAAGTTAATTGGTCAACATCAGCAAAGCTTTGCCTGCCGATGTTGCATTGAACAGGAGTCTTGATCGTGGAAGTTGTGAGAAATATGTTCAGT
The DNA here is from genome assembly GCF_023055335.1 of Clinocottus analis. Taxonomy (NCBI): domain Eukaryota; kingdom Metazoa; phylum Chordata; class Actinopteri; order Perciformes; family Cottidae; genus Clinocottus; species Clinocottus analis. The sequence continues at coordinate 1,319,198 of NW_027175843.1, forward strand.
GGTGGACTAATTACATGTACGGTGAACGTTTTTACAGTTTCAGAATGAAATCTAATGTAATTTTTACTCCACTACATTTATTGTAATCGATTTAAACTCAAGTAAAAGTTCTCCCTCCACCAGTCTGGAGCAGTTGGTGATAACTGGAGTCGATGGTTTCAACATTGTTGATCAGCAGCCTTCATGAAAACTTACCGAGATGGTTTCAGGCGCACATGAGCGCGTGCCACAGTGCAACAATCTCCTATGGGTGTCAATAATAAATGTGTGGCAATCGATCCTTTAACCTAAAACCCGTTCAAGGTGTCCATCATCACAAACACGAGCCACAACCAGAAAGATCTACTCAACTTTAGAGAAAGACAGCGACGGGTCCGCGCGCATCTCTCCAAGCTGCGCGCGCCCATTCTCCAAAAGGAACCGATAAGTTTTTAGTGGCAACCGACTGTTTTAACCCCGCGAGGTGTTCCCGCCGCGTGTCCGCGCGTCCTTACCTGAGCGCAGGAGCAGCAGCAGCAGCAACGCTGAGACGGTGAACAGCCGCATGGTCCGCGTCGTGCGGCTCGGAGCAACAACATGAGAGGCGGATGTTCTCCGGGTCTGAAGCGCAGAGACGCAGCAGCAGCTTGGCAGCCTGAGCGCGCGCGCGCGCGGAACCGACGCTTCACCTCTATCTGCCGCGGACGCACGCGCGCCCGCGCTGTGTATACCACGTGACCCAAAAAAGTCACTGTTTCGACAGCGATGCAATGGAAACCTGTAATGTGATATCTTTATATATCTTTCTAACATTACGTCATGTTTTCTCTTTTTCTACAAAGTCCCTTAAAAACCCAAATGGATTTTTCCCCAGTTGGTGCAGAGATGATGTGTTTCTGGAGTCTGTGCAGTAAGTTAGCATCGCACCAGTTCGCTCGACAAAAAGCCAATGGGATTTCCCACTTCCCCCAAAAAGCACACACAAATAAGTAGAACACAAAAATAAAGTTGTTTCTTCATCAAACTTTCCTCATCTGAGGAGATGAAGGGAGCAGCCGATGGGATTGTCTGTTGGCTTCTGGGATTCTTGCAGAGAAAAAGCTGCAAACGAGCACGTGTGACACTTACATGATTTGTTCAGCAAGAGAATCTACACAAATAAATAACACTACGACGATATGAATGTCACGGCCAAACTACACAATGTCATGTGAGCATAAACACAACGAGGCTGTAGAGGCGGACGAGTGGATGTGGTCTCATTTAGCCACGAGCTAGCAGCTAACTGCCTTTTTGAAGACATGTACAAGCTTCAAAACTCAATGAGAAGAAGAAAAAACTCATTTTTTTGTCATATTACATAGTTTTTACGTACATCCATGACATTTGGTCTCTGCATTGAACCCTTCCACAGCAATGTAGGAGCAGTGGGCTGCTGAAAAGCACCCTGGGAGCAACTCGTGGTTCAGTGTCTTGCTCAGAGACACTTTGTCATGCAAACCATGGGGACAGTGGGGAATCGAACCGGCTACCTTCTGGTTTCAGGACGACCACTCATCCCACCTCATTTCAGGCATCTAACCGAACTCCCATTGAAGAGAACCCATTGATTTTTGGGACAATGGAACCGGAAGAGCAACTGCTGACTTGTTTCCGGGTTTTAGGACTCTATGCTGCAGCACTCTCTTGCGATCAATAAAGCCTCCTGAAGACTCCTAAAGAGGTTAACAGATGTTCATTTTTCTGCTCTTCCGACCACTTTAAATCTGTCTTATAAAGGCCAGATAACTCCAGAATCTCTGCTTTATATTTATAGCTCGTCATTTCACAGAAATTAAACTGACGGTACAGATTTAGTGCTTTCACCTCCAAAGTCCCCAATCAGAGTTTAGGCAATCTCAGTGCGGAAAATCACTTCATTACTACGCTTCAGTTCTATCCGCATCCCCTCTTTGACCCAGTATATCAAATCTATTGTAGATAATAGCATCTACACACATTGTTGTGAAAGCAGGGGCGTAAATACAGACGATGTAATGTGGGTGCATTTGGCATTTGGCAAGTCTGAGGGCATCTGGTGGATGGACGGCTAGAGGAAATGAAGGAGCCAAGAGGGAATGTGGCGGTGGAGGCTGAGACAATGTGGGGAAAAGATCTATTATTCAATTAAAGGCAATATATCTTCACTTCACTGTGTCTGCGAGGACCTTTCAAACAAACAGTACAGGATTTTTCTGATTGGACGAAAGCAAACTTAAAAGCAGTGTTTGAGTCACGTTGGTTTTGTGGTTTCAGAGGGTAAAAAAAAAGTTTGATGTAGGGCCTCAAACGGCTATTTTCACGAGCGAATCATAAACCAACATGTGCCTGAGGAAAAGTTTTGCAGGCTGTGAAATGCATCATAAGTTAGAGTTCAACAGAAAGACTCTCAGCGTGGGACAAACGGCGTGAAGGCTCTGGGAAGTGAAGCACATTAAAAAACTAATAACACCGTCTGCAACACTTAGGGGCAAGGTAAAAAAAAAAAGGTTGGATACTCTTTCACATATTCAAAAGACGGATTAGTCCCTTCAGTGCTGTACAGCGTGGACTAATATTTCATATAGGGCCGAAACTCTGCTGAACAATTTCTGCTCGGTCGATTTTCTGGCAATGAGCCACAAAATCCACCTGTTCCTGTCCAGACGCCGAGCTCATTTATACTGCATGTGCCTCACCAAACCTACATGGAGAGGAAGAGGAGCATTTTGGTGCAAACTGCTGATCTGCAGCAAAGAGGAGGGGTGGTCGCGTAATGCTGTGTCATTGTTTACTGGTCTCAGAGGATCTCGGTCCGTCTCAATCCTTCGCCAAAACTCCAATAGTTTAAGTCAGAGTCATCACAATCAACCTGTTTCAATTACTGGATGAAACACGTCGTCAGTGCTCAAGAGGCTGCCGGGAAGTTTGTGATTTACTGAGCTCATCAGATGACATGGATCTGTCACAGCGACGCATTAAGACACACATAAATGCATAAATGTCACGAGTACCTTCTTTTTGCATAACTTTAAATTAGCTAACGGGTCATTTTCACGACATTTTAGGCAATGTGAAGATTCGTAACAAACAAAACACTATTTACTCCTCGCAGAAATGTCCAGGAAGACATGAAGTGAAAGCTCGCTGCTGTGAAAGTAACACACACAACAGGCAGCTATCCTTTGAAGCTGTCAGAATACGTTGTTTTGTCTCATCAAAACTCCTAATTTAAGAGTTTTACATAATTTGTAGAATGACAAACACTCTTACAGTCAGGCATCAGCAGTGAGAGCGACGTTAGCAGAGTTTAGCTGAGTGTGAGCAGCTGCAGCTTCTCCTCTCTGAGTGTCCTGACATGACTGATGGCTCACTGGGAGGCGTTATGCACTCAGCCTTTCAGAACAGCACCACTGATCAAGGATGACCATCAGATCAGGAAAAAAGGCCTGCTGCATGAAGCATCTTAACATTTTTTTTAACAATATGTCCAAAATGAGCTCAATTTATTAGTGACATGTGAGAGGTTGTGTGTATTGTTGTTAAATTATTGCCCATGAATCTAAATGAAATCATTATGTCAACGAGAGTAAGACTTCAGGACTTAAAGCGTTTGCTCTGACGGCTCAAGGTCACAGTGTCCTTGGTGCTGAGTGGCTTTTTGTTGACCTCATTTGCAGTGAAGAACAATATATTTAAGCTTCTTTGTTGTCCTCGAGGACAAGGACGTAATGTTCACTGGGGATGGGAGGGGAGGTGGGCGGGAACACACACACACACACACACACACACACACACACACACACACACACACACACACCTGCCTCACTTTTTAAAATCCTATTCGTATTGTTTAGTTTGATTTTTGGTTCCCAAACATTTCTAAACATGTGTTTTAGTTTAACAGATGCATGCAAATATCATCTTTTATTGTGAGCTACATAACATTTCTGGGCACCACGTTGTCCTGTAACGTTCAGCGTCTCAGAGAAGAACAACAACAACTGGAAGACACTGATTGATTTGAAGCCTTTTCCTCTGAAGTCTGGCGTCCTTGTTGGGAGAAGCACCTGATTCAGCCTTCACGTCGCCCTTCTCACCTGATCAATCAGTCCAATCAATCTCACCTGCTCCCTTGGAATGATGTTCAGTTTGGATGTCACATCACACGGCGGAGGAGAACGCGGGAACGATAATTGTCACGGTAAGATTTGCACAACCGCACACTGATTCATTCATTTGACGACGGCTCTGTGCTCACTCCTCGTTGGGCTGTAAGTGTAAACGGTCAACAACGTCTGGCGTCAATGAACCTCGTTAAAGGAATCATTTCACATTTGAGGAAATCGCTAATTAGCCTCCGCTAGAATAACAACATTGATATCATGCGAGTCACGGGTAGAAAAGTTTTAGTTCTGTCTTGAGATAAAAACAAATCTGCCTATTAGCTTCCTGATTAAGGCGCCTGAGTCTTGGTTTAGCCACAACGCTTCATTGCATAATCCTCCTGTGAATCTGAAACACATTTATTTGTCCAGATGAAATACAAAAATCTAAGATTTTGCTTACAGAAGCTCAGAGGCAATTTCTTACAAATGTTTTAAGCTCAATAAATGAAGAGCTAGGCTAGCTGTCTGCTAAAGTAGGACAACTAAACTAAGCATCTCCCGGCTCAAGCTTCATATTTAATATATGGCATCAATCTTCTCCACTAATTCTCTACAGAAAATTATGAAGCATATTTTCCAAAATGTAGAACGATCCCTCGAATGTTATGGAAAGATTGTTTAGATGATAAAAGAGGAACACACCGACAGTGTTGATTTCAGCTTCCTTTACTTTTTTTTCTTCACCATATGAACCTCAAACCAATTACTGCGACACGTGAATGTGAATCTGGGAATGAGCATTTTTCATCCCTGTTTGCTTTTTCAGTTTATTTTTTATCTGACGGCGCTGTCGGGCAGCTCAGCGGGAGTTCGCTTCCAGTTTTGAGAAACACCGGTCCAGTGCACATGACATGTCGGTTGAAATTCTGCAAATTGTTTACTTTAAATTGAATAAAAACACCACAACACTTGTTGTCACATTGCTCTGCAGCGCTCCAAACGTTCACAGATGTTGGGCCGGAGCCCGAGCCCTGGAGGAAACTTTGTCGGCATAAAAATCCTGTTGCTTTTTCAGAGCCACATGAATTCAGTCCAGTACAACAAAGTAAAATCCTCAACGTTGTATAAGTATTGAAATAGTTTATTTTTTCTTTCCTCTTTTACATAAAACAAACAATATCAGTAATATACAATTCTCAATCCGTACTGCTAAGGTGACTGTCACACGAGAACATCACTGTTATTATTATTGGGTTTTAGAAAAAGAAAAACATTTAGAGGGAGACTACCTGTAATAGTGAGTAACAATATGTGCAATAAATGGTAAATCACACTCATCAGTGCAGAGTACAAATACAGGGCATTAGAGTAAATGTTAGAAAAATACAATACTCTTGTGAGAGTGAGACTCGTGCTAACGTGAGCCATTTTAAAAACACAGACACCATGCTCCATCTACCCGTATCAGTACAGCCAAACTGTTCCCTGATCCACGAACGCCTCGTCTCACCTGTACGCTACATATTTCAGTCATTACACCCGTGTAATGCTATCGGCATGACCTCCCCTATCCGTTTACAAATATTACCTTCAAGGTATATACATGTAGCAAGTGAGTAAAGAGTTAAAGAGGTAAATACAGTTAGAGGACTAATGATATTGTGCAACGGTACAGTGCTCCATGGTTCTACATCACGTGGAAGTGTAAACTGTCTCTAGTGTTCCAAAACAATATGGCTGTCGTCACCATGACAAGTCTGATATGTCGATTTAATTGCATTCATTTTCTGTTTATCATTAGCTCAGATCAGTGTTTGGCAATATGCATTTTGGCAAACATTTACGCACAAAATGCCGACCAAGGTGTGAGGGAGGGGGGGAAATGTCGCCGAGCGGCTAAGAGCATCAAATATGTCGGGATGCATTCAAAACACCAAAAACATTACTATAAAGGACACAGCACACAAAATAGAGAGATAAACCGGTGAGGAATTGTACAGTTAAATGTACAGACGAAAACTGACAAGAGGAAAATGTTGAGTTCAGGTAGTAAACCATTACAGTGCAATGACGTCTGGTGTGTTCACAAACACCCAGAGCTTTGCCGTTGTACGTTTCTGCAACCGGAAGCATTGAATGTTTCTAAAACGTAAATACATATCTCAGTCTTGTGTCACACGTGGTTAACATTGTAAAACAATTGGTTATGTTTAGGCAATAAAAGTACTCGGTTGAGGGTAGAAAAATATTGCGTTCACACAATGACGTAACAATACAAAAACATTAAGTGACATGCATGAATTCAATGTCTACTTTTGGTTTCACACGGCTCATGAACATGTGTTTGTTTGACCCATCCACCATCAATCCCACCCGCCCCGACTGGACTTTGTACTACGTCAGAAACGCTGCGTGGCATTCAACGTATCCGTCGCTTGCAGAAACGCACAATGCCAGGATTCTTCCCGAGGGACTGGGCTGGTTAACTGGCTGCATTGAAATGGTTGTACATTTTAAAGTTGAGGTTTACTTATTAAATCCACAGCATCTATCAGAGACAATACATTGTATTTTCCCTGAGCTAGCACAACAATGTCCACAATGTGCCTACTAGTAAATGTTACATGCAAAACTCACTGCTTTGTCTTGATGTCATAACTGTGGAGATATGTAAAAAACGCAGAATGCAGTCGACGTGTGAAGAGTTTCATGACAAGATGCGATGTTTTTGCAACGTGACTCTCATCTGAAGGAATTTCAAGCGTGATAGTCAGACTTGTGATGAATGATATTCGAAATAGACCTTTGCTCAACTAATGAAAATATGTAATGTGTTTAATATGTCATAAAAACTGAGCAGTGCACATTAAGTTCCACTCGTCTGAGGGTGGTTTGCATGCAAATTGAGATTAACATTGTGACGATAAAAAAAGTTTCCAACAAGTCAGTGCACACTTTGAAGAATCACATTACTAAGTCAGGTATAGAGCTCATGAATGGCAATCAGTAGTAAGTGCTGTACATAAAATGTTTTCAAGGATGGAAGTCATAATTTGTGATCTTGAGTTTATAAGGTTCCATCAGAAAATAAATTACTGACATTTATTGGCGCTTAGATATTTATACGATCTAAAGCAGAATTAGATCTTCACATAAACATTTATTAAAATGCTCATACATTGCTGGAGAATGCAAATATGTGTAGCTAAACAATCCATGCTCAGCAGGATTTTACTGGAGGCTTTTCATTTGCATCATTAATCTCCAAAAGTGGCCACAGCTGGTGCCATAATGGAGGTCTGGTGGTGAACTGGATGTGCTTGTGCAAAGTTAATTAAGTGTTCGAACCTGCACTCACCGATTTTTTATTATTATTTTTGTATTTTGCTATAAAATGGAACCAAATTATTACTTTAGGTTCTTTTAGCTCATTGTTTTTGTTGCACAGCCAGAGAAACCCCCCGTGCGCTTACAGCATGGACCAAATGAGAACGCTACCGCGTGGCTAGCTAGACCGCCAACTTTTTCTCAAGAGTTGTGGAGATCAAAAGTGGGATGAAAAGACCATATTTTGTATAATATTTGTAAAGTGGCCAGTCAAACAGATTGCTTTTGCTTTTTGTCAGCTGGATATGAAAATAGGTAACTGAAAAAACGTTAGCTGTAATGTTAGCATTGGCTCTGTTCACCAGTGGCCACGTTTTAAGTATTAAAAAACAGGTTATAACCATGTATGACATTTGCTGTCATGTGTTTCCATGTTTAGGTTATGGAAGTATAAACAGTGGGTCCGCAGAGTAGCTAGCAGAGCAGCTAGCAAACGAGCATGGTTGTGTCATAGCAATATAAGCTCACAGCTGCAGGACAGGTACGTTAGCTTAAACCGGGCCCACCGTACAGGCAGGAGCTTGTGTGCACTGTGTTTATGAGATGATTACAAGTCGTCATGAGAGGTGCTACAGTGGCTAACACATCATCACCAAAACAAAAGAGCCGGTCAAGTTCATGTTTTTGTCAAAAATTGTAAGACCTCCAGTCCTTTGAGACAGCAGAGCTGTACATTTAGAAATTCAACCAGCTGCTCCCAGCTGATGCCAACGAGCTGCACACCTCCAAAATGTCTGCCAGAAGGTTCATTCCTTCACCTAACGGGCTACTCAGTATCTCCACCCTGCACCGAGTCCAGGTGGAAGCCCACAATGCCAAGCTCAGTTGTTGTCCAGCTCTGAGCGTTTCATCCTGACACAGAGACGCCTTCTCCAACCGGCGGCACTGAGGGATTCTGCATGTGTGTTCAAGTGATAAATCCGACTGATTGATGGACTTCTCGGACTACGGCTCAGTAACTCTGAAATGGGAAATGTAGAGCAGAGTCAGATCCTGCAGCCCGGGTGCATGCAAAGAACATAAAATAAAACATCTGCCATATAAAGAAAAAGTAATATATCATTTTATAAATTGTTTTGAATAATGCAATATGTATTAGTTTGTTTCCCTGAAAATGATTAAATCACTGCAATACACATCCTCTGTGTGTGCCTAGAGCCTGCACACAAGGAGCCAATTTCATTCAAAGGAAAGTCAGGAACTGTTTCCGCTGACTGCACAGCTCCTTAAATTACAGTTTATGATGATTTCAATAGTAAAATGTTGTTGGAAGTCAATTTAACATGTATCCGTATCAGTTTAACAAATGCAAATACAAACCGACAACTTGTGATTTGATTGCAGTGTGCAGCGAAGATATTCAAAGAAACAAACTGCCCTGCATGTTAATGTGAAGCTGCATCTCTTTCCCAAGATAAATCAGCTGTCTGGATTCAACTGACACCAGATCTGATTCCTGGATCGTGACTATTGGAAAACTGTCTTGTACAATGTCTTTCTGTGAATGAAAATGGATTCATTAAAAATCATGACATCCAACGTCATCATAGAATCGTTATGGGCATTTTGTTTGTGCCTGTGCAACATCCAACCTGTGGCTAGTTTTCAACCCACAGGTCGTACATTCTTATCTTATATTCACCACACACACATTGATGTTTGTGTCAGTCATGTGTTTAGCATGTACTTTTGAGAGTGTGTGAAGTGAAATTGTTGCACTTCATCGTTGGAGCTACATCCCACAGTGACTCTCAGAAGTGACAACTTCTTCATTTCTCTAGTTTTTTTTGTGGAAATCTACCATAAAGGAACGTCTTCGTGCAACACTGGATCAAATGGTTAGAGAATGAAAATGAGGACACTGGAAAAACGATACGTGGACTCAGGATGTAACAGGTTTTTGGCCTGAAGTTATCACTTTAATAAACCCGTTTCATCTTCTCTTACAGTTGGCAAGCTGAAGTCTCGTCTGCTCTTTCTGTTGGCTTGGAGTGGTCCGAGTTTTTGATTTGATATAGGTCAACTTCTTTGGTTCCATCCCACCTGGAAAAAGCACAGAGTGAAACTCATTTCAGTCAGACTTATGTCTCTCTCCTGTCAGGGAGAGGAGTCAGATGTGGAGTCAGGAGAACAGAGTGACACAGACAGGCTGACGTCTGACATCTTCAAAGAGATCAAGATTATCATTCTGAATTCAAAGTGGCAGGAGATTTGAGTGAAGTCTAAAGCATTTTGAAAGATGATGCATTTGTAATTCTGACGTAAAAGTGACCAACTCGCCAAACTGAAACACTGCAAATGAAGCTTAAGTCTAGTTCTTCAAATATGGGGTGATAAATTAGGCCTAAATCACACTGTTAAAAGTAGAAATAAAGGACATTTCTGTGGAAATAACATTCGTGTTTTTATGAAGCACAAGCAAAAAAGTGTGATAAGTCAATTCACCTATTTGCTTTTCATCTTTAACATGAATTACAAACGTTAGCATATCTGGCTAACTAGCTTACTGCCTACTAACTGTATAAAGATGCATTTCATTGGCTAACTTTTACATGTTTGGGGTGTGTGGTGTTAGGAATAATCCATTATAAAATATATTCCCACTGCATGGGAGCTGGCGCTAGGTGGCGCTATGATATGTTTTAGCATCTAGGACCAGTTGATTTGTAGAGTTTAGTCTCACGCTAACAGTTATTTAGACTTATTAAACGTTTACTCCAACAACCCTAGCCAAACAAGATAGTGATAAGTTCAGAAACACATCTGTTAGTCCTCATCCGAGAGGCCTTTTCTCCTTTGAAATGTGTAAAATTGAGACACAGTTACATGTTTTCTATAATCGGCTGGAGAGGATGCTAACATGTTGCGTGCATGTAGCTTGAATCTCAGTTCATTTGCAAAATATCACGCATATAGCCATTAGGTGCATATTTAAGTCAGATATCTTTTTTCAAAACGAGCCAGCTGGAAACAGTTAAAAGTCAAACGGAGACGGTGTCAGGAAAAAACTCAAAGATGACTTTAATTAGCTAGCTAAAGAGATCATCTTTAATAAAAACCTGCAAGCGACAGTTGTCATTTCAGTCTGCACAATTGATGGCCGTCTGCGGGAAATAAGAAGCTTGCTTTTGTCTGAAATTAGGTTTAAAAAAATGACTACAAATTGCGAGTCATACATTTGCCACAGATATCATTGTAAGCTGCACGCTCCTCACGATGGATACGTTATCTACAAATATACATGTAAAGATTACATTTTATTATCCTAACTTTGTCTGCTGATCTCTGAGATGAGTGTGGTAGTTTAGTGGAAGAGAAAGTAAAAAAACCCTGCGAACTCCATCTTTACTTCAGCCGCTCACACGCTTTGCTTCCTGCAGAAACTTCTGTGGCTTTACTGTACCTGGTGGTGGTCTGGGGAGCCTGCTCTGGGTATCACACACACTGCCAGAGGTCACAATGGGTTCAAATTGGGGTTGGATGGGCTGGAGGAAGGCCACAGTGGGGAAAGGCACTGACTGGATATGGGTCATAGAGGAGTTGTAGAGGGAGCTCGGCATCCCTGCATGGCTGCAGTCCTTAAAGCTGGAGGGTATTCTCCACCGGGGTAATGGGGAAGGAGACATGTCCTCACTGGAGGAACCGGGGACACTGGGTGGACTGAGGGACTGTTCTGGGGTTGATGAGGATTTGGGGAGGAGGTGCAGGATGGAGGAGAAGAAGGAACAGGATTCAGGAAGGGGGATGGTCCCAATTCCACTGTCCAATGTTCGCATCTTGCAGCCGAAGCCTGCGGCACAAGGAGAACAGTCGAAGTGGCTCAGGGTCGTGGGAAAGAGAAGGAGAACAACAGGAATGACACAACAGGGTAACCATGGTTGAAGTGGCGCTGAAGAAACAATACAATTGATGTACACTAACATACACTATCTGGTGTCTGTGGTAATTTGTGGGCGGCTTAACCGATCAACAATAATGGATATTTTCTGCGCTATCATAAGCTCGTTTCCCTCGTGCCTCTTGTCCCTGCAGCATCATCCTGACATATTGAAGTGTTTTTGGTCATTTAAAAGCAGTCTTGTTTTATATTTCTTAAATGATGGTTCAGTACATCTAAATACACATAAGTGTGAGGCTGGCTAATGATTTAGCTGATTACGTCATACATGTAGCCCCGCCATAGCAAATCAAGCCTACTTAAACCACTGCATTACAGATGTTGTTTAATGGGTGTGCGACTACTAGCATGCATTGATCACACTGTGAATGTAAAAGGCACAGAATGGCACATGAAATGAAACTTAAATACACTCCGAATGTGTGTATTTTGTTTGCGACATATCCAACATAACTGCCAAACACGCGCAGTTATGCAGTATGCAATGTTTCTCAGCTTTGAGATGAAAGATGCAGAATCAAAACTCTGACATTGTGCCTCCAGGATGACACATTATAACAAAAGTGCTGCGCTAATGAACCTTGAAGCTTTTTTTTTGCATTTCAAATACGTGGAGCATGTTTCATTTACATTTAGACCAGAGAATCATCTATCTTGCAAAACAAATGTTCTGTCACAAAGATATCCTCTGGCTGTTGTCGTGCAGGATCATGTTATTTGCACCCTGTGGCAGGAACCTGCAGGCAAGCCCACACTGGAGCGAAGGCAACAGCTGCTCCCTGTTTATTAATCATGACATTACACCCCTCTTCTGGGATACAAGCTCTTTTTTGCCCCCTTTTTTCTCATTTTGTGTTTAAGCTAGACGGCTCAAATTAATTGACTATTTCAAATGTTCCACTGCAGGAAAACATAAAAAAAGTTAAAGCTTATTGTATGTTGCCAAGGCACGGTCAGAGGATGACCATGCCTTAAAACTGACGCGATATCTGCCTGAAAGTTCACCGTCGTCGCACGCTTCGCTAATGTGTAGATGTAAATTAGCTTCGCCAGCAGAAGCGAATGTTTTTCCCGCCGCGCATTTCCATAAAAAGGAAGCGAACAGGAGGCGGATGTTAACTTTGTGCATGTGTGACCGTGACTTTAGGCTACGAAAACTACGACTCTTAGAAGTGTCTGTTGGTGAAGCGAAGCTTGGGATGGAAATGCTCATTTTTCACCCTGTTGTAAACAAGAACAAATTTAATTGAGAAGACACCGAACAGAGAGACACTATTGATTAGTTTGGTCTTCGGTTGGAAGTTAACAAGAACCGCTGTGACACAGCCTTCCCTGGAAAGGCAGCATCACAGAGGCTGAGAAGTGATTGTTTTCAACAAACCTTTCACATGTACGGTGAGGTTGTTGTCCTCCTCTCACCACATCCCCTCTCTGTTAAGCCCAGCTCAATCAATAACTGCTGCATGTCACAAAGCAACACTGCAGTAATAATCTTCAGATGTATTTTTTTTGCCAGTGTATATGTTGATTGACAGATGAGCTGGCAGCAGCGCGGTGACATAATAACCAAACTCGCTCGGGTAATAGCGTACAAGACACAGATCATCAGCCCCTTAAAATATTTGCAGGTACATTTTCAGTTGTCGCTAATGAGCTATCGAGCCCTCGAACTGTGAGCAATGGTCCAACACGGGATGCATGTTCGTGCTCGCAGGTAAAACTGATGATGTTAGCTAGAAAGCTAAGCGGGCCGTGGTTCATTGTCTGTGGAGCGTTTCGTGTTGTGTCACTCCTAATAAGCCTAAGATATATAACTTTGAAATAAAACAGAATGAGAAGTCAAATTTGATGAGAAATAACTCAAATCAAATGTGGCTCCATAGTATAAACCACAGACCTTGTTTTAATGTTGATTTTTGTTTGTTTTAATTAAAGCATCAAGTTTAAAACTCCTCTCTTCATGAGGCCCAACTAGTACAAGCCATGCTCGGGTGGTTTAATTCAGCTCACAGCTGAAGGCAAACTTAATTCACTCAGCAGTGGCTCGGGTGAGCGTGCTTTAACTGCTGCAGTGCTGAACTTTTAATGAGGTGATTAACCCCTGAGGGCAGGCGTTCGCCCGAATCAAACACGCTTGATATTTGCGACGCCTTCCCGACGGCGTCGCTCCGGCCACTGAAATTCCTTCAGGGTCCGTCAGCGTCCTCTACCTGAGCCACGCGGAGAGTTTTATCTGCAGCTACTTTTAATGTTATAAGTGACCGCAGTGAAATGAGGACCAAATAAAGTTTTACTTGTCTAGTTTCTGTCTCCCTCTCTTTTTTTGACGAGATTGCCGCCTGTAGTTAAACTAAATAGCAAGTGGAAAATAACTCACGTGTGTGGAAAGACAGTTCGAAAGAGACGCAAAGACAATTAATTCGATCTGAAAAGACCTCATGAATAGATTAAAATTGTGGTCCTTTTTAATACATGTGTATGTATTTGTAGAGTAAAAAGTTAAATGAAAGCCATTGAGCTAAACAAACTAGTATGTGTGTTTTTACAAAAACACCAGCTGAAATTTTGTATTGTATATTTAAAAAAAAATACTGTTCAGATAAATTAGGGTAGTTAACAAGAAGCATCCTTAATAAATAAGCTCTTTATATGTTCTAGAGCTGAACCTGTCAAACAACGCTGCACAAAGGATAATCCCATCCTCAATCCACCTCATCATCATCATCATCATCGTCAACACAGCTCGACAAGAGGTCAGAGCCGGATCGGTCCAGTTGATCTTTCTACGTCACGATCGCCCACAAAGAGCTCCACTGAATGGATGAATAGGTTCATCCCAATTGGATGAGCCTGTGCATGCAAATTGTCAGTGCATGGATCTGTGAAGATGAGCAATCAAGGATATATATAAATATACAATATCCCAATTAAAAGGGCAAACTCTGAGTGGAGTACAACCATGGTGAAATGGTTCCGGTTTGCATTGATTCAAACTGCCACCCAAAACAATCAACAAATGCAGAAGTAGAACAAATAAAATGAACAGAAATATGGAGGAAAACGCACACACTGAAACAGTTTGACTGTTTGTGGCAAATTCATCTTGTTTGTGACTTACACAAATCTTTCATATTTGGTCTTCACTTCAGTCTGCAAACTGTAAAATGGTAAGCACAGATAGAACCGTAACGCTAGCATACTAAAATAGCTCAAAGAGCAAATGGGAGGGATTACTGAGCGTGTCCTACACGACATAGAAAAGAAAAATCTGACCTGTCACAGCATCCGGGTTGGGACTCTTCACTGTGGATCCGTTTTCACCATCAGCTCTCAGCTCCCCCATCTCAAAAAATCATAAGAAAAGTTACCTGCATGTTCTTCCATACGCATGCATGTACAGTGTCACATCACCTTGACCGTGCTTCATATTCTGTTTGTGTTTTTTTTAGCCCTTATTTTCTTCAGTGGCACTGAATATGATCAGTTTCACAGGTTTTAACCTTTAAACATTAATCACACATTTAAACTATGACACGGTTTGTCGGTTGATACTAAAACTTGACATGTTCACTAGTTAAATATATTCTGAGGATGAATAAATCGACTCCAAATGGTAGAATTATATCATGACACTGTGTTGACTTTAAGAGGTCTTAAAATAAGGTTTGGTAATAAAGGCTGAAATGATGAAACTGTGTGTAAGAGGGTTCGGGAATTTAAAAAAAAATATAACAAAAAAAACAGTTCTCACTTGTAAAGACATGTAGTGTCTTTTGTTTTCATTTAATCCCATTTTATTTATAATAATGTAATGAATATATAATAATTATGAATACATTTCTAATACATCCGTTGTTTTTTCTACTTATTGTAGCTTCTAGTGCAATTGCAGTAATGTCATATCACTATAACAAATATACATCAAATCTATAAATATAAATTCTAATATATATTTTATTACAACTAAAACTCGCCACCTGCAAATATAATAACTGCCCCTTTTATATTAGGAAATGAGTTAATTTACCTTCGGGTCCCCGGTGATGTCAGCATGTCCTTGTATCTCAGTCAGGGACATTCCCGGGCAGGGCATTGAGATGCATGCCCGCACGGCATCATGCGGCTCTCTTATCCCCACAGAGCTGAAATAAAACAGTTTGTCAACAGATCACTACATGCTGAGGTCCTCTGATATTGACTCAACAAGCCCTGGATGATATGGATGGATTATCATTTATCTCTTGTAAGTTTTAAATGAAAAGAGTCACAATTGATCTCTGGGCTGAAGACATGTGGCTGACGACTTAAAAAAAAAATGGCCACAGTCTTGTGATGTGTAAAAGTGCTTCATTAGCAATATGCTAATAATAAGCTATGAAGAATATCTGCTTGAGCAAAAACTAAAGGTTAAATGTTGAGATGAAGAGTCAATGAAAGTTATTCAAAAGATGGCATTTATTACAGAATTTAAGAATTTCTTACCAGTCCTTTCCATCGCTTTTTCTTCTGTCTCTCTTTTTATCCGACTTTGTCTGCTTTCCTCCCAGAAGTGATGTAATCTTTTGCTCCCTCTTGTCCTCTTTAACTTTGGGTGGATCAGTCTTTTTGCTGCTCGGAGCAGGAAGCTTACTCTTACGAAAACCAAACCAATTTGCTAAGGTTGAGCCCGATTTTTGCTTCACTTCAACGGTTCTCTCCTGTTCCTGAGACTTGTGCAAGTTCTCCTCGATGCCGAGCATCACTTTCTCTTCGATCGTGGTTATGGAACTTTGCCTCTCCGGCTCTTCGGAAACTGGCTCGCCGAAGGCGCTTGAAAACTGTTGCTCAATCTGAAGGCGCCTTGCCTGCTCTCGTTGGTGTTTAAGACTCTGAAGTCTCTCACTGGAGGAGCCCAAGTGTGAAGGTGCTGTCAAGCCCTCTTCAATCAAAAAGTTGTTCAAAAGGGATCGATTCATTGGACAGTGGTAGCTACTTGAGCAACTCATACTTCCCGGAAGGACATCACTCAGAGAGTTCAAGGAACTACCTGAGTGTGTTTTAATCTGGGTACGGACCTTTCCGGATCTGTTGAAGCTTGGCCTGTCCATGTAGCGTGCACCAAAGCTCTGGCTACGAGCCTTCGCCCCATTCATTCCCATGACTGGCTTGAGCGGAGGTCTGGTTGACACAGACACAGAACGTTTAAAAAGCCAACCTTCCTCATCAAATCCCCAATCCAACATCACACCGCTGTCTGAAGCAACAGGTTGAGCACAGGGCTCCGAATCCAGCGAGTTACAGCGGGTCTCAATCTTTCTGCGGACTTTATCATGAGCTCCGCAATCATGTATCATCTGAGGATCACACGTAAAGGTCTGGAAGGTGTGCATACCTTTTGCGGTATCATCTTTGTCGTGTCTTCCAAAAACTAGGAAGGTATTGGTTTCCTGTCCGGCAATTGCCTCGTGAGATTTGGCATTTACGGGGAGAGACATTTTTACAGGTCTTGAGGTGGAACTCTGCAGATTATTGGCAATCCCATGGTAGTATGTCTTAGAATATGCTTGAGGCAATACATCTGAAAGTTTTGGCTCACTAATGCTCTGTTGGGATCTCTGTAAGATGCTCTGACTTGGAAATATAGAGGGCGCGCCGTGTTCGTCATGGCATGTGGTCGTTCTGTCCCTAGACAGCTGGACTGACTCTGAAGACTCTTGAAGGGAGACAGACGGCACCTTAGACGACTGGGTGTGGTAGAGCTTGGCAGGGATATCTTTCAATAGCTTACCATCGGCACCCATTTGCAGGGCTGTATGTTGATTGTCCTTTGTCGTGTTGGATTGTTGCGGCTGTAAAATAGAAGAAAGATATGATTGTGGCTTGGGGGTGCCTGACGTTGCCTTTCCAGTCGTAGAGCTTTGAGCCTGGCCTGCAGATGTGTGTGCTTTGGGTAAGCCGTCACAACTGGGCCGAAGGACAAGAGAAGTAGATCGTCCTGGGGGTGGTGGCGGGGATGGAGACCTACCATCTGAAAAGGAAACATCACAGTGCTGGTCTTGGCGTCGTTGTTTTCTCGGAGAGCAGGGCAAGTTGTCGTAGATGCTCTCTTCCACAGACTCATTGCTTGATTGAAGTCCAGTGCCTTGCAAAGAGGATTTTGTTGGGCTCTTTGAGCATTCATTGATCCCCGGTGGCTTAAATGTCTTTGAATGTTTCACAGGGGAAGCGAGGGGAGACCGTACACTCTTGAGAGACTTGGAATTCGTCGATATCAAAATGTTCTCATCTTTCTCAACTTTAGATAATGATCCTTTGTTTGAACAGTGTGTTTTACTGAGATTTGTACTTTTGCTAGGAAGACTGTGCCCAGGAGGGTCTGACTGTCCTTTGGACCTGTGGCCCTTGATAAGTTTTTGGTGGAGGGGAGAATGCGTATGCTTGGCTTGTTCTTTCCCTCCATCCGCACTCTTGCTCCGCAGAATGAAAGCCTTTCTTGCCGAGTCGCAAGGCTGAGGTTTCGGTTTCCTCTGTGGAGATTCGGAGATGGTGTTGTCTTGGCTTTTACTGCCGGCTTGACTTGCCTGGTCTCTGCAGTGAGGAACCTCCATCGAGGAGCTGCGCTGTCTGGCTACGCTCTCACAACTCAGAGCTCTTGTTGCACAATGCTGAATCGAGGAGCTCATGTCATTTGTATCCGCTTCAACTTGCTTGACCGCAAGTCTGCCCTGTTGTCTTTTGACATGATCAAGTCTGGATTTACGGTCGGTAGACCTTTCCTGGTTATTGTTTCTGTCACTTAACTTCAGGCTTGAAGGCTTGTTTTTTTCCTCCGAATGCGTGAGGCTATCTGTTGGGCTTACACCAGGTTTTACCGAGGGGCTCTCCAAAAATAAGAAGTTGTCTGTGACAGGTGAGGGGAAAAGACCAGAATGCCCTGCAAGTTTGACAGGGTCTTGTTGAAAATTGTTGTCGTCGTCCCTTGTGACATCTAGTTTTTGCAAGCAAACAGGCTCTTTTGTTGGTTGCTCACTGGATTCGCTTTGTATTTTAGTCATTTCATTATTCGTATCATCTGTCGTACCTCCGGCTCCGGCCTTCAAAGATTTACTCGTAGGGGCTAATTGCTTGGCTGTACTCCCTTGTTGAACACACTTGACACCAAACGAGTATATGCCCTCGTTTGAAGTCATACAATCTTTGCAGTCTGGCGCCGCTGCGCGTGAGGATGCCTCTTTGGAGCTGCACATTTGGAGACGCTTCAGGCCTTTCAGAATATGGCCTTCCTTCCACCCCAGCTCCGTCTGCTCGATGGGGGCGGAGTGGTTGCTGGATACCGAACCCGTACTCATCCTTTTATCCCGGCTTGCGGCGCACTGTGCATTCAAAATCACATTTACAATTATTGAAATGGTATTTACAGAGGGATTAAGGTGACAACTTTGGCAACTTCCTCATTCTTGAAATCAAAGGAAGATGAATGCTAGATGAATGAAACCTCACCTGCTTGGAGAATCCACGTCCCTCTGCCCATGTGTGGGAGCCACTGGAGTATTCACTACATGCACTGGATAGTGACAGTTCACTGCTGCTGCCGCTGCCACTGCTGCGTGGGCATGTTAGGCTCAGCAGGCTCGGCCACCTTCCTGCAGGAACACCATTCCTCTGGACCTCCTGGAAAATCAATCATTATCTAATGAATCAACAGAAATTTCCACAAACATCTTGTAATAAAAGTCATCATTGCAGGCTAGCATTGACAAAGTATTGGCAATAGCAGACTTGTTAACAGGATATGCAATTTAATTCATCAGTGGTGACACATTTTGTAATTATGACTCTGCAGTCTGAAGGTTGGACACTATCAGAAGGCCCCATGGCTCTCCATTTGTCTCTGAAACAGATCCCAAATAATCAATATACTGGACACTCAGCTGTCTCTTTCCAGCCTAAGGCTAATTGAGGAATAGGCTTGACATTTTACATCCATGGCCGATGCTGTAAAATACAATATTCACTGAACATGGAACATCTTGATGCGTCTGGTATTCATTTATATTTTAAATATAGCTGCACAATAAGTGATAGCAGTAGGTCAGAGTTACTACATTAACCAAAATCAACAACGACATAGTGTTCCTCTGACTGACGTTTTTTTGATAACATCTTTAACTGGGTAGAGTCTTTTGGATGGATCTTCCAAAGCACGCTTAACAACGTTTTTCTTCCATTGTCGAACCGTTTGCCCACACTGTGCCTGTTCATCATGAGTGACAGATAAAAGGAAAAGTGCATTGTGAGCCTATTAATTGAATAGAGTAGTGTAATGCAGGCAGAAGAATAACTCATGCAAAGTTGTAGAATATTGATAAAACAAAATATTGTCTCCAAAAACGTCTTCAGCTGATGCAAAATACTTGTATTAAAGAGACATGATGACAGAGTCGCTTTGAAAGAAATGTTAAAAGTTTTGAAAGGACTTTCACTGCATATTTAATCACAACATTTTTATTTAGGAGTAGACTCCCTTGTTCTCAATCTGCAGCAGTTCTCTGTAGTGAGGCTGACATCTGTCTATCTAAGTGATTGATTGATTGATTGATACGACAGGGATTTCTCCCCAGTGGTTTCTATTAATATGCTGTAAATTAAATATAATTGTTTTATTTTCTCAGCCGATAACGACCCAAATCACTCCAGTGATGTAGTGTGGAGGAGCCACTAGTACTGACGAACTAAAAGACAATCAACACGGTTCATCTGCACACAGCTTGTAGACACTTCTGCCTCTTTGTTTTGGTTTTCCAGCTAACATGATCTGTATTACAGAGTCCCACAGCTCTCATTAATCCTGATGAGCTGTGTGCAGTATCAGCCGAGCACGAACGAGCAATAAGACTAAATAAACAGTGGCAGGTGGAGAAATCAACTAGTTAGCTAAAGATCCAAACATCTTTCTCATATCCTGTGATGGTATCAGTGTACCGTTATTATAATACATTAAATAACATAGGTTTGCAGACATGTCAGTGAGTTGAATGTTTAGCTTTTCATTGTGTTCATTGTTCAGAACTACATACACATTACATACACCTTATACGCTTTATACACTTTAAATTGCATTTTCTTTTTTTGTATTATGGCAAACTTTCCTACAAAAAGGCAGAAGGTGCAATTCTCGATATGAAAAGAGCAGCATTTGACGTCTTTGCTGTGTGAGTGTAGAAAGCCTCTGTGTCCCGACAGGAACCGCTGGCACTGTTCACTGTTCACTGTTACGCAGCAGTGAACACTGAACAGTGCCATTTCCAATCAGAGCGACCCAAAGGTGTCCAAAGTGTTGTGACCCCATTTAAAATGGCATTGATCGTTTGCAAGGCTGCCATGGCCAGCTTCCTCTCAAAGTCATTAATGTCATCTGTTAGCAATAATTAATGTGAATAGGAAATAATTGCTTAAGGGAGCCGGGGACTGAAGTGATTTGGTCCATTCATTGATATTCAGCTATTATTTGATAATCCGTGCTAGCCTTTATTCCACGAGCACAGTGGGAGGAGACCACGCTTCTGCAAATTAATCTTGGAACTAATTACAGTCAGCGTGTCGAGAGGTGTCTGAGATTTGAGTGATCCAGTTTAACAAAACCCTTAATCAGAGCGGCCCTGTGCTTAAGGTCTAGGGCAAAATTAAGGGCTGCAGAGACGTTTCTTTCCCGCAATATATATATATATATATATATATATATATATATATATATATATATATATATATATGATGTGGACAATATGGCAATCATTGAAGGCCTAGGTCTGAAATGCACTGATCTATCTATTTATCCATCTATCTATCTTCCAAATATTTGCCAGTGAATAATTAGCTCAAGGCCACAAATCTTACGTAAAAGTATCTCAAGGATATATATATATATATATATATATATATATATATATATATATATATATATATATATATATATACAGTGTACCTCAACCAACATTCACATTTGCAAAGGTACTTTCAGCAGAGTAAGTGATGAGTCACAGTGGATGGACTCAAATAATAAAAAAGCATCAAATTCAGAAGCTCTGAAAGTCCTGTAAATATCACTTGTTACTGACAAATTATTTAAAAGCTCAGGGCCAAGCTTTTCTCTTTTTTAAGAGTACATCTCTGACATGACTAAAAGAAAAACGAAGGGAACAAATAAAAGTAGTGTTCGCTCTGTCTATGGAAGAGGAGAGCGCTTTGTGCTGCACGTTGTGCTGTGTAAATAATGTCTTTCCTCCTTTTTCATACAATTATTACTATCATCACCATGTATTATTATAATAATAATTCATAATTCATATTATGATATCATAGTAGCACCTGAATCTGATTTTTAAAGGGGACAACCAATTTATTATTGCAAAAAAAACACTGAAAGGTCTGAGAAAATATCTATCAAGTTGCATTATGGGAAAGGTTTTTAGAGCTTCACCCGTTGGGATTGAAAGTCAAGACGTCTCCGCCTCCCTTGTATCAATTATGATAATGTTATATTGTGATGGTGCAATAGTAAATTGCTGGCTTACACGCGTTATGGGAGGGATTGTATCCACTAATCATCTGTGTGTGTGTGTGTGTGTGTGTGTGTGTGTGTCAGACACACCTCGGCATGAGGCGGTCCAGAGACACGTGTACATTAATCACAGTGTCCCTGCATCCATCCATCAGTCAGAATAATACAACAGCATGTCAGCTGTGGACCTGCAGCTCATGAAGAGATCTTCACAGAGCATATTCTATCACGCAGACGCTTTTATCGCAAACACCTCCCAGTCTTGTTACTTCATACGTTTTTATGTTAGATTTTGTAATGGAAATCTAACCGCTAACCCCGGCAGATCTGCATCGGCAAGAGCTCTCCACAAGGAATCTTTTCGGAGCACAAGAGTGAACTGAGGTTTGATTTTTCAGGAAAGCATACTGAGTTTAGCCCGTACATTTCTGTCTGTGTCATCAAAATGTGTTCCTTAATAATGTTAAATAGAGTCCCACAATTATTTGAGGTAGCTTAATTTTCTAGTTCTAATAAATACCATCAAAAGCCGGGAACCAATACTGTGTTTGTCTTTCAGCGCTGTTCTCCTCTTTCCTGTCGGTTGAGCTCAAACCCATTAATGACATTAATGTAAAGCTTTAAAAGCGGTTCACAGGTATTTAAAATAGTGTCAATTAAAAAAATGCTGGTGCAACTTCAGCGGTAGACTGATACCACCACGATAAACCACCGGGACTCTGTTCTACCTGTAGCTATCAGACGCTACAACTCATTCAGCTCATGCTGAGAGACGGACAGCAGAGAAGTGCTGAGCTGTGCATTTTCTGTTTGGGACTGGAACAAAATAAACTACAGTGTGCATGTTCATTGTAGTACAAAGACATGTACTGTGGGATAAGTATGAATGGGCCAAATGGGAGGTCAAACCTTTTGATTTTCAGCATTCAGCACTTTTTAACGCCTATGTATTCGGCACACACGGCACTGAGTAACGCTGGATTGATTAACTGGTGTGTAAACTTCTCCGAATCCAATAAACAGCTCCACTGGCCACTGCCGGTGTCCTCTGGTAGCTCCACATGGTGGTAAATCCACACAGTGGATGGCTGGTGGTGAACAGAGCATCCAATCTCTGCAGCTTATCGTTGTGCTCGCTTGCCTCTAATTTCTTTGCGCATCCCGTCAGTAAAACCACAGACTAGAAACAAGATTAAACCCAGTTGTTCCCGCTCTCTCTCTATCTCTCTTTCCGCTGTGTGTGTCGTGTAATGCAGTACGTCGCGCTCAGAGTGAGTCGACCTGACTGGGATCAGGTGAGCTCTCGGTGATAAAAGCATCTAACAATAACTTCGCGACGGAAAATTCATTTTTCCAAAATTACATAATTTTTCTGTGTTAACTGGCAAATTGATACACAGAAGAGTGTTTTGTCTCCCATCTCAGATCTCGGATCACTGACGGGGACAATGAAATGACCTGGGTTCCTCTCTCTACCAGTGTAGGATGGATTCTGGATACTTTGCTCTCACTTTGGGGGAAGAACAAAGGCCAAGATCTCTTGTAATCACACTTTTTATGTGATCAGAGCAGATCGTCCACCATCTTATTCCTACTGAATGAACTCAAGAGGAAAAACTAGCTTGCCAAGAAAGAAGATGTCTTTTGGTGTCCGTCGGTGAATGCTAACGTCTGCTGAGTAAGTAACCGCTCATCTGCTCGCTAAGTCGTTCACCGTTTACAACTTTAAGAAACATTTACAGCAGCAACATGAATCAATCGTTTTGATCAATTCAACATTTTGTGCCTCGTGTCTTAATGAACAAATCAAATTCCCAAACCTCTGAAACCCCTCGAGGTTCAGTGACTTTGTGTTTTAGTCATAACCACGAGCTAAACGTTGCTCAGCAGGAACTCACATCTTCAACGTTTCTCCAGAAGACGACAATTAAAACGCTTTTAAACTTTGGAATCAAAGATTTAAATGCAAAGCTTGCTTTCTAAACTTTTGTTTGTGACTTTGCTGGAAATCAATATCACAACTGTAGTTAATATTCAAGCTTTAGGCGCGAGATCATTATCTTACACTACTAATGTAGCCTTCTGGATAACTGAACGCTGCATTAGCGAATCAAAGGCAGAATTTGGCACATGAAAGGGTTTTTTCTGATGCTCCTGGCAATGTTGTGTTGTTCATATTTTTGTATTTTTTTCCCTGTAAAACTTCATCTTGCCCAGTGAAACAGTGAAATTATCTCGTAGGATTTGACTCCCATGTAGTGTGAATTCAGCGTCACAATACAAATGATCTAATAACTATTTTACTGAGTGTTTAATGAGAGGAACGAGCTTGTTAATCAGAGGAATGAAATATTTAGTGAGCGAATGAATGAGTGGAGAATCACAGTGCAGGTTAAACTATTCTCTCCTTTGATAAATAAAGCCCTACACAAATATCTAAAAAGTACACAACAACTAATTAATGGCCTATTAAGTAATAACAGAATCAGAAGGGATTTCAATTATTTAGAAAGTAGACATCTTAACGCTGAACATCAAAGATGTTCTATTGAGAAGATGACAACATCAGGCGCTGGACAGGGCATTAAAAATCCGGACTGTCCGGCCTAAATCTGGACGTCTGGTCACACTATTATTGGTTGAAATCGTGGTGCGCTACGTTAGCCAGCGGAGCACAGTGTGACTCATGAACACTGAGTACGCAATCAAAGCACAAAGAAACTCGGATTACAAGACACGCAAAGGGAAAGCGACTTCATCCTTTGCTCAGGACACCGTTACTCTGCTGTATCTTGACATAGCAAATAGTTTACTGCTCTATTAATGCACTGAAAATTGTACTGAGAACCTTTAAATCAGGCTCCAAGGAAAATAGTTTCCACATGCAGCTACGCGGCTCTGCTGTGAGACATACAGTTCCTGTACGAAGACATAATCCATCTTTTAGCCGCGTCTGCAAGTTTTGACCTTTCCAGAAAAGGTTGCACATGAAGGACAGCGTTTCCTGCTCTGCCGCGCTCCCAGCATACTTAATGACCTGCTGTGGGAATTTCTCGACAACTTCTTGACTTGGAAAGTTTATCCATTATTTTTTTTTAATTACCAATTCTGTCTGTGATATGAAACCGGTCCTCTGAATACAGAAAGTGTGTGTTTGTCAGTGTGGAGGAATCCTGCTGACAAAGCAAAGAGACATTTAGGAACAAAGCAACGGGAAACTTCTGCATGATGATTATCATGCTCTGCAGAAGTTTTGAAAGAGAGTCAATACAAATATAATATGTGGAAATCTAAAATGGTCTTGGCCAGATACTCTACTTTTTGCACGTTAGCACTACGTATGTCTGAGCTGTCTAATCTAATTTCACTTCACAACGACTTTGCAGCTCTGTATGCTACGTCACCTCACGTCCTCAGTGCCCTCCACTTCCTGACTCACTTGTACAAGGCATTACTCTGTGTATAAATGGATAAGAACAAGCAGTGCACTGCACCAGCTGGAGCTTTTCAACACCACAGCACACACTTTAAGTGTGTCGTGTCCTTGACTTCAACAAGCGTACGTATTCCTGCTGGTACGATGACAGTGAGAGATCCTCGCTGCAGTCCGATAATAACCCAACGTTTCTGTCAATTACAGCTTACGCTTCTTTGAAAATGAGGCGCTAACCAGCTGGGCTCGACCATCCACGTCAGGGGTTTTCTTCCAATATTCAGCTCAGGGTGCAAAAAGTAACACCTGTCCATCAAAATCCCTCATTAATTATTCATAGTAGAGCTGACCAGTTAACTTTAGATTCATGCAGCAAGTCTCACAACAAAACATATAATTTCTTCACATTTTTCCGAGGCTTTTTCCATCATGAGGAATGACCGGCAATAAATAATAGGAAAACAAATGTAGATAGACTGTGCATAGAGGTAACAACATAAACTTAACCTTAAACCTGCATTAACTTAGGGGGATCATATTTTCACATCCTGCTCCACGGGGCCGTTAGCGGTGACGCTCTACAACTAAACATGATGGCTAACAATACTGCAGGAAGGCCCAGGTTTGAACCAATTATCCCTCCTGCTCTATGGTTGAGGACGCTCCAATTAAAGGAACATAAGCAACTCTGCAGCTCACGTCCAGCTGGATAAGAGGTCCGGTTCACTATTAAGCTAAATTCTGACATGATTAGCATAAAGGAAGAGAGAGGTAGGGGATTTAAATGCTTTTTTTGATGACCTTCAGTGCACTGAGGCGTACTACTCTGACACAACAACGCTATTTAAGAAAGGAAGAATTTAAGGCCCAAATGAATCCTTTACCAATTCAAAACCCGACAGTAAATCTTTACATCGTAACAATTTAAATTGAATTGCTCTCTCTCTCTGTCTCTCTGTCTCTCTGTCTCTCTCTCTCTCTCTGAGGTACTTCATAAAGTTGGAAACCTTTAGAAGTGGAGCACTGCTCGTGTAAACTTCAAAAAGCCTTGAAGCGGGGTTGCTCTGTCAGTGCCTGTTTGTGTCCATCGTGCCGTGCGTTCCTACCTGGGAGACAGGGACGCTGGACATTTTGACACGTTGTTGAAACAGCACACTCAGGATGCGGTTCTGCTGCTCCAAGTCGAACACTCGCGTCCGCAGCTTCACACACTCCTCTTTCAAGTCCTAGAAACCCCCCAGAGAGAAGAACAATGAGCAGATAACTGCGGGTGACCGGGATATCTCGGAGAGCTCCACGTGTACCAGATGCTAATTCAACAGGAACAGGACTCAACGCGGTCAACTTCACATTAAAAAAACAAGATGGATCACGGCCGTTTTGCAGGTAAATCCTCATAATACTGAAAATATGCTCTGTGAAGATCAATATGTTGTCCGGCACGCTAACTAACTTACTTACTATAAACAAAGGACTCCATATTGAAAGTGTAGAAGTAAATAAATACATGCAATCAAGCTATTTGAGTTAGCATCGGCCCGTTACCTGATACTGTGCATCCTGAGTATTTTTACTCAGGATTTTACTTTTAGATTTGTTTCCTATTTAATTGTCTCCATCTGATCCATTATATAAGTCTGACTTCATTGTGTAACCAAGTACACATGTTGCACTTTATATAACACATTTTACGTTATCGGCCATTGCAACATAAAAAAAGAACCCAAAAGGATTTCATGTTTTACTGTTGAAGATCATGCGGTGTGACATGTGCTGCTAGTCTTCCTCCATGTAAGCGGCATGCGAGTTACTCATCATGGTGACAGTTAGGACGTGTCGACGGTGCAGAGACAAAGACAAACCTTCTGCGTGAGGAGCGCCTGGACCACCTGGTTAGCCACCTGGAAGAGAGACGAGGAGAGACGGTTAGAGTTTGTAGAAAACGCATCGCGGGTTTGGTCTTGATTTCATAAAACTTTCTGAGCTTCCAGATTGTGAAAGAGTGTGAATGAAAACGACCCGATGCACACGGCATCAGTGAGAATCATGTGAAGACAAATTGACAGCGTGTTGCATCACACAGCAGCTGTCTGCAGTTAGTCTCAGTAACTTCATTCTCAGCACATAAATAATACAAACAATAGATTCAATAAAAAACAATTGACCTACAAAATGCATCTGCTGGCCCGAATGCGACTGCCAAACTTATATATTCATATTTTCTTATAAAAATGGAAGATGTTTTGTTTTCATTGTTGAAGTCAAACTGTCTTCTTCTCTGCTTATAATGTCTGAAGCTGAAACATTCACGATACCTTGACACTGGAATAATAACTATATTTACACTTTTGAAGTGATTTCCCTCTTTCATCCATCAATCAAAACGACGATGTCGCTCGCGGTGGTCCGTCCACTTTAAATAGAGGCCTTCCCTTCTCCTGGATCTCCTCTGTGGACTTCACTCACACCATGATGCTCTGAGTGTGTCTCCAGCTAGAAGCCGATTGTCATCTCAAGGTCGAACCAACAATGACTTTGTCTGGCATGAAGTTGAAACTTGAAGAAATATTATTCAGAATTTTTGGATTTTTTTTAATTTGGAGAATACTATCTTATGGAAGCCCATTCCCGCCACAAAAAAACAAAAGAAAAGTCATAATTACGAACAAAAAACAAAAGAAAAGTCAGAATTATGACAAAAAAAAACAAAAGAAAAATCAGAATTATGACAAAAAAAAGAAGAAAAGTCATAATTATGATCAAAAACAAGATGTTTTTTCTTTTTTTTGTGGTCATAATTATGATTTTTTTGTTGTTGTAATAATTTCTTTTGTCAGAAATGGGCTTCCATACATTTTCATTAGTGGATGTTGCTTTGTACAGAGCCATGCTAGCCCATTGCCTCCAGTCTTTATGCTAAGCTAATCTAAACCTGGCTGCGGCCTGATGTCATCGCTACAGACATACTTAACAAATAATACTACTTATTTTCCTATCTCTTGAAAATCAAAGAACCCAGTGTCCACAGCGCTGGATGCTGTTAGCATGATGCCGACATGAGTAAATATTACACCGATTACATCAAATTCTCACTGACACGAGATCCTGGACACCCGTCAAGATGAGCTAAATGGTAAAACTTTAAAATGTGGAGAGAAACATTAAAATCAGTGACGATGGAAACGAAACACTACAAGACACAGAGGGCATGTTTGTGACACTCACCTCATCCAGACAGCGTTCATACTGCTTCCTCTGATTGTCGTTTTCCATCGACAGAGCAGAGTTCTCAGCCTGGACAAAAACACAGACATGTCCAGTGCATGAACAACACGGAATATAAATCAGAAGCATCCAGACATTTCTGGTCTCAGCTGAGAATCAAACACACGTGGTGGATGATACGATCATTCCTGCAAAACAAACAGGCGACTTAATCTCCCTGCCGGCTCACTGGAGAAAGATGCTCCTAAATGAAGGATGCTTTCAATTTCAGGCATCCTAACTGCATCCGGCAGACCTTCACAGTGCGAACGCTCACTTGAGGAAAGTATACAATTCAATTACTGACGGAGTTGTTGCACGGCGGGGAAACAAAAAAACATTCTGGGAATCTCGGGAGGTGACTTTCCACTGAAATGATTAATCCAGTAAATCTTAAAAGGCTGAGATGGCTGGTTTTCACTTCAGTGCTGTGGCCGGCTCTCCTCCCAACAGGTAATGGCTGATGATGACGGATGCGAGCAGGACTCGAGGAAGGAGGGGCCACCTCACAGCTGAGCATCGTCTTCATCACCCGAGGAGATATCAGAGATCATCACCGCCGGATCTGAACGGCCCACCACCAGTTGTCTAAATAATCTTTGGACGTTGTTTTAAAGGCCACAGATCAGCCTGAAGCCGTCCAGCTGGTCTGCATGAAGGTCAGAGGAGTTACGAGTTTGAACTTTAAGCGTTCAAGCCTCATATAGTAAGTGTTGCGTGAGCTCACACCTGCTGGTGATGCAGCAGAACATCTTTACAGGTGAGCACCATCCATAAATGTTACACGGTAGATTGCAGGTTAAGAATAACACTTTTTAAAATACATATTGTATGTTTTCTGCTTTCTGTGATTTATCCTGTGATTTCCCCACTGAGGGACTAATACAGGACTATCTTATCTTATATTTTAAATCATAATTCATCACTGAACAGTAGCTGTAACTTCATGTCCTGAGCATACTTGGACATTGTCGCATTGCATAGTGTATAAAGATACAATGAGCGATACTATTATCATATTTATCATAGCAATAATATTATAATTTTTTTTTAAGTTTATTGTAATTCTGTGTTCGGATGACGGAGCAAAATAATCTTTTCATTGTGTAGAATAACCGTCTGTTATCTGTGCTTATGACAGTGTAAACATCTTGAATCTTAAATTACAAAAGTACAAAAACAATATCCAGTAAACATAAATCCCTTAAACATATCTAAATGTTTGTCAGTTGGCTCCCTCGTCTTTGTTCCTGCTCCGTTGTTCTGGTTGATCTGCAGCGTCGCATCAATCAGCGTTTTAAGTCAAATCCCAGTGAACATTAGTTTGAGGGGCTGAAGGAGTCAGCGGCTTCACCGCAGTGAAAAAGCTCGGCAAGCTCAGTTTGTTCTCATCATTTATCTCTTGACTCTCATTTGTGCTTCTTGGAGCATTTTTGTTTAGTTTTTCATGGTGGATTATATGGAAGGTACCCAAGTGTGCCATAATGTCTGGAAAAGTAGTTTCCAACTAAATGGAAAACCATGTAATGTTTCTCCGGTTCGGCGTTAAAGTTTAATTATAAAATAAAATCAGCCGGCGTGAAAATGCAACGGCATGAAAAACCACAAAATACACTCAGAATGATCCATTAGGGTCAACAACGTAGACGTGGAAATGCATGTACTTTAAGGTGGCACTAATGACAGCGTGGTTACGCAGGGTTAGCATGAGAGCACAGCATCAGCAGAGGATATGAAATGTCACTAAAATAGTTACATGGTGGGAAACTCCACCTCGGTAATTCCTTTCACACAGTTGTCAGGATGTGAGATGCAACTGGAACGTTTTGCAGTTGATGCACATTTAGTTTTTAGCTCAAAGAGAAGTCTCTGATCATCCCTTAGACCTATATAAAAAAGTTATATTGAATTCTGCCATGAGTATTTACGACAGCACAAAGTAAAGTTGTCTGTACGCTCACGTTTCCACCGCTGTCTTCTTCACAAGATGTGAGAACGAGACTTGTCCGAAAGCAAGACTCCTTCCATAGTGTTGTCAGGCACTTACACTCACAATTAGAGGCTAGAAACAAGTGAGATTAGTGAATATAAATGTCAGTGCCAGCTTACCAACAGGATTACATTGCAGGCTCACGCTCAGCACCAAACCAGTTTCAGAAATAGTTTTCCAGACGCCTCAGTTACACACAAAAACATGAGAAAATAGGGTAAAAAAAAAGCTAAGTCAGCTTTTATGGTCAAGAACAATCGTCATTACTGACAATTAAATACATGACCGTGACAAAATAACATGCAGCAAAACAAAACACACAATTAGAAAAGTGAATTCTGTTTCGGGTGGATTTTACTTTGAGGCTTCGGCTTTGTAGTAGTTGTGAAAAACAGTGATTAAAAATAGCTGTGAGACCTCCAGACTGGTGAATCCCATTAGCTTCAGCAGGCAGGATGAGACAGAGAGGCACGCTGTACTTTCACTGGAACACCGGCTGCAAATGTTAACGACCCTGTCAGCCTTTTAATTATAACCTCAGAGTTTTCAATACCTCCTTTGTATCCCGCGGTTCCCCGTCTTGCCCTTTGCTCCGCTCCGCAGCGTAATGAGGCCTCATTGTCTGAGATCTCACAGGTGGAAAGAGCCGCCATGAGGCTGATTCTTCCTCACCTGCGTGGCTCGCTGGCGTTCCACCGCGTAAACAAAGCGACATGCGACGCTGATTAATGCTCATTTCATTCAAACGAGTTCCCGCTCTTCATTTGACAACTGACACACTTTGACGCTACGGCGTTCTTGAGGAATTCAGTATGCATTTACCTGAGGCAGCTTTTTTTGAATTATTTGTATGCATTTTAGATTCCGCTCATGATTTATTAGACTCGAGCCCTCGGCAAGCACGCCTCACCACACAACACAGTCTGGAGCAACAAAAACGGCAACTCAAAGCTCTTGAGTTGGCGCGCCCAAAGGTTTTAACTAAGGCCAGTAAGAAAAAATATGATTTTCCGGAGCGGCCAAACCATTTTAATTGAGGGCCAGATTGGGGCCACAAGCCACGGTTTGCCGACCTGTGCTAAAGCGAAAAACACTCAAAGTAACAGCATGTCACTTTTCTAACAACACCTCCTGCCCTGCAGTCCTTCCTGTTTCTGAAATAGGAAGAAAATGTCATCTTGTAGTGATCAGACAGACCATAATGTTCGGTCCGTGTGTGCCGTCTCAATGATTCCAAAATCTCTAATGAAATAAATCAGATAAAAAAGATTTTATATTGATCAATGTGACATTTCAGGGATGGGGAAAAGGAGGCGTGAGGTTATGGGGGAGCGTCAGGGGGAAGAAGAAGAGGAAGAAGAGGAAGAAGTGGAAGAAGCGGACCATGCAATCCACTTTACCTCCAGGGCTCGGAGTCGCTCTAGCAGAGGATTGCTGTCCTTTGAATTCTCGTCCGAGCCGCCGCCGGCCTCCAGCGTGGCGGGCATCTCTGTGGCCGCGGCCGTGGCCGTGTGGCCCTCCAGGCTGCCCTGCTGCTTCCACATTTCCTCCAGGAGTTTGTCCTAAAAATGCAACGAGAGCGGATGAAAGACGCGTGCCTTCAAGTCACAAAGAAATGAAAAATACATTCTTCATCATCGTGGGCTCCAGTGGTATTCGCAATAAATCTTGGTAAACAACACTAACTGCATTCATGCAACTTCCCCTTCAAAGTTCATAAACCCAGTGCACTTTCATTAGCAGCATTGCGATGGCCGCCTGCGACGTGACTGTCAGTGCTTTCTCAAATGGGAATCAACACTTTGAAGCTTCGGCAGAAGCCTTTTGGAGCTTCGCTTCACCGATCCGTACGGTCGACTAGTCACATCCCAAAAACTACCCCAGTGCACCTGCTGTTTTGGTTCATGTATGAACCAGCAGAGCAAAGTGCAAAAGGGCTGGGAGCAAAGGAATATGAATTGAAGTGTGTGTAGATTCACAAAGAGACGACGCACACACACATCGCTGGTCTCATCGCTCAACACCAAGAAGTCCACCCAGTCTCCAGGAAGTCACGCTGCTGCAGAATCTGAACGTCAGAAACTCACAGCCAGGAGCACATCATGGGATTTTTAAGGTTAATATGTTCAATTAAATTACTAACAATAGATTGTTCGGTGAAACAGTTCATATCATTGCATCCAATGCTATTATATTCATAATTCTACTGTGTTTTCAGTGGGTTAACATTCATTTTAACGATTGAAAAAGAGGCTGTTGTATAAATGAGCCGTAATGGTAATCTGCCGTCTCCACAGAACACAGCAGAGTACTGAGTCGTGACGGACCGGTCTTCATTATGACGCTCTGGTAACGTTTAGGAAGCTACAACTAAACAGGATGTTGTTGGAAGCAGAAGCTGCAGGGTCACATGTTGTTTTGAACACAAGAGGTCACTTAAGGACAACATGCACATCTGTAGTTTTAAGTACTGGAACAAATGTCCAGTTCTTGTTGGACTTTCCTTCAACAGATGAGCAGAAAGAGGACTCAGCTCGTGCTAAACTGTGACGGCTCGAGTCCTTGTGACAGTTTTTAACAGAGCAGACGCTGGTAGTGCTGTTAGGGTATTATCTACGTGGGAGGGGTTCAAATATGATTTCCCCATGTCCTTCCCATTCGGCATTTGTCGGAAAGTGATTCAATTGAACTCAATGTCCCTAAAGTAGGTATTGACTTGGATTTTCTGATTTTGACGCTGGCTTTTCAGCGCTAACACCAGGAAAGGTAAAGGCTTTAAATCTATTTTTGTTGCCTACATTATAATCTTGTCGGAGCACATAATTATGAATATAAACGTGACTTGAAACACGAAGCCGTCGTCTAAAGAAGATCAATAGTATAAGCTTAAAGGCAAATCATCCAAAGATTGATTTCTAAAGTGATATATCTGCAAGCTGGATGATAAAAAAATCCACCGCTCCGATATTTTACAGTTCTGTAATAACATCCAACTGTCTGACTTCATGTAACGTTCATACCAAAGGATTTATAGAGACCGGTGGTCCCTCCTGTACCTTGTAGGCCTTCATGAGGTCCAGCGGGTCCACCTTGGGCCCGTCCAGTGAGTCCTGGTTCTGGAGCAGCGTCCGCACCGTCTCCTCCATGCTGCGCTCCAGAGGAAAAGAGGTCAGAGTAAGTTCAGCCTCTAATGTTGGAGTTCACGTGTTGAAAACCACTTTACAGGCTAAGTGTCCCTGCACTTCCTGCCCTGGTGATTGTCTGTGATTGTCTACCTGGTTCCTGGTTGTGTCTTCCCTTCACCTGTGCTGCCCTCGTTGTTTCCACCTTTTGTTGGAATTAAATATTCTTCATCCGATGGTCGGCGTTTGGGTCCTTTACTCCCTCCGTCCCGTCACACTTAACCAATAATCGCTGACCTTTACGAGCATTTTGTCCGTTTCTAAGATTATCACACCTGGAGATGTATCAATATTTAAATATATTAATATAGTTTGATTGGATACACTTTTTTTTGTTGACATTTTGTTCACTGCCTTCATGTAATAGTGTATCACAAAGCACACACTGAACAGTGAAATGATCAATGTCTGCAGAACAATGTGATTTTTACAGCTTGTGAGTACAGGAAAGAAATCGCTAATTGGATGCAAAGGAACAGAAATGAGCGAGTGTGACGCTGATAACCAGTTCATGGAAGTTATCATGTTCTGGGGACATTTCTCCTTTGTGATGACTGCTCAGATCAAACTGTTAAAGCCGAATTCACGTCATGCCGCGCTGTACTATTTATACTTTCACAGGCAGATAAACAAGAAAGAGTTCAGCTGCTTGGTATTTTAATTGCTTCCCTGAAACCGACGTGTTTCTGCCTTCAGAGGGATCACATGACACATGAAACACGGCGGCTTTCATATGAAGAACTGGAAGATTGGCGACTTTGTGGGGAGCAGAAATAAAAATGTGAACACTTCAATGACACATCATCACCTTTTAATGTTGAGGTAGGAAACCTGTTATCAAACGGTTTCTAGCTGCAGCAGATAGCGTCTGAGTCTTGTCTTGAATCCTTTTAGGACTCCTTTTAGCTTTTTGTCTCTTTCTCTTGAGGTAAATGTGTCTTTTGGTCGCTTCACATAGCTAAGTGAAACCTCTGTTATCGTGCACTATCTTCTCCATTCACACTTTGCTCACTAGCTAGTCGCTAACTTCATCTGTCTGCTGTTTATGGTATGAGTAGGAGTAGGAGTATGGTGGGTTTCCTCGTATCAACGCTTTTGTGATGAAAACAGCTGCTGGAAGATTGAAAAATTGTTTACGGCGCAAAGCACTCTGTAATGCTGAGGGACAAATAAAAGCTCCACATATTAACAAAGCTTCCAAACATACGACGCCCGCTGACATTTGCTGCGATGGCTTCCTCTGCAGCGTAGTCCTGCCTTGTGGTTTTGTAATCGTTTTCCCCCTGAGCCGTGTGTGCTTGATGGACACTGACCGTGTTCCACATGGTGTTGTGCGCAGTGACATTTTGCTCTGTCACTTTCCAGAGCAGCTTCCCCCCCCCTGCATGATGCATGTGGCACAGTCTTTAGCACGAGCTAAAGTCACACCCGCTAAACCTGAAACAAGCCCAGATCAAATGAAATCAAACTGAATCAGATGCACGATGGGACACCCAATGCTCTCTGAAGTGACCAGGAGTCAAAGGTCAGATCTGCAGCATCGAGAGTATGGGTTAACACATCTTCATGTCTGTGTGTATGAATGAGTATGATACCAGATCTTAAAGTAACATTATACAGATCTATTTATGTTTTATAGCATCTGAGCCTCACCATCACTAAATTCAACTTTCAGCAATTCATCACTGAGCTTGAAGTTGCACAAATCCAACCGACTCCATTTAACATTCATGTTATTTCTCAGTAATATTTCATCCAATGCATTTACTTTCCCCCCCACTCGTTCACAACATGCTGCTCTCCCACTGACTCTCGCCGGTGCCGGTCATCTGAAATGAGGCGAACCACACGGGTCCTCAGCCTCCTCGGCTCGGGCTTAGACATTACTTTGTGTTTGTAATTGGGCACAGAAGAGAAAGTGGGTCTCTTGGTCTCCCTGTGGACCATGTGGGGAATAATGTGCAGCCGAGTGCTCTCAGAAAAGGAGAAAAACAAGCGCCCGCCCCGTCTGGGTGTATCCTCACAAGGCCTCGCGCTCTCCTCGCCGTCCCAGACTCACGGCTGCAGTCTGGCAGCAGAGACGACTGATCGTCCCCGTTTGTTCAACCTCGTTACAGAAGAGCCGCTGGATGAACGCTGGATTGTTGTTTTTGCTCCCACTTTACTGAAGAGTTGAAGGTGTGCTTCTGGCCACACCGTGAAAACTCACAAGGGTCGGATCACAGGTGCTTTCACGAGCTGAGCTCACCTTCACATGTCAAACTGGTGACAACGGACGCGTCGACACACCAGAGCGTGACCACGTCGACGCTCTGAAACACACACTTTTTGCTGCGTTGAGCTCAGACTGTGATGCGTGCTGACGCACAAACAATTGCATCTTTAATGAAGCATTTTTGTGCTTGAATCTCAGAGGCCATCGGGATGAAAACATCTAACCTGGAGCTCCGGGGATCCAGTGCACTGCCTGTTGTCGACAGCCAGATTAGTAATTTAAGGTCTGAATCAGGATTGGTAGAGTAGCGAGTTCACGAGCTCATTTGAAACTAAACCCTCGTCAGACAGTAGAGATGATTTCCGAGATTGCACACGCACGCAGAATCTGTTCATGAAGATTAATGCCTGATATGAAAGCAGCATTTCCAAATGAAAAGGATATTGTAGATTATTGCGTGGCATGAGAACATTCTCTTTAATCTCCTACAGTTCATACTATTTGGTTTTGCTCCTGTTTTCACTGAATAATCTGTAAATATAAAAAATAAGCATTATTTTTGGTTCATACCTTTGTGTGCACACCATGCATACCATGTGTGCACATACCAGTGCACATGCTGCATGCATACTCTATCTACACATGTAGAGACACACATGTGCACACATGCCTGTGTTTATTAATATATATATATACGACATAGATATTGGTCTCAAATGGAAATGACCGGCGGGGATCTGCTGCTCTGACGTTTTGCCACTTTAATGAAAACTGAAAACTTTATTTGCATATATTTAAATATCCTTACAGACATGAATCCCACATCTAGTCCCTGTCAACAGAGGGATAATTTGTTTTTAATAGCTGTCAGTGAATCTCCCACGGCATATATTTATAACCACAAAATGAGTGGATTTTAAACGAAGTGCCGTGGATGTTTTTTGGACAGTTCTCGTGAAATCCTTTTGTAAAAGTACTGCATACTGAAAATATATGTATTTGTTACATAACAATTGCTATTTTCTAAAGTTAAGGGAACATTTCTTGATGTTTATATGATGAATCAATTTGCTAAATGTTTGCTTTTCCATCCTTTTATACATTTTCTCCGCCCACTTATTGCTAAACAAGGTCAATGAAACTGTGACTGTTTATAATCATACACAAAACATAAAAACATCTTTACCAATTCATCAATCTTTACCTTGAGAACGAGTTGCTCCTATACGATCACTTTAAAATACCAGGACAGCAAACTTTATTACTCCTTTCAACCTTTGCAAAGGCAACACAGACCAGATAATTATTATTATATTAGATTTATGATTTATTTACCAAGGCCTCATCTCACGCCTCACTGAGCA
The DNA here is from genome assembly GCF_023055335.1 of Clinocottus analis. Taxonomy (NCBI): domain Eukaryota; kingdom Metazoa; phylum Chordata; class Actinopteri; order Perciformes; family Cottidae; genus Clinocottus; species Clinocottus analis. Next base: position 1,356,574 of record NW_027175843.1, read on the forward strand.
TGTGCAGACGCATCGAACTCGGATCACGAGGCGTCGTCAGCAGCCGAACAGCCGGACATGAAGCGCGCTTATTATTTATCTTAATGGCTCGCTGGGAGGGGAGATCAATAAGCGAGGACACAGAGGTAGCCGCCACTGCAGCAGGTTGACACTTCTTATCAGGTTTTAGTGTCGGCTACTCCAATAAAACTGAGCATATTTCTTCCTTCAAAGACAATTTCTCTGCACAAAGCGAGCTCTCAAGTTAATGAAAATGTTGGATGTCACCGCTGAAGACCCGGCAGTTCATCACATTTGGCGTCGGGCCTTTGACGGATGTGTGCTTTGCATTTTGTTTGTTGTTCACTTTGACGGTTTGTCATTGAGTTGTGGCCCCTGGCTTTTAACGTTTTGATAGATATTGTTCCTCACAGATAAACCACTCACGTCTTCCTGACTGGCGAGCTGAAGTGTCTCTCGCAGGTGAGGGCGACAGCGTCTCTTAATTTACTTTAAATAGTCTGAAAACAGCTGATTTGGACCTTTTGCAATCTTGAAATTGCCTCTGAGGCATTATAACCACATCAATGTCGTAAAGGTCTACTGGAGAAATATCTGTGAACATAAAACGCTATATTTAGAAGACAAGAACAGATTACCTTGTGATCGACAAAAGAAATACACTAATTTTTGACTCATGGAGGCCAGGTTTTTAATTTTTTCCTTCCATGTCAAACCCCTGCGCCTACGTTACCCAAAATGCAACTGACCAACTTGATCAAACTTTGTGTACAGCTCCCTGAGGAGCCTCGAGAAGCTCCACATAACTTTCACGTAGTTCTCCTCGACACCTCCGACTTTGAAGTGTGAAATCAACTCGAGTTCCCCGTTAAGATCTGAAACGTCGGCGCCGGTATTTGCCTGAGCATCCGGCTCCGGTGGCGAGCGCCGCTGCGTGTCGGTGGGTGTCGGTACCTGGAGAAGTGCTGCTGCAGCGACACCATCTGCCGCCCACCCTGCTGAGACTCTCCCTCCTCTCCACGCCCAGATGTTGTTTGTTCTCCGGCTGGGGATTATTATTATTATGGATCCGTGTTGGTGGCGTAGCTGCAGGGTGGAGAAGTAAACACAGTGAATTTGTTGTTAATCTGCATATCATAATCCCACTGAAGATTTCACAGATACAGACAGTACATCTGTTCACTTCCCTCTCCCTATTTATATATATATGCATATATAAACATTAGGAGGAAAGCAGGAGTCTCTCCTCTCTTCACCTCACACGCTGTAGCTTTAAATTAGTGTCGACATACATGTTTTCCTCACAACTGTCAGATTAGGCAAACTCCCTTCTTCCTACTGACATTTAAACACGGCCTTAAGGTATGTTGGAACCATATATATATATATATATATAAAACGTGACACAAAACAATATTCATGGTCTGTTCTCATTCTTCTGCTGAGAGGAAACGTGAGTTGAGAGCAACATCACTGATGTCATCACCGGTCAGCTGCTCACATTGACCTGATGAACCTGCGTTACTATAACGAGGAGTTCTCAATGCACCTCCATGAACGACTCTGTGCTCGTTCCATCCTGGCTTTGCGTCGAGTTAATGGGAATTTACATTTCGTGTGACTGTGGAGGGATACGAAGAGGCGGCAGAGCTGCCAATCAGAATGACAACGGTTCCCGATCTGCTTCAGAAATAATTAATCAGCTGTGGCAAAAACCTTTAGCCACAAGTTTGTGACTCAGTGACAGTGTATTGGACTTTAATAGATTTTTTTAAAATTAAATTTACAACAACAATCTCAATTCACATTATGAAGAATGAATAATGTGTATGATTTATACATCTACATCAGCTACACTGCTGCTAACACCACCACTACACATCGTGTCACATTAAACCAGAAAAGGCACAGATGCAACTCACATGAACAGTGATTCAACTCCTCTGTGTCCTATAGAAAGCAAAGTGAGCAACGTGCACAGTGCCAGAGTCTGGAATCAATGAAACTAAAAGCAAACCGGACCAAACGTGCACCTGAAGGCTGAATCAGCACTGCCATCTAGTGATGCTTGCAGATTACTGCCAGGATCTCTGCACCGACTCGTCATAAATCATCTCCATGTTCCTCCTGCTGTTGCATCCTGATGAGCAGCAAAGAAGCTTTACACTCAAAGAGTTTACAGTTTCTTGCTAAGAAAAGAAGCCTGTTCACGTTTTTTTTATCCTCATTGTCTGATGAAGTCGCTCAAAAGCTTTGATTTGTTTTAAGTTTTTATCAGAACTTGCATGTTGCATCTGTTTTGTTGTAAATACAGTTGTCTCGCACACAAATAGACTTTTACTTTACATTTTCCATCAAGCACAGGTGAAGTTACTGATCATAATGATTGATATTTTCCAGGCTTAGTGTCCATTTGGGCTCAGTGTGTTTGCTTAATGGGACTTTTAATGGAGTGGAGACATCATTAAAGTTATAAGTTTACATCTGTTCCAGTCTGCTGTAAAACAGCTGCATGTGACTGAAGCTGCTACTATTATTACGCCATTTTTTATAAATAAATAACAATCAGGCAATAAATTAAAGGGATCCCCAAACATATTGACCATATTTATTGTTTGAGGGAAACACTTTGGTGAACGGGGACACGCAGTTCCTTCATTTGAACACAAGGTGGCACACTAACTTCAAAAGGGCTTATAGGGAAGTGCCAGGTGATAGGAACAGGTGTGTGTGTGTGTGTGTGTGTGTGTGTGTGTGTGTGTGTGTGTGTTTGTGTGTGTGTGTGTGTGTGTGTGTGTGTGTGTGTGTGTGTGTTGGCCAGAGTTGGCCAGTAGATGGAGATCTTCATCCATTTTCCTCGCTATTCTTTCAGCATCGCCTCCCTCCTCCTCTTCCTCCTCTTCCTCCTCCTCCTCCTCCTCCTCCTCCTCGTCTTCTTCCTCCTCTTGCTCCTCCTCCTCTTACAGATTACACCTCAAGTCATTTCGCTGAGTCACACGGCATCCTTAACTGAGTCACATGGGACACTCCTTTCACAAATAAGCATCTATTGTGTCTCATCTGTAAGAGAATTTCATTCGAAACAAAACAGATCTCCTGTTTCCAATCAGTCAAACGAGTAAGAAACATACAAATAAACTTATTTCTAATGAAAGCCAGTGATTGTTCATGTTGTACAGCGACTCATTAAAGAGTGTGTGACTCATTTCAAACAGCAGATATCGCATTGAGAAATGAAATATATCCATGGTGATGTTGTTTCTGGATAAGACATTCACGCTGTATCCTCTAAACAACTACACCAGGCTCCTGTGAACGCAAAGCATTGTGGGCCAGCGCCACTGAGGCATCCATTCTGAGACTTCATCCTCTATTGACAGACAGTGACAAGCCGTTCTTTGGACACGAGCTCGCCACTGTACTAATTGAACAATTAGAAACAGAGGTCTGTTTTGTTTTCATTCATGCATCTCAACTAGGAAGTGAAATAAAGACTCTTAGATACATAACAATAAAGGATGTAGGCTATGAATCAGATAGGAAGACGACGGAGGTCTATAAAACGATGCAATAATGTGCATATCTACAGTATATTAATGTGTAACAATGCATGTTGTCAAATTAATAAAGTGTCGCAGCAACAAATGCAATATTTCCCTAAATGAAGTCGAGTAGAAGTCCAAAGTAGCACAAAATGTAAAGTAGGCCGACCTCAACAATGAAGAAGTTACTTTCAGCATCTCGATATAGAAGCACAATGTACAGCGACTTGACAAGAGAAAAGCAAATGAAGGAAACAGCTCAAAAGAAAAGAAAACACAGACCTGTTCTGTTCTTTTTAAGCGTCCCAGTGAACCGTGACAGTGACACGATGAGTCAGCAATACCAAGATAGATAGATATGGACTTTATTAATCCCCAAGTCCCTGAACGGGACTTCATCCAGCTGTCATTTTATTCTTCACGCTCTTCACCGGGAGGTGAAACTGTCTGCTGTTAGAGACTCCAAAGCTCACGCTGAGGCCGATATATCAATAATATTTAAATCCCATATTCAGGATGTTTGTCTGTGAGTTTTTTCAGCTCATTTTGAGGAATATAGCTGATGAATCAACTGTAATGCTCTGAAGGTTCATCGTGCCTTTACGATGTTTTTGATACATTAGGAAAATTAAAAGTTATTCTAAAATAATGCAAAGCTGAGCATCTGTACAACATGTTGTACCACCTTAGTTCAACCAACACACACACACACACACACACACACAGCAGTGTATTATGTCTGGATGAACAGCAGTTGGATGCAGATATCGTGCACAACTTCCTAAAGAGGCCGGCACTAAGACTGTGAGCGGCAACATGTCTCGAGCTTGTTGGGTGCTCTTGTAGGTGTCCTGTGTTTGTGCTAAGCTAGGCTAACAGAAGAAATGTGATAGATATCTATCTTCTCCTCTCATTCAGGGAAAAGACAGCTAATGAGACGATTTCTCAATATGTTGCTGTTTTGCCTTTTTAATTGATTTTCAACCGTTTTTTCTCCACATACGATATAAGAGGATACGTTTTACTGTTATACGCCAGCGGCTTGTCTGCCAATATTTCGTCTGTTTATCCGCAGGATTGCAGAAGAACTGCTGGCCCGATTGTTGTGAGACTTGGTGGAAGGAGGTTATTGCGGGCCGAGGACGAAACCGCTGCATTTCGGAGCGGCTCGGCCTCGCTGCCGTTCCCTCTCGTTGGCTTGTGTTTTATTCTTGTAAGCAGTCGAGCCTCCAGCTCTCTCAGGCGCAGTGGTATACCTTTGAAGACAGGTTCATCTATATTTAGACATTCCAAATTATTCATAAGTCTTAAAGAGGGAGCGAACACGCAATCAGCTGCAGGTTAAAGTAGAAGGGCACTTGGGGAGCGCAAGCAAACCGGTTTACCAAAGAAAGACAACATGTGTGTATTTGCCCTGTGAGTCAGAGCCGCTCTGGAATCAAATGGGTTCCTTCATGGACCATGCAAGCTCCTTCTGTCCTGAAAATCAGGCCAGAAGTTGTTTCCTAATCCTACTAACAAACTAATCCAACTGAAAACATGACCTCCAACAATAAATGTCCTGAATGTGTCCTAAAACGGCAATATTATTGTCTTAAATAATGTAAATACTTCAGGTTACCTGGAAACGAATTAAGCTTTAGCTTGTAGCTTTAGCTTGCAGCTTCATAGCTATTTTGCATTGTTGTCTTCAGTCTAAACAAACTGCTCTGAATGTTCTATCTGTAATCTGATTGGGAAAGTGACACTGATCTGGACCCTTCCATGAGATTATTTCTTCCGGTCCGCATTCGAGCCTTCAACGGCTCTGAAACATCCTGAGAGCGGTTTGTGTTTCTCTACATCGGTCACAGAGACAATAGAAGTGTATTGTACGTTTTCATCACAATGACTGGCAGAGAAATAAAAAAACAAGGCTCAAGTGTGTTTACTTCCACCTTCCAGAGAGAAAAGCACTCCAGTGTAAATAGTGTAATTACACGTCTTCCTTTCGGTGGGTGGGAGGGTAAATTGGTGTAATCAAGGCTGCAGCTCAGCCTCTGGCATTGACGTTGGAATGAATCGCTGAGGTTTTGCCCCCTGGGTATCTAATGACTACATACTTCTCCCCCAAATCACATCCTGCTGATACACTGGCGAGCCAGCAGCGTGAGTGGACTGAACAACTCACACTGGGAAAGGAGCGGAAAATGCAGCTTTCACAAGGAAGTGTTGGTACTTTTACACTTTGAATCGCTGAGCTCAGGATGTTCACACAGACAAGTGTTGCTTAGTACACCAAGAGAGTACACAACTCTGTGTATTACTTTACCTTTTATACCTCACGTTCACAGTACAGCTAGAGAATGTAGAGCATGTTGTTTGAAACTTTTATGTCTTTCTGCTCTGTTCCCTGCCACATGCAAAAGGCTCCTCAGATAGACATTCACTTTTCTCACTGTCAATGATATAAAATGATAATCGTAGCACTCAAATCACGTTTGTTTTTGTTTTGAGCTCCCCACTGCATTGATGTCTGATATTTAAAAGCAAGACCAACTCTCCTGCCACGCTCGCAGCTCTGTGAGGCTCATGCATGATGCATGCGGCTGCTGCAGCCGCATGCGCGCCTATGCGTCCGGCGCATGCTCCGTGTGCCCGGTGCACATTGTCGACGGCTCACACCGTGTTCTTTTGTCACTTTTTGGATAAGCTAGCAAAAACCATGACATATAAATGTGTTAATTACCTCAATCGTTGCCTCAACCCCGAGATTAAAACCAAATGTCAAGAAAATCCATCCCCGAATTGATAAAAATATGTCACTTTACAAATGTCAGCCTGGTCGTGACACCAGAGGAAAAGTCAGTCAAAGGTCAGGTCCAATATTACAATAAGTGTGCAGCATTAAAACACACATACACACACACACACTTAAATTTCTAATATCATAAGCAACCAGCGAGGTTATAGACTCGACTTGCTTTTCAAAAGTAAAACCCCCGCTGCTTCTGTCGCTTGTATCTGATGGAGAAATACTGAAATAAATAAATAAGTATGTCATAAATTAATGAATTATGTCATTAGCATATCCATTTAATTCAGTTCAGCATTTGAGAGGGATTTTAATTATCTGGCGAACATGGAAATATTATGCATCTCTCTCTCCTTTCATTCCACAAATAGTCCTTGGATGAGATATTTTCAGCACAAGGCTATTTTTTTATGCGTCCTTCATGTTGGAGAGGTTGTAACTCACTGAAGTGCTGTTTCCATTCTGTCGCTGCCGTCTCTCCAGCAAGTCTTTACGCAAGAGATCTTTGATGAAGAGCTATTTATTACACATTTTGTTCTTTAATTTGATATACTTTTAGTTTCCTCACTGTTTATCTCTCTGCTTTGGCTTGACAGACCACAGATATACAATGTGCACTAACAGGTGAAGTTAGAGAGCAGCTGGTGAAGATAGTGCAGCATTTAGCAGCGAAGGAGACGGAGACAGGTGAGCTACAACTAAAAGTGAATATAATATGTGTCAGTTATCTGTGTGAACAACGCACATGTCGGGCGACTGTGCAGAGTTCGTTTTTCTCAAAAACAGAAGCACTAGTAATATTTTAACTTCTCATTGCAGTAAAATGCATCAAGGGATTGGTGTTTGGTGTTTTTGGGCCACTTGGGAGCAGAAAAACATCCAAACAAGTAGACACGTCACCGCATATCACCGAGGTGGTTGGTGTACAAGAGCTTAAAGGCGCTCAAAACAAAACTCTGAGCATATCTATTGCCTCCACATGGCTCTCAACATGGCGACGACTGAGCAGGCGGCTCGCAAGCTAACAGCGTTACTAGCGTTAGCGGTGCACGCAGCCATCAGTGCTGACAGAGCTAACATTGTCTCCATGAGGTTGGCTTTGGGATCAGCTGTAACCGCCGTACACGATCAGAGCATCGAATAGAGTATCTTTAAGAAAAACATATCGATGTTTATCTTTAAAGACGCTCAACTTTCTTCACCAGCAAGTCCCAAAGTGTGTCTGCCATTAGTTGTTTGGCAGGTAGCGCACAGTGAGCTTTTTGTTGTAGAAACACTAAAGGAGGTTGATATGAGGGGCCCAGACTGTAAATGTGCACACTTCACACGACAGCAATATGATATTAATCCTGTATATTTCTGTGCAAGTCCACTAAGAGCAATGAAAAAAAGGGCCAAATGTTCACACACTTAGCCATGAAAGCTAATTCTGATGTTAATTGGGCAACTATTGATTCCTGCGGGTCTCAGGACTTCTCTGTTATGGCTTTTTAAATAGCGCATTAACCGCTACTTAGCCGTGATTTCCTGACCGTGGAGACTCCAGCGGCAGCCCTCAGTGTCCAAGCCTTTCTTTAACCTCTAGGCTACCGCTGACCCCTTTCATGCCACTGCACAATGCCATCACCCAGCCTCCCGATCGAATGCATTAGACTATCTGCTTCAACGCACCAAACATGGAATAGATGCAGCAACAGACAATGCTCACCCCTTCGCCCTGAGCGATACTGTGCGTCCACTCCTGTTTAAAGGAATGTTTTTCGGCATCAAGGTCAGGCCAGCCCTGTTGCTACACGATAATACTGCTCAGATGTCCCCTTGAATAAGGCCATCGCCTCCTAAGTATCATCGTATGTTGAGGAGATAATTGACTTCGTAGCGCAGGGAGGCAGGATTATGATAATTATTAAACCCTCGTTTATCAAACTGACTGTCATGTCGGTGGAGCAATTACCATAATGTGACGAATCAGATTCTGTGTGGCTTTTTTTTTATTTGCCACGAGGGGACAGGGCCTAGTTGTTCACGGCGTTTTCTCAGCTCTCTGTTGAGCCACTTCTCCTGTTAACGCCAGAGGAAGTACTGCTTGTACTGTGAGTAGTGTTACACCTCCACAAACACACTGTGAATCAATTTGTTTAGAGGGAATATGGAGCACTTCTCCAGATGAAACGTCTTAAGTGGAGCTGCGTTTGACATGACGTGACTGGATATGGACCACATGTGCGGCTTTGATTGTATGACTGTAAAGAAGGCAAACATGCTCAGATGACCTATATCTGACAGTGTAGCATCTGAGACCTGGAGCAGAGTTTTCAATCACTTGACAAGCAGATACATCATGTCATCATGTGAGCTTTAAGCATCTGACTCGGGCGTTAAATGCATTTACAGAAGAACAGCGAAGCTGTGGAGGTGAATCAGTAGTGTGTGTGTGGTATAGTGCATTCAATAATGGATTCAAAATGACAGTTTCCTAACATTTAGATGCAAGATTTAAGTCTTAAAAAATCTAAAATTGTCAGCTCACTCACCAACGTGTTGTATGAAGCTGCCAGTACGCTTCTTCAGAAGAGCTTATCCTTTAATAACTTCTAAAACTCCTTCCCTCAAATCTTTCTGGTGTTGAATTAGAGTGGGCTGTGTCCGACCATCAAACTATGAAGCAGGGAACCATCGTCTGTCTGTGGGTTTGTGGATATATTTGAATATCTTGACAACTTCTCAGTCAACTTCACACATTGTTCAGTGAAAATTAAGCCTTTTTCTCTTGGATTTTGTGGTTCCAGACAAATCTATATATCTCTATTTGATGCTCATTTGCATCTAGATATATTCCTCTACATTGTGAATTGCTACTCCTACTTATTTTGAGCAATTGTCACCACATTTGGCACAGATCCTTTCTGGAAAAAAAGCTTTTTTTGGGTAGAGATTTCTGATGTTCCAAACTTGTTTTTCCGGCTCACAAAGCTAGCTCAAATGTTGTGGCAGAGCTGATGGAAAAACCCCATATCTCCTGTAGCTTTGTGCTTTTCGAACCACATTCAGTGGACGTGACACTGTATGCAGCATCATCTAACCTTAAAGCAAGGAATCGCTGTCTATCTGTCTGTATGTATACGAGTGTCATCTGGTATCTCCAGAAGCGTTCGTCCACTAAAGCCAGCACCATCATGTGACGTGTGATCACTGAATGAGATGCTCTCACCTCTCGTCACAATGTCTGACCTCTGACTAAGTGACAACCATTACCGTCTTGTAGTCGGAGATGTCCGGCTCTGTGATGTTATTAACTTCTTTGAGGACGCTGGATTAAATCAAAATGCGATGAACTAAAATGACCTGAACTGAACTGCACTGACCAGACGGAGGAGGAAGAGCCCGGAGGTCTTCATCGAGCCGGCTGAAATGGGATACAGAGCAATCTAATGGCTTCATCTTCCCCTGTGTGAAGGAACCTCGTGTCCATTTTCCTTCCAAGCAGAACGAAGCCAAATGCTCTCAGAAACGAAAAGGACTTTAATGAATGTTTTATTCAGATCTTCTCCGCCTGTCCTGTCCTAACCTACTTCCATCAGTACTTTGGGGGGAAGCACAGCTACTTGTTGCTCGCCATGATATCTCCTCGGTCATACATTATACATGGAGCTACTCTGCATAGTGCATGCACACAATATGCCATCACAGCCACGCTATGGTACTGTTTGAAGCCTCTGAAAGGAAATCCATACCCCTCCACCCCCCACCCCCCCCCACCCCCCCCACACACACACACACACGCATGCACACACAATGTCTGTCTCTCAGGGGATACAGGCACGCGTGTGAGACATATAAACGGGATGCACACAGTGATTTGTAATGTGTTCATCCAACACACAGGCGCGTGCACGCGCAAGACCCATCAGCCTGACATTTGAGCGTGCATGTCAGGGCATCCTCACCCCAGGTGGCGGCTGCGCGTATCCACGGAGACAGATGTCAGCAGAGGCGGCAGGTCGAGCGGTCGCCGCCGAGGTGTGGAGCATCCCTCGCGCGCATCACATTCAAAGACCACCGGAGGAGAGCCGGGACTCCGCAATCTGGGTCAGTGCTGCCGGAGGAGCCATCCTGATGACGATGATGATGTTGATGATGATGAAGAAGAAGGTAGTATAGCCACAGAGGAGAAAGAGCGCGCGCCGCAGACGTCACGGGCCCGCGCGGATCCTAGCATCCAGCCGCGGCTGCGTCCTCCGTCTGCAGGCGATTTTTGGATCCGGATGCGATGAATCCCACTGAGACTCAAGACGGGAGAAAATCCATGAGGTTCTCACATCCACACACACACACGACGGAGGCTTTCTGCTGCTCCAAGGAAAAACACATCTAGTCTGCGCGAAGCATCACCGCCTCAGTGACAGAGCCTGTATCCCTCCTCTTCCTCCTCCTCCTCCTCTCTGTGCCTCTGCCTAATTCGCTGCTTTATCGCTCTATTTCTGTCTTTCTCTGATGCTCACCCATATTTCCACTTCACTGCCTCTCTCTCTCTCTCTGTAATTCTCAGCTGTGTCTCAGTGCTCTGCTCAGCCTGTGCCCAGAGGATGTTGAACATGTGTTCAGGGTGGGGGTTGGGGATCGCTGACTTCATAGGTGGCACGCGTACTTCCCACACTGAGAGGTTTGGGGCGCGCGGCACCGCGCGCTCACGTTTTGGGGCAAAGCGGCGTCTTGACTGGCAGTTGAGTGAAGGCAAAATCAGCTTGACCTCTTTTTTTTCCATCTTCTTGTAAATGTTCCTGTTTGTTTCTGAATCAAACATCTGAGCAGTCGAAGATGGGATTAACGGGCTGCGATTAACCGTCACGCTGTACTTGATGGCTGGAAATCTTGTGAACTGGGAAAGTAACGACGGGAAGGAGGAGGCGATTTCTATATGTGCAATGATAACATCATGTCCGATGTGTATATGTATATAGGCTCATAAATGCACATTTTGATCCCGTTTTACCCAATCTGCCTTTTTCTAGACAGACGTGACACATTCCTCTGCGTTTCTATACAACAGGAGCAGAGAGGAAAGAGAAGATGTGGGAGGCAGAGTGTGTAGGAACAAGGGGAAAAATGGAAAAACAGAGAGAGGGGGGAGAAATGGAAAGTGTGTGTGTTTAGGGGGGGGGGGGGGGGGGGTGTAGAGAAAGCAGCAGGAAGAAAAAGAGAAAGAGAACAGAGAGCTTTGGAATATTTATAGCAGGCTGGATACTGATGTAAAGAAATAAGCTTCTCTATTTCTGCGCGGTGACACACGCGGTCGCATCTCGGATGGTTCGCTGTCAGGCTCAGTCACATCAAAGGATCCGATGGTGCTTCTGCAAGGAAGCACATTATCTGCAGCAGCATGCAGGGACATACATGTCCTCCTTGAGGCAGATTGCATGCCAAAAAATAGATTTCTGCTTCAGTGGGAAAGTGTTTTTAAATGGATATTAACTGCTGAAGGAAGTGCAGTTAATCATGTAAATGATGGCCTTGTGACAATCATAAGAGCCATTAGACTTAGTCACACAGCCAATGAGCCGCTTTGGCTGGGAGGAGAGGGAGATGGAAATGGGGAAGGGACTTTTGGAAAATGTGGAATTCACTGATTTTATTTATAGTCTTCTTTTTCCTGGGAAGCGACGTGTGTCTGTTGTAAAAAAAAACAGAGAGAATCAAACACGTTTCAGAGGGAAAATTAGTGGAGTCAAAATGGATTTCATATCCAAGACACGATTTTGCTTGCAAATTTAAAAACGCGCGTGCATACGTGTGTGTGTGTGTGTGTGTTTGTGGAGACAGGATACCTCTGGGCTTGTGCTGTGACCTAGATTAGGCCTTGATGCATCCAAGCCTGGCAGGCTGAGAGAAAGAGTGTGTGTGTGTGTGTGTGTCATCCATAGAGTAAATGCGTTTGCACGTGTGTCTAGATGCAGAAGAGAGGGAGACAGCAGAGAGGAGAGAGAAAGGATGTGTGTGTGAGGGGGAGAGTTGTGTATGTATGCATGAAATGAAGCTGCATGGCTGCGTTGCTTGTGTGACTAAGAGCCTCAGCTGGGTGACATACAAAGAGGTGAATGTTCACGCAGTAAGAGAGCTTATTCAGCGCACACGTTGATGTAAATTGCACATCTTCTGCCTCAAAGAGCAACTTCACGTAACTTCAAATACAGAAAAATGCACACAGCATAAATAACAGCATTGTACATTCAGACATTTGACGCCAAAGCACACTAATCGAACTGGAGGATGTTGTGAGTCATACTACCTTGGTTAGTGTGTAAAGATTAACAGATTAGCGCCCACTCTCTGCATGTAGATTATAGGCAGTTATCAGCTCTGGAACCACTGATGTACTGAGCATATGGCTAAAAATTAAACATCAAGATGTTTGCTTTTAAATCTTAGCCTGACTTTGCCTTTGTGCTACATCCTTGTAGCTCAGTTTATCGTTACTTAATGACTCAAAACCATACCTCCTTGCTCCATCAATGTGCTGCTATACAGTGCATTATACTGGCCTTATGCAAGAAATGAGTGGAATCATCTCGCCCCAGTTAATTCCTGACCTGTCCTCTGGCCAAATTCGCCTCAACGTTATAAATTGTTAATCATGTGCATCATGAGCTCACAGTGTGTGTACAGACTTGGCAAGATGCTTGACTAAATGGTAAACAACTATATATATTTATGTATGCATTTAAAGCTGGGGGGGCTCAAGATGGTACATTTACACAAAGCTCTGGATGTTTCTGGGAGAATTCAGTTCTTGACTTGAGATAAAAATAGCTGTTTCACACACAGATGGTGACGCTCCCACAGAGTCATGCATCCAAGGCTGATGGTGGAAAATGATGGGAAACGACTCATCAGCAGACTCATCAGTAAACACAAGTGTTCCATTTGTTCCAAACAGGAAATGACACGCACGCACACACACACGCACACACACAATTCAATGTCCACTCTGCAGGACGACGTGGTGTGATTCCTGCTTTAGGTCTTGGTTGGGTTGAGAAGAAATTCTTAAATAAAAACCCAAATCTATTTTAGTGAAAGTGTCAGAAAAGGAAGGGATCAGTTATAGAGGATGTGGGAATATTTGCCACTCCATCATAATCATAATAAATGTTACTTTAGTCACAGCACTTTACATTGTAAAGACAAACAATAAGGCAGCAATAAAACAAGAAAGATGACAATAGTGAGAAACAAAATAAAAAACTAGTATCACAGATTAAAAGCAGATTTAAAGTAACATCATGAACATGATACCAGGATAAAAGGTTCAATTAATATATTATTTTATTATTGTTGTATCCATAACATGCTATCACGCACGGTTGCTCATTAAAACAATAAAATATTTTTAAATGTGGTCATAGGATTGGATGTCAGGTGATATGAATCTATGAATAAATCCAGTGATATGAGGTGAAATGGGTTCAACATTGTGTTTGAGCTCCACATGGGAACTAGCTTCAGCAATAACTCAAAGTGCATATCATTTTGAATTGAAATAATACTGCTTGAAAATAAAAATAAAACATGAAAGCATGAATCGTACCTCTTGTCGGTCTCATACTGCTGTCAGGATGTAGTGAAGTTATTTGATAGAAGTTACCGACGACTTACAAAAAATACAAAAAATTCAATAAACTGACATTCCCATCAGCTGCAGCTGTGCTGATAATTAGCAAATGTTAGCACGCTAGCTCCCTAAACATGGGGCAGTGGAAATAACACCTGCTAAACGTCAACATGCTAACGTTCTGACGTTAGCATGTAGATTTAAACCACGTTCTAACTTGTAGCTAGCTTGCACTTTAACATCAAATTCGCCACTATGGTTGGGACCCAATATAAGTGAGTTGGGGCTCAATGATTTAGAAAACCCTTTATGCATATTCAAGATTGTTTAACAGCTGAAGACAGAGTTGTCGCCTAACATAGCGGTTAGCTAATGAGCTAACTCTAGTGACATGTGACTAATCAAATTAGCTAGCAACAGTTTGTTAGAAATGAGAATCCCACATTTTCTTTCTCATACAAATCAAATACTTTTTGACTCACAAATTAGTCGTAAATCTGGCGCCGTTGCACCTTGACGGTCATCCGTTCTGACAGAGAAGGCGGCGCTCAACAAAGCGGTCAACTCTCATGCTAATTAAAGTGACAACAAACCAGGTTCTTGTGCGCGAGGTTTCACTGGTTTTGGCGAGGCTTCGTTCTCACATGCGGATCCCGCCCCGTTCTTTCCAGAACTCGGCGACCCTTTGAGACAGTGCGATCTCTGCCAGGCCCCTGCACTCTCGGGGGGTGAACCCCACCAGCGCGGTGCCCTTCACGCCGACCCCCGCCCTCCCCGCCAGCTCCGCGACCCTCGCTGCGATGAGGGACGCCGGAACGTGACAGTACGGCTGGCCGGCGATGCTGAAGCACGGCCACGGTTCTCCTGCGGACGCGTGACTCGTCGGGCTCCCTTTCACGCTCTCCACGTTGCAGGCGATTTCCACGGCGCCCTCGTGTGGCAAGGCCAGCACCTGCACCCCGGGCAGCCCCCCCGGGCTGGACTCCCTCAGGGCCGAGGCGATCCCGCGTCCCAAGGCCAAGTCCCGGGTGTCGATGGTGACGTTGCAGTTCATGACGTACGGACTGGCCCCGACACCTGCAGGACATCGTGCGAAAACCAGAGATGAAGACCTTCTCTGGGGAAGAAGTTTCAACAATGCACATTTGTTGTCGCTCAACTGCACTGCAGTCCATGGAGGCTGTAGCCGGTGGTGAAAGTGGGATATTCTGCCTCACACACGATTCATTTCTCTGTGAGACCGTCGATAAACTATTTAAAACAACAGGTCGAGAGAGAAGCGCCGTCTCTGAGGAAAAAAGCTGTCGATCAAAATCCTTTAGTGTTGCACCAGATGACACGACATCGGCAACGATTGTCACGTTGGGCGACAGAATGGACGGCGGTCACACCAGCAGCTGTTCTGAAAGGATAAGTCTTTCAATACTCGCGTCACATGCCATATTGCACGTAATAAGTTCTCATGTCCATAATGGCCTTGAAGTGATGACTCTAGTGTGCGAGTGTGACTACACCGAAAGAAATTGGGAGGAGAAAACCACAGCAGTCAAATTCATCCTGAAGTTCAGCTGAAGCGAATGTGGACCGCAGTTTATCCCTCAACCGTGAGCTCAGCAAGGAAACCGTCCGCTGAGACAGAAAGAGAGATTTTTCTAATAGAAACTGTAATTTTGTGCAATGGCCTTTTGATTTGGAGAACTCTGACTTCTGGAGCCTCGTATGAGCTTCAGCTGAACTTCAGAGCATACTATTCCCCCCCGAGACGAGGTCCATGTGGTTTTGGACAATGATCATTTAAATGCCACTTTCCTGAGCAATAAAAATGAGAATTCAAGTAACCTGTTATAGCGTCATAAGCTAATATGCCCCATGTATTAAAACAAAGTCAGATGCAAAGCAGCGTTGTAAGCTTCCTCTCAGGCCTTCATCTCCAGGAGCGCGTCCAGCTCATCAGACGTCTCCGACGCGTACCGCCGGCTCACCTGTGAGGCCGAATGGTTTGCGAGGCTGCGGCCCCACGTCGGGCCTGATCGCCTGCAGGTCCGGCGTCTTCTTGAACCAGCCCATCTCCTTCCTCCTCTGCGCCAGCCCCCGCTGAAGGGGGGCGTCCGCCCAGCCGAACAGGAATGCACTGGAGCCCTGGACCCGCTCCGTGAGGCCCTGAGCCACGGCTGGAGCGCCGGCGCCAACGCAGGCATGTTAGTCATGCAGCAAATGGAGCACACACACACACACACACATACACACACACACACACACACACAAGTTCAGAGAGAGGTTCAACAAGAGCATGACAGACAAAACACACCTGAGGGGGTTTAATTCAGACGTCTGCAGACACGTGGGCCGCTTCGGTGCGCGCATGCACGAACACGGCGCTTGTTAGCGAGTTTGCCAATTATTATTCTGAAGTCACACCACACAGATTAGCATACGTCAGGCATGCTGGCGCACATGCTGGGCTACTGCTCATTATCAGCAAGACACATGGTTGCTAAGTCAGCTGGCAAACTGTGAAACTAATCAACAGCACAGGAAGCTAAAGATGTCACCTCATCAGCCACCAGACACACTGCGCTGCAGCGCGTTACAGGATGTATTGACGAGTGCTGTGTGTAAAAGGAGGCAGATAAGGTCTAAATTACTACAGAATATTTTTTTTTAAAAAGGGCTAAAGGTAAATTGCAGCTGCCCGATGAAAAGGAGAAATTGCAAGTCACATCTATTGCACGAGTCATCCCTGAATGTTTGTTCTATTTGAGTCTCTGACGAGAGTCAAAGCACGTTCATACAATCGGCTGAGTCGTGAGAATGGTCTCGTTCCCATGAAGGGAGGTATTAAAATAACTCTGGATTCAGCTGTTGGTGCATTTAAAATGTTAATAAGAGCTATTCAAGTGTTCAGACTGGGGAGCCAGTGCAGCTCAAAAGGATCTGCTGGTTTACAGACGTCTCTTTTCCAATGTAAGTCCATGGGAGAAAGTATTTTTAGGCACCAAACGCGTCACGGGACAATCTGGCATGCCACCAAGCCTAAAACAATTATAGCAAATAACATTATGCAGGAAATAAAATGCATAATGTCCAAGCACATATTCCTCAGACATGCAAAATTACAAAGACAAATGATGTTAAACATGCAAGATTGGGAGGATTTAGAGTCTGGTGACAACGGGCCAGCTGCTAATTGCTAAGTGTGCTAACAGTTTAAACTCTGCAAAAGGTGCTGACAGAGCGAACAGGGTTCACCTGAGGGGGGACCTGGTGGGTGGGTGCTACGCTAACATGATGACGCAGTGGGTCTGTACGGCATTACCGGCTGTAACCGCTGTGTGTGAGCGGCGCAGGGATGCTCACATGCACTCACATACTTTAAAAGCCTGCTTGGCCGGCCCGTCTAGGTCAACAAAGCCCGGATGACAACACACACGGTCAGAAAATGTCCACTTAGGAGATTTGTGGCTTCTACAAGAGGGAGGCGTCCATACAAACTCTTCTTTCTTGTGAACGCCGTAAACACGACCTCATTTGAAGGCAAGAAAATGACAGTGCCCTGAAAAGCTAATGAACAGATACAATATAGGACACCGACTGGAAGCTCAACCGGCAGGGACGAAGCATCTAAGTGCACTCACGCACATGCATCTCACCCCGAGCCTCTTTAGCACAGTCCTCCACTCCCACCTCCTCGCCCAGGGGGTAGATGGGTATGAGGTCGACGGCACCCATACACGGGTGGACCCCTTTGTGGGCGCCCATGTCGATCAGCACACAGGCTTTCTCGCACGCAGAGAGAACCGCCTCCCCTTTGAGGACAAAAACAAAAGACATAACAAAGCATCAAACATACTGTCAGAGCCACGTTCTGATGTGACGGGGAGGGAACGTAGCCGATCATGATGTTCTATTTAAAGTTGTGTGCGTATACTTCAGCAGAAAGTCTGAAAAGAAAAATGAATACAAAAATAAATAGAAGATTTTGGTGAAATGAAGCCGTTTCAGGCTTTTGAAGCGAGTGTAGCACAAACAACTGTAAACCTCGACAACTTTGCCTGCATTGTCAGAAGGTCTTGTTCGGGATAAGCATTCAATAAGACACACTTTTCTCTGTGATCTTTCCCAGAAAAATGTTCATCCTGATTTTTTTTTGTGGTTAAATCCCTGACAAAGCTTATTAAAGGATTTCCCCCCGTCTCAGAGGATTGGAGAGCAGGGGACGGAGACGGGATCCCTGCAGCGAGTAGCTGACTCTATTCTTCCTTCTGGAGCACAAGAATGAACAGAAAACCATGACACCTCCTCCCACATGTAAAAAGGTTGGATACTTACGGATAGAGTCGACGCTGGCCACAATGGTGATGACAGAACGGTTGTAGTCTTGGTCGTTAAAGATGTTCAGCACCGCGGTCCCCTCTCGTCTAACACCTGGCGTGTGATTGTGCAAAAATCGCTCAGGTAAAAATGATGTTTTATGGCGAGTCTTCTCAGGTCACTATGTAGCTTTGCAGCTGCATAACCAACCCAGACAGCATGTGTAGCAGCATCATAATGGGGATGTACATGTTGGGAAATAAAGTATTGTTAGTAACAATTATCCCCAGACTCGTTGATTACATGCAACACAACATTAAGTTGCACTTGCCATCTTTGTCGTATAAGGCTGCCCTGGCCACGGTCTCCACCAGGTCTTTCCTGTGAGCCTCGGAAACATTGAGAAGACAAGCCACCAGTCTTCTGCCGAAGGAACTTGAAGACATACCTCTAGCGTAGCTGCTGCTGAAAGGACAGAATTGAAACCGGACCAAAGATGAACCAAAAGCTGACGAGCAGCCAAACATGAAACAATATTCCACTTCCACCCAAATGTATCAGGGCAAAAAAGAAGCCAAGATAAGGAATTTCGTAACCATGCATGACCACACATGTATGATACTTTAGAAATTGAAAGTTGAAATCCTAAGCAACCCATTAAGAAGGTTTGCTTCTACAGGTGTGGGTAGCTACCTGGTACTGTCAGAAAACCTCAGATATATCTTGATGTGCATCTAAAATCCATGTTGTTATAATCTTAGCATTTGGCATTGTCTCACAATTGTCACTTGTGGCCATCGTGTCTGCTGTTGAAGTTACATAGCTTGAAGGCACACTTCCAAGTACAGTACACCTGTTTGTTCCCCCATTTTTGTTTGTGATGCTCCTTTAAATGCGTCACTATTATAAGCATTTGTATTAATAGTGTTATTTTGGGCCAGTGGGTGAGTTCTTTAATAAATACATGGCTACTATTAGTGTTAAACTGCTTAATGTGAACTGTTCAGTCAAAATTGAAAAACAATCCAATAAATGTCTTGAATGATTATGCCATCTACCGAAGGCTTGTGATTCTGAAGTTTACTACGGGAACTATGAAGCAACAAAATACTTGTTTTTGCCTGTGATGCAAAGCACATGACTCCAGGAAATACAAAAGTCAATCTGTGTAACTATGTCCTGGAGTCTAGACTGAATCTACAGTTTAATAATGTAACTGAAGTAGTTTTTAAAGTCGTCCAGTGCAGTAGGTGTTATTAAACTGACGTGTATGTCCATGTCAGAACTGACTGTACAGTTACAGACAGTGTTCAAAGTCCATGAAGGAGTAGGCTAACTCACTACATTGGCCTGCAACATTCAAAAACATGCAATTGCCTAACAATTAGTCCATAAAGAATGTCATACTTGCGTTACATTAAATTGTCTTCCGTCATTAAGCGCAATTCCTTTACGTAAACATCAACAGAGCACTTCAGTTCAGCGTAAAAACACACAGGTAGACTTCAGCACGTGTAGCTAAAGATGAGAGAAATGGTACAAGATGGTTCCCTCCTATTTAGGTTTCCAACTATAACCCTATTTTCTGTTGGACGCAACATTTTGCACAATTATATACATTATTAATCTTTTGCGTTATTTATTAAAAATATATTTCTACTTATTTTGTCACTTAATATTCTCTACGTATGTACTTTGCATAGTGGGAGGCTTTAATACTTTTTTGATGTTATTTTTATTTGAAAGAATAACCCAAACCAGACGGTGCTGGAAACTAGTTTGAGAATATATGGTTTTGTTTTGTTTCCTACTGTTATGTCCTCTTTCTTGCATACATTGTTATTTCTTATATTGTTTTATTTTTATTATGTAAAGTGCCGTGAGTACCTTTTTCAAGAGATATACAAATACATGTTTTTTATTATAATACTTACATTTTTATTATGTCTATTCATGAATGTCGTTTCTGAATCTATTTAATTTAAAGTCTTTATCTTGAGCACTTGACTAACTGAGCGGTCTGTTGTGGTTCACTGACGAAACCGGAAGTACAAAGAAGTTGCGCTTGCGAGATTCTCGGCTCTCTGGAGGAAGAAAGAAATACAAGCGCAGAAGTGCTATTGGCCTTGGCCTGCTGGCAGCTCTGGGTACTGCAGCAGGGCAGTACCTGGTTGTAACGGAGAGTGAATCTATTCATCTAAGATCTTGTATCTATAACTAAGTCAAACTTTGTATTTTTCATAAATAAAACAAATCCACATGCCAAAAGACGTGCAGCGGAGGTTAGAACAATTCTCCCGAAGAGCAACACACCTCCACCTAAAGAATAAAGATAAGCTGCAAAAGGCGTTAAAGCATCGGGTCGAGTTATTGCTTAGTGAAATTATAATATCTGGATGGCATAATCGATATATTGTTTTAACTTATATCAAAAGGGCGGGCTTCCGTCAGCGCCAGGGAACAAACCATAACCTCTTTGTCCATCTCGCAAAACACTTCCGGTGCTCACCGGATGTTGCTCTTGAGCATTGGGGCGCCTGCCTGTGCAGTCAGGGAATTGAGCCCAGCAAAATGTTTCTCTCCAGTGTTTGCAAGGTGCCGCTGGAAGCCTCGGCTTGGAAATAGTTGTGTCTATACTGCTTATGCTCCCTGTTGATACTGAGAGAAGCCCCGGCCTCGGGTAAGCTTGATCTCTGCTACGTTTAGCTCTAGCATCATAGACAATGTAGCCTAGCACTAGCAAGCTAGCCCAGTCGACTAATGCTAGCGCCATCAGATTAAAGTCTTCACTTTTGGTTGTGTGCCTTAAAATATTTAATAATGGCAACAGGTGGTCGTTGCGGTTGTCTGCATACGAATGACCGTGATAGGGGTGCCCTGTTTTAAACGGGCAACGTTAGCGTCACTGTGCTATTAATGTGCAACTATAATTGTAAAGTTAACTGTAAACTAGCGTTAGCGTATTTTATTTTACGTTATAAAGACGCACTCTGAACTCTTCCAGCGTAAGCAGGAGTTTAAACAAATTAGATATACATGCCAAGATAATATAAACAACATGCAACGTTAAATGTCAAAAACAGTGTGTAACGTTAGTATATGTATTTGTAGTTATATGCATGTGTATATGTGTGTGTGTGTGTGTGTTATGGTGGACATAAATTTACTTAAGTTTAAATAAATGCATGAATAAATACAGGAATAAATAAATAAACCAGGTTGCATTGAGTCTTAATATCTACAGAAAGGACATGTCTAGTTGAAGTTACTAGATTAAGCCACGTAGTTTGGATAAGACCATGTTGCTTCGCAAAAAGCCATATCTTGTATATTGCTAGAATGGATGACATGTTATGATGTGTGGTACAGTTTTAGGCATTCCTGTCCATCTATTCTTTTGTATGTTTTTCTTGCAGTGTTCTTGCTGTGTCTTACCAAATTGTGGACCATGATGGAGCGAAGAAGAGCCTTAACTATTCCATTTAATGTTGACAAGGATAACCGGGTATGTGTGACCCATGTTTTCACGACATGCATATTAACGTGTAAGCTTTTGGCAAGACGCTGAAGTGACGCTTCCTTTATAACTGCCATCATATTTACGTTCTTGTGTTGATCACGAGCTCGTTGTGAAAGAAAGTTAAACATGGGTTAAAGGGTTGTTCAATCATCTGCTTGTTTTGTGTGACCAACAAACCAAAGCCAAAAAAGGTTGCATTTACCGATAATGAGCAAATCCTTACAACTGGGAAGCTTCTAAAAAAAAAACCCACTACAAATGTAAATAAAATTAAAAAGCCCCACAGATTTGTTATTACACATTTCATGCCTGTCTTGGACATGTTTAAAAAAAAAAAAAAGAAATGTGTCATGTTGAGTCCACAAGTGCTGCTTCTCGGCCTTGTTTTGACGTTGCATGCATGCTTCAGTCGGTGCTCAGCGTCTCCTCCTCATCCCTCTGTGCGTGGCTGAGTGTAGACGCACCTCACAGTCATTTTTCCCCCTAAATGGGGGAGTTTTGAGGCGGCTGCGTCCAGCGATGTCTGGCTCCAAACCCACGTGTGATGCAGCCTGCAGCGGCTTCAGCTCTGCCCTTTTGCCCCGAGCCGCCCTCGGTGGGATACGCTCCAACATGATAAAAGGCATTCATTTTTAAGAAACCTGTTATTTTAAAGTATGGCTCTTTATATTTTAATTTTGTTGATTTAATTGGAATTGGTTTCCAAAAGGTTCAGTGTGTTTTGTGCGGTTTGTAATAAGGGTAAAAAAGGAACAACAAAATTGAAAAAAAGAGTACCTACCCAACAAACAAATAACAGATTAGTCAAATATTTGGGTCCAGCCGTAGTCTCAAGTCTCATTTGCTGTATGTTACATACTGTTTTGGCTTTTGCTTGTCAATGAATAGTGACTAACTGCCCTGTGAATTTTAGATGGAAAACCCACTCAAAATCTCTGTGCCGCGTCTTCCATCACAGTGTGGAAAGTTAGAAAGACAGGTACAACAATAACTTTGTTCTGTGTGTGTGGCCACATTGTCATTATGGATAATTCCTGAGACTCCCACCATTTCCTTCCCTTCAACAGGTTTCCTGGACTGCTTTTGCAGATTGCAAACGCAGACATCGTAGTTCACAGCAGAAGAATGGATCCAGGCTGTTTGATCACAACCTTGCCACATTGGAAATGACCAGGTGAGCAGACGGCAACAAGGTGATTGGGACAGACGGACTTATTCAGGCCGTTGGTTGCAGAATAAAATACTTTGTCATTGTTTGGCCTTGAAATTAAAACGAAAACAAAACTAAAACAAAATTAAAATGAAAACGAAACATTCAGTGTCTTGCTCAAGGACACGTTGACACTCTCTGGAGAGGCCAGAATCAGCCACAAACAAGCAGATTTGAACCCATTAATGAGACCGTGATAGATAGATAGATAGATAATTACTTTATTGATCCCCGAAGGGAAATTCATGGTCCAAGTATCTCAAGACATCACACAATATTATATATACATACGCACACTATTAAAAAAGATTGTCCAAAGAAAAATAAAACACAATTTGGTGATACAGAAGTAAAGATGACTTCTGCTTATTGTTTGGACATGGGAGTGTTCGTGGAGGGTGTCATCTAAATGTCAGCGTGTTGACTTCCTGTCAACAATCGGCTCTCTACTTCCCGGGCCGACAGAGAAGCGGCACATAGTTTTAATGGATGCCAACCTGCTAGATGCCACAAAATCCTTCCTTTGTTTTTGCAACTACATTATAGAAAGGCGGGAGGGCGAGCGCTCACGGTATGAAATGCAACAAATGTCCACAGCTGGAATCAAATAATCACAATAATGTGTTCTGCGCAGCGCTCCATGTCTTCTCTTCATGACTGTGTGTCTCATGTAGAGCACTTTGAAATGCTTCGTTCCTAAAAAGAGCTGCAAGAACAAGTAGGCTTGCCGTGCCTGTATAGTTCATTGCAGTTTCTTAAACTTTCACAAGATGGGGCTCTCGCCCTGAACATTACAATAATATAGTCTTATTAAAATGATACACAGCGGTGCTGCTTTATTTTCATTAAAAAAAAAAGAAACACCTTGCTTATGAGCAGCGTGACTCAGGCAGAGCTTATCACGGCTGCACACATGGCCTGTCTACGCCCCTCCCTCTGGATCTTCTGGTAAACATGAGGTCTGACCCGCTAAGTCAGGATTACTTGAATATCTCGCTCTAAGGAAGGTTGCAAATAACTGCTTCTGTGTTTTCATCCTGCAGCAGGAAGCCCTGTCTGATCCTGACCGATGTCCTGGAGACAGAGCTGGGCAAGGCGTACATCCAGAGGATAAAACGGAGTCGCGCTTTGGAAAATGGAGCGTCGAGCGCACAGAGGCAGAGCGGTCGATCCAGAGAGGAACGCGTGACCTGCAAGGACATGAGGTCCAGACGGAAGGAGGCCAAGAATGACGAGAACAAGAGCGTAACCCCGAAATGCAACCAGAAGACGAGCTCCTCGCCCGCTCATTGGTAGGAAGTCCCCGTTGAGGCAATAGTTTAGCATTTTAGGGAAATACGTTTCATATCTGTTCATCTTCCAAAAAATCTGAAGCTGCAGCGCGCTGCATTGTTAATGGGTCAAACAGCTCAACTTGCTCTGTCCAAAGGGAAACGTTTCCACCTGCCAGCAGCTCTGAAGCTCTCAAATGATCACGTTATGTCTTGTATGTTTTCATCTGTACGATCAGCAAGTTGCGGTAATGTTTCAGGCTTTTTCTCGACCGGAACCAATGACTTCTTGACTGTTTATTTCAGGTTTACTTTGGTATTTTTTCGACCACATTCTGTTTTGTGTTTGTGTCTCACTGACTAATAAGGACAGTTTCTGAAAGCGGTTCAGTGTTGAGGCAGACTGCAGCCGCTCAACGTCGCCTTTTAATGGACTTTGGCTTTGCCGCCTGAATCTTTGGCTCAGTTTTTTTCCTGGAAGAAAACGTGGTGCTTTTTATTTGAAATGATACCTAATGGAAAGCTTTCACTTCTGAGATTCTAGTTCGAATAAGTGTTTCTGCATTTAGTTTTGTCTTGGATCTTTTGTGATGAGGTGAATTCTTGTATATATGAAGCTTCTGGGACTAAGGTTGCACTACTTGTGTGTGCCTTTTGCTCAATAACGAGAATTTTGACACGTTCATTCTTTTCACACTTTCTTTAGGTCAAGACTCAAGAGAAGTTCTCTAAATGTCGACGATGACGTGAACATAGAAGAAAACAAAGACATTGAAGAGGTGATAATAGGAAAGGACAACGGAGACAACTTCAAATTCGCTGAAGTTGTAGGTGTGTAAACGTGAAGGCATTCAGACTGCTGCTGCTCTTCATGACCATTGTCTTTCACTATGATCTCACTATGATCTTCAAATGTTGAAGCTTTAACTTGATCCCGGCTCAGAGAGCACCGTGCTTACTTTTTCCTGCTTTTCCCTGACTCCTATGTCGTTTTTAAGGGTTCTTCCAATAGAAACTGTTTATTGATACTACTGGCCTGTGTCCAGAGTACATAACAGATGTCATAGTCCTTTAAAATAAAACGCTCCATCGCTTGCTCAGCTTTTCTCTTTCTAGTTCCTCGTTATCGTAGTTGCAGTCAGAGCTGCCTGTGTGTATTTTAATCTGATAGGTTGATTAGTGTTTATTGGTCTCATACAGATTGCGGGTTGTCGGTGAGCTGGGAGCCCGCCATGCATACAGGAAGTTGTGATGAGTTCCCCCCGGCCAGCATCAAGGACCGGTTGAGTGATCCAGAAGAAGAGGAGGAACAGCACAGTCTGGTGAGGACGGTGCAGAGGACGCTCTGTGCAGCCAGGGAGTGAACTTCACTCAAACAGTTCCACAAAAGTCTTACAATAGACGACCAGACGTGCACCTCATTAAGTTCGAGACATTGCATATCTTCATATCTTTAATAAGCCTGTGAGTCCATTTTAGTTCCTGGTAACATTTCCTTCAGAATCTGATTCATTTATTGGCCAAACGTTGCACGTACAAGGAATTGGACTCGGTGAAAGGTCCATAAAAATAAACACGAACAGAGTCTAAAAATACATATACAATGACACTCGACCACAACTCTGACGGACGGACGGACGGACGGATGGATGGATGGAAAGTTGTAGTAGCACTCAACACTTTACAGACACCAAATGGAATAAACTACATGCATAAAATAGTAATTAAGTTTAAGCAGAGTGTGCAAAATGCAAAGTATGTGTAGTGTATATGAAGTGTAAATCATAAATGTGAATGTGTACAGAGAAAATGAGTCCAGAGGATGTGTCCAGAGATGATTTGTTGTGTGGTCTAAAGTGGTACCTCTTGGTCTCTTGCGATCACTGACTCATGTGCGGCGCTGCCTTCTTGTGTTGTCTCCCCAGAAGAGGAAAAGGAAGGATGCAGGGTCCCAGTGCAATGGGACCGGCACGCCCAAGCGCCACCGCGAGAGCGTGCTTCGCCTCACCGGAGAAGACAGAAGAGATGGAGGACGGGCGCCGACGCGGGTTTGCCTGGAAGAAAGCGGAGAAGCCGCGGATCTGGAGAGCCAGGACCGGTCCATTGTGCAGTTCACGGTGGGAGCGGAGGATCCAGCGGAGGTCCTGGTCCCGACCGTCGGTCCTGAATTGGCGGACGGAGACTCTCCTCGTACCCCTGGGAGAAGTCCATCGTCTAACCCGGACAACACAACTATCACCAGCCCCTGTGAACCAAGTGAGTACAACACAGCCGGAGGAGCTCTGCAGTTTGAAATGATCCGTGGAGAAGCTCAGTTTACGGTGGCTCAGGCGCTTTGAAGGTTGTTTGAGCCTTTTGATCCGTTCATAAACAAATCATCTGAGCTCCTGCCAGCTGTTTTGTTTGAAACTGGCTTCTTGAAGAACGGGCATTAGCTTATCAAATTGATTCCTTCTCTTCTTTTTTCTTCTCAGTTGTGCTTTCCAGCGACGACGAGGAGAGTGGCGACCCGGCAGCCAATGCACTCGTCACTTTGGAGGCCGCAGTAACCCAGGGACAATCCCTGCAGGAAGCTGTGGCCAAACCGCAAGAAGCTTCTGATATCGGGGACATTCAGGTCGGCAGAATGTGCTTCTGCAGTGTGATTATTACGCTGAGAGCGTGTGTCTGACTCAATAAGAGATGGATCTCTAATCATTATCAGGGCATCTATAACTATCTTGATTCAAATGCCTCTATCTTTGAAGGACAGCGCCCCCGAGCGAGTTCCCTAACTTCCCTTCTTCAGCAAACTTATCTTTTCTCTTTATTCAGAGTTTCTTAAATCATTTTGTAACCTCCATTCCCTCTCAGGCTAACAAGACATTAATGAGAGGAATGTTTTTATAACAGATATTAAAAGTGTCAGTATGCGTTGCTGTCATCACGGTGTCATTCTTGTTCTTACCACCAGGTAGCGCCAAAGTAAGGACGTTCTCAAAACGTGCACTTCGTGGCGTTAACATGAATAGTTTGAACCAGCTCGACAACACAGCTCCATTTCGTTGTAGTTTTGGGAGTTATTGTTCTATAATTGTGTATTTCTGTTTGCAGCCTGTTCTTCAACCTGAGTGTGTTTGTGTGTGCAGGTGTTGCGTGTCATTGTGGACCTTCCTGGTCCAGTGGAAATGTCTTCCATCCCCACGATGGACTACTCCTTCTCCACGCTGCACTGTGGAGGTTACCAAGGGAAAGCCAACGGCGACATCATGGTAAACTGTACAAACTACACCGACTCAGCGTTTTGCTCATCACGTTCAGTCTTCACGTCACATTGCAGAGCGTACGGCGTGACACCGTTTTAATGCTTCTTTCACAGATATCAGACGAACAAATCATCATCCCACTGACAGGTAATGTTGTTAACTGTCATTTAAAATGTAGATAGAAAGTACACTGAAGTAAAATCCCAGTGTTTGTAGAGGAGCTGTGCCCTTTGGTCCGGCTTATTTAAACTACTTGTTTTGGTCTCGCTGTCTGCACACCATCCATCCGCAGCTTACTGGTCTATTTCAGATTCTAAAGTGTGTGTGTGTGTGTGTGTGTGTGTTCCTGGATTAGACCCTCAAGTCGCTAGTGCACTTTCACCTTCTGAGCCTGTGAAATCTCCCCTTCAGGGACCGAAGGTGGTAATTTCTTGAGATTTGACGTTGTGGCTGCGTGGTGTGTAAAACATACGGGTGTTAAATACAAAAGGTGACATCATAGTTTTGTGAAATCATTTTTGAATGAATTACTTTAAGCCTTCAGGATGTTTCACAAGGACTTACAGGATGGAGGAGCGATGCAGCGATTAGAGCGTAGAAACATTATATTCTATGATTTTAAAAACGTAGGATTCACACTAACTGATAGGAACGCTCTAAAGCTGTGGCATGATGGGAACATCGACAGAGAGAAGCTTCAATCCGGTAGAAGATGTGAGAGTCTTTCTTTGGTTGTGAAGTTGATGTAAAGTATTTACTGCTGTTGCAGCGGGAACTGTTCGGCGTGTCCTTGTTTTTGTGTGTGTGATGCGTTCTTTTTTTTAGAAAGACTTCATTATTTGACACCAACAACATGAGCTGCCAAACTGAGCTCAGCACCTCTTTCTCTCCAGACTCTGATGAAGAGGTGGACGTGGTCATAACCTTGGATCGTAGAGACCTGAGGAGGTACAGTGTTTGGGAACAGCAGGAACTGGAGGACCGGGAGCTTCACTTTAAGGACGACGAGGATCCTTACCCTGTTGCCATCCTTCTGTTTTGTGTGTCAGAAAGCGCTGCAGCTGCTGCACAGCGAGAACTGCTGAAGCTGAGCGTGAAACGAGGCGGAAACGGTGAGACGCTCGCAGAGCTCAGACGCTTAAATCTTATTGGATGCATGGAGCATTTAGGTTGCAATTGCGCTGTATTGTTTGCTGTGTCAGATTATTTCTAATGGAAATCTTGCACGGTGCATGATAATGTGATGTTTTCTTTGTTTTATTGGAACAGACAAGGTGAGCCCCTTCATTCTGCTGACGCTGAGTCACCCCGTGGAGGGGATGGAGGGGGCGTTGTTACGCTCCCTCCTGGACATCGACTGTCTCAACAGTCTGACGCATGAAAAATCCTCCCGCAACGCCGACGAAGTCAGCTGTTTGGAGGACTTCCACTCTCCCGTTCTTTCTCTGGATGACAGCGTAGAGCTGATCAGAAGAACCGGACTGGACTCTCACCTGTTGTCTCTGCTCGGCCTGGAGGCCACCGACTCCAACCTCGACTCGGACCAGGAGGGTTCACATTGTGACACGGACGGCAACGTCACGCCTCGCATCCGGCTGGAGGTTGAGTCACGGGAGGAGGCCGAGCTGGAGACGGAGACGGAGACGGAGACAGAACAAGACGCCGGGACACAACTCAAACCAGAGGAGGAGCACAAGGAGCAGGAGCTCCAACATCGGCCTGAGGTAACAAAGGCCTTCAAAACAAAGCAGCATCGACCTCAAGCCTATTATTCCTCATAGTAGACAGTTAAATCTGAGTTGTTTTGTTATATTTGATCATTTATAGAATCCCAAAATAGTTATATTACAAGAACAAAAAGCAAAAATGAGATGAAAGTCCTAAACAAAAGAAGCATTATAACTGTTTGTTCATCTCCTGTCAATCATTTTGTCCATCAGATGTATTTTCTGTGTCCTTGTGAGGCTGCAGACCCTCTGGGTTGGTCACCACTTGTTCACACTGTTAAATGATTACAGAGTACATGTCGCTCCTATGATATGAATTTCCTCCCACAGGTAAAAAAGGCGGAGCCCACTCCTGTGTACACACTGTGCCATCGCAGAACCAAAGGATCCTACTCCGTGTCCCTGTGCAAACCGCTCTACAGCATGACGAAATTTAAACATCAAGGCCTGGCTCGCAGGCAAGTAACCGACATCATCACGTTTGCAGCTTCTCATGCATCCGGACCAATCTAACGTACCAGATTAATGCATCCCTAACAAATATATTCTCATCATGACACTTTACCAACCGCTGAAAATGATTTGGATTCACCTGTAAGGTCGCTCTGTGCATCAGTCATCACTCCTCTCCTCCTCCTCTGGATAGGTTGATCCAGTTCCCCCCCCCTCCGTTGAAGGGAGGGATAACCGTCACAATGGAGGACCTGCGCTGCCTCGACACCGGCCACTTCCTCAACGATGTCATCATCGACTTTTACCTCAAGTGAGTGACACACTGACATGTGTTTTTGTTCCTCACGAGACTGTTGGAAAGAGGGATCCCCCTTCTGACCCGACCCTGTCCATGTGTTTCTCAACCAGGTACGTCCTCCTGAACGCCTCGGCTGCGCTGGCCGAGCGCACGCACATCTTCAGCAGCTTCTTCTACAAGCAGCTGACGCGGCGGGACAACGCCAGTGAAGGCGTCACCAATGACTCGTGCGTAGAGCTGCCGAGATATTGAACCTTTTCTGTTGAGACTTTTCATATGTAATGGGTCTGCACTGGTACCTGAAATTTACTTTAGTTATTACCAAATTACAACAAGGCATCAAGCTGCATCGCAACATTTTTATTGTACTGGATGTTACCACATACTGATGTCAACGACCTTTTTAACTACTTTAAAACAAATAAACGCTACCGTTCATACGTTTGGGGTCACCAAGACACATTTTCTGTTTCACATGAAGGTTCTCTTTTTCTTTTGAGAATTAAAAAAAGGAACCCACAAATGTGATGCTCCAGATCCTCAACCAGCTCAAAGGAAGAACAGTTTTATAGCTTTTCTCACCAGCAGGAATGTTTTCAGCTGTGTGACATCATCACAAGTGTTTTCAAGGGTTTTCTATCATCATTAGTAAACACATTGTACCA
The DNA here is from genome assembly GCF_023055335.1 of Clinocottus analis. Taxonomy (NCBI): domain Eukaryota; kingdom Metazoa; phylum Chordata; class Actinopteri; order Perciformes; family Cottidae; genus Clinocottus; species Clinocottus analis. The sequence continues at coordinate 1,387,219 of NW_027175843.1, forward strand.
TGAGAACACTGGTAGCTGCTGGAAATGGGCCTCTATACACCTCTGTAGATATTTCATTAAGAACCAGACGTTTCCACCTAGAAGAGTCTTTTACCACATTAACAATGTAGAGAGTGTATTTATGATTCATTTCATGTTATCTTCATTTACAATCAGTGCTTTTCTTTGAACAATAGGAACATTTCTAAGTGACCCCAGACTTTTGAACGGTAGTGGATATAAAGAAAGATGCTCCATGATTTCATAAGTTATCAGCTTAGTGAAGCCTTCAACGTCATGTTTGGAAGTTAAATGGTTGAATCACAATGCGACAATGAGACTCAAGAATGCCAACAACTCTAGTTTGATATCTTCAGAGCTGCAGACTCGGTATATATGCAGTCGGTACGGGAGAAACACGACACCTGGACCTCCCAGCGTTACTCTCAAGTGTCTCCAGATGTTTGCATGTGAATTAGTGTTAAAATATTTGTCTCCGTGTTGATTTGTTTCCCTCCAGCTGTCAGAGGCAGAGGCGACACCACCGAGTGAAGACATGGACGCGGCACGTGGACATCTTCAAAAAGGACTTCCTGTTTGTCCCGGTCAACCAGGAGTGAGTTGGATGCACCACGAGGATGTGTAACGTACCGAGTTCCTTCACAATGTGCGTCACGTTGCTCTGCTGTCCGTTTCAGGGCTCATTGGTATCTCGTCCTCATCTGCTTTCCCGGACTGGACGAGCCCAAGACCGAGACCTGGAGCGGTCCAAACGGCGAGCTGCTGGCGCTGCAGGCGGCTCGGGGGTCCGAAAGCCCGAAAGGCAACGCGGAGACGCCGCCTGCGTTAAGACACACGGACGGCTCGGACGCAGAGACGAGTAGGTTTTGAGAATACACCAAATAATGCAGGACGAGCCGTATTTGTTCATGTTGTGAGTTCATGGTTGTGTGTTTGTGTTGTAGAAAAGCCTCCAGAAGACTCCTCTAAAGACCCGTTGCCTGGTCCAGTGGTAAGAAACGATTCTGCTCTCTGCTCACGAGGAACAGTATAATATTGTTTTTGATCCCACAGACAAATGTTCAGCCGTTCCGTCTGTATTTGTTCCAAGTCTCCTCAGTCTTTCCTTTGTTTGTAGAACTGCACAGAGCAAACCTTCCAGAAGAAAACTGTGAGCAAGCGGTGAGTGAGCGGTTACACACAGCAAAATCATTCTGCTGCCGGATACACCACGACGACAACGCGGTGTCGCGTTTCATGAGGTTTTTCCCTCAGTTATTGTTTGCACAATTGTTAAACATGCAATGTTTCATGCAGGCTATATTGAATAATGTGGTTTCCTGCTGGCTTTAATGTATCTACAGAGCGCTGTAAATGGAAAATGTGTCAACGCTGCTGTTCTTCACAGACTCATACATAATAAAATACAGGTTTTAATGCTGCGGTTGAGTGTATGCTTGGGTTTGTATATGTTTATGCTTCCCATGTTCATGCCTATACACTAGTTTGTCTTTCAATGTAATGCACTTTGTTTGTTTGAAAAGGATTGTGCTGGTTTCTTTCAGACATATTTAGAGTCTGAACTGCGTCTTGGAGGTATATATACATGTGTGTGTATATATATATATATATATATTTTTAAACATATATATACAGTTACTACGTGGTCTTGGTGGTCTGCTCTCAGTTGCACACACTCTTCCCCGTAAACATCACATGACAGTCGGGCCTCTCTGTTCTGCAGGCCGTGTATTCTCATCATGGATTCCCTCAAACTTTCTCTTCACGAGCGCGTCTTCAAACTCTTACGGGAGTAAGTATGAGCCTTTAGGTCTGTCTGTCACATCGTGTGTGTGTATGTTTTTGTGTGCGTGGATGGAAGGTAATGTGCGTTTGTCCTGCAGGTACCTGCAGTCAGAGTGGGAGGTCCGTCGCGGCTCATCGAGGGATTTCAGTCCGGATCAGATGCAAAGCTCGCACTGCAAAGTTCCCCTTCAAGACAACAGCAGCGACTGCGGCCTCTACCTTCTGCAATACGTGGAGAGTTTTTTGAAGGTACCGGACTTCTCGGCGTCGCTTTCGCTCGGGCTCATGTAGTCCGACACACATTTACACGAAATATTGAATCGGCAACACCTTTTCTAAATCATCATGTTTTGATTAAAACGGTTTTAAGGCTTGTACTCCTAATGAAATATGTCGTCTGCTCTCAGGACCCCGTGGTGCACTTTGACCTCCCTCTACACCTACAACAATGGTTTCCACGGCAGCAGGTGCGAAGGAAACGAGACCAAATCCGAGATCTGGTACTTAACCTTCACCGAGCTCAAAACCGCGGTACTGACAGATAAGACGGATGAAGCGGCTCTGCTGCTCGGCACATCCCTCTCCTGTCGCCAGCATCCATCACCGCTCACGGTGAGCGCCGGACATTTCAGCGGGAATTAAAAGGATTCCCTTGACATGAGATGCCGTTGTTGTATTATACATTAACTCGAACAAAACATGTAAACCTCTAAATATCTTCGGCCCCTGAGAGTCAACATGAACGCAGCAGGTATTTTCAGATAAAGTAGTTTTACGCTAGATTGCATCTAGACATGGAAATGTTTCTACACCCCCTCCCCCATTACTTTTTACTGATTGTTTTTATGCTGCAAGATTTTTATTTTTAAGATTTGTATTTATTTTGTACGTAGGATCATAGCGAACGTGTCACGACAGGAAAGCCTGGTTTGTACAGCGAGTTTTACTTACTTTTCGTGACGTTTGTCGGGCATGTGAAGTCATGTGCGACTTCATGTTTAGTCCATCACGGGTTCTCTCATCTCATCCAACCTGTCCTGCAGAGCTCCTCCTTCACTGGAGGAACACAGGCCGAGTATAACACACACGTTTCATGTGCCAAAACTTTATTAGAAGATAACTTCGGGAACTGGAACCATGTCATTAACCTGCAGTTCCTTTTTGAATACATGGTTAAAGAAGAAAAAACCTCTTTCAGTCACTCAGTGCCTCCCTCCGTCATCATGTGAGCCTCCCAGTGCTCCATGGGAAGCGCGACCGTCTCCACCCGACCATCCTCATCCCCTCACCCCTCAGCTACCGGCAACAAATGAAGCTTTTGTATGCTTTTACATATTCTATTGACCCGTGACACTCTATTGAGCTCCACCGTGAACTCTAAAAGCCTCTCGGGACGCAGCGATGGGTCTTGATCGATCACCTTCGCCGGCACAGACTGGATGAATTAGACCAAATTGGGTTGTAAGACTTTCAATCCAGGCCACTGCTTATTGTTAGTTTGCATAAAGCGCATTATATATCATTGACCTATAAGACATTTTAATTATTTTTCGAAATACAGCTTTCATGAGGTTCAGGGGTGCACATTCATGAGCATGTGTCATGCTGTCAAACGTAAAAGCTACCACATGAAGACCTAAGAGACGTTGTCTGTCACTGCCGTTGCCTAAACTCTTCTCAGCAGAGTCTTGTGGTTGTTTCTCTCTGTTTGTTCAGGCGTTTGTTTCTCTTTTAACATTTTATTTGTTTCTGGCATTGTGTTGGATGAATGTACAGCAGTGGAGTCCAACATGTCTTTGTTTTCAATGGTATTATTAAAACCTGTAGATCTAATAACACTTGTTCGGTATATTTTTTTCTTCATCTGAAAGCATAAACCTTCTGGAGATAGTTGCATTAAACACAGCATGTTTTTTCTATGACAACGACAAATGAGAATATTTGAGTGAGACTCTTGACCTCTCGTCTCAGTTGGTAACAGGATCAAAGTTGGACAACTAAAAACATAACGGTCTTTTTACAGATTAGAAATTCTCTTTGTCTCCTGATCTGCAAACACTTTTTTCCCCTTTTTACTGTTAATATTGATCTTTTTGACCGGGGGAGCCAATGTTGTTCTTCTCGGACTCATTCGGATTCATCCTGAGAGGCCCGTCCATTACAATGCCAATATAATCTGTTCACAGGGTTACATGGTCGGATTAGATGCATTAATTGTCTCAGCGTGTCAGATCCGTCTCAGTCTGACTGAGTAATCCCTCTTCCCATCGCAGCCGTCAGGCGATTATGTCTACACTCAGTTTCCAATTTCTTATTTACACCACCGTTCAAAAGTTTGGGCTCACACAGACAAATGTTCGGTTTCTCCTCATGGAATATTCTTCATGTCGAAGAACAAGAACAGACTGGAGAGTTTCACGTGAAACTTCTCTTCTTCTGGACATTTTGAGAGTTTAATGAACCCACAAATGTGAAGCTCCAGATCCTCATCTATCTTAAAGGAATGTATTTATGATTCATTTAATGTTACCTTCATTTAAAATCAGAGCTTTTCTTCGAAAAATAACAATATTTCTAAGTAACCACAAACCTTTGAGTGGTAGTACACTTGGCTGAAAGTAATAGTAATAGTCCTACAATAAACCTTAGCATGCATTAATTTGAGCCAGGTGTGCCTAATAAACTGCCAACTACGTGCATAATAACTCATGTTTGTGGATTGCATGGTCTGTGTATTGTTTGTGCGGTGTTGTGTACTCTGTTTTGAAATCACAGCATAGCTGAAATCTCATTTAGGATCACACACACACACACAAATACATACACACACACTTCTCTTTTATACAAATTGTAATGTAACTGATGGATTGGCTCGATGGTTTGTACAAACATGCACGGTTCTCAGATGGAGAACCACAGCTACTTTGCTGATTCCTCGACTTTTCCTCCATGACGTTGATATTTGTGGCTTTTAGTTACTGTTTGCATCGACATTCATGGCATCCAGAGGATGTATCGTAAGAATTTCAACTTGTCCTGTACTTTTGATGGATTTACGACCAGAAGAACTGCAAAACTCGTGTTATTTCCCTGCCTGTGTGTGTGAACAATACAGCTGCTCATCACCCGTCTGTCATTGTGCGTTTGTTGCTGTCATTGTCAGCGTGCTTGATCCTTTCTGCTCGCGGCTACTTAAAGATAAGAAGAGGGAGAGTTTGGGGTTGGGGGTTGACTAAGCCCATGACTCTCACTGCCGTCAAAATGTACATGAGAGGATTTCAGTCTGGACCAACCTCACACGTCATCACAGTATTTCTACAAAACAGCATCAATTATTTGTAAGGTGCTGCAGTTCTTGAGCTCGTCATGTGATCTTGTTGCCGTTTGATTGATTGATTTCCCTCCCTCACCATTTAGAGCAGATACTTGGCCGCCATTATGATTTCCAAAGGCTGGGTGTGTTTAATGCCATTTGCCTAATTGGCTCGCAGGGTAATTTAACAGTTAAGGGCCCTGCCCTTCAACTGGGGTAACAAGATTAAGCCTCCTGTATTGGCCCTTTGCTTGGCTCTCGGGGAAAAAAAAAAGATAAAATCCTCACAATTCTCCCTCCAAGAATCAGTGAACTATGATAATATCTGTATGTAGAGATGGATCCCGCTGCTTGTGTTGACTCTGTGTCTACCTCCTCCTCTCTGTCCATGTTTCTTCCCCCCCCCACACACACACACACACAACCCCTGCAGTGTTGCTCCAGTAACTTCTTGGCGAGCTCTTCTCGAGCTTACAGTAAACAGGATTAGAGAGCATTAAAAAATCCCCCTCTCTCAAAGAGCCATCTGCCTTCTCCACCTGAGCCAGGAGCCGTCCTCTCAGCGCCGCGGGGCACGCCTCTCTTCAGCAGGAAACCGGCATGTCACAGTGTCGTCTGGTGATTCCTGTGCGCGCTTCTGTTATTTTCCTGCGTCTGGAGACTTCTTAACTATGCAAACTTGTCAGAAGCGGTTGAGAAGAAGCGCACATCTACTTAATCCTTTTCCAAGTCCAAGGATTTAAACACAGTCACGGATTTAACATGAGGTTCACATCTTGGAGATGTGTTTTCTTCTCCGTTGTTTTTACATTTGTGGTCATCTTTGTGGACTTAAAGACAGGTACGTGTTGTTAACTTCTTGCTCAGACCATACCAAGAGAAAAGTTAACCATTGAGACTTGTGTGTGGCTGTTTTTGTTGTTGTTTTTGTCCCTTTGTCCCCCAGATGCTGCACTGGAAGGTTCCTCCATGGGTTACCTGAGGCTGCCCAGTGGTCAGGAGCCTGAGGAGAAGCCACGGGTCCTTCATGTTTCTGAGGTCAAGGGATCGGATGAAGGCCGAGCGCTTCTCTCTCGACGGAAACGCAACATCCTTTTCCCGAGCGGCGTCAAACTCTGTGCACGAGAGACCGCCCAGCAAGTCGTCGCAAACCACCTGAACTACTTTCATCTCAGAGGTACTGAACATCACACGGGAGTCGATCACTCTGGAAGGATACCTCGCATGAAGTTATGCAACAACTACGTTTTACTTTGAGATTTGGAGAGCCTCACTGTTTCATCCCAGAAGAATGAACCTCCACTCAGTAGCTGTTAGGCCTTAAGAGATTTACCTTCACGCAGAGTCTCCTTACACGGTCAGTTCACCTGAACTACAAATACAACACATCCTCTGAGCCTCGTCGTGTCTAATCCTGCAGATAGTTCAGATCTCACCATGTGCTGGGACACATGCCGCGAAGTACACTCTATATTTGGTATTTTTATTCATTGCAAACACAATTATATCCATGTTTTGACTGGAAAATCAACCCGCTCTGCGGTGGAACAATGGACAAAGAAACTGAGACATGATGAAAGAAATGACATCAAGTGTAAAACGATATTTCTGTGCAGAGATGGACACATGATTCTGAATCTGGTCGAATAGAAGAATACCAATACTGAAGAGCCAAAAGATATATGTTTTCTTCTTCCTTGTCAAAACCTGGTGCCTACATTACCCACAATGCAACTCAACCGCAGACAGCCAGAGATCCTGGTGTGTTTGGCTAATAGCGGCTAATGTAGCCTCAACAGAGACGAGGAGGAGGATATCTCAAATGTCAGACTGAACTAAAACTGTCTGCAGGGAATGTGATTAAGTACATGAAGTACACATTTAAGGTACTAATTGAGTAGTATTGTTATATACTTCTCTTCAGTTCTACTTTACTACATTTCTGAGTAAAATAATGTACTTTTTACAAATATACAGCTTTACTTACTGTGTATTATTTACATAAAAAAGATGCAAATACATTAATCTGATTCAAATGATGTAGTTTTGCTTATAAATGCAGGAGACGATGTACCTTTAACAGTTTTGCTACTTCTACTTAAATATTTGATCAATTTATACTTCTAGGGGTGAGCGCTTGCGTGATTTGTGGACTGACATCTAAAGAAACATGACCACAGGAGATGTGAAGCAACATATTCAAGAGAGAAGAAGCATTTTGTCGCGTTACTGCTTCATAAATGAAATAAGTTACTGCTTCATAAATGAAATAAGTTTGTGTTGACTGTGAGATCTGCTTCGTAACGTGCGTGGACGGGGATCAGGGTTGAACGGCGGGGCAGACGAAGGCAGACGAAGACGTCGCTGCCAAGACGCAGTCTGTGAATGGGAAACAGTTGAGGTCTCTTATATAAGGTGGATTTGGATTTGGAGGCGACTCCTGATATGTCTCAGTCCTCACAGGCGGCGGTGATCAGGGACGAAGGTTGGAGCACATGTTTGTGCATCAACACTTTGGATCAGTGCCCACGAGACTGATTCATGAAATGAAGTCATGTCATGTTGGGCCTCAGACCTCCCTGCTCATGATATGAGAGTCTTTCCTTGTTGTGGTTCATTAGAGATGCTCGTACTCCTTCTGCTAACGAGCTAACACGGTGGTCTTTGTTGCCCAATCAAAATAACTTGAACAAAAAACGATGGAGGTTCTGCTCGCTTGTGTTTTAAAGCGCATGATGTTTTTTTTTCTCTGGTCTGAAAAGTGTGCCAGGAGACCATATGGGAGGCTTTCAAGATCTTCTGGGACCGCCTCCCAGAGCAAGAAGAGTACCAAAGCTGGATGAGCCAATGCCAGGAGAGCACAGTCACGGCACAAGATGTTGGCAGCTCCTTCAGCCAATCAGAGGAGCACGAGGCTCTGGTTCAAAGGGTTAGTGGCTGACTAATGCTTTCATAAACCTGTATATGTGAGCAGTATAGAGCATCATGAATGCACACGCACACATAACTCTGCCCTTTTCTCCTTCTAGAGAATGTCACTGCCGGGTTTGAAAAGGTAAAATTAACCTCTTTAAGCGTAAACCAGCATTTCAATCGTGCCTTCATTGATGTCATCGTTGAGTCGCTGTCCTCTGAATGCATCTGTTCTTCCCACTGTCTGCAGCGAGCCCACCAGGTCCTGGCTGCACATGTGCAGGTAAGGCTCTTCACCCTCACCTGTTCACATTGCTCTAATACCCGAGCTCCTTGCTGTGTGCACTTTCCTTTGTAAAAGTGTAGAATACGGCACTGAGACTTATTGTGCCTTTAGTATTATTAATATGATGTCAGCGCTGTTGAAACAACCTTCTTCTGTTTCACAGCTCTCCGACACAAAGAGCACCTGAAGATGTTGAAGCCCCTGAGCTCGGTCAGTGTCCTACAAGCACATCTGTACCTCGTGTACTTCTTCCTACATTATAGCTTTCCAAGCAGTACGTTAGTGACTCTTTCTGTATTTGGTGAGTGAGCACCCGCTCGGGTCAGGGCAGTTTAATCCACGCAGGCGTCCGTATTCACCCGGGCCAAAGGTTTAAGCTCACGTGCGCTTAAAAATAAACCAACAGTCCTCACAGTTTTGGTTTTTTTTTGGTACATGAACTCAACCACCCAGAAGACGAAGACGAAGGAGAGAAGGTGCAGGAAGCAGCAGCCGCCGTTGTCCCAGAGGCCGTGGAGAGTCCAGCCAGTGAAAACGACATCGCGCTGCAGCCTCCCGTCCCCGCCGGGCTGGAGCAGGTGCTGGAGCTGAGCATCCTGCTGACCGGGGAGACGTACAGCGACGACCTCAACGATCCGACCAGCCTCCAGCACCGAACGCTCAGCAGACAGTTTGCTGAAAAGGTTTGTCTCCGGCTCGCTGTACGACTCCTCTTGTAGTGCTTCTGCATCTGGACTCACTACATCTCCTGGTTTGTGTTCTGCAACGAATGCATTGCTTGTTTTGATATCACACACTTTAACAGCAGCTGTAGTTAAACCCACACTGGGAGGCGGGAGGTCAAAGTATACAACTATGTGCTGAAAGTACACTGTTACGATGGGCCTTGTAGTTTTACAGGTAAATTCTGTTGAGGTGATTTTTCTCTGGCATCATAAGTATGCACTTGATTTTATGTCCACGAAAGAAGACATTTCCTCTTATCGCTGACTTTAAATCTGCACATTTTCACACACACACACGAAGAAATTAAAAGAGTGAGTATAGCAGAAGACAAGGTATTAAATTGAGTGTTACAGAAAGGGAACAAGCCAGGAGACAAAAGGTCCTGGAGGACGTTTGTCATGAACTTTTCTCTGATGCACGAGATAAACCAGGTCAGTGAGTCTGCAGAGCAGTAGATACACAGATTGTTTCTCTTAGTGCACAGAAGCAAAGTCTTGTAGACTTTAATTAAAAAAAAAGCTGACCACAGTGCACGAGTCCGCCTCCACAGGATGACGATCGTAGTACAAAAGACTTAAGACGCTGCAGTTGCTGAGAACAAAACGAGCCCTTTTGGAACAATAAATCAAACTTCATCTTTGTCAAGAGGGTTTGTTGTGACCCTATCAGAATGAGAAGCTCCTCCTGAGGCTTGTGCATCATGTTTTTGTCCTTGCAGATAGAGGACGCTCTGGAGGGGCTTCCTGGATTCAGGAGTGTGTCTGTGCTGGACTTCAGGTCTGTGGACTAAAGGACCGTCCTCACCATACGGCCGGTATGACCTCGACTTGTATTAACACCAATTCACTCACTTTTTTTGATGTAGGCCCCAGAAGAACAATGAAGGGTGAGTCATCCACTATTCTAGTGTTCAAGCCCACAGATTCCCATCAACCATTCCTTAGTTAGATCCCTGCGAGTGTGTGTGGCGTCACCTTCATCTCGTCGCTGTATTTATCTCGTGAGCGTGAGCACTCGTGTCACTCGCTGCCGGTGTTAATGGTCTTAGTGTGGTCACTCACATGTTAAGTGGGATCAGGATGGATGCAAGCGAGTGTGCGGGTGCTCTTGTGCAGAGAAGATTAGCAGAGCTTTACAACCTCACCCACCAGCCTCCGGTCGAAGGAGGTCGAGGGTCAGAGGGAACGGCGCTGTGAGGTCAGAGGAGCAAAGGTGAGAGGGAAGTTGGTGTTGAAGACATATTCAGATATATTCAGATACTGTGTTAGCATACTACATGACAAGTAGATTTTGGGCAGCTGGTAGCTTAGCTTAGCTTAGCATACAGACTGGAACCAGTGGGACACAGCCAACCTGCTCAGTGCAAAGTAACAGAGTCCACTTTCCAGCTACTCTAAGGCATTTTTTAATGTTGCAGCTATCGGGCATATTACATCTAGCAATTTGTGATATTTCACAAGATGAATATGTATTTACGTTGATTGTAAATTCTTTATCTTCAAAGTAAATGTAGATTTTTAAAACTTACCTTTGCACCAGAAATATAACGGAGCACAAAATGCAAATACTTACTGTCTAAAGTCTTATTTCCATACAAAACGTAAGTAAATCAGTTAGACTCCACTCCTGAGAGAGATTTCAAAAGTCACATTTCCTTCTCTTTTTGTTGTATACTTAATAATTGTGAAAACATATTACAGTGAGCCATTTCTTTATACCTTCTCGCAGCAATGCTCAGAATAATCCTGCATGCTGCTGCTATCAGGGCAAAGCAGGAGCTCTCTCTCTCTCTGTGTGTGTGAGCGTGAAGCTAACGAGGAAATATTGGATCTCCTTCTGCACGAGGCCGAGTGCCCGATGCTCAGCCGTCTGCCAGGAAGCCAACAAAGTGGGTCAGAGTGGAGCGCTCCCAGTAGTCAAATGAAGGCCGATAGATGGATTCTGTTCCACTCCAAGCGCTAAATGACTGGAGTCATCTGCGATCGCTTTACAATCCTTTTAGGAGGTTTGATGTACAGTAACGCTAACGCCCGAGCGATTTATGGTGGATGATGAATGTAACACGGTGGGCAGTTAAGGTGCACCGATTGGGAAACGTCCCAGTTCCTTGTTTCCTCTCACCTGAGAACCATAAAGGATCCCTAAAGCAAAGCTACGCTAGCACTTAGCAAGACAGATTAGAGCTGGGTAATATGTCGAAATGTCCCTCCAGTGGACAAATCAGCAATAAACTATTTTTAATACGATTAGCTTGGTAAAATCGACGTGTGGCCACTTTATTAGGTACACACTTCCATAACTTCTACCTTACAGATGTATTAATTTAGCTATTTGTTTATTATTAACGGTGATTATAAAGACGCCAGTATAATGCAGATCTCACAGTCAACACAAACTTATGTCATTAAATGATGAAGATGAACTTAATTTAGAGTCCGGGGGGTGAATGTGACATTTTGATCCCACTAAATGAGCAGCGTTGTTCGGCCTCCGCCCGCGTGTGTCTCCAGGCTGGATGGCGTGGTGGTGGACTTCTCCGTCACCGTGCTGGTGGGCGCAGCAGGAGTCAGCACGGACCAGCTGGACTACCTCACCCTGCAGTCCAACCGGGTGGAGAACTCGTACGGCGAGGTGGTGGAGCTCCCCACGGCGGACTACGCCCTCAGAGAGGTCAAGAACGTCATCACCCACGCGCTGGAGAGCGGTGAGGCCGGTGCTGCACACACACACACACACACACACACACGCACACACACACACGCCATCATTAACCTCTTAAAAACTGTGGAGACAATTTTGGCTATCGACCTCCTTTTCCCTGTGTTTGAGTCGTTGTAGGAACCTCAAATTAATTCCAATACTTGTGTTTATTGCATGTATTTGTTCAGCAAAGTCTTGGGAAAAAAATGTATATCTGTAAAAAAGAAATCACTTTAAAAAGATATTTTGATCATAACTAGAAAAATCCAGCATGAGTGTCTCAAAAAAGGACTCCTCGAGAGTGCCATAGTTTTTAAAAGTATTAGTATTGTATTGATCAGTACCCACATACCAATAAGACACCTATGGGGAAAGATTAGGACCTAAAGAATCAGAATCTGCAACAAAAAACACAATCAAACAAAAGAATTGGCCTGTTAGTGAGGAGTTTCAGTCCAAAAACTGTGTCGTTGGGTCAAAAAATGGAAAAAAATACTTATTTTATGGCAAAACATTGGTCGATTTGGGCATGCTGGGTATCAAAATGTTCATCAGCTCCCGCACTTGCTGTATGATGTGATTTTTGGGGTGGGGGGGTTTGGTGCGCTTGGTTTCCAAAAGGTTAAAGCTGTTTTGTCGTGTCAGCGGTGCATTGCGACGCGGGGTGAACCTCCACACGTCACACCGGAGAGAGAGATGATCCTCCAACACACTGCAGCGCTGCACCAAACAGTCCAGGGTTTTAATGGCCTCATCTGGTTCTTATTTGTCTGCTCTTTCCGTCAAAAGAGGGCAGAGACATTTTTTATACAAAGTTTCAGCTCGAAAGTGGGTCATTTTTAATGAACAAAAACATAACCGTCAGTTCTGGGACCAGTGTATTTATTCTGTGCGACACTTCAAACCCTCGTCAATAAGTGGTCTGCGTGCGCGAGAGAGCCGAGCGCGATGGGACGATCGAAATCTGAGCCCTCCGATTCTTTTTTTGGGGCCTTTGCGGTCGTCCTTTCTGTTGGCTTTCCCCCAGTGGGTCTGACAGACTGGACGGTATATGAAGAAAAGGGATGATAATTGATGCAGCAGAAGACGTAGAAGTAAAACACACACTGCAAAGCTCACACGGGGAGGTTTAAACCAGTGCGTCTGTTTAATTTAGCCAGGCAGTAAGTAGGTTAGCGTCCTCGCACTTATGGCCAGGGCCCTTCTCCAGAAAAGTGAAGAGAGTGAAGGATGTGATAATGTCTATTCCATCTTCTCCCCGCTCATGTTTTGGAGAGAATGCGTGTCATTAGTTTAGTGTGTTAGCGAGCTCCCTTGGAGGTGAATGCCATCTGACGCTCACATCAATTACGTGCTCGGGCATGTGAAATTATGGCTAAATAGTTTCACATTGCCGACATGTGTGGCTGGGGAACTGAAAAGCACAGCCTGGCTTTATTTTCCTTCCTTGGTGGCCGTTCAGTGTAATAGCCTTGGCTCCACGGCGGCTGATGCTCGCTCCAGATTTTAACACAGCCTTGTAGATATTTCACCCCTGAAGGTAATGCTGTTAAAATGACGACCGTCAGTGGAAAAGGAGTCTGCAGACTCCTGCAGGCATTTTTGTTGTTTGTTACTATTTTGCACATTTGCATGGTCTTCATATTTGTTTCCTGCTTTGGATCCACAGTGTCCGAGGTCCCCGAGTCCGTCAACGCTGCAGACGGAGCCGCGGTGAGTTCACGAGTTACCTCCATCATCATGACAACAATCTCCCTCCGCTGCGTTGAGCCCCACACAGACGATGCGTTGCCTTTAGTTTGAAGAAGCTTGACAGCAGAAGTATGTGGTGACCTGTGACTGTGAGGTGATCCAGACCCAAACCAGTGCAGGTAAAGGATGATCCCACAAGCAAAGATTGAAGTGAGGCTTTGAGGATTAGTTTTAAACCACTGCTATTCTGGGGTAAAAGCTCAGCGAGTGAACAGGAGACATAGCACATGACGGAGTTTATTTAGATAAAATAATTTCATCCTGAATCCGTCTTCATTCGTGCACTTTGATGCCAATCAGAGTGTGTGAGTTCAGCTCTCTCACTGATTCATTTAACTCACGACATGAGTTGGGAGAGTTTGTCAAACTTCTCATCAGTAATTGATTCAGAGCTACTGGAGCCATCGGGGCACTTTGCAGCCCCGCTTTGGATCGTTGGAGCTTCAGCTGCAGGTTTTTTTAAGCTTTCTTTGAGTCGATTCAGACAATACACACAGCGAGCGAAGCACACTTCAAATGCAGGTGGAAGTCCACCGATGGCCTTTTGAACTTTGAGTGAAAGCAGCCTCTCTTCAAGAAGAAGACTACACATCACTAGTTTAAGTTTGTATAGGAAGCAGGAGAGGCAAACTTCTCCCATGTACACTTATTTTATGGAACCAGTGAAGCAGGAACGGAGTATTCTGGAGCTCGTTCGCTCACGAACCAGCAAGATGGTGACGGTCAAAATGCCAAACTCAAGGCTTGAAAACATCAAGTCACGTTGACTACGTCCACTTCTGATATAATTGTATACATCACCTTGAGGTCAGAAGTGTACAAAGGACAGCTATGATCACTGGTGGGCCTCAGAGCGCCATCTAGTGGGCCGCAGAGGTACCGCCAAACGGTTTCAACTAAAACTAGTAGTGCAAAGAGTTTGGGTAATTTACAAGGCTAGTTATTTTTTATCTAGATGTGCTCAAGAATTTAGATAAATATTAAGAGGAAAGACACTGCTGTTTGATTGTTCCTGTGCACATCAACACACTTGTATTATTACTGTAAAGATAAAACATCTGGCCAGTCACAGCTCCTGTTGAATGGCACATTGCCCAAAGCTTGAGATAATAACTGCTGCTCGTGATGCAGATGGACGCTGTCGATGAGCCTCAGGAGGTCACCATCCTGGAAGAGGACGCAGAGGTCGTCAACGAAGACGACGACGTCCCGTCTGAGCGCTCTGAAACCAACACAGTGGCCAACGCAGAGAAGGACGTCATCGTCCTGGAGGAGAGCGCAGTTGTGTCTCCGGCTTCTGGCCCGACCACGAGTGATGCTGAGGCCGGCAGTGAGTGTTGATCCTGTATTGCTTCTTTTTATTCCACGATCATTTCCCCCTTTGTGACAGGCTTGCGGTCATGCACGTCCCACTGCTCTAAAACTACGTCTCAGGGAATTGACGGATGGGTTTCTGAGTTCAAGTATCTCGGGGTCTTGTGGGAGATGGACGGGCGGCTGCAGCAGTAAAACAGGCGCTGCACCCGAAGACCCCGGGTTCGTGACCGAAAGAACGAGATGAAATGAGCTTCCTCCGTAGGGAGGCCGGGCTCATCCTGAGAGATAGAGTAAGGAGCTCGGACATCAGGAGGGAGCTTGGAGTTCAGGTGGTTCGGGCATCTAATTCGATGCCTCCTGTCCTGAGCACGTCCACCTGATGGGGAGGGTTTGCCGGATAGATCTTTTGGCTGTTGCCAGCTTCAATAAAAGCAGTTCAGCGGCGGCTGAGTTGAGTTTCTCCTTGTCTTTTTTTCCTCCAGGCATTGAGGAGGAGGGTCTGCTGCTGTTGCCGAGTGATATTCTGCGGACTCCTGCAGAAACTCCTCCGCCAGAGGAGCTCCCGGCCGAGCTTCCCTCCCCCGAGCTGCCAGAGGGCGCCACGCTGCCTCGACCGCCGGTGGAGGTCGAGGCCTCTGGTTTGGGCACAGACGGCTTGGAGGAGCTGCTCCACCCGTCTACTCCTCTTGAGGAGACGGGCGCAGGAGATGGGCTGGTGACAGACGATGTAGCCGCGAACGCAGACGCCATCTCTGAAGCGGGAACAGAGGGTGTGGAGGCGGCGGGTGGAGAACCTACTGTTGCAGCGATGGAAGAGAGAGAGAGTCTGGATGAGATGGTTGTGAAGGAGGCAGAGATTGAGATCTCTACAATTGCAGCTGAGACCACAGAAGAAGACCTGCCTGCCCTGGTCCCACCTCCAGAGCCAGAGGCGGCAGAAACGGGTCAGCTTCCTGTTGGCGAAGACCCGGCGGAGGGCACAGAAGAGCCCAACCTCACGAATGTTCCAGCTGCAGATCACAAAGTGAATCTGGAACAGCCGGCGGAAGACGCCGACATCAACATGGGGTCGAGCTTACCGGACCAAGCCGTGTTTGAAGCGGGCGGCATGGAGGACGCCACAGAGAGCGAGGGACAGGAGGTGACGGCGGAGGCTGCAGCCGAAGCTCCGCCTGCAGAGGAAGAGGGCCCGGCAGCTCCGGAGATCTCCACACAGGACCTCAAAGAGGATGAAATCCTACTGGTGAACAAAGACGCGCTAGTGACAGAACCTCTGAGCCCTGCAGAGCCGACGGCCCTGTCTCCAGAGAGGGAGTCGCCTTTCACCCGTATCTCTGACCTTGAGCCTCCTTCTGAAGGGCAACCTGACATCATCGTCCCTTCGCCGGTGGAGGTAAAGAAACAACATTGTGTGTTATAAAGTTTCATCTTTAAAGCTGCTGAAGAACATTTTTACCCACCAGATTCAGACCACCGACCACGGCTTGGACGAGGCCACCATCGGAGAGCCGGACTACGACGTCATCCACTACGGTTACGATTTGGTGAACCACACGGAGGAGGGCAGCACCGGCTTCCCGTTCGGCGTGGCCCACGGCACAGACCTGGTCAGTGTCGCCGTGCCCGTGAACCCCGGACGAGCGCTGATGGTGTTCTTCAGCCTGCGCGTCACCAACATGATCTTTTCGGACGATCTCTTCAACAAGAGCTCCCCAGAGTACAAAGCTTTGGAGCAACGCTTCATCGAGCTGGTAAACATCTCACATTTGCTTTACTTCAGTCTTCCCACTGTTGTGTTGAACCCTCTTACTCTCTATTGTTCAATCCTTCCCCAGCTTGTGCCCTACCTGCAGTCCAACCTGAGTAACTTTGAGAACCTGGAGATCCTGAACTTCAGGAACGGCAGCATCGTCGTCAACAGCCGGATGAAATTTGGCAAACCCGTGCCGCAAAGCGTCACCACCACAGTCTACCTGATCCTGGAGGACTTCTGCAACACGGCCTACCAGACCATGAACCTGGCCATCGATAAGTACTCACTGGACGTCGAGTCGGGTACGTTCCCGCCGGACGCCTTTCTAACAGCGCTTTGATTAATTCAGCAGTTGAGATGACACCGACTGATTCCTCAAAGGAAATGCGCTCCTTCTTGTTCTGCAGAGAGTCAGATTAGAGGATAACTCATGTCTGTGAGGTACATATGAAGCTGGAGGTTAAGCTATTAGCTTAGCATTAAGACTGGAAAGGGAGGTGAGACAGCCCTTCACTATTATAATCGGGTTGCCAAGTAAATGTGTTGAATTTCTTCCATATTCTGGTATTCAACATTCATATCTGCAGTCCACTTTAATCCTGAATGTTCATATTGTTCTGATAACTGTCGTCTACTTTGACATTGACTCCATTATGACTGTTTTAATGTTTTCTTAACTCTTTAAATCTGCATCATGTTTTGCTTTTAATGGTTTTATGTGAAGCACTTTGAGTCACCTTGTTGAACGTGCTCTACAAATAAACTTACCTTGTGTAAGAGGGGTAAAAAAAAGCATTCAATCCACCTAAATACATTGATTTTTGTCTAATTTTTTAAGAATTTTAGCCCCTTTAAACACACAAATGGCTGTTTTAAACAAATAATATATAACTTGTAAATCAGAGGTGCTGGGGTGCTTTTTCCCACCAAAAAAACGATTTCCTCAATGGGTGTAATCTCAGGAAACGTTGAATGAATCTCTGTGCAGTCACACATGAGCTGGGTTGAGATGATGAGAGCTCCTGTGAACAGCAGCCATGTTGACACATCTCATTAACTCACTTTGAACGACTCATTACTGCGAGCAGCTCTGGTTTTACAGCGTGTCGGCTCTATTGGCTTAATTTGTCAAAATGTGACTCACTGAAGAAGACAGTCCTCTCTGCACATCACGTGGTGTCGAACTAAACGGCTCCTGTGTACGAGAGCAGGAGTCAGCTGGTAATCAGCCGTTTGTATCAGTGATTCATTCGTGTGTTTGACCGTTAGCGTCTGTCTGAGGCACAGCCAACGCACAATAATGTGTCCCAGCATGCATTGGGAATGAAACGGGGAGGAAGAATGTTACTCGCTGGAGTCTGTGTCTCCGTTTGGCAAATCTTGTGCAGGCTATTAATTTGTTGAGTTTGTTTAATCTGTTCTTGTTTTATACAACTCTCCTCTCTGTGCGGTGAATATGGTTTGCGTAGCTTAGCGTAATGCTTAGCTTAGCATAATGGTTGAACATGGGGGGCGTGGCTCCATCAGAAGGTGAAACAATCTGACAACCAGCACCTCCAAAGTCCACTAATTAACATGTTTTATCTCATTTGTAGAAGTTTTCCCCTGTTTCCAGTTTTTATGCTAAGCTAAGCTAACCAGCTGCTGGTTGTAGTCATATTTATTGTGCAGACGAATGAGTGGTATTCTCATGTAACTCCTGGCTTTACAAAAATGTAGTTGCATCCTTTAAATCCATGTAACCTTTTTCCGGTTGGTGATGCTCATGTGCTCCTGTGTGAGCTATGAAATGATGACTTTAGCCTCCAGCTGTGATCTAAACATGTTCTTCATCTGTTTGCCTGAAACTCTCTGCCGCACGGGCACCAACATTCCAAGTTTCAAAGTCAACGCTCGTGGTTTCTTTCGTTCCCAGGGGACAAGGCCGACCCCTGCAAGTTCCAGGCGTGCAACGAGTTCGCAGAGTGTAAAGTCAACAAGTGGACGGGCGAGGGCGAGTGCGTCTGCAACGCCGGCTACTTCAGCGTGGAAGGTCTGCCGTGTCAGAGCATCTGCGAGCTGCGGTCTGACTTTTGCCTCAATGACGGCAAGTGTGACATCATCCCCGGCCAGGGAGCCATCTGCAGGTGGGTGTGGATTAGGGGAAGTGATCTGCGTGTGTGTGTGTGTGTGTGTGTGTGTGTGTGTGTGTTGCCGGGGGGAAAGGTGTCTGAGTTGGCGGATTTGCGAGGCCGGTGCTTCATCACCGAAACAGCTTTTCAACACTTCTTGGCGTCTTAGCTGCGAAGTTGGTTTTGTTTTGCTTGGCTGTACGTTGATGAAGAGCTGTTCCACACACTCGACGCATTTGTTCAAAAGCTCATTTTGTTATTTGACTCCTCGTACTTTGGAGAAAGAATCATGATCACGACCAACTGAAGAGAATAAAGATTTTCCTTTGCACCTTATTTGGCAACAATACTTATGAACTCTTCACACATTTATTTATATGATACTAATAAAGTCATGCCAACATTTTAAGACCTCAGGTAATTTAATTGTGGCCTCCGGCACTGAATGTTCGTTAATTAACAACAACGGACACAGTTTGAGGAGTGTTTGGGGTTTTTATTGGACGTTATTGTGTCTAGGCATGTTTGTGCATGGGTGTAAAATAATGTGACAGGAACATTGACCTGTGGCTGTGTTGAAACTGTTGCGGCATGTACTTTTAAATTGTATGATTATGAACAGACATCACATCATAAAGCATGCAGGCGGCTCCAGATGCTGCTGGATTGTTGTTTACTTCACGCCGTCCAACTAAAAGTATTGCATCACCCTTTTGGGAGACGACACACACGTTTAAAGACTTATTTTATTCCACAAATAGGGCAATCATGATATCATAACACTTACAGAACATCACGACAACATGCAAACCACCAGTCAGTCATTCATTTTTTTATATTCTCTGATCACTCAGAATAAAAAACACGTTTCTGGCCGTTGCCTCCTCAGGTGTCGCGTCGGGGAGAACTGGTGGTACCGAGGCGAGCACTGCGAGGAGTACGTGTCTGAGCCGCTGGTGGTCGGCATCGCCATCGCCTCCGTAGCCGGATTCCTATTGGTGGCCTCCGTCGTCATCTTCTTCCTCGCCAGGACGTTACGGGATCAGTACGACAAGGACGAGTCGGAGGACCCCATCCGGTGAGGGAAGCCCCCGAACCCCCAACAGATCATCCGCTAGAGCTTCTCCCTTCTAAACGTGTCGCTCCAGTTTCAGTTTTACTTTTACTAGGTTTGTTTGTCGGTGAGTGACACGAAGGTGAATTTAAAAAAAAAAGCACAAAAAACAACAAATACATGTGCTGAAAGGAAACATGTCCCTTCTTTTAAACTTCTTAAACTCTGGAGAACCCATTCCAGCAAATCTTTTCTCAAGATGTTAGTTTAAAAACATCTTAAATAAAGATGTACAGTATTTCAATATGTCTGGCTAAATATAGATTATAATGCACAAGAGACCCAGAATATTTCATTGTATGTATATATAAATATATATATAATCAGTATATCAGCTTGCAAAAGCTGTTAAGTCTATTGAAAATAAACAGCTTTTCTGTTTGATATAACAGGAACACTTACATTTAGTGTGTTTGAAGTGTTCTCTCCTCCATGTAATCCTTTCAGATTAAAGCGTCTGGTTCGTCTCTTGAGCAGACAGAATAAATTGAGACGTCCCACGACTGTATCTTTAGTGGAACGGCCAGATTATCCCCCACAGCGTCCCGTTAGTCCACCCAACCCTCCAGCGCGCTTTGGACCCTTCATTTATTTTACTTTTCTTTTCTGCAGACACAAAGACACACAAGGTGTCTGTTCCCCATCTAACTGTGTGTGTGTGTGAGTGTGTATGTGTGTGTGTGGCATGGTTCCTAGAGCAGCATGTGGAAAAACACTGTGTTAACTGATCAGGTGCTGATGTATTTCCAAAAAGCCTTAAACACCTACGACAATGTCTGACACAAGTAATGGCGGTTCATACATAATGGAGTTTAATCCCTTCAGTCTGATGCACTGCAGGTCGCTTGACTTCCTCTTGCTCTGTGCATCCTTCTGCCTCCACAAAGTGACAGATTTGTTCGTGTGTGTGTTGCTTTTGCAGGCGAGCAGAGAGTCTCCCGTCTCTGGAAAGGGCGACCAAGTACAACCCCATGTACGAGAGCGAGGCCACCACCGGCTACAGCCACTACTACCGCCGCTACCCTGAGGCTCCTGTGTACAGCAGCACCAGCCCCGAGGCCTCCAACGAGTTCAGCAGCGAGGAGATACGGCACATCTACGAGAACAGTGAACTGACCAAGGAGGTGTGTGTGTGTGTGTTGACTCTGAAGATGTCTTAGCCACGTTGAAATTAATCATTTTTCAATCAGAAACACCGACAAAAAGCAGCGTATTGTCTGCAGCCGTGCTGTGTGATCGGGTGCAACAATAAGGGATCACACAGAGAGTCGAGGTTGTCTTCTTTACCCCCACTACTCTCTCTGGCCTGGCTTGTGTCTTGGTATTCGCAAAGTTCCCCTCCCGCACAAATGAAAACACCAAGCTGGCGTTTGTCTTCATACTTTCGCGAAGCTGTTTTGGAAGAAAAAAAAAAAGCTCAGGGAGTTTTTGAAGGAGAAAAACACTCTTTGAATCTGGACCCACGGCTGAAATTGGAGGATGAAAAGGTTTTTTTTTAAAGTGGACCTACTCTGAGTGTCCTTTGGAAAAATGTCTTCACTGGCTTCAAACACAAGAATCCACACGAGCTGTACTGGAGTGCAGGTGGGAGATGTGCCTTGCTCAAGGCCGCCCTGCTGTTTTTAGACCCAGCGCGAGGTGTTGCATGATCCGAATGGGAAAGTCTCAGGTTGTTCATTCACCAGCCGGCCATTACGCCTTCAAACAGGAAAGCCATTGTAGTTTTTTCTGACTGTAAAATGTCACGTTTCGATTCAGCCACATCCTGTTCAGTTGAATGTTTATCTGCCTGTGATGTAATGTTCCCGTCCGACTGATGCCATGTGTTCCTGCAGGAAATCCAAGACAGGATACGCATTATTGAGCTCTACGCGAAGGACCGACAGTTTGCAGACTTTGTACGGCATCATCAAGCGTGAGTGCCTCTCTTGTTTTCCCTTTTCATACTGCAACGAGATAAACACATGGACCAAGCAAAAGCAGGGTTAGAGGGAAAAAGGGAAGTGAGTTTAAGATACGGGAGTCTGTCAAGATTGTACTAACAAAACGAAAAAAGGATTAGTTAGTTAGTTGACAGCTGGAGTGGGGGAACAGATTCATCGTCCTAAAATCTTCACCAATCAGCCCCAGAGCTGATACACTGAGACAGAAACCATTAGGAGACACAGACATTCCTTTGTGTTTGCCAGCCGTCTGGCAGTAGCAGCAGTCTGTGTGTAAAAGTGGTGGTTGTTTTAAGTCCTATCTGGCCGTGCAGAGCGGCGCTCTGCGTGCCAGAGAGCCGCTTCTTGCCAGACAAACCGTGGGAGTGAAGTTGCGGCTGCTCGCACGAGCTGGTAATGAAGTCGCACGTTCACCTGGAAAACTGTGACATGTTTGCGTTTGCATGTGCTGCAGCGTCGTGGACACCCGCAGGGAGAGCTCCTCCACACACACATGAAGCTCACCTGGGAAGAAATAAAGGTACGTTTCCCCCCCTCGACGACTCAGCAGCAGGTCAGTCAGTTTCAGTGACGAGTCCTCTCGAGATCGACCCGAAATAACAGCGACAAGTAGGTCTGCGATGAAATACAGTGAAGTACTTCATGCAGGTATTTTCACTGTGTATTTACACAGAGACGTATGATAGGCTGCACCTCTCCGTCAGGAAGTGTAATCAATACATTAGCAACAGTTCTACAATGATTATCTATGAATAAATGACACCAACAGCTTCAGGAAAGAGGACATATATATATATATATATATATATATATATATATATATATATATATATATATATATATATATACATATATATATAGTTGCATATGCACTAAAGAATAAAGGAGATGTAGCTAATAGCTGGTGTAGCTAATAGCTGCTACTACGATTTAAAAAGCAAATAAACATATTTTTCAGTGATTCTTTAAAATATTTTATAACTAGTTCGCTCACATCATGTTGCAGCCTCATGAATCAATGGAATAAGTTTCCAAGAGCTTATTAAAGACAAATTAGATTTGCTAAATCACAATTTGTTCATTTTAGACACTTACCAGTAAATCATTGTTGACATAATTCAAAAGCACGTGGCAGTAGAAGACGTGTACTGTGTGTATTCGCTGTTTCTCCTACGTGACAATGTACACTCTGCACACTGACAGACTTTTTCCTGCTGCACAGAAACAAGCATCTTTGTCAGTGAAGTGAAGCTCTCTATCAAGACTCTTCTCTTTCTTCATCTGGACTCTTTAAGACGGACTGCTGCTCTTTGTTTCTTTATTGGACCCTCAGATGTACTTCCTCCGTCCTTTGTGCCTTCTCTTGACCGGGTGGGCTGGTTGTGACATCACGTGTCGCTCATCTGCTGGACGTCTCCCTTTGGGGAAACTGGACTGAATCCTGTTACTTGAAGTGTTCATCACAATCCCGTCTGTAGTACTTTTGTTTAGTGGAATAATCGGTTTGTTTCATCATGTCATATGAGTCCGTTCTTAAAGGGAGGAACTTAAAACTGTGAATATGTATATATAGTGTTACTGTTAGGATGCTATTTAAGATATTAACCTTTTGTCTCTACAATTTCAAAATTACTCTTTAGGTTTTCTCAGAGAGGTGCTGAGAAAGCTGTTCTTTTTTTAATCATTGGTGCTATCTAATTTTAAATGTAGTGGTTTCTAATGACTCATTTCTACAGTTTAAAAGCAACAGCAGTGGATCAACCCTGTGTACTCGACTGTGCATGAAAGAAATAGTCCAACCTTTTGGGGGAAACATGCGTATTCCCTTTCTGGCTGAGACTTTATTGAGAAGATTGATTGGAGCCTCATATCTGTCAGTAGCTGTTAGCTTAGCACGAAAACTATAAACAG
This sequence comes from Clinocottus analis, assembly GCF_023055335.1. NCBI lineage: Eukaryota > Metazoa > Chordata > Actinopteri > Perciformes > Cottidae > Clinocottus > Clinocottus analis. The sequence goes on from NW_027175843.1 coordinate 1,410,843, forward strand.
CATTAAAACAACTGGCCTGAGGTAACAAGTACACGTTGTAAACAAACGAGTTAATACGCTTTGAAGGTGCTCGTAAATATATGTTGTTATGTTGGGACAGAGCTGGGCTAGCTGCTTCCCCCTGTTTCCAGTCTTTGTGCTAAGCTAGGCTAAGCTAAACAGCTGCTTGATGCAGCACAACATCCAAATCTTAGCAAGGAAGCAAAGAAGCATTTTCTTTTCCTCCAAAATGTTCAACTATTTCTTTGAGACGGCCAAACGTAGTGGTAGTGTGTGTATTCTCACTGTCCATCAATGTAAAAGCAGCCTTTCACAATATGAACATTAATCCAACAACCTTTCCACTGGCAGGTGATTTTTTCCGCCTTTTTTCACGGCTCCATCGATCAAAAGCTTTGGCAGAAAAAGAGAAAACATGGCGATGAGAGAAAGGCAGAGAACCTGACGTGAAAACACGTTTCAGTGGAAAAAAAAAAATGCTCTGGGGCAAAACAGCCGAGGGATTTATTCAAATATTCAAATGGTCTCCGCTTTCAGATGTCATGTGTAATGCACCTGAAAGAACGGGAGGCGATAAACAACATGCTCTCCAGCTGCGTCTCCAGCTGAAAAAGCATCGAGGCTAGCAGCAAATCTTTTAGCAAATCTGCCCCGTGGCGACCTGTTTGGCGCCTCAATCGCAAACCTCCCGACAGACGAGCTCCAGTGTTTTCTTTGGTCTTCTCTCAGGTGTTCCCTTCTCGGCTTCTCCTCTATCGGGCCAGATTTAGACCCATAGGTCGTGTGCTAGCTTCTTGTTTACATTACATGCATTTTTATTCAGAGGTCAACACCGGCGAAGCAGACTCTTGTCTTTCATGCCTTTTGCAATCTGCATATTCCGTTGTATTTTTATCGGCGTACAGTTTTTGTCGACATCCTCCATCTGCCACCTGGACTACCGGCCAATCATCCCATGCTGCTGTCATGTGAATACCGTTCAGGATATTGTTCACAGTCGTAGGATGTAAATCATACGTGTCTCAAATGTTTCAATGTATGAACACATTCTCTTTTTTTTTTTTTTTACAGATATTTCTTTCATCATTTGAACAGTGTTGTCATACCATGCTGCTGTGTCAATCACTCATAACAAACTGGAACGTGTATGAAAATAAAATGTTTTATACAAAATGCACAGCTGTCATGCAACTACAGTACATTTACTGAAGGACTGCACGACTCACAGGTACTAGTACTTCCATTTCATTCAGCCAAGTACTTCTATTCAGTTGAAATGACATTTTCAGGTTATGATTTTATATACAAAGCACATGAACTTTTGATATGTTAAAAATATGTTCATGTTTATTTGCTTCTTTGCCGAGAAGTAGTTGAGAAGATGTCACTTTACGTCCCATCAGCAGCAGCTCGTTAGCAGCTAGGTAGCAGCTCGTTAGCAGCTAGGTAGCAGCTCGTTAGCAGCTTGTTAGCAGCTAGGTAGCAGCTAGTTAGCTTACTTAATTTGGCTTTCATAAAGTAGGAAAGTTCAGCAGTAACTCACAGGAATGTGTCATCATATGAATGTCCCCCGTGTCTTCGGGCTAAATGCTAAAGTCGCGAGAGTTGTGTTAACTACGTCGCATCATTCAGCAAGTGAATAAAATATGCATATTGCCCAAAATGTCAAACTCATAAGTCATAAGACATAAGACTCTCAGAGTCACTGATGTTTGTCTTTTTCCACTTTGCTCTCAGTCCAGCTGCTCCTGGATAATCTGAAGAGCAGATTACCTCGTCAGGTATGGATTATAGGCCCATCTGTGGCCTCTAAAGTTTCTAAAAGAGTGTATGCCAGCAATCAGCCTGCGCTACACACCGGTACGCACACATCAGGCTGTGTCGTTTTAACGCCGACGCACAAGTGAAGGCCGCTGTGTAAACACGGCGGTGGTGTGGTGAAACCACGCAGCTCATTGTGTCACCGTATTGCATCCAGCTGCTTTCATAAGCATTGTTCCAGAGGTTTGGATTCTATCTGGTGTGGTTGGGTGAGATCAGCGGGTGTGTTTTTTGGACAGCGCTGGTGTAATTTAATCACATCCAACATTGGAAACATCAAAATCACTATGGTGATGGAGCAGGAGGGTGTGCCTGCTATGAGTGGCTCAGACGTCCGTGCTGCTGTAGCGCATGGCAGAAAGGGTGAAAAATGGAAACGCCAAGTGCGGGAGGAAACCATTACTGCATGCAGACGGACCGAGGATCATTCGGGTTCGAGGAGGAGTGGCGAACGGATGAAAAGTTCCAGCGTTGGAGGATCGTTCCCGACCAGGTGGGTCGGCGGTTCCCCGAGTGACAAAAGCAGCTTCGGCCTTCTGATCGAACAATAAGCTGCTTGTCGGGTCGGATCGTGTTCCTCGCGTGGAACCATGCGATTTCTGGAAAAACCCCTGTGTTGCTTTGTAATTTGCGTTCCTCCCTTGTTGTTCGGATTCCGAAATGAATCATTTCTGTTAGTAATAATAATAATAGCGAAAAAAAACAACTTTGCTTTTCATGTTCACTCGCTCACCCTTCAAAATCACCATGATTTAAGTCAAATAAAAGGAATATTCCACCTAATTTAAACAATCTGCATATCGGTATCTCCAACAGCAGCTCCTTCAGGAATCGTTGGGTGTTGGCAGGAGGTAATTGTGTTGAAAATAGCCGGTCTGTGGTGTGTTGTGTGTGATCCTGTGATACCACAAGGGGGCCATGCATCTGTGCCTGCACTCGCATGACCACAAATAGATGCTCCTTTGATGAACGCTGCATTAACCTCAATTGAAGAAATATACTTGATTTGCACCCTCGTCGTGTTTCCATGCCTCTCATGCACGTGTGTGTGTGTCTGTGTGTGTGTCGTTGGAGAGGCTCCAAGTGAGCAGATGAAACCGAGCAACACTCTGAATAGATACCTGATCGCACAGGATTCCCACATTTTGGACCGCGTTCAATAATCAGAACTTCCTTCTTCTCCTTCCTGAACCCGGCAGGTAATGATGCCCATGAGCCTGCACAGCTGTTATTCGATACCTCAATGAGTCTGCAGCTCGTTCCCTGGTGTCTGTGCAGACTCTTGTTGAGTGTCATATAAAAAGTCTGCTGATTTATGAGCAGATGAATGACGGAGGTAAGCGGGAAGGCCTTCACCAGCTGGCTGTTTGGAAAAGATCATTTCAAATTGTAACACCTGGAGGCGAATCAGCTTTAACCCACAAGATGTTTCACTCCACCAAGAACATGGCCGACTGTTTTACTTGCACTTCTCTTTGTGATCGCACAATCTGCTGCTCGCACACACCAAGTCCTTCCTCTCATCAGTCCCCTTTAAATCTAAACGACGGTGTTTTCTTTCTACGGCCCTAATAATGTCTCCCGCATGTTGCTTTTTCTTCATGTGGGTGTGTGTGTCAGTGGGAGGAGGATGGAAGGTGAGAGCCAATCGGATTGAAGGAGGAAGGAGTCAGAAAAGGCACGTGGCTGGATCGCTGCTCTGTTTTGGGCCCACGTGCCGCTCCAGCAGCGTGGGCTGTGTAATGGGGAACCAGGAGTTCACTGGCGGATTGGAGTGTGTGCAAGTCATCATTTGCTTTTTCCCCCAAACTCCCACTGGTCTGATAGTCGTTGCCACTTTGAAACACTCAGCATTTATTCCCCTCAGTGGTGAAAGCAGACCAAACAGCGCTCCAGGGAGACTTCGCTGTGAACCCCAAAGGAATGCTAATGCTGCTAATGTCTGCTGGACGTGTGAAGAGACACTGTCTTTATTGCTTCTTTAACACAACAGACGAGGAGCAGCAGATGTGTCGTGATGTCTCAGGAGGGAATTTCTTCTTTTGCACAAGCGGCATCACTTCATGACGGTTTGGCGCGTGATTTCCACTGAGCCCTCACTACGCACATGTTTGTCCACGTCTCAAGAATCCAGAGGCAAATTATGAATAATTAACTTCACACAAATGTCGAACAGGAACAAATAATGCAGGGATGAGATTTTGGACTGACGTGGACGTAAACTGCAACTTGACTGAGTAATCCTGGTTTTAAAATGCATTCTTTGTTTTTTAATTATTGAATTATTAGAAGGAGGAATCACTTTAATTCATCTCCTGGTGCAATACTTAATACATGCAATTACGTTTGAGTACTTTAATACACATTTTTATTCCATCTGTGTAGTTAATATTCCTCTTACTGTTCTCTTTATTGATATTACTTGATTTTTATCTTTATTTACTTGTGAGCAATGCTGCTCTGATCCTGTAGTTTCCCCACCGAGGGACTAATAAAGGATTGTCTTATTTTATCCTTTACTCCTTTTTAGAGTCTAATTATTGTAAGATTCATCAATACTGGCACAAACATCCACAGTGACGCAGACCTCTGGAGATGCATTTAGCATAATGGAGTTGATGTTGGCTTGCTCTTGCATCACCTCTTTTTACAGCCTGCTTCTACTTTTCATCCCCAGATTTCTGTGTTTCGGCATTCAAAATGATGTATTGTAGTTTGGGAAAGTTAAATTATTTTCTCTTGCTAGGCAGGAGCTTCTTGCTCTGTCGCTCTGAGGCCTGGTGGTGTTGAGCTCAACCCTCTTTCTGCCTGATTTACACCACACAGATGTTCTAGCATGAGCACTGGTCCTGTGTTTGTGAGTGTGTGTGTGTTTGTGAGTGTGTGAGAGAGCTTCTATGTGATGAGTGTGATGCCATTAGCCGCGAAACAGAGCTGTCCAAGGTCTGCAGGGGAAGCGCTTCAGGTCCTGTGGCTCTGTGATGAAAATAGTTGTTCAACTCCCTTTTTCCCCATTTAGGAGAATGTCTTGGTGAGGAAATGCAGATAAAGTGCAGTTACGCTATAACATCGTGGTTCTTGAGCTACTGAACATTGATCTATTGCTTTTAGCTTTTTAGCAATGCATTTAACTTACGTATCGTTATCGTTCATATTTGCATTATTCACTCTTTGTACAGCAATTCACATCAAAATGAACACAGTTTTTCACCCAGAATACTAGCTTGCTATCTAGCATCCGCGCAATGTAGTGTACATGCATTGCTGTCTCAAATTTTGGATGTAGTTTAAATACGTCTGTATAGATATATTTCAATGTATTGATCCCCCACTCTCTCCACATGCCCTCTACAACTGCAGAAGTAAGTGAGCCTGGTTGTAAATCATTACTATATCAGACTGGAAACTCATCAAGCTGCAAAGCATTTATTTATTTCTCTTTTATCAAATTGATTGATGTTATACTATGCATAAGACATATTTCAGATAAAAACCAGCGCTTCTCTATAACAGAGTGAAGCCTAACGTCCAACACGACTCCCACTATCGTCTCTTTCATCGGCGCTGGATGCAGACCAGCGTCTTGGCAGCAACACTAACCAGTTGGCTATTTATCAGCAAGTGTCAGTTGAGGATTTGGCTCCAGTTGTCTCTGTGTTTTGGTGATTGTTGTTGTGTTGAACAAACACTCGGCTTACAGCGTAACAGGCTGAGACAGTTTGTGTAAAAAAAAAAGAAGAAAAAAGAAGAACCTTTGATGCGAGGAGACGTTTGTCCCCACTGAGATGAAAACAATGCAACATTAATATTCTTTTCCAATCATCTTATTTGTAATGGATCAGTCCCTTCATGACATTATTTATAACCGCTGAATGGAGAGTGTGAAGAAGATGATCTCAGCTATCTTGTTCCAGACCTTCTCAGCAGAGACGGGAGGGAACAAACGGTTCCCGAGCTGCAGGGACGACGCTCCTGATCCATCAACACCTGGGTTTACAGCTGGGGACAGGTATGCCCGTCCTGGAGCTGCTCACATGTCCACTGAGCTCACGGACTGATGGCATTCCCATTGCTCCTCAGAGCCCACAGTGTTACATGTTAGGAAAGAATTAAAGTTTTTACTCCCTCACGGTATTGAATACGCTCTGTTTATGAGATTATGATTTCACAGTATTGGTTTCGGTGAGATCATCTGAAGGTCTTTTCTTGTTTTGGCTGCTCTGCTCATGAGGGAAGACCAGACAGGATGCCGGACACCTTTAGATCAAAGTCACACACGTCAAATCCTTGATTTCTTGGGTGGGCCTTCTCCGTGGAATAACAACACTTAATCATTCCCGAACGTCTTCTCACGGTGACATCACGGTGTCTGAAACGAGAAAACGAGAAAACGATCAGAGTCGCACTCGGCTGCCGTTCACCACGTTGACCTGAATGTTGGGCTGACGTTGGCAGCTGGAGCCAAACCACGAGGAGCCGAAGTCACGACGCCAAGTCGTGTCTACTGACTTCTGCCACTCGGAGCGCTTCAGCATTTCATTTTTAGTCATAATAATGACCAAATTAAGCTTTTTTTTGTGTGGTTCTGGTGGAAGGAGTAATCAACCTATCTGCACATCTAATATTGGCCTATTTGAATACAATGAAGTGTGTCCTTTCAATTAAAATGACTTCTTCAAGAAGACTCCCGCCCTCGAATACAATCAAAAACCTCTTTGTGATCAGTTTGCATTTGTGACCACACGTCTGTGTTGAGTGAGTGACGCTTGGCGAGAGCGGCAGGGCGTCGTTTGGACGAGAAGAAGACGCTCGCGTGGAAAATAAAACAGTGTGAGCTGCCTGGAGGTGAAGAGAGAGCAGCTGGAGGATCCTGTTCAAGTCTGTAAACAAGAGACGGGAGCAGAACTATCAGACTGTTCATCATCATCATCATCATCATCATCATCATCATCATCAAGAGGTTAATCCCTTTTGAAAGCCTCAATTTGTTTCTACTCAACGTGTGTTATTCCTGTGAAATATCAATGCTTTTTGAGCAGACATTTTATTTATTTGTCTTTTCTTTCTTTTTTTTGAAGTCACTCAAAACATTTTGGGTTTGTGTAACTCCTCTGGGAGAAATCTGTTTTGATTTCACAGCACTTTTGGTGGCTTAATGACCATTTCTATTGAGTTATAACAGCAGCTGGTTGGATGGGGAGTCGAATGGGCAATTTATAGAGATTCAAGATGTTTTACTGGCATAAGCACAGATACCAGACAGTTATTCTACACAATGAAAAGCTCATTTTGCTGGGTCCTAACGCAGAATTACAATATACATATTAAATAAAATAAGGCACAACATATAAAATATGTAAAAGGATTGCACAACAATATGATAATAGTATTGCTCATTGTATCTTTACACACAACATTTGTGGGAAAGTTCCCATGTTGTCTGTATTTCGGGAGGACACTCTTGAGGTTGCGATGGTTCAAATCCCCAGCGCCCGGGTGCCGGGTGCAGAATCCCAAGGCGAGCACAGAGCAGACTTGGTGCAACTGTTTCTGCATCCGCCCGTCGTGTGTCAGCCTCGGTGTGTTTGGCTTGGCTCGTTGGCTCGTTGGCTCGTTGGCAGTCTGAGGTCTCTCCCTTCATACCTGCGGTCGACGGGGATAATGTTTTAGATACGCGGTGCTGCGAGGAGGAAATGGTGGCTTACCGACCCGGTGTAAAGCAGACATAACACTCTGGGCCGCGACAGGAGACGGGGTTTTAAATCATCTGCGATTACAGCGCTCCTTGTAAAGAATTTCTGCTTTTTCCACCTCAAGCTGTCCATGTTTTCTTTTCTCTCTGTCTAAACCGATTCTGTCATGTGGTTTATTGTTTTCCACATTAAGAAGCTGGATGTTCTTCATCCTATTCTTGTCTTAGCCGCTCCATATATTGTATTTTCTCCACATCTTAAAGGATATTGTGTCCTGTCAGTTAGCTTTGTGCTCGTCCAGCTGGCCGCGTGACACAACATCTCCGCCCTGATAACGTTGAGGACACATCGAACTCGGCCTCACGGCGTCAGAGTCAACGCTCATTTGATTTAAAGCATGTGCCTGAACTAATCTGAAGCTCTGAAGATTACTTAATTTCAAATCTTGTGTACATGTTCTGAGAGATTCATAGAAATGAGGATTAACTTAAGATGAAAGTTGTACGACGAGACTTAAGTTCTCTTCTGGCAATCTGCTTAATCTGCTTTATACAGTTCAGATTATCTCAACTTCAAATTTACTTCATTTAAAGGATCCGTCCAAAATGTGTAGACAGTTTTAATTAATTTTTTTTAAATGTCAGATGTTGTCTGCAGGGTGCGGCGGCTGGTTTGCCAGTGAACCAGTTGAGACCCCAGAACACAAAACCTGCACATGAACCACAATGTCTCACTTTCACAGCTTGTTTTTTTGTAAATACCACGTTATAAAATGTGTTATTAGTGATAATGTGTATTAGTGGAAGGATTTTAATACTTTGAACGGAGTCAGGCTAGCAGTTTCCTTCTGTTTCCAGTGTTTGTGCTAAGCTATGCTAACCGGCTGCTGTAGCTTCGTCTTATCAATCTTCTCATATAACTTTGTGTAAAATGACTCGATCATTAAATAAATACATGAAAATGATATTTTTTGTAATTTCCTATATATTTGATAGCATATGGGACGCTGCACGGTAATGTTAGCGTTGCAAAACTTGATATTTTTAATCATTTTAAAGCTCAGCTACACTGCTTCCATATTGTTTCTCGGATGCAACAGCACGGTCATGAAGCATCGCGTCGGGTTTAAAATAGATCACTGGGCTCTCTGTTCTCTTCAGGAAGTGACGAGCCCCTCAGCCAACTGCTGACATTTGCAACGCTGATATTTTTTGGTTTCCAGCCAACAGTAAGAGTTGTTTCTGACAGACGTATGGAAACCAGATGCTCCTTCACCCAAACAAGTCTTCCCAGGCTTCGACCAGTGTGTGTAATCAAGAGATTGTGCCTTACACACCAACCTGTCATCTGAAGATAAACAAGCCAGCCTCGTATGTTGTATCATCGTGTAACACAATACATATGTGTGTGTGTGTGTGCGTGTGTGTAATGTAGACTTCTGTGTGTCCTTCGCTCTTTGTTGATTATATGTGGATCTTTCTCCGTTGTTTGTTGACACACACTGTGGTTTGCGTGCATCATGCACCAGTGAGAGTTGCCCAGACACATCCATCCACAGAAAGAGAAAGTATGAGCGTCTGCACGTGTGTGTGTGTGTGTGTGTGTCTGCGTGCGTGTGTTTGCATGTGTCTGGGTTTGGTGGTGTGTGCAGGGTCGGCCAGGTGGATTAAGGAATGTTATGGAAAATGAAAAGGCCTGTGAGGGAGCCGGCCAGACGGGGTAGCTGTGGCATTTGGAAGTGGGGGCAGTTTTTCCAAATTGTCCAGCGTTGGCGTGCCGCTCACCTGCTCACAATTACACCTCCTGGCTCTGCTGCTCGCCCTGCTGCTCGCCCTGCAGCTCGCCCCGCTGCTCGCCCTGCAGCTCGCCCTGCTGCTCGCCCTGCCGCTCGCCCTGCTGCGGCCTGCGCAGTAATTTGACCGGACGTACGTCAAGCACTGGACTTAAAGCTATGAAGAACAGCCCAGAAATACGCGTTCATGTCCATGAGTTCAGCGTCGTGGTTTTGCTATCAGACATGCAGAACCTCAGAGACAAAATGAATAAAAACGTCTCAGAGAATCTGTTCAAGCCCTTTTTCAGTTTGAGGTTCAGGAGTTTGAGTCTCCTGAAGCCGCCATGAAGCTTTAAGGGGTTTGATTTGATTTGGGACCAGATGCATGCAGTATGCTACTACTACAACTACTACTACTACTACTACTACTAGTACTACTAGTACTACTAGTACTACTAGTACTACTACTACTGCTGCTGCTACTGCTACTACTGCTGCTGCTACTGCTACTACTGCTGCTACTGCTACTGCTACTACTGCTGCTGCTACTACTACTACTGCTTCTTCTACTACTACTACTACTACTGCGACTGCTACTACTGCTGCTACTACTATTACTACTACTACTACTACTACTACTACTAGTGCTACTGCTACTACTGCTACTACTACTACTACTACTACTTCTTCTACTACTACTACTACTACTACTACTACTACTACTACTAGTGCTACTACTACTACTACTACTACTAGTGCTACTACTACTACTACTACTACTACTACTACTACTACTGCTTCTTCTACTACTACTACTACTACTACTAGTGCTACTACTACTACTACTACTACTACTACTACTACTACTTCTACTACTACTGCTCTTGACTAAAACACAAAAACCCAATTGATTTAGTTAATTAACAAATAGCTAGACCCTGTTTGTACGGAGCCAATGAAACAAAGTTTTTTAATTTTGCTTGATTTTTCTTTTCTGCACATTTTGGTTTTGATTATTATTAATATTAATATTATTATTAGTGTTTCATTTTGTAGTTTGGGCTGCTTGAGCTTGTTTTTGATGATATATGTCGGTGATTCACAAAGTCGTCTCTCTGATGTCTCTCAGGAAAACAGAGCTTTGCACGCTGAGTGATTTGTGCGTTTCGGATTAAATAGAGGAACACATTAATGATTTTGACTCTGACTTATGGATGAAAGGTTGAGGGGTTGTTGGAAAGAGTCCAACGCCAGAACCAGCATCTAGTTCAGCCCAAACGTCTGCTGGCAAACGCTGCAGCAGGTTCTACCTGAGCCCGGCTGCTTCCAACCCTCTTTTCAGTGACTGGAAACTATTTTAATGGGAAACACAGGGATGGATAATAAAACCGAAAGAAAAAAAAAGTTGAGAGTTAGATCTCCACTCTTCTCCAGGCCCAATTAAATGTTGGCCTGTGTCTGTCAGGAATCTTTCAGCAGTTTTTCGGGGAATCATCGTACGTCTGCTCTGCACAGCGGAGAGAAGATGTCATCCTCTGGGAGAAGACACTCGTGTGTCATGTGACGTCCCAGCCATAGTGCCCCCTTTGTTAATAAAGTGAGGTGTTATGTAATAATCGTTCCTGGTTAAATTACTGGATAATATGCTCATTTGGATCAAATCAAACACAATCAGGCATTAGCATGCTCATGACAGCGCTGGCCCTGACGGCTGCCATGGAGAATATCTCCCACATGCTGCTCGTGAAGTCGGGTTATCTGCAGTTCACTGAAGTCCTGCTTCCATTTACCAGGAAAGCATTTCAGGTGTGTGTGCATTCGCTGCCGTGCTCTTTGCTGGAAGCGATTGTGCTAATTTAGGATTCTTTCCAGGAATCTGTGATATTTCTTTTGCTTCATCCGTCATCACTTTGTCTCTGCGTGTGATTTCAGGAGAGAAAGGCTGCTGTGTGGTCGGTATACATTGGTTGCATTTTCACTTATGTTGCCACAGTAATAAATGCATTTTAACTCCTGAATGAACTTTTAAAGATGTTAATTATCTTCTTTATGGCACCGTTGCCTGACTGCATCAGGAGCTCTCGCTTTGTGTCACATCTAAGTAGTGCGTATTGAATAATATGATTTAGCAGCTGACTCTCCAAACTTGGAGTCCTGGAACGCACCGGCAAGAAATATGTTCAACCTCCACTGCAAATAAATGAATGACCATGAAATCACAACACGACTTGACGATGAACTACTGTGAAGGTGGCAAAATGTTCTTGGTGATGGATTGCATCTCCAGCAATTTAAAAAGTCTATGCAAGTGGATTTGTTTTGCAGCAAACTGACACCAATGACTGTCTGGAAGTTAGGAACACCTATTAATAAAACCTTTGGAAAATGGAAAGTAAAACAGTTGATGGGCTAAAACATGCAGAACCACCGACATGTCGTTAGTTTCTATGGACCAAAATAATAAATAACAGCCTGAGTGTCGTTGCTCTCAGCTCTTACACCGCAGGAGGAAGCACAGCTCTCATGTGGAGTCTTCGCAGGATGGGAAACGTTGTCGCTTGGGAGGTAGGAAAGCATCTTGAAACCACGAATGTCTGTGAAGCAGTCTGTGAAGCCACCCGTCCGTTTGCATTGTGTGAAAGGATTTTGTGGCTGCAGGGTGGAGCTGATAAGTTCATCATTGCATGTTGAATATTTCTCAAAAGCATCCAGTCTCTGTGCCTTCGTGTGGAAGCCAAGTCCTCCACAGCTTGTATCATTCATGATCCTCCCCTGCAGAGCATTAAATCCACTCTCCATGCGAGTGTCCATGTCGATTAGAGCGGAGCGGCTTTTTTTTCATGAAGGAAAATTGAAATTGTTGTAAACAACCACGGACCACTGGCTCGCCAGTTTGAGGATGTCTCTCTGCAGAAGGGTTTCATCCCCAGCGGTCCTCACATGCTGCTCACGAGGACGCTGCCGTGTGTTAACTTCAGACGACGTGCAGCAGCGTCCTCAGTCTGCGTCCAGCCTGTCAGAGCTGAATCTCACTTCTCTTTGCCGTGTCATCCGTCTCCTTATCGGCAGGGCGAGAAAGAAAAGTGCATTTACTCAAGTACAGTTTGAGGTGATTTAACATGATTTAACTCTTTATTCACAGACAAATATTCAACTTTTAACTTCACTTTCAATTCTTTGTAAATTGTTACAAATTCAGATTAATAATACAAATTAGAATAAACGAATATGTTATTATGTTGTCATATCAGTAAGAAATTCACACGCTATCCAGTATATATATCTATATCTATATATAGATATAGATGCTCTCAGTACTTCTTCCCCTGTGCCTGCTGGTGGGTTCAGTAGCCAAAGTCTTTGTGGTGTTTAGACATAAACTCTTAACGTTTGTCTTCATTCAGTTTTCCACAAAGCTCAGAATGTGTAACTCTTGTTTTCTATGGCTAAAACAATGCATCTCTTTCTGCGCTCCATCCATCATGTCATGAATAACATGCCAGCACACATGCAGTGACCAGCTCTCCAAGCTTCCACTTGTTTGACATGAAGACAAATAGATGAAACCCGACAGAGACGCCTTGTGAGAGTGATGCATCTCCTGTGAGGTCAAACGAGGACTGCTGTGTGTCCATACGGTGCCTCTTACTTCATCACCTGTCACATTCACGCTGGTTCATATCCAGGTACTTTCTTCCTGCCTCGCAGCCCAGATGGTTTAACAGATAAATGAAAGATAGAAAATGGAAAGAAGTCGCAATGTTTCTGCAGAAAGTTCAGATTTTCCGGCTGTGACATCATTTACTGTCGAGTGTTTGCATTGTGTCGGCTGAGTGTGAAAGGATGCGATGTGGTGCCGGGGATCACTTTCCACAGTCCGGTGCACGGCGTCCCGTTTGTTTTTGACTCTGTCCAAACCTGCCCTGTCGTCTCCAGCCTGTCTTAGTGGTTTATTTGATTTAATCACCACGAGGAACAAAGACGGAGCCACGACCAAAGAAGGCTTTAGCACAATCACGATACGGAGCCAGGAAAACAAACTCACTTCAATCAGAGGCCCTTCTTGTCTTCCTGTCTGTCGCACAACCTCCGTCTAATAATGCATTGCCCAGTGACAGGCCTCCGCATGGGACAACCTGTCGATGTGATTGAAAGAAAACATTACAACATTAAAAAGAAATGGAACATACACTCGACCAGCGCTCCGTCTTCAGATTCAGTGGCTGCCGCTGCACTCACATCATCTCACAGCGTTTGTTTACTTTCTGGAGACAAAAGTGCAGCGTTACGACACGACAGCGCAAACGACAAAGTGCAGGTAAGAAATTAAGCGCTGTGAACAAAACACATCTAAACAGTTTATCTGTTGGCTTCTGAACGCCTCCTGTGTTTTGCACACGGACACTGAAGCCGGTCTTCACCCGGACGTACGAGACGCACAACGCTCCACCGTCGAACATCATCTCTAATGTGTCCTCTCTGGATGTGATTCAGGGCCTAAAGTGACTTTATTATAACATGCATCTGCTCTGAAAAGTGGTTTAACTCAATAACCTATTTGGTAAAGTATGACTCTTGCAAAGGATGCTCTTTCTTCTTGTTCTTTGAAGTTGGACGCTGACCCGAGTCGTGGATTAATTAAACTGACAATACATTCAGTTTCTCGTGATAATGTGATACCTGACTGTCTGTCTTTATGCTAAATATCCAATAGAGTCAACAACTGGTTTGTTTAGTTTAGGAAAGAGACTAGAAATAAGTGTTCAATTGCAGAAAATCCACCTAGCACCCCTGAAGCTAACAAATGAACTCTTTATACATGCTTTTTAATCTCTTCAAAAAACAAAGTGTTAAAACACGAGCAACCTTTCCTGGAGGAAGTCACTGCAGTCCTGTGCTCAACTTAACAACGGGCTAACTTTAAAACGTCCAGTTGTCATGCTAAGCTAAGCTAAGCTAACTGTCATACTTAAACAAGAGCTGTGAACACAACGCTGACGTGCCATCGCATCTCTTCCACTCTCTCGTCGCTCTGTGTTTGGTTTCTAGAAAAATTGTGCAATCGTTAAAACTATTGAGAGTGGAAGCACGGCGCGGTGCAGCAGAAAGCAGTTTAATCGATGACGCAGACATCTGTGCGTCTTCTGTATCGGTGAAACCAGATTCTGACTAAAGCCTGCGGATTTGTCTCGTATTCTATCTGCTGTCAGCTCTAAGCTGCAGGCCTGATCCTCGCATGTAATGAGGTCGTTTATCTCTCAGACGGAGGATCCATCCCGTCAAGTGCACTCACATACTCATAAGTATGCACGTTTGCACAAGCACGGTGAGCACGCACACACACACACACACACACACACAGAGGAAGGCACGCAAAATGAGAACCACATTGGGCTATTTGGTCGCTCTCTTCTATTTTCTGAGACACATTTAGAGTCGATGAATCATATTTGTCTCTTTTCTCCTAAATCCTTCTGCTTCATCATTCACGACGCTGCTGTCCCTCTGGGCTTTCCAGAAAAGAAAGATTTGCTGATTGCCACATGGTCGTTGGCAATAACACCGACCCGTCTATCAGACGTCGTCATATTGTGTGTCTCATTTTCATAAAGGGATCACCGGTCCTGGCCTGTGGGGTAATGGATCGCCTGGTGTACTGTAGGTTTTCAATTTTCCCCAAAATGTTCAGCAGATGCAGAAAGATGCGCATGTGTGGTTCACTCGCTGTGTGTGGGAGTGTGCAACGCTTTAACATCGTGTCGTTGTCGCAACAACCACAACGACTGTTACAGTCATCAGCAGTGACGTCATCCTCCGGGTGGATCCAGGTACTTTAATTTATGACTTAATATCATTATCAGCAACTTGAGAGAGTGATCTGGCATATAGATGATATAATGCACATGAAGAGACACCGTGTAAGCACATAATCCGTGCGTGAATGCAATTAAGAGAGCCTGTGACCTTTGAGGAACTCTGTGAATATTTGGAAGAATATTTCCATACATAATACTTTCCACTTTTCCGCAGAATGCAGAGCCGAGCTCCTTTATCTGGCAGGAAAGCCAGACTCGCTGCGCACTACCACACATCCTGACAGGCCCGTAATAAATTACCAAAAAACAGAGCCGGGTCAGAAGTCAGATGCATTTTTTTTTCAATAAATGCATCAGTTTACAGGTTTTATTGTCGAGATGTGGAAGTGCAGCGATGACAGAGAGCGGGATGTCTGAGGCAGAGGAGGAGAAGTATGCGAGTGCAACATTTTCATCCTCAAACTGCTGCGACCTGCTATGGAAGTCTGTAACTTAATAAGCCACTCTATTCATGGCATCAGCAGATTGGAAAAAGTTAGTGGAAAAAAAAAAAAAAATCAAAATTATTGTCTTTTTCCATACTCAAAATCACAACCAGTCCTGGTGCGGAGACTCTGCACACTTGACTGAGCCGTGAAAGACCTTCTGCTCTTGGCCGCGGCAGCAAAGGTTTTCCAATCGCCTGCCCCTCCTGGAGGGAGGAAATCCAGGAGGATGCACAAAAAAAACCTAACATTTTAACGTCGGTTTGAGATTTTGGTGAGTGTTTTTCCACCTGAGTGAAGGTGATGCCTCCACAGGGTTTAGTGGCTATAATCTCGTGGAGGAGAAAAGTGAAACGCATATTGTTTCCTTCAGTGTCATCAACGGACCGGAAAACATTAACGGATGCATTAATGTGTGTCGTTGTGTTGTTTGTTTCTGTGCCCGTCCCTGACACAGGTGCTGATGTGCTGAGAAGCAATAAAATGAAGGAAAGGAAGGGAAGGAATGACGTATCGGTGATGACAAAAGCAGAGTACACAGCGAGCCTGACCCCTTCTGTGTTGACAGTAACGGTTGAGTGGGATTATTTTATGGTAATAAAATCTCTAAACCTATAAAATAAGGGAAAACCTGCACTCAAACAAGGATCCTAAAAGCATCAAGGAAGAGTCGCTACGACTCTGCTGGCCTAAACACAATCACAAAGTTCTAGCTATTTTATGATTATTATTTATTCTATTCTTAAGTTATAGCTTTGCATGATTATAAAGTAATCCGGTGTATAAACATACCTCTTTTTGTCAGGTCTGCACTAAGAGAGACTGATCCAATAGGATGGATGTAAAAACCACCGTGTGGAGGATCTGCATGTGATTATTGCCTCTTTTAAATTGTTCTCATTGCAGAGAAAAAGAATACAAGAAGATGTAAGTGAACGTTGGTTTAGTTTAGTTTATTTACTGGATCTCCATTAGCCGATGCCTGCGGTCCACAGCAAGGACAAAATATATAATACGTACAAAAGTCCTGTTTTGTGTGTTTTTATTTAGGAGGTAATACATTCGAAGCAGTGATGCATGAAGAATAACTGCGTTTGAGAAGGTGAGTTCTGGTGGTTGGAGGTATCGAGTGATGTCATTGGTGCGGTGCTTTTACTTTTTACTACTCATTAATCTCAAAGTCTCCTGTCTGATCGGTGGAGGAGCCATCAGGGTGAATGTGTTCATGCTTTTAATGAAGTAAAAGTACAACATTGTACAAATACGCCGCCACAAGTAAAAGTCCTGGATTTAAATTCCTCCTCAAATCAAAGAGAAGAAAGTATTTAAAGTGAAAGTACTGATTCTACAAAACAAAGGCAGTATTACGTGATTAAATTGCTAATACTGCTGCATGAAGTCATAAGCGAGCAGCGTTTTATTGAGGTGGAGCTACTTCATGCTACTTTACATTGTTTGCTAGTCGCTCGTGTAGGTCGGGTCCTTCCAACGGGTCACAACAGAACTCTGTCGGGTCATGAGATGATTAATTGGAGGGGAAAGTAGAAAAAACAAAGTTCTCCTGCAAAAATCTGTACTTCAGTTTTTCTCTCTCGTTCCCCCATTTTTTTTCTTCATTTTAATTGGATAATTTTTCCACTTTGGAAATCAAACAGTTCCTTAAATGAAACCATGTGAGCAGTTCAGAGGGGGAATCTCTCTTTGGTGGAGACATCTGGAGGGGTCACAAACCAAAAGTGCAATATTTCCCTCTGGAATTTAGTGGAGAAGGAGTATAAAAGTCGCATAAAAATGGAAAATACTCACAAAAACTAAATGTAGTTCAGAGTGAATGGCCTCCGCTACTGGGGAGAAAACATGTGTGAATGAAAGCAAAGATTTGATGATGAAAAACAACAATAGATAGTTTTATGTGGTCGTCTTTATCTGCCGTGTTTCCCCTCATCACAGTTCATGTGCCTTCATAGACAAAACATCTCATGAGCAAAGCAGCTTGGGTAAAGTAACAACCTGGTGAGTTACTTTTTTTAAATCATTTTCACAGCGTGCGGTTTATGGGCTCCGTGTGTGTTTAATGGCTTCTGGCGGGATGAAAGCGGGGGTTCCACTGCAGGGACTTCCTCCAGAGACACGCCTCCTCTGGCCCGCGACATCATTTCCTGTCTCGTGCGAAGACACGTGGGATGCAATCAGCTGCGTTGGAGGCTGGAGACGTCGGCGTATCCGCACACGCACATGCACGTGCAACACGGACATGTGCGCGCCCCGCACACAGACACACACTCCTTCGTCCTCGAGGCCCCGAGAGTTTTGACCGATCGGCATTAAAACTTGCTCTAGGAAACTACGCGCACAGAAACACACACACACACACACACACACACAAACTGAACTCAATGGTTTCAAACAAAAATAAACCATGAGTTTAACATCAAATCCCATGATGCAACGCTGTCACCATGTATTCGCGATGCACAACAGAGTCATGTGTGGCTGTTTTTTTGTCAGCTGATCTGCCGTGCACGTGATGTTAATGGGTTTTTTTTATCGGTAGAGAATATATTTATAGACAGGATGATGAAATACTTTGTTTCCATGGAATAAAATGGCGGCTGTGCGCTCACATGTATCGCTGTGTGTTGGTTTTTGTATAGCTTTGTGGGGAACTAAATATGGAAGCAGGGGCGCGCCTCTGTTCTGGGACGCAAAGCGTTGGTCCTCCCAACTTAAACAGCTTACGTTAGCGTTATTACTTTGTTTTAGGTTTAAGTTCAGATTAAGAAATGAAAGGTTGTCTCTCCGTTTGTAAAAAGAGGGAAAGAGTACATTAAAGTTAGACACAGATAACGAATCGTAAAACCATCACGCACATTTTAACATGTTGCCTTTGTGTAATGATGGAGATGTGATCTACTGTTTCATTTGTTTTTCTGGAGTCTTCCAGAGGGTGTGTGTGAAAACTGAATCATGCTTTAACCTTTTGTAAACCGTGCGAAAATCCTCCCGCTCCCATTTTAAGTCCCAGCATGCCCCATTCAGACAATCTTTTGGCATAAAATACGTCATTTTTTCTTATTTTTAAACCAAACGACACAGTTTTCTGACTGAAACTCCTTCCTAACAGACCAAGACTTTGTTTTATTGTGATTTTTGTTGCAGATTACGATTATTTAGGTCCTAATCTTTCCAAAAAGGTGTCTTATTGACCGCTCCAGGAGGCATTTTTTGGGGAATCTGGCTCATATCATGCTGGATATTCATAGTTACCATCAAAATATCTTTTAAAAGTTATATTTGACATCTTCTCTGCACGAGCAACATCTGCTACAGGTACAAGAATCGGCTGCTCGACTTGCTATAGAGTGAGACGAGACAAAGAGACAGGGAAAGAGTGAAAGAGAGCAAGAATGAGGGTAATGAAAAGTGTCAAAGGGCCTCTGCAGATGGAAAGTAGGATTGCTGGGCACACAGCAGACTCAGCAGAGAGAGAAGAAAAAAGTCTGGGCAGGGCGGGAAGCTTGGAGAAAACTTTCACTCCTTTTCCAGAGAAAAAGAGTGTGAGATGGAGAGTGAAAGGAGAGATGGGGGAGGGTAATGGGAGTGGGTGTGTCCAGCTCCGTCTGGTCCCTCCCTCCATTGTCGAGGTATAGATGGAGCAGGAGCAGCCTGGAGTCCAGTCCAGTGAGCTGCACTAGTCCTGAGAGCCTCCAGCTCCAGAGAAGTAGTCGAGCCACTCCAGTGACACGCTGCAAGACTCCTGCAGCCGCAGGACGCGTTAACTCAACCCGCTAGCAAAGATTTATTCAGTCAGCGAGGTGACGACTTCTTTCTTTCTGTGTCTCCCTCTGAACTGGGCCCACTCAGATCAAGGGCAGCTCCCGAGTCTCAGAGTCAAGCTCGACAGAGATGGTGATGGTGATGGGGATGCAGCAGCACTCACACAGCCTGCTGGTCCTCCTCCTCATGGTCTTCGTCACAGGGATAGTTCTCTCCGGCCCTTCGACTCCCCGCAGGAGCAGAGGTAGGTGCTACTGACGACGGCGTTTTTAACCGCATCTGGAGACACAACGAAACGCATGCGAAGCGATGCATTTGTTGGTTGTTATCAGTCTTCTGTCTCTCGGTCATGAACCCATGCACCTGAAAGTTAGTGGGATTGTTTTAATGTTAGCCCCGTGATGCATTCATGGTCTCTTTCTGCCTTCTACCAAATGCATGCTGGGATACGCTTGGAGAGACTATATATCATATTTAGTGTGATGGATGTGTGAAATATAAATGACAAGAGAAAGGGTTGTGTATCCATATTGAGACAAGTAGTCTCAATATGGATACACACATCGTTTGTAACATCATAAAGAAAATTGGAAGCTTTTTATGAGCAGAAATCCCCAAATACACAAGAATAGAGACAACAAAAAACTCAAATGTGCAGTAAAAACAAGTAGGTTTGAGCCCAGTGCTTTCATTGTCCTTTATATTAATATCTTAGATTTAGTTGAAAGAGTGTCGTACCATATTTAGATATTTGGCCATGTTGTAAAGAATGTGCTTTATTTGATCAATCAATAGTTCTTAATTGTATTGTTTAGTTATGGAAGTTATTGTTTCGTAGCCCCACCCACCCCAAGTTAAATGAGTGGGTTTGACACGCACTGTCAATTAGAAATCCTTGAGGTTTATTGAGATCTTTCCCTGAAACGAGGCGAGCAGACATAGAAGTACATCAGTTCCTGCTCACAGGTTTTAACGAGAGTGTTTCCAGGCCGCGGGTCAGAGGTCAGGCTTGTAGATGACGCTGCTGGAGCGGTGCCTCCTCAGCAGATGATGATGAGTTTGTAAATTGGGCAATTATTTATCATGACCTCAGGTAAAATATCATTTTATGGGTTCAAAACTCTTATTATTGAGTTTTCTCAAACCACCTGCAGAGATTCTTTACGACTCAACACAGCAGTATAGCAGACACATCATTTTAGGCCAAATCTTGTCTGAAATGTTTCCAAACTATTAATAACAACATGGAGCGTATCACAGCGTCTTTGCATTATGTAAAACATATTTAAACCAAATCACCATTTTCAGGTTTTTATCCATAATTTGGAGATAATCAGTGTCAGAACTCTTAAAGCCTTCATGCACAGGGTTTTCTTTTCCTACACAAGAAAGTCAGACTCACTTTGAAAAGGATTGAATTATATTGTATTCGGCCTCTGATTCTCACAACATCCCACTGCACACACACACACACACACACACACGTACACACACACATATTTGTAATCACGACCTTGTGAGGACCACGTCGAGGAGGTGTCAAGTGGGGACCTCGATTCCTAAATTGAAAACCATCATATTTTTGATCACAGAATTGTTCACACACAAACACACACACACCAAAATCTCTAACTATTTGTTGTAGCCCTTCTCTAACCTGCGGGTTAAACGTGCAGGTTGGGGCATGGCAGTGAAGGCTTTGGATGGCAGGAGAGGTGATTTAAGGGGATCAAACTGGAGTGGATATAAAGAAGTAAGCACAGTGGAGAAAAGACCTCGCCCAGAGCAGAACGTGCAGGCTGAACATGGCTTGCAGACAACTCTCTGTGTGCAGCTTTGGGAGCCAGATGAAAGGAAACTGTGTGCTATTAAACAACAGTATATCTTCTTTTTGATCAAGGCCCTCGTTTTAGAGTAAAACATGTGATGCAATGAGGTGTTTTTGCTTTCCAATGTCATAGATACTATAGCCTAATAATGCACCTTAGAGGTGACATGTCTATGCACTGTTAGATAGTCTGTACTTCCCAAGACATGTGCAGTTGCTCTGTTGTAAAGAAGTGATTTACCACTACCTCATTTTAGGACAAAATATGACCTGGAAACATCTGCTGAGCCAGACAAAACATGGCCACATGTCATGTGCAGATTAATAAATGAGAAATATGGAAGGAGGAAGAGGAGATTAGTGGACAAGATGGATGAACTTAAAACACTTCAGGAAGTCACTAAGTATCAGGTTGACTGAAAGCTAGTTGCTGACCCGTCTAGGTTGTCAAAGATTGGACGAAGGAGGAGAGGGATGGGACGGAGCAGCTCCACAGGGAGGAAAACACAGCTGTTCCCACGTTGAATTTGACAGAGAGGATATATAGTGTGAGAGTAGAGTGATCAGCATGGAAGCTGCCTGCCGAAGTTTGATCCCAGCTGGGCTGCGAGCCGAGGCCTCTTGTGAACCTATATGAGATGAGGTTGTTTTAGAGAGAGATGGGATCAAAGAGGCTCCTGCTGGATAACGGTACTGTATATATTCAGAGGGCTTTGCAGGCTCGGGATGTTCCGATTGGAGCTGCAATTGTTCAGTTCAGCTGTTGTTTGCTCACCAGCTATATTATTTTAAACCCTCTGTGTGGCTGGAACTCGGCTCAGACATATTTTCACACTTCATTGCCTTAAATGAAGGTGTGTTTTTTTTTACAAAGGGCCTATAAAACACACTCTCTTTATGGGGCTGTAAGAAAGCACTCTCCCATCTCTCCTCTTCCAAGACCTAAGAGGCTGAAATACCAGGTGTCAGAGCTGCGTGAAATCATAAAGGAAGGGTGTCAACTGCAGTCCATTTTACTGATTCTATAGACTTACAAAGTGCATAATACCTGGGACTGTAGAGCAATATATTGCACTAATATTAATAGCTCATACTAGGTCACGGGCATTGATGGCAAAAGAGAGGGGTGATGGCTTCCCTTTGAACAAACCTCAAGAAAAGTGCCCTATAGGATGCTTCTATAGGAGATGCACCATGATAAAGTGCCTATAGGATGCTTCGATAGAAGATACACCATGATAAAGTGCCTAAAGGATGCTTCTATAGGATATACACCATGATATCATGCCAATAGGATGCTTCTATAGGATATACACAATGATACAGTGCTTATAGGATGCTTCTATAGGAGATGCACCATGATAAAGTGCCTTTAGGATGCTTCTATAGAAGATAAACCATGATAAAGTGCCTAGAGGATGCTTCTATATAAGATACACCATGATAAAGTGCTTTATATAATGCTTCTATTGAAGATACACAATGATAAAGTGCCTATAGGTTGCTTCTATTGAAGATACACAATGATAAAGTGCCTATAGGATGCTTCTATAGGATATACACCATGATAACATGCCAATAGGATGCTTCTATAGGATATACACAATGATAAAGTGCTTATAGGATGCTTCTATAGAAGATACACCATGATAAAGTGCCTATAGGATGCTTCTATAGAAGATACACCATCATAAAGTGCTTATATGATGCTTCTATAGGATATACACCATGATAACATGCCAATAGGATGCTTCTATAGGATATACACCATGATAAAGTGCTTATAGGATGCTTCTATAGAAGATACACCATCATAAAGTGCTTATAGGATGCTTCTATAGGATATACACCATGATAAAGTGCCAATAGGATGCTTCTATATAAGATACACCATGATAAAGTGCCTATAGGATGCACCATGATAAAGTGCCTATAGGGCCTTTCAGTGGAGAACGTACATAGTTCACTAACGCGGCCTTCAAATTGAGAAAACATGGCGCCACCCAGGCCCCTCAGACAGCCCGAGTGCGCCACTGCTGAGGGGTGCACGCAGCCTGCAGAGTGCTGCTGTGATGCTCAGATCCTCAAGACAAACTGACATGACTTCATTATTATGTCACCTCCATCCTCCAATACCACCACATTCATTTCAAAGAGCGGAAAAGTTCTTTTCCATTGCACATTATTGAAAACAAAACCAGCCTTGTAGTCTTGTTCCAAGAATTTTTTCCCCCCTCTCTCTTTTGGAGGCTTTGCTTAAGATATTTATAGTTCATTAGTTCACACATCAACGTGAGCGGAAAAGTCTCAAGATGATGGAAGTTTATTTATTCTCAGAGTGTTTACTTTATGCTCCTCGTGTGAACCAACAGAGGAGAGACAGCGAGGCTTGAAAGAGCTTCCACGTCAGACAGAAACTCACGATGTGTTGATGCCAAAACATATTTGCCCGTGCACCATGCACATTTTAATATGAAGGTGCTAAACACACGTAGAAATCACCTTTTGCACAAGAGTTCAAAGTAAGCGTGTTGTGTTGACAACCCCATTAACCTACTCCCTTTCCCGGAGGACCGTCCATCACTGCTGATCGTCCTGGAGAGACGCTCGAAAGCCAAGATTGAGTTTCCAGTTTGAGGGTGTTTCTGCTTTTCAGGCCAGCAGGACACATCCTCTCTCTCTTGGTCCAAAACAGGACGAATGCAATGGTGAGATGTTCATTGAACAATGTGCCATTGTTTATTGGCGGATTCCCAGCGTTCTGATGGATTTCGTACAGTAATCTTTGATGAGTTATAGTTCATTACCTCATCGACTGTGCAAGTCATCTGAGTGGGAACAACATTTGTGAAGCCATCTCCAGAATTTGTCACCATTTCTCCATAACATACAAATCAAAATATGTACTTATCGATGATTATGGCTATATCATGGCATAGTTGGCATGTTTGCTCTAAACAATTGTCCCTTGTCCACATGAGACAATGGATCGTTTGCATCTCTTAGTGGTCTTTCTGCTTCTCTATGTTGTTGTTTTGCGTCTCTCTATAGTGTTTTTGTGTCTCTTTGCAGTCTTTGTGCATCTCTTTATAGTGTTTTTGTGTATCTTTACAGTCTTTTTGCATCTCTTTATAGTGTTTTTGTGTCTCTTTGCAGTCTTTTTGCATCTCTTTATAGTGTTTTTGTGTCTCTTTACAGTCTTTTTGCATCTCTTTATAGTGTTTTTGTGTCTCTTTGCAGTCTTTTTGCATCTCTTTATAGTGTTGTTGTGTATCTTTGCAGTCTTTTTGCATATCTTTATAGTGTTTTTGTGTCTCTTTTCAGTCTTTTTGCGTCTCTCTATAGTGTTTTTGTGTCTCTTTGCAGTCTCTTTGCAGTCTTTTTGCGTCTTTTTCTGTATTTGTCTTCTCTTTTTCATCATTTTATGTCTATTTTGTGTGTTTTTGTATTTACTTTGCAGCCATTTTGCATCTCTTTGTGGTCGTTTCATTGACCTTCCAACATTCATTTAAAAAAGAGAGGCCTCTGCCTCTCGTGATTATTAAGGGTAAAATTATGGATTAAATTATACTTTAGTTAAATGTCTTTTGACGAGGTTGTACATCTTTAATAATTCCATGTATTTGACACCGGAGATGCAGGTAATCAATCATTATTTCCCTTATTATTCATTATTCATCCACACAAACACACAGCGTGACCTCGAGGCTTAGCAGATTTATTTTCTGGCTCTCTAAATGTCAATAGTTTTCCTTTGTGCTGCAGTTGATTGATTAACAGGAATGTGACTAGATTTTTTTTCCTTAAGCTTTATTCATTTCACTCTGGAAACACTGATTAGTCCTAACGGTCCCTGAGCGGTGTGTGGGCCAAATGGCCCGAGCTCCGGCTGGATCGCCGTGGGACCGAGCCAGTGTTTGCTTGTACTGGAGTTGAATACACACCGCCTGAAGTTTCCTAATGTTTCTCTGAGCCCATCTCCCCCAGAGCCAACCTCCCTCATGTTTTATTGGAAATATTGATGGAAGAATCACAACAAATGCAGTTTTGATAGGAAGCACATAGCTGGAAAAGCAGGAGGGTATTTTTCAAAGTCAGGGCTTCCCCCTCTTTCACTGTCTGTGTCTGTGTTGGCGTCCGGCGGCTGCTGGCAGTATTCCTCATGCAAAGTTCCACTATTTCATTTAATGCTGAAATATGAGCCAAGGACCTGCTCTGGAGAGAAGAGTATGAGCTTTAATCCAGGCAGAAAGGCCGGTTTTAAACCTCGTAGACTAAGGGAGGTTTAGGTCTCCATAGGCTCATTTATGGTTCCACTGCATAAACATGAAATATAATTGAATTCATAAATATGCTCTTAATCCTGTGTTGATTTAAGAAGGGCTTTACTTATTGAACTAACACGCTGAATATGATAAAAACAGAACCACAAGTTCATAAAAACTGGCTCAGCATTTATCATCCTGGTCTGGATGTTTATTGTTTTACCACAGCGTCGGCCAACTGTCAGTCATAAGTCACACTTCTGGCCCCGATGAGCTCCATGGATTTATCTGAAGATGATTAGCAAGCCTGTTAGAAACGGCTCATAATTGTTAGCATACCCGTTCATGACAGAGCAGAGCCAAGATAAATAGAATTAAATTCATCCATCCTTTGTTCTTCAGCGGCTTGTCAGTTCAATAGCAATGCTTATTTTATATGTATATATATATATATATATATATATATATATATATATATATATATATATATATATATATATATATATATATATGGAAACACACACACACACAGCTGATGGTTATGTTTGAATTTGTTCGCAAGGTGAGAGCTACATTTAAACAGTTAAATGGGTTTTCACAGTTTTCATAGTAATAAACATCATCTCCTCTCCTGAGTGGAAAGATGCATCTAAACTGTTTATGTCCATAAGTGTTTATGTCACACGATAAACTCTCTACTCGCCCTTCAGAGCGCATCGGGCGTTTCACTATAGTCGGCGTGTTCTTCTTGACCTTTGAGCTCGAAGAGCAGAAACAAAATCTTCTCCCACTTTTCTTTTCAAAACAACAAATTACTATCGTGCTCTCTCTCTGCGATGTCCGACCTCAGAACAAGTCCAGTTGGCTGTGGTTCATTAGCAGTTATTCTGTAGAAGTCTGTTCTGGCACAAAATGTGCAGTTTCTTAATAAGTTATCTCAATGTGTGTGTGAGGGAGAGTGAGAGAAACACACAGAAAAGCATGACATCATACCGCTTTCTTGTCAAATAAACACAAGCTGACCTCAAGTTTTAATATCGGTTGTTCCCAGGTTTCTTTTTTTCAGCACAAACAAATATCTTGCACATATAAAAGCTTCAATCTCTGCAGCGTGTGATGCTTTAATGTGGCAGATCCTTAATAATGTGCGTGCTCGCTATAAAAGTCATGTTCTCATCCGGTTAGAAAGCCCACTTTATAAAAGTGTTTCTTCGGTACTTCTATTCCTGTGCTCACGTAATAAAATCACCATTATTACCTTCCAGTAAAACTTACACCTCAGCAGAACATGGACTCCTCGAGTGGAAGTGTGAGGTGATGGAGGACAGAAGTGTCGTAAAATAGAAGCACTTGTGTAAATCTGCAAAGCTCACGACAAGCTTTTCATTTATTTCACAAAACAAGCCGGGAAGGAAAGAAGATGAAGAAGATACGTTTCTCTGACGGTCGACGGGGTCGCTTGAGCTACAATCTTCAAGATTTTTTCCAGTATTTCTGTCTTTTTTATAACTTTTGATATGTAGTTTGAATTCCTGGTTGCTGTCTGTAAGGATTCCCCTTCGCTCTAGTATGACAGAAAGCTTGGTTTTACCTTTAAATACTTACATTGGACTGAAGTGTGCAGAAACATTTGGGCCTTCTCGAAAAGGACATTCTCAAAATCACCGTTTTATGAAACACGTTGTGTCCTCTCCTGCCTCCACAGTGAGACGCCAGAACATGAAGGTCCGCATCAACGCCACGGGAGACACCATCGTGATGAAGTTCTTGAATCCCAACGCCGACACCAAGCTGGGGGGTTACATCCTGGGCTACGGCAGCAGCATGTTCTCCAAACAGTTCATAAAGCTGCCCGAGAACGGACAGCCGTATGAGACCGAGTTTGGTAAGAAAGACAGTGGAAATGTGTGCTTCTGCCTTGAGATACTGTCCGTACTGTTTATACTGTCTATATATTATATTATCCAACACAGTGCACTGCACCTTGGCTGCTTCTTTTGCACTCTGGACAGATGCAAACTGCATTTCGTTGTCACAGTATTTGTACTATGTGCAACGACAATAACCTTTTCCCTGCGTTTGAGTCGTCGTAGGAACCCCAAATTAATTGCAATACTTGTGTTTATTGTATGTATTTGTTCAGCAAAGTCTTGGGAAAAAAATGTATATCTGCAAAAAAAAATCACTTTTAAAAGATATTTTGATGGTACCTTTGAACATCCAGCATGATATTAACCAGATTTCCCAAAAATGCCTGCTGGAGCGTCAATAAGACACCTTTTTGGAAAGATAAGGACCTAAAGAATCAGAATCTGCAGCAAAAATCACAATAAAACAAAGTCTTGTCCTGTTAGGAAGGAGCTTCAGTCAAGAAACTGTGTCGCTCGGTTCGAAAATGGAAAAATTACTTATTTTATGCCAAAACGTCTAAATGGGGCATGCTGGGACTTAAAATGGACGCAGGCGGATTTTCGCAAGGTTTCCAAAAGGTCAAAGGGTAACCTTTATTTATCTTCTGTGTTTAGACGCTGAGCCCAAGTACCTCATCGCCGTCAAGCCCATCCAAACCAACGAGGTGAAGAAGCAGTGCACAGGTAATGCCACTGCGAGAGCTTTAGAGGACGACATCATCATCGAGGTGGTAAAAGTGAATCATGAGGGTGGGACGTGGAGGTTCAAAGTGTGCACTTGTGTTCTCAGGTAAAGTGGAACTGCAGAAGCCGCTTCACCTGGTCATCGGGTCGGTGACGCCCACCTCAGTGCTTCTGTCCTGGGGGACGCTGCTGAAAACTCCCTATGAAGACAACGTCATGAATGAGTGTCTGGAGGACGGGTGAGCCAACACACCAGCACACAGTTACAGGAACTTCATTTTCAGGACCACCCAACGCCTTTGAACAAGAAGTGTAATGCTACCATGGATTCAAGCTAGCTAGCTGTCAGATACAACTCCAGCACTGGACCCAGATTTTCCTTCACTAAAATAATACAGAATCAGCTCTTTGCAGTTCCTGTTTGCGACGTCTCTGTGTGCACAGACGGCTTTCACAGCTGCAGAAAACACAGGAACATGTAAACATATGTATGTCATGTCTGTTCAGAAAGATCATGACTCAGAGAAGGAGGCATTTGGATGCAGTTATTTTTGCTTAAATCCGGGCGCTGATGGTTTTAAAGTACCTTAATTGCCTTCACAAACCAGATTTAGCAGATTATAATTGGTTCCAGGGTTGCCAGGTCTTTGGAGCAAAACCACCCCAATGGTTAATCAAAACCAGCACGACACCAGAACTCAAAGCATTTACACATGTTTTAAAGTCCAACAGCATCGCTGTGTTGTAATATCTGCAGAGTAACGCCACACATGTTTAGTTTGCCAGCATTGAAATCAGTTTTCCCTCAGCAGTCATTTCAACTATGTATGTGTATGTGGGACACGGCCAATGTGTGTGTGTGCTGATCTGACATCCGTTTGGTAGGATTTGGGGGTATATTAATCATTTAAATTCCACGCAAAATAGACCAACAAATAGACAGACAATGCAACCCGGGGTGAAACTCACAAGAGTGTAGCTCCAACAGGACCTGGCAACGCTGAACGGAGTCTTTTCACACGCTTTTTAACAATCCCAACGCTTCGTTCACTGTTGTGGAGAATGAACTGAACATCTCTTCTGCAAGAGAGCAACGACAGAGAGGCCGATGGCACAGATGCACCGAAAAGAGAGTCACACTAATGCATCATGCATGCAGATCCAGTGTTCAGCCTTTTCATGTTATGAATCGTAGTTTATGTGAGCATTGAAAACGATAACTCTCTTTACACACACACACACACTCCCACACACACACACTCCCACACATGTAGTCTGGTATAACAGCACGGACAGTAAATTATTCCCTGAAGTCTCTCAGATAATTGTGCAAATCCTACTTATCTTTTTGGAACAAATCTCTTCTTGGTTGCATGTTTTATATATGTTTTCTTAAAAAAAAAGGATAGAAGCATACATCTTCTTTTGGAAGACTAGTAATCAAAGCAATAAATCCTGACTTTATCCTGAATTCACAGCGTTAAACTGCATTAAAATGAGCCTACACTAAGATCCAACTCGCGCAGTTGTTGGAACAGTGTCAGCATTGTTGGAATGCTGAACAAGACAATTTGATGTTATGGTATCTTAACGTACTCTGCAGATCTAGATCTGAATATCTATGAAAGACATGATTTACTGATTCCTCTCTGTCTTCCGCTCAGACACTACACGGTGCGTTTTCGTGAGAAGAGCAGGAAGTGGAACTACCAAACCTGCCCGACCAGCGATACGGTCGTTGACAACCTGAGGCCCAACACCGTCTACGAGTTCGGTGTTCAGCCCAACTCCAAGGACGGCACTGGAGTGTGGAGCAAGCCGGTCATTCACAACATCAGCTCCGGGGGCATGGAGGGTATGTCTGATGTCAGGATATCGATCTGGATCACTCCAGCTGTACCGCAGCTGTGGCAAATACACAACAAACAAGTATCTTTTAAACACCCATGCAGTGGTATTAATGTCATAATGACAAGTAGGTTTAAATAAGTAGCTCCACATGAGAAAGTATGCTCCTTCTGAACAATATGTGATACTTTCGTAGTTTCTAAAATAGTCATGAACTTCTTTAACTTGCCGTTTATTTATTCATTCTGCAGAAAAAGTGTAGTTGCGACAACCTGAACAGCTTGTTGTGCTAACTTAGCAGTGTTTTCTACGTCATGGCAGCAGGAGATACGTACGAGTGTGAATCACAACCAGTTTGTGGTAAACGACTCAGCCACTTCTGAGGAACTCGCTCACTGATTCTTCCAAAATGAAATGCATCTTGAGAAAGTGTTTGGTTGCGAAATGTGCTTTTCTCTAGTTTCTTCATTTTCTTTTTGTTCTGCTGCGTTAATGTCTTTACTGATTTGTTTTTATCTTGTGTCATAATTCTAGAGAAAGCCATCAGGAAAATCTTTAAGCCTCCTGTCAACCCTGTGGTATGTATTGGGCACACTCGATTCCTTTTCCAAGTTTAACCAAAGCAGAATAACTCGTATAAAGCCGCATGTTGTAGATTGTATTACATCAGAGTCGTGTTGTATAAATATGTGAAATTAAATTAGAGTGAAGAATAAGCTAATATGACTTCACTGGTACACCTACTCTCCTTAAAATACATGTATTTGGGAACAGGGTGTTTATCTGGAACAGGAAATATGGTTTGGAGTCCATGTTGTGCACTTTTGTGAGCTTATGCTATTCTCAGGGTTGTTTGCCTCATTAGTTTTCCATCCAACGACTGAATGGAAAACAGCACCAGTGCAGCCAGGATGGGCCTCGCCAAGAGCAGCCTGTGACTAGCAGACCTCTGGAGAGGGATAAAGACGAGAAGACAAGATAGAAGAGGAATGAAACAAATGTGGGAATGAGTTGAGATGAGAAAGGTGACATTGATGTGCTAACAGTGGAGGGCTGATGCGCCGAGATGTAAAACATCCCAGCTGAACGCTTGCCCGACAAACTAGAAATAACAAGCGTCTCAGCGGGAACTTCACCGATTCAACACAGAGTAGAGGGCAGAAGACTTATTGAAGCTCACAGATAGAGGTCGACGGCAACGCTTTGACTCGTTGCGATCATCAGAAAGACGAATGACCCGTTTTATCTCTTGTCTTTCTTGTCTTTCGCCCTTCAGAAACCTTTAGCGCCAGGTCCACACTCCTTCCCTTTCTCTCCACGCCACGGTAAGCCAATAGCGACACGCTGCTCTTGGTCAAACCCACTGAACCTGTTTTTGTTCACAGCAGCAGAATGTTTATAAAATACTGTGATTCATTGCCAGTCAGTGACCCGCACTTTAAGACTCGGCACTGGAAGAATTTTAACTACAACGTTTGATTTATCACTTCTTTCAGACAGGACCGCACCATATTCAGTCTAACTTTTTTTTTTAATTCACAATTTTTATCTTGCTGGTTTATTGCAGATGCTAAACCGTAATGGTGAGGGGTTTAGCACAAAAAATAAGTATGTTCCACAAATCAAGATAAGAAAAAGACCAACCCACTCTACCATAAATCATGTTCATGTTTAGTTTTTATTATAAGTGAATATAAAATTACTTTTTTTTTGTGTGTGTGATCATTATCAGCTGACAGTTTGAGCATCTATCATCTGAGTATTTCAATATTTAGGCCCACAAACTGTTTTGATTTTCTCTCACAGCTGTTTTGAGCAACAGAAAGCTGCTGTATGTCACCAAACATCAGACACATAAAGTTAACAGCTCGTGAACGTATCGAGCAGCAAAAGACTCAGACGTTTAACTTAGTAGTTGGAGAAGGCCAAAAAAACTTAAATGGGAACGGGTGCATGAACATTATTTCTTTACACAACTCTTTTTTTCCACATCTTATGTGTGACACCTTGACTTTGATATTTTCTCCCATGCCAGTTCTCCATAACAGGACCCAGGGCAGGCTGCCTCTTTTGCGGAACATAGCCCCAAAGACAACTCGTGGTAATTACTTTTCTGACCTAAAGCTGAGTTCAGAGGTCAGAAAAACCTTCTTGACCTTATGTCTGACCCCTCTACCTGTCTTCTTCCTCCCTATGCTCATTGTTCATTGCACATACACCAGGTTTTTTCTTCTGTACATTCTGCAGGACATACATTATTAACTTTTTTTCTCACAGGTCTACTAATGTACACTATATTTCTCAGCTCCCACCACAACTACTACACAGGAATCTCTGTCGACCGCTGGACCCACACGGCTTGTGGCCACCAAACAGCCAATCGGTAAAACCGTGAATCATGGTTCATTTTGAAAAAAAAGCTTCATGGCTCTCATTCATGCTGTGTGCAGTCATGGACTTGGCCGACTGTGATTGAAGAGGCTGTCAATGCTTTACAGTGTCCTTTGTACTTAGCTGCATGAGTAAGAATAGCATGCTCTGGTTGAGTTCAGCGGATAGATCCTACTTGTGGAAAAAACTAATTCTGGCGACTGGGTTGTTGGCGACTGGGTTGTTGGTGGCGCTCAGTCTAATTCTTTAAAAATCAGTCCCATGTAAAACTTGATCGTGCATCAGTTCATGATATTATAAATGTTCATGTTGTACAGTAGTTACAGTCTGATTATTCATCACCATTTTTGCTTACAAACTTGAAGCTTTTGCTTTAAATGCAGCTCAGGGGATGTGAAGCCTGCATGATAGACCTGCATGCTGCAGACATTCCCCTCTCTCCTGCAGGATCCTACTTTTCATCATCCACTTCTCTTGTGTTACCCTGTCCTTCTGTGTTTCTTTCTCCAGCCTTTATCTTATATTTGCAGGTAACCTTATTCTTACTAAATTCTTTTAAAGGTTTGTCTTACAAATGCTATGTCACAATTTTGGGCCCCGGATGCATCCAACAACCAATTAGACTTCCAAAGGCTCCTTCCTTCAAGCAGCCTGGATATAAAAGATGTCACCGTAGCATTGTTTGCAACCATCATTATCTTGCAATTCGGTGGTTGATTTGGAGGATCCGGTCCCTGTTGGGACACAGATATAGTTTCTATTTATTTTTGTTATACAGGAGTCAATTAAAGGAAACAATCACATCCCTGTGTTTGGTTGGTTGGCTAATTCCACTGAATTAATCAACAACAACAACAACCAAAAACAGAGGTATTTCAAACATTAAATGGTCAAAATGTTGAGATGTGGGACTGCATGTTGCAAATGTCATGTTATCTATTGGTTTATTTGTCTTCCTGCTGTTCTCTCTCAATCTTTCTCTATTTTCTGTCTTCCCTTGACGTCTGATCAGATTGAACAATCGATTTAGAACGGCCCTTCAAAATTCCACAGTGGGCAATCAGTCAGCAACTATTAAACCCTCATGTGTCATAGGCCCTTGGAGGCACAGCCAATGGATTTGGATAGCCGTCACTCACAGGCATCCTGGCCTTGGTATCTTGGTCTGTTTCGTAGTAACACGGCTGTTACATTTCAAATACCTCCATATGGTCTGCCTGCCTTTGAAATTGGATCCGCTCATATCAGACATGATCTGGGTAGAAGCTATTGTGTAACCTTTGCTTTAGCATGGTGAATTCTCAGGCCAGTAGCTTTGGGCACTTCCTATTTTCAAGTACTGTATGGAGGCTTCATGGCTATATTTTCTCTCTCATACAACCCAGGAGGAGGAGACCTCTCCACATCTGTGTTGCCTCCTTTCATGGAGGTCACGTTATCTCCCAAGTCCAGTCTTCCACAACACATTACGGCCACCATTAAATCTGTGCTAGTTACTGTAAAGGAACATGGAGAGCATCTTCTGAGTCAACCACCACAAACGCTCCCATCCCAGCCACTTGCACGACCTCAACCAAATTGGCCACCACCAATACTTATTTCCCAAACTCAAAAACCTCAACTGAAACCACGGGGGAATGCCATGCCACAACCTCAACCAAAGCCCCTTCTCCAGACCCAACCACAACCCCAACCTACATCACAGTCCATACGCCAGACTCAACCACAACCCCAACCTACATCACAGTCCATACGCCAGACTCAACCACAACCCCAACCTACATCACAGTCCATACGCCAGACTCAACCACAACTCAAACACACATCAAAGCCCGTACTCAAGACACATCCACAACCCCAAAATACATCCCAAACCATAATCCAGACAAAACCACTGGTCCAACAAACATCCCAGACCATAATCCAGACTCAACCACAACCCCAACCAACATCACAGTCCATACCCCAGACTCAACCACAACTCAAACCCACATTAAAGCCCGTACTCAAGACACATCCACAACCCCAACACACATCCCAAACCCTAATCCAGACAAAACCACAGGCCCAACAAACATCCCGGACCATAATCCAGACTCAACCACAATTTAAACCCACATCAAAGCCCGTACTCAAGACACATCCACAACCCCAACACACATCCCAAACCCTAATCCAGACTCAACGACAACCGCAACCAACATCCCAGACTATAATCCAGACCCAACCACAACTCCAACAAACATCCCAGACCATAATCCAGACCCAACCACAGACCCAACCACAACCCCACCAAACATCCCAGACCATAATCCAGACCCAACCGCAGACCCAACCTCAACCCCAACAAACATCCCGGCCCATAATCCAGACCCAACCGCAGACCCAACCTCAAACCCAACAAACATCCCAGCCCATAATCCAGACCCAACCGCAGACCCAACCACAACCCCAACAAACATCCCAACCCATACCCCAGGCCCAACCACAACCAACACACCGGTCCATACCCGAGACTCAACCACAACTCAAACTCACATCAAAGCCCATACTCAAAACACATCCACAACCCCAACCAACATCCCAGCCCATAATCCAGACCCAACCGCAGACCCAACCTCAACCCCAACCAACATCCCAGGCCATACCTCAGCCCCAACCTCAGACCCAACCACAACCCCAACCAACATACCAGCCCATACCGCAGACCCAACCACAACTCAACCAAATGTCCCAGCCTATACCACACATCAAACCACAATCACAACCTACATCCAAGTCTAAACTCCAAACCCAACCTCGATCACAACTCCAATCAACACCACAGCCAAGACTCCACACCCAACCTCAGTCGCGATCTCGGCCCAAGCCACATTCACAATCACAGTCTCAAACCACAACCCCGCTCCTGGCCGAACCACGACCTCAACCAACACCCCAGACTAAATACCAGGCCCAACCTCAAACACCCCCCCTTCCAAAGACACAGCCTAAAGTTCCAACACGTGCTCAGCCCACTCCTGTGGCACATCCACAAATACATCAACCAACACTCCTTCTCATACCTCCGACCCAACAAGCTCTACCAAAGATTAAAACCCCATCCCAAACTCAACCACAATTTAGAACTACAACTCAGCCACAAACGCAAACAAAGACCAAACCACAACTTTCATTAAAAACCGACCAAGAGCCCCAACTAACGTCCAAGAAGCAATCTAAGGACCAACCAGCAGCTAAACCAAAGCTCAGTCTTTCTGATCCCAAGATCAAAACACAGCCTCAACCAAAGAGCCAACCCAAGCCCAGAACCCGATCTCAATCAAAGACTCAACCTAAGTCCAAAACACAGTCTAAAACAAAAAAGCAGTCAAAGCCTCAAGGAAAGCCCCGAACAAGGGATCAACAAGAACCCCACCCCAAGATTAAGCCGTGGCCCCAAACACAACCTCCAACAAAGAACAAGGCTCCACATGTATCTCATATTCAACCCATTCCCCAACCACAACCTTCACCAAATGCCCAGACTCAATCCCCACTTGAACCTCTACCCAGGCCACAACCTCAACCTGGGCTTCAATCTCAGACCAGGACCTACTCTGATCCCACCAAGGTCACCCCAAGGCAGGCAGTCTCTACGGGTAAAGACCCTTCTTTTTGCCATCAGACCGTTAAGTATTAAGACCATATCTAAATTTAATTTTAAAAGGGGCATATTGATTTGAATTTCTGTTGTTTATTGTATTATTTTTGAGGAAAAGTTATCAATGTGTCTTTGACACATTTTGTTTCTAGAAACTGCAAACCATGATTTAATGTTCTCAATTGGTAAGACAAAGTTAGAGTCCACATACTTACTATCTTACTATTAGTTCCTTTAGTTTAAAGTTGAGAGTTGTCTCTTCGTGGATATCACAATGACAACAAATGTCCCAGCTGCTTTTATTTAAATACAATAACATAACCTCCTTTTCCATCATCTCCATTATGCCCCCTTTAAAAGTAAAGAATACATTTGTGTTATGTTAGATAAATAGTGAATTTTCTTTCATACAGCTCCTAGTCCACCAGGAGAGGGCAAACCTCTGCCAAGACCCGCCCTGGCTACAGAGAAGGCTGGTAGTTACGATCAGGGTAAACACCATGACAAGCTTGTCCCATTACCATCTCTGCTTTCGTCAAGTCAAATGGAACCCAGTGCTTTCAGTTGTACTTCAAACCATTGGACGATGTCACTGCTTCCCCATCTCCATCTCCATCCCACCACCCTACACAACCCACCCCATCATTGCCCCATGCCTCCATGTGTACCTTCATTTTCAGCCTAGCACACTCACCTCACCCCCGCCCCTTTCAAAACCAGAACGATCTCATCTTTCAATCTCATTTACGCCTCTCTGTCATTCCAGTCATTGTCCACTGTTCTACATTGTTTTCAATGATGTGCTCTATCATTTATTCCATCTAGGTAAAGCGCTTGTCAGAAGTGGATCATCTCTAACCCCCCAAATTGCCTTTCTGCTCGTTTAGGTACCGGCGTCCACAGGAAATCTGTTGCTGAAGCTCCTCGTTCTCCCATTAGCTCATCAGTATCTCTAGCAGGAAGAAACTCCACGCTGTCCCGCACCCGGGTTCCTCCTCATCCTTCTCGTAATAGTGGCAGACCATTTTCTCCATCCAAGACATTCACCTCCTCTCACAGCTCCGGCACACCTGAGGGTAATGGAGCACTTACCTCCCTCTCATTCCTTCAACCCAAAGTAGCTACCTCAGGTTATCCTCTCATGTTAGCACTCTTCCATGCTCTCATCTGGAACTATGCATCTACAAAAAAAAAGGAAATAGCTCTTGATTTGGTGTAGGATTTGTGTTTGAACGCACACGATAGCCATTTGGATGGTTGTACCTTTCTCTTTCTCCTGCTCAATCTCCTTTACCTCCTCTATCCACGCTCTGCCACATGTGCTCGGTGAGTATTTCCCGGTTTTACCCCGAGTTGCAGGGACGTCTCTTGGGTCAGGATCGTTAATATGATTTACGGTCCCGCTCGCTGGCCAGGTGGGAAGTCTGGCTACAGCACGGGCCAGAACACATCACATTTGACACTAACCATGCCAAGCCCTATGCAGACAGTACAGCCGCCATAGCCAGTCTCTCTTTTCTTCCTGTCACTGTATCTCTACCTCTCTCAAACACCATCGCAAGTGAACTGTCACAGGACAGAATCAAAGGTTTTATAGTCTTCGCAATCCCATTTGTATATCCAGAACATCTGTAAAACCAAGTTGAGCACACAAACAACTTTCCAGCTTTATTTTTGACTGACATTAAACAGTAAGAGCAAATGGTAAGAAAGAAAGACAAAAAGCATTCACCCTCTCTGACGTTCTTCTTCTTTGGTATTTGTTTGTCACTTTGACACAAATCAATATATAACAGACCTTTTTCTCCTCCAACAGCCGATGGGTCGCGTCATAAGGGCAATGCTCTACCTAAACCTTTGCCGTGGTCGAGAGAGAAACCTGGTAAAGACAAACCAAGATAACTTTCAGCGTTCCTCATTCTCTAACCTACAAGGCACTGTCATGTCCCGCCCCTCACAGTTCCACTGATCTGTGCTTTCGACACGATCCTCTTATGCTTTGTGATTGTCAACTTGTCTGTCAGTGTGACGTTTTGTGCCTGGTCATGATCTGTGTTGTCCAATTGTCCCAATGCATGACTGAGACTGAAGCCATTATTCTAATTCATTGTTTAGTCTATCGCACATATGGACCTGTAATCAGGAACTGGTTTGATTTGGTTTTAGAATA
Organism: Clinocottus analis; assembly: GCF_023055335.1. Taxonomy (NCBI): domain Eukaryota; kingdom Metazoa; phylum Chordata; class Actinopteri; order Perciformes; family Cottidae; genus Clinocottus; species Clinocottus analis. The sequence continues at coordinate 1,448,948 of NW_027175843.1, forward strand.
GCTTCAGCCTGCTTGTTGTGAAAGGTGAATGTGGTTTGCCCTTTTTTTTGTTGGTCCATCACATTGTTTCCATTCTGCCGGGCAGGCTCAGTTAATTAAAGTGATTGAATCCATCTCTAACGCAAACCAAAAGTCTGGATCGCACGTAGCAATGCTGACGCTCTGCTCACTTCCTGGTTCGGAGCTGTGAGGAGAAGTTGTGCTTCAGTCCCATGTCACAGCTGGTGTGTGTTATTTCTGGAAACTGACAGTTTCAGAGGTCTTCAAGGAGTCACATGGCTCTCTGGAAGCAACTCTACAGAAAATACGTCTATATGCCTGGCAACCTGCACACACGTCCAAGCACAAAGCGCCTTGTTACTGTTTGTACCTTTCTAAAAAAAGAGGTAACCTAAACACACAGTTCACCTTCCCGCCCATGAAGTTCATTACGTGCAACAAAACAGTATAATTATTACTTGTTGTACTACACAGCGTGTACTACACAGCTGGTACAGAGTTTACTTTAGCTGTGAATTAGAGTGTTTCCTTGACAGTTTTATAGAGCTTAGTTTTACATTGGCATTTCAACTTGAGTTTGTTCCAGAGATCTGCTTATAGTGGGCTGCAGGTGCGTAATGGACAGTGTCCATCCATAAATCCCATCCATGAAATCTGAGTATCTGTTGCAAAAGCAACAAAGCCCAGTGACGTGAGACGCTGGTATGTGTTTCAGCGGGAATACATTCCTGGACTGAACTTTAGTGTCTGTGTTTTGATTGCATCTATTTTCACATGTTCAAGTTATCTGACAGAAGGCAGCCCTCACACCAGTGCTGCTGTTTCACCTCACAGAGATGAGTCTGAGGCCTTTCGGCACGACAGAGACTCAGCCGGCTGTCTGAGGGGTTTATACCAAACACACACACACCAGCTGCAGATATTGTATTATATGCATTGTAAATGGACTCAATTTATCTATGGCTTTACAACACGTGCCAACATTCACACACATTCACACACTGATGGCAGACGCCCATGTAAGGTGCCAAATAGCACACAAGGAGCAAGCTATCTATATATAGCCTGCTCCTGGGGTGCAATGTGACTTTTTGGTGCATTTTTCACTCTATTTGACAGAGTGCAGTGTAGAAATTGTGGATAGAGAGAGCGAGAGAGAGAAGTTGATCATCAACAGAGTCAAACCTGGGAAGTTAAAACCACTGGAGTACCTCGGTGCACATCTCTTCACTTCATATCTCGCCTTGATCTCATTTCCTGCCCAATTTAACATGACATCACTCTTCTGAACCAACCGTCCTTCACTACACATCACCCCTGTCTTCTGTCTACCTTGAGACTGGCGTTTTAATGACTTCATTACCGTGTTGTGTGACTTTCTGTTTGAGCGTATGTTTGCTATTTTCTGTCAGTTATACCATGTGGTAGTCGGAGGCCCACCTTGAACGTCTTCTCGGTCCTAATCAGTGAGATTTACTGGCAGATGTTGCTTTAGTTTGTCTTGATAGCCTCAACTCTTTCCTCTTGGGAGTAGATGACAGAGATCACTGATTTAGGTCAGCTCCGAGGGAGGAAACAAATCCAAGACAAATGTTTTGGACTCAACAATTGAACAATTACAGAATCTTGTTGACAGTATTATTACTAATGAATCTCTGAGATAAGAAAATGAGAAACGACGAAGATCGAGGAAATGAATCCCAACTGGTTAAAAAAAACAAGGAAATCGCATGTGTCGAACCTCCCTCTCCACCTCTTCAGATAGCACCCTCAGATATCACAAGAAAGATTTAGGACAATTGCTTTAGAGCTTAGTTCAACTGCAAGTCTTCATCTGAGCGCTTGGCTTTATTTGATTGTTTTCTCCATGGTGCAGGAATTCACTGGAAAATGTGGAGGTCAAACAGCATCAGATCCAACATGAAGGCGGCCAGAATCACACACAAATAGTTGGATCTGCGATCTTATTTTCCTGTTTAGGGCTTTTAAATTTCCATGTTATTCTTGTGGGGATTTTTGGGTGAGTGGTTAAAAAGCATCGGCTCATAGTTTCAAGGTTTTTTTTCAACACAGACATGGTTTTCATTAGACCGTGGCCGTGCTCTGTGGCAGCGCTTCACAAAGTGACTCTTCAGCATTTCACATGCAATCCCCTCATCTTTAATGTGCTTCATTGTGGCTTGTGTATTATGTCCGTGTTTACACTCGTTTTTCTGAACTCGTTTTACTGCAGTCTTCTGCCTTATTTAACGTCTCCCTCTATTGAGCCCATAAACTCTACATTCTTTCATCATTATTGCACTATTAAAATAACCAACAACACTTGTTTTCAGTTTGTTTTTTTTTGCTTCAGAGCCGACCACCTGTTATGCATCAATGTGATTCCTTATAATCTGAAATGGACTCTTGTTTCCTGCAAGTCCCTGCAGTCCTGCGTCCTTCTATTCCTGTCCACAAGAGACCCAACCTGGTGGGGAAACCCAATGACCACGGTGAGGGCAACAGTGATGGCCGACCGCTGACATGCTGCACCTCGTCCTGTCGACTGTAACTATACACATGCTCGCCTGAAGCTACTTCTTTAGCCAGCGGTTCTCAAACTGTTTTTTCCTCGCCTCCTTTAGATGCAGAAATATTGTTTGCCTCCCACTTCTGCTTTAACCTTTTGGAAACCGTGAGCGAAAATCCTCCCGCTCCCATTTTAAGTCCCAGCATGCCCCATTCAGGCAATCTTTTGGCATAAAATATGTCATTTTCCCATTTTTGAACTGAATACACAGTTTTTTTTGACTGAAACTCCTTCCTAACAGACCAAGACTTCGTTTTATTGTGATTTTTGTTGCAGATTCTGATTCTTTAGGTCCTAATCTTTCCAAAAAGGTGTCTTATGAGGCATTTTGGGGGAATCTGGCTCATATCATGCTGGATGTTTATAGTTCTAATCACAATATCTTTTAAAAGTGATTTTTTTGCAGATATACATTTTTTTTCCCCAAGAATTGCTAAACAAATACATACAATAAACCCAAGTATTGGAATTAATTTGGGTTCCTACAGTGACTCAAAGAGGTCAAGAGCCCATATTGGTTGAACAGTTTGAATTTGTGTCGGCCATGTTGGAGTTAACAAACCAGCCAAAGTGTAGTTCGAGGGATGACTCAACACTTTGGGAAAAATGTTAAGTTTCCTTCTGAGAGCGACAGTTTGTACGGTAAACATGAAGCCGCAGGTTTGACTTCATTTAGCACCAAGACAGGAAGCAGCTCGCTTGGTTCAGTCCAAAGGAAACGAAAGAGGAGGAAGTCACCGCACGCAGCCAATACATAGTTATTCACAACAACCCCAGTCGGACGTTTTTACACTACTTTTTGCATGGATTAAACAATATAGAACATTTTAGATCAATGATCTTTACAGCAAGATTTGCATTATGACATTGTTGCTTGAGGAGCGCTCTTATTTTCCTATGTTGAATTTTTGTGTGTTTTTATTGTTGTTTAAATGAAGCTTTTTATAAGCAATTCTTTCTACCCATGCTAGTGTGAAAGCACTCTTATTTGTTTATTACTCCCACATGAATCCGATTTATTCAACCACTCCATATTTTTCCACAAAGGGAAATATGTCTCGGCTGCGACGCTTCTCCGCCCTTTGTTTGCAGTTTGAGAACCGCTCAGGCAGAGCTCTGAAGCTTTTAAGCTATCGCTTAAAACAAAAAAAAACAACTCCTAAATCAGTTTGCAATGAAATGTTCTGTGTTTACTAATGAACAAAACAGCATTCATCTTAAAACTACAGCTCATCTGAGACCTTCTGTTGCCAAGGCCTTTCTCTGGACATTCACACTATTCTCTCTGTCCTCATACGTGTACAAAACCTGTGTGTGCGTGTGCGTGTGTGTGTGTTCATGGTTCTGAGCATCTGGGCATCTTTGGTCTCAGCAGATGTATTCTGGGAGACCTTTCTCCCCTTTTAAGAGCACAAGAGATATTACTCAACAAACAATCTCTGATCTTTCTAGCAGCCAGGAAAACGCCACCGAATCGCTCAGTGAGGATGGCCAGAGCAGATGGATCGCAACTGTGTATGACGATGAGTCAGATGATGAGGGCGAACAACTGATCTCTTCTCCTCCTCCTCCTGCTGCTCTGTCCTCAGACAAACCCATGGACCTAAAACAGGGAGACAAGGAGTCCATCTTGAAGCCATTCCCTCTGGTCACCGCCAAGCCCAAGCAAGAGCGCCGACAGCAGCAGACGACAACCTCGACCCCGGCAGCGAACAGTACGAGAAGCTCTGATTAACCTTCTGAAGAGTCATTGTCACAACCTATTAGAGGAGTTTGAATTGAGTTGAAGAAGAGGCATGATGTGATTAAACAAAAAGCCTTTTGAGTTTGAGTTGATGTGTGCGTCCGATAATGAGCGAGAGACGTCGGCGTGCAGGTGCGACGCTGTAAGCGAGGTAAACCATCAGTATTCAGAGGCAGACGATGAGCTCGGCACTGAGCTGGCTTGTTATGGATCCAGCACCAGAGATATGAAAATAAGGCCAGCGAGAGCTGCCGGTGACACACCGATCTAACCCCGACTCCTCTCTCCTGCTTCCTTTGCAGCCAGCCGGTTTGACATAAATGAAAACTCCACCATCTTCAGGCCCTTGCCTGCATCCGAGGTGGACATCATGGGCAAGAAGCGCTTCGTCGGTAAGCCGACATCATGGCCGTCTCGCTTCGCCACTGGAGTTTGGAGAGCTCGCTCGTTGGCATCATCGGCGCTCTCAATCGTCCAAGCTAAAAGAAAAGGTATCATACGTGAATAACGGCTGTTTATGTTCCACCCGTCTGCAGCTCCCCACGTGATATACAAGACCGACAAGAAGCCGGACGAGCCGTGCTCCATCACCTCCTCCCTCAGTTACTTCCCCGACGAGGAGGGGAGTGATCAGAACGTGACCGGTCCTCCCCGCATCCCTCCCTCCAACCTCACGGTGGTCACCGTGGAGGGATGCCCGTCTTTCGTCATTCTTGACTGGCAGAAATCTGACAATGAGACCAGAGGTACTGTAAACACCAGAAGATACACACAGAATGCACAGAATACAGAGAAAGATTGACGTTTTCGACGCAATCGGGGTTTGAAGCTTCATCCGGCGGCTTCCTGAACGCTTTCCATCGGCGAGCCTCTTGGTTCAAATTGCATCCTGGTGCTCAAACCTTTTTAAACTTGCCAAAAAGTCTACTTCTCTCCTGCACAACAACACTCAGTTATGCTGTGTGTCCATTCACAACAGCAAGTTCTCCTTTCTCCTAAGCCAAACTTGATAATGGGTTATAATAATCTAAATGCATGCATTTAGAACTGACAGATTCAGCTGGTAATGAGATTGTATAACAAGAAGCTGTTCACAGTCGAAATGAGAAGTCTGTGCAACCGGAAGCACACTGACGTCCCTGCTCCTGTCCTCAGAGTATGAAGTGGTGTCCACCACTAAAGGACCAAATGGAGAGGAGGTGTCCGTACTGACCACCAACCAGACGCACACAGCCGTGGAGAACCTCAATCCAGAGAGCAGGTGTGTGTTTCCTGTGCAGGACGCGTCAGGAAAGGCACCAATGCACCAACAGAGACAGGGAAGCGTCCTTCTAAACATGATTTTTTTAAGATTAATCGGCTTGGCAGGATGTTTACGAGGAAGTAAATGCATTCGACGTGAGCTCAAGAAGACACCGTTTGTTTTGATTGGACTCTTTACTTTGTTATTATAAGAAAACTCCACGGACACGTTTAAACTGCTGGCTGATTACATCACTAAGTTCAAATGTGACTAGTTTCGAATACAAAATGGCCAAAGAGGCACACAAGAGAAGGGAATCTGGGTGGAGAGGTTCACAGAGTTTTAGATCTCAGCATCTGGAGTCTCAAAACTCACCAGAACCCTCCCCTGGGCCGGGCCTGCTGGCCAAACTATTGCCAGGACATCTGAACGCAGCACATGGAATAACCATCAGCCGTGTGTGCGTGTGTGTGTCTGTGTGTGTGCTGCGTGCTGTGTGTGTGAGTGTGAGACTCATTCTTAGCTGACAAAGGAATGACACTTGTACTTTTGCGTCCCAGTCCTCGAGGTTTTGGTAGGAATTTAGAATAAAAACTCCTCAGAGTGCGAGTTATGCCTTAAATTCATTTATTTTTCTATTTTATTGCAGTTATGAATTCACAGTAATACCAAGGAATGAGCTGGGAACGGGACCCTCCAGCGACGCTGTGTCTTTCAGCACAGAATCAGGCAAGTTTTTACAAACCATTGAATCCCCTCGAGTCCTCTGGAGGAGGTTTCTGGCAATGTGCGCTCTGACAGAAGGCGCTAGTTAGCAGCATGCTAGTGTCACTGATACCGCTGCTTTGACTCTCAGAGGGCTCGCTTTTGAGCTTTGTTAGCGTAACGATGTCAACGTGATGCCGGGGTCTGACTCATTAAGACTCTCCGGCCAAGATGTCCTCCGAGGTTCATCGAGGCGAATCCTTCACTTGGACCGCTCTGAGCAGAACGGCACTTCTTTAGTGCGATGATTCAGGATGCAGGATGTCTTGTGAATGTGTAACTTCTAAGCAGTTTTAAAGATTTTCATTGCAACTTTTTTCTGATGTCTGCAGCGGATCCGCGAGTGAGCGAACACGTGACAGGTGAATGTCGTCTTTTTCCTCGTGCGATCCAGCAAAATGAAGCTTTTCGAAACGTTCCAGTAAACGTTACTTCTTCTGATGGTTTCCTCACAGGCAAAGCTGCCATCTGGACTCAGTTCCCGTTCAAATCCGACGACCACTCTGAATGCAACGGGAAGCAGTACGTGAAGAGAACCTGGTACAGGAAGTTTGTGGGGATCCAGCTGTGCAACTCCCTGCGCTACAAGATCTACCTGAGCGACTCCCTCAATGGTACGGACGATTCTGCTTTCATTTCATTGTTTTCTCACGTATAATATATTTTTATGACATTTTCACGACATAGTAAGGATATTTTTTATGACATATGACATTTTTTGTGACATTTACGTGACAAAATAGACCATTTGAGGGATGTTTTTCATGGCAATGTCATAGTATAGTATAACCTCATAACATTTTAGATGACATAATACCATGACTTTTTCAATAACATTTTCATGGGATTCTATGCTCTATATTCTATGACATTTTTTTATGAAATATAGCAGTATACTTTAATGTGACATTTTAAATTTTACAACATTTGTATGATAAGTTAAACTCTGCCATGTTTAACTAAATACATTTGCATACTATGACGCTGTACATTTCATGGCATTCTCTACTAAAATACTTCTCGACTTGCTATATAGCATTATTATGAGACAGTATGCTTAACATGTTATATAATAATATGAATAATAATAAACCACCATAAACACAAACTAAAAAAGAGCATAAAAGCATTGAACACAAGCAAACAAAGAAAACTAACAAATATATAAAATATACAAACAAAACCACGGTAACAAAAGAACTGCATAATGTACCGTAAAAGAAAACACATAAAAGGACGACATCACTTAAGAGCTATTCTATAAAAATGGATTTTAAGAACATCAGCGTCATCTCCTGCACTTTTAGCAAAAACAAAAACAAGCGTTGGTATTTTTTAATGAGATTTTGTGCCCTTTCTTTCCATTATTTATGGCGTACTTTACTGCAACTTGTATTTATGTTCATAGAGAGACATCTACTTCCTCTTTTCCTGTCTTTAGGGAAGTTTTACAATATCGGCGATCAGTCGGGGCACGGCGAGGACCACTGTCAGTTTGTGGACTCTTTCCTGGACGGACGGACCGGCGCCCAGCTGTTTGCAGACCAGCTGCCAAGCAGACAAGGTACGCTGGCTCACGACAAGCACAAAGACGTCGGGGGTTTAGTTCAGTCGACTCTTTTGAACTCTCCTCTGTGTCTCTGTCACGTTCCAGGGTTTTATCGGGCGTTGAGACAAGAACCGGTCCACTTTGGAGAGATTGGAGGGAAGTCCCATGTTACTTACGTGGGCTGGTACGAGTGCGGCACGCCCATACCTGGGAAGTGGTAAGACCCCCAGAGGGCCGGACAGGAAGAAGGACTTTGTTGGTGGGGAGAAAGAAGATGTCTGACTGGGCGAGGGAGGTGGGCCTTTCCTTCTGCTCACCACGGACAGTAGATGGGTCTATCTGATGGGTTTGAACTGCTCTCCCGGGTATGAACCTGAACAGGACTATCGTGTCACAACGTTGGTCTTATTCCTCTATTTATCAAACATGCGTTCAACAAAGGAATGCAGGAGTCTGAGTGAACCAAAAATGTTGAATATACGTTGAATATTCCAGAGAGGAAGTTGGGAAGCTGGCTCCCAAAGTGTCGTAACGTGTATATTATTTATCAAAGGGGATCGTTATTGGATATTCTGTGTGTGCTCGAGCTTTTGAGATAAGAAAGTTAACATTGTTCCCAATACCTGCATGTCATAGAGCACACACACTTTGTCATTTGTATACAGAAAGATGCCAATCATACTTTTACATTCAGACTCATGTAAAATACAAGTTCACACAGATATGCAGAATTGACCTTCTGCTGGCCCTAAGGGATTATTAGCAGTTGCAGTTTGCACAGTATTATACTTTTGTTCATATATGTATATGGTGTGACGTTCATTATGTATACCAGGGATCATATAGTTTGATATATTTCAGGAAAGAGGAAAAACAGATTATTCGCCAAATTGTTGATTTATTGTAGGAAAACCGAAGCTTGAGCTCAACGTTTCTGAGGTCTTTTGGGAAGATTTATACATTTTTAATGCTCCTGCAGCCTTGTCCTGTATTTTATAATAAGAAATTAAAATACAACTGAAAAAAGTAGAATTGAAGCAAACGTACGAAAGACTAAGTGATGACAATTTATGTGTTTGTGTTCAAATTTTAAAAAGTGTACATAAATTCAATCATTAGACATTTCAGGTTTTTTCTACATCCGTCACGACTGCAGTTGTTTTGGTGCACCGTGTTTCCAGCAATAAATCTTGTTTTTGTATTTACTGATATTCATTTGAATTAAATGCATTTTATGTTCGAGGTAGAGGTAGATGTTTTGGGAAACCTCTCGAGGAGACGGATGGGACCATTTCCAGACACTCTGAAGGTACTTTCACCTCCGCTAGCTTAGCTTAGCATGAGGACTTGATACAAAGTCATCATGGAGGAAGTTCCCTCTTTAACAGGAAGTAAAACTAAATAAGAATACCAGAATTACAAACAAACAAAACGATAAAAAAAGGACTCCAACTGGGTCTCAATTATTTATTAGGTTAAAGAAAAAAATGTTACAGTTTATACATAAACAACTAATCTCAGGGTGGAATTTGATTCATTAGTAAAAACCAGTGATAAGATAAAGAGAGGAACAGCAAGCTTTACTGGAGATGATATAATGAGCTAAACAAAAGAAGCCTTCTTCATGACACTGGGATCTACACCTCCCATAAGCCATCACTTAACTAGTTTTCCCAACATGGGGCAGTTTCATTGACACATCATTAATACCGACATGGTGGTGAAATTGATCAAACAAGAAAAAACATACAAACAGAAGGGTAACTTTTCATTTAGATAGTGTCTTATGAATGCATCTCAGCACGGTCAGCTCGACACAACCGGGTTGAGATGCTCGTCGTGTGGACGCCGACCTCACTCGCTCATGAACAGCTGCCGTGACAAGAACACACGGTTTGTGCAACGGCCTGTTTGGGGTCTCCGAGGTGTGAGCATACAGACGGGTTACATTGTTACGGACACGAGAGGGAGGAGCAGACAGGAGTGGAGGTGGAGGTGTGACGGGGGGAGATAACAGAAGGAGCGTACACCTGGGCCGCAGAGTGGTGTGCTGGAGAGACAGCAGACAAACACTAACCATCAGACTGGGGAGGCGGGGTGCTTGTTTCATATTTGGACTTGATATTTGTATGGGACAGTGGGAGGGGGCGGGGAGGGGCGGGGCGGGGGGTGCAGAGCCGTGAACCATGTTTCCTGCACCCGTTCAAAACAGTTGGAGCCACACATAGAGGAAGGAGGGGTTGGGGGGATTAGTAGCATCCACTATCCTCTTTTACCGGTACCCAGGGCCCGGCTGAGCGTAGCCCTGGCCGTACGGGGGCCGGTTGCGGGCGTACGGGTTAGCGGCTCCTGGCGGAGGGGTGACAGTGTTGCCTGGCGGCGGGGTGTATACTGGGCGGGGCTGGTATCCTGAGCCGGGCTGGGAGCTGGGCGGGAGGCTGTAGTTGGCAGGCTGGGAGGCCTGGGAGGTATAGTTTTGGGGAGGGAAGGCTCCGGGTGGATACTGCTGGGCTCCCTGAGTCGGATGGGGCTGCTGCTGCTGGGGCTGCTGCTGCTGCTGCTGGCCACCCTGGAAGCCCGGAGCTGGAGCTGGAGCCGGAGCCGGAGCCTGGGAGGACGGAGGAGCGTAGTTCTGAAACTGCTGCTGCGCCTGCGGCTGCTGCTGCTGCGCCTGTGGCTGTGGCGGTCCAGGCTGAGGGGCTCCAGGCTGAGTGCTGTATCCTGCAGAGAGAGGGAGGGAGTCTCTTTAAGTCATCCTCTTGCCTCTTTTTTCCCCCTCTTTCTCTTAAAACCCTGACCATTTGTACTCTTACCAGAGTACTGCATGCCGTACTGCTGCGGCGGGGCACCTGGTTGCTGAGGCGGGTATCCACCTGGAGCCTGGTACTGCTGATACACCTGGCCTAAAGAGACAGGGACAAGCATGGTCAGGACACAGATACAACCAAACAGATATCCAATGCCAAATCAGTATGCGCAATTATTCATTACATATCTTGTATCCGGTTAAAACTGAAGATGCGAATGAAGACACACCGAGCTGCTCACACGTGACTCTCAGACATTCATAACTCAGACTTGTCCTCTGCACCACCAGACACAGCTTTGTTTGCAGGAGGTGATGTCCTGCTGCACTACAAGGATTTAGAGTCGGATTAAGACTCCTATGAAATGATGTACTCCAAAGACGGATGGATGGGAAATGAACCTCAATGCACGAGGAAGCAACGCTCTCTACTTTGTGTTCAATAATTCAAAACATTTAAAAGTAGGACAAAAGCAATTATGGTCAAGAAAACCAGACGCCTTACATCACATCGATCTGGGAGACAACTGACAACTGAATCTTCAGCTGGAAACCGAGTAAAGTGGCAGCCGTCTGTCTTCCCCCCCGAACACGATCACCAAGAACTTTACAGTTTGAGAAGGCATGCGTGTTAAACGGCGTTCTCCTCCTGCTCTTTTCCATTTGCAATCCCTCACGGGGGGAGCGATGGAAGGAAGTGTGACCCGAGGGAGTTTATTTCACTCCACTGCAGACGAGAGGTCAGCTGTTTGCGGCCCGAGAGCGCCCACCAGTCAAAGGAATGACGGTGGACTCTCTGAAGACAGAGAACCAATGCTTCAAGAGAACAATCCCAAGTTAGGAAAATCATGTTCGTTGGAACTAAGACGCATTTGGCTGCAGTTCTGCTGACCTCTAAGCATGCCTCAAGGAAGAGTCATGAGAACGAGGTCCTATTTTTAAATAAACATTTCACACCAAACGCACGTCGGCCCATCTGATAAAGAGCCTCGTGCAAATGTCCAAGCTGTTGCCACATGTACATGTGTTTACAGTTTCTCTCTCTCTCTTGTGCACAAGGTGCAACGGGGCGATCGTCAACTGACAGACAACAGGTAGAAATCTTTGCCATCTGCTTATGCATCTCGTTAGCAGCATTCTTATGGTAACGAGTAACCTACGCTTGCATCGAGCGTGAGCTTCAGGCGAGCTTTAAAAGGCCACACATGCCCAGTTGGCAAGCGATCTCGTGCATAACCTCTTATCAATTATTGTGCATGTTACTGGCTGTTTGTCTGTATGAAAGCCTGAAGGCAAATCAGAACAGTGAGAGGAGTAATGACGTGGGAGAGGAGGCTGGGGAGGATCTAGATTAATGACTTTGAGCGCCAAATGCCAAACAGCCTTTTGAAGTAAGAGTAGAGATGACAAAGGGAAGTTGTACGGACTTAGACCCAACAACCTTTTACAAAAGCAGGATAGATGGAGTATGAGCATCTGAATGCTTTGCTCAGCAACAGCCTTTAGGACCGTGGCAATCAACCAGCATTATCATTTAAAAAAAAAAAAAAAAAAGTCCTTTGAGCAGCTAAATACACTCGTGAAGCCATAAAGTTGAAATTCCATTGAATAAGTGCAGAGTCCCCCCGGCTCACCTGCTCAGAGCGCCTCGCAGCAGCCAAATAAACGACACCTGGTGGATCCATTTGGATCAAAAACAGGGGAAAGTGTACGGTAGGAATGTGGAGAGCGTATTGTGACACTCTGTTGATCTCTATTTGAGATTTCACGGGGTGGGAATGACCATAAATGAAATACTCAAGCTGATTTTTTTTTTAAAAGAAAAAGTGATCTAAAAACCGTTGAGACAAATCAACTCATCTGTTTGTTGCGCCGGCTAACCCTGTGACTGAACACGTCTTCATTTGGATCAATTCAACTCTTCTTGAGCTGCATGCACCGGCCCTGCAGAGCCGACCAGGCCAAACCACAAACCAGCTGACTGGCAGTAATGGCGCCGCGCCGCGTGCTGGTCCTCTGTGGTGCATTTGCGGTCAGGAGGGACCAGTGTGACCGCTGTGAGAAGCAGCTGCAGCTTTCAAACACTGCATCAAAAAGACATCCCTCTTCTCTCCAGTGGTCTCAGCGAGGCCAAACCACAAGCTGAAAACAGTCCCATCCATTACAACAATGTGCTAAACCACCCAATGGGCTCCACCTGCGCGGGCCGTTCTTCACAAAAACAGAAGAAGCAAACTAAATACTTCCCACATTACCACCGGTAATAATCAATTAAATATTAATGGGAGCATCTCGTGTGCCATTTCTTTCTGTCCACATCTTTTACATGCTTTTCTGTTCACCATTCATCGTCTCGGCGAGGATTCTTTTCACGAGCACTTTTTTAGAAAAGACTGTTACAGAGAAAATTAAGTAAAATAAGTTGTTGTTTTTTCTTCATTTATCTTCATTTAGGCCTTACGTTAGTGTCCAGCATGTCCGTGTTAAAGATCACACACAGGAGAGCGCTGTGCTAAAGGCTCTGCTGAGTAAGATAAACCCTTTTTATCCATGGATACTCTTGTTTACAGAGTGCTGATTAATAATCCACATGGTATCATTCATCATTCAATGAAACATCCTGAAGCGTAACCAGAATTGATCTGATTCCCCAAAACAAGAGACACGCATTCGTTTCAAATCCATGCAGTAAACTGTAAATCTGAACGGTAAACCAGTTGAAAAAGACACCGCACATTCACTGTACAGTCTAATATCCGTGTAAATGTGTTCCTTTAATGTAAATATTTGCTTTTACTTTCTCTGAGAACATTCTCCGACCACATTAAACGTGAATCTAACAGCCGGCAGGATGCAAGAGAGACGGTTTGTAATCCACCGAGAAATGAAAAAGAAGGGAACTGAAATTTGATCACCACAGCTAACTAAACAGTGTCGGCGTAGCAGGGTCGTAGTCCACGATAACAATATGAAATTACACTTAAATGTGCAATTCTTTTGAGAGAGGACGTCGCCAAGTGAGGCGTGACATTACACCAGGTCTACGCTGACTGCGACTGCAAATGTTTTTGGAGTAAATCCTTCAGTCGCGGTTATGAAGGAAAGGAAAAAGGCGACTGCGTGAATGTTCTGTACGTCCATGAGCAGTCGAGTCGGGACTCAAAACATAACAAAAACAATGCTTTCATATGTGTTTGTGTGTCTCTCTGTGTGTGTCTGCCTCACCATCCATGGCAGCTGGGGGTCCCTGCTGCACTCCAGCATAGGGAGTCTGTTGTTGCACCACTGGCTGGGCTGCAGATGAGGAGGAGGCAATGCTGTCAGGGGTTCCTGAGCGCTCCTCTAGTGCGACCGCGGGAGGAGCTACTCGGACAGCACAGAGGAGAACGACTTTACATGACAGCTACACACGCTAAAGCAACACAAATCCAATTGTCCGTCATTTAAAATGTGGTGAAATACCTGGGGCCTGGTCCTCGCTCAGGCCGAAAGCGGAGATGACATTCTTGCTGACCTCGTCCTGGTTTTTTAACGGGTCGAACGCCGACATGCTGGCCGCGCTGACGGGCGTGGCCTGTTTCAGCGTGTGCTCTGCTGCCACCACTCTGCCTTCACGGCCGTCCACCGATTCTAGAAACAACGGACGCATGAAATGTTTGAGAAACGACAGAGACAAAGACGAAATGTGGCAATGATGCAATGCACGTGTGCAACACTTTGCACTTGTTGTTTGTTATTACACCATTAACACAAACATGCAGCACAGGGGGGGCCGAGTGTTTTTCAAGTTTTTAAAAATGAACACTGCCAAAAGCCTCGTGAAAGACATGATACAACTTTCATATGAAAAAAAACACAGATCCACCTGTTGCTCTCAGCACGGTGCCAAACCGCAAATACACGTCACACTTTATTACATTCCTGGATTCCAGCCAAATCCATGAATACAGTATAATTTTCACAAGACGAGGCCGAATAAATAAGAGTTACAGCTCACGGAGAATAACAAACAAACACAAAGTGAGTTTTAATACAGCAGCGTGTTACCACACTGTGATACGTACGCACATGTTCTTCACATTAAGGTTTTGATGCCCCCTTTTTGTTGGACTACACTTGAAGGCATATTAGTTTGCATGTCCTTTAATTATGAACAATTAACATCTACTCAGCCAGCTTGCTTCTCTCCTGTGTGTGTGTGTGTGTGTGTGTACATGTGTGTGTGTGTTTACCGCTGTCAGGTGCTGTGGCAGCCACACCAGGCTCTGTGGGGGGCTCCAGGCTATCCAGGAGGTTGTTGACTTTATTCCTGAGCTCAATGAGCTCCCTGCGCAGGTACTTCACCTGACTGGACTCCAAAGGTCGCGGCTGACCGTTCACTGCAGGCAACGAGAGGTGGAGAGGACACACATGAGGGAGTTAAACCTTGTTATTTGTCTGGGCCACGAGATTTAAACATTTGTATGTCAGACCTCAAAGACGATGACGGGTAGGATTTGACCCCAGATGGCAGAAAACAACAATCCTTTACTCATACTGGGGTATTTTTTGTAAATTACTGGATCTCATGAATAACAACCATTTGCCACTTGTCTCAACGTTGTCTTGAACTGCTCGTTGACGTAGATAGATATGTACTTTATTAATCCTGGTCCAGATCCAGCTGTTAACTTATGACACGTCTGGGTCAGACTGTAAACTGGACACAAATGTGTAAACAGCCCAGCAGATTGTAAACCGAACAAAAATTAGCAGGAAATCCCCCCCCAAAAAAGTGTTCATCAGCACAAGCCATATTAAATCTGCCATAGTCATAATAAACACAGTAAATACAAAGAATTATGATGTTCATTGTCTGGAAGAGCTGATAATTTACACGAAGTATGTGCACATTATGAATGATGACCTGTCCTAATGCGGTTGGCTCCACACCCTAAATACATGGGATTACAGAGCTCATACATCTCATGGTTGGAACAACAAAGCAGCTCACAATAGCTGCCAGGCTGACAAAAGGACTGAGATCTTTACAATCACCAGATTACAACGGAGCTGAAGAATGCTAATCAAAAGGGAGCTGGTTAATGAAATATAATAAAAGCTATCAAACAAGGAGGTAGATTACTTTACTGTCGATATGCAGGAAACACAGGACAAAGGATGTCCTAATCTTTGATCTGATATGACCTCTACCTTCTTTCAACCGTTATTTTCCCACTCCAAATTAATTGAGGAATGAAAATCTGCAAAAAAGAGTGAATGCTAAAATGGAGATCGCCGGACTTCCCTTCTCCGTTTGGGTGGATGATGTTGAACGGAGATGCACAGGGTCATTCGGTACAGCGCCGAGACCCGGCCTGCAAAAGAGTCTAGGTACTCTCCGTTCGAATCTCGACACATGTCCGAGAATATCAGTTCCACGTGAGGTCATGCCATAAGGCGAGGCCAAGACTCCGGTTTGATTGGGAGGAAGTAAGAAAAGACAAATGGTCCAGCTCCCCGGCTTATAATAGCAGCATCAGGAGGACAGACTGACTCGGAGCAGCACACACAACATCATGTTGTCATTACTGATTCACAAGCACAGATTTCTAGCTCTGAGCCATTTTGAGTTTCAAATGTAGAGAAGATTACGACAATGCACATCCTGTGTTGTGCTCCGGCTTGTGTTGTTTGTCCACAGCTGATAGCAATATTCTGTAGATTCAATATCTTAAAGTTTTACTTCTATTTACGCCCATATTCCAGAACTGGTAACTTTATTTCTTGGTAGGAAGGAAGACAATTTTGACTTTCCAACTGTCAAACACTGGGATGGACAGAAACACAATTTACCCATAAAGTACAATACATATGCTTGTATTTGCCATGCAGTTACTGGGCTTCCTGTATTTTTTTAATATTTCTATTCAAACAATGTTGGCAGCCTCACATGTTAGAGTCAATGACTGTGGATTTAGCTGGGCTGGTACATATTCAAGATTAGGATTAGGAACCAGTAGAACCAGCACAGAGGGCTTTTGTGAAAACATTCATCTACTAACTGTCACGTTGTTTGTTTGCTGAACCAACGTTTGGAAACGCGCAGAAATTCCAACCCAAATTAGTCAGAAGGGAGTGTAGACAACTTTCTTTCAGAGTAGAGCTGAGATTTGTTTGAGAAAACCTAAACTGGACTGCCCCCTAGTGACTGATTGCTGTAACAGCTGATGTGAAACATGCTGGTTCACGGTTGATGATGTTGTCACATGATTTAAGACATCTACAGGTTTCCAGTTGGGATTCAAAACTCACACACAGCATGGTTGTGTCTTTCTGTGAAGGGGAAACAGAAAGGAAATGTCATAGCTTACCAAACAAAGTCAGTTTGAGTATTCTACTGCACTGGATGGCAAAGGAGAGGTCAGAGCTGTCAAAGATGGTAATAAGGTCATCATCTAGGAAAAAAGATGAAAGAGACACAAGATAATTCACAGTAATGGAAATTACATCTACCACACAAAATATGTTAGAATACCAAATAAAACATTGGACTTAGATGGTTAAGTAACCTGGTAAAGTAATTAGTATATCAGTATTATACTAGTTGATAATAAAAAGGCTAACCTGAAGAAAACTCACTGTCAACATTCACACTTTTACGGATGAGACCAATCAAAACAAATAAACCCATGTCCTGACTCACCTTCGTCCTTGTATTTGATGGTAACCTCATCGTTACTCTGCAGCTTCCCCCTGAAGACACGCTGCATCATCAGCACTAGCTCATCATACGTAATGTCTTCGTTATGGATCGGGATGCGCCTGATGTCGTCACCCAACTGGGCTTTGATGATCAGCTTCCCGCTCAGGTCCAGCTGGCCGTTCATGGTGCTGTCCGACCTCTTCTGCTCCCACCACTGAACAGCATCAGAGGAAAGGAAGTTAAAAAAAAACAACCAAGTCTGTAGTTTCTTTCCATCTCTCTTTCTCAAAGCTAAAAAAGAGCATATTCAAGCATAACAAATCATCAATAGCTCAATTTAACTCAATTTGATCGTACATTCAAAAAATTGTAAAGTAGGCCACTTATAACTTCAGGCATCAACAGCATCAAGCCAACTGATATCACTGACCATATTGTTTGAGACCAAACATGATGGCACCCCACTAAGACGGCAAATAACAAATAAAATAAAAAAAATAGACCATCACAAGAGGTGCAGCAAGAGGGGATTGTATTAGCCCACTCAGGAAAAGTGCTTTCAGTCAGTCTGCATTTCCTGTTGAAGCTGCACGAGACTTTAGAGCACCACAACCATACAGTTCATTTAAGCTCATTAAAGAAATAGTTAGCTAGTATCCAGCTCTGTCAGCACTAGAACATAACTGCTCTTTACTGTCCTCAATCTCTCCGTGTTGAACTTCTATCTATCTATCTATCTATCTATCTATCTATCTGTCTATCTATCTGTCTGTCTGTCTATCTGACTTTGCCAGTTGACCATTATCTACCTGCATGCATGTGTTTTACTGTTGTGTATCTGTCTGACTGATTTATATATTTCACATACTCTGCATGCTCTTATGTTATGTGCCTCTGGATGTTTGTTAGTGTCTAACAATGCAGCATAATCTTGTTTTGAGTCCCTTCTATTTTAACATAGTTATCCCTCATTGCTTGGCATGTGTTGAATTTGTAAACCTCTATGTTGTCTTACTTGGCAATATCAAAGAGTCTCCTGAATAATAATACTCATATAGTCATATTCTCACTCTATTCATTGTTTGTGCTTGCATTATGAAGCGTCAATATTCTACAACTATTTAATCTTATATCTGTTTTTAGGTTTGTTTTGTAACTTCTGCATCTCGGGACTACAGATAAAAGAAAATAGCCTCTTAGCCAACTCTGGTCTGGGGAAGTCATGATTTATGATTGAAATGTGGTCTTTATTTTAACTGAGCCGTATTGCCTCCTTTAAAGACAGTTATGTATTAAAGAAGAGAACTTGTCTTTACCAATCTATTTTTTTAAATGAATAGTCTTCCTCAATCTTTAACAATCTACCTGCATGGTGCTGATGTTTTCTAAAGTCTGTTTAGACTTGTTAATATTAGTATTATCTAATACATAAAGACAACATCACAGTCACTTAAACAGCAGAGTCTAAAGGTCAAACATCACCCTGTGAGGTGGCAAAGGCAGATCCACGATGCTACAGACTTTGACACAAAATAGCATCCAGTTGATAAGATAATCAAAGCTTTCAACTGTAAACGGGGGATATTTTAGGAAAATATTATGAGACAAATATTATGCAAGACAAGTGAAACTCGTGGTATGTATGCCATCTCATATCTGCGTTGTAGCTGTAACTTCCATGCGTTTAGTTATTAAAGTTAGCCTCAAGGGTTTATGATGCATGTAAGTTACGTCTCACATTGATCGCGAGCAGTCAGCAGCTGGATTAACGATGACGTGAACGGATGATGTTCGAGGCCGAACAACAAACAATTGTGGATCTAATTCCAGAAATGCTCCGGCTTTAACTGTCCGAGCCAGATGAATAATTGGCTGGATGCTAGGGATTGTGCTGTAGCTAACGTTTAGCATGCAGTTAGCTAAATTGCTAAGATAAATGGGGATAACAACAAACTGATCCCTCCGCAGATTGCCGACAAATAAACAGCGGGTGAAACCTTTAGCTAGTGCATCCGAATTAAAAGTTTAAAATGTCATTGTAGTCTCGATAAGGATGCTTTAAAAACACGCTCATTCGCAGAGTCATCTGTCAGGAGTCATTCACTGCTATGTAGTGACTGCTAACGGTAGCTAGGCCGTTTCATTATTGCCAATGGTGACACTATACATATATAGTTATAAATTATGAATGCAAAGGTAAATTCAATAGTACAGGAAACCTCGCATTGTATAGTGCCATCTATTTGAATAACAGTAGCTTGCCTTAATGTCCCTGTATAACAATCAAAAAAGCCAAATCGGTTTCCTGTCAGTCTACGCTAACGTTACTTCTAATAGGCATTCAGAGCTAACGTGAGGTAAACCAGCCTTCTTAACACAGTGGGAAACCACTTCGTCTTCCTCAAAGTAAGAACAGATTGGTGTCAGACATGTTTTGGCAGTAAATTTCTACGAATCTTCCTCGACACCTGTTTGGGACCCGCTCGTGTAGCGTTAGCTCGCTGCGCAGCGAACTTAACGTTAGTTGCTAGCTAACAAGCAAAGCACGTAGCTTGCTAGCTAGTAAACCAGCACTCTTAACTGCTGTGTAACTAAACCAGTATATGACTGGACCCACAACAAAAAGAAAGCATTTTACCTGAATCAGACGACTTGACCACGCTGTTTCACAGGTTTCCCCAAACCGTGAAAATTAGATATGTTAGCTGGCCTAGCTAGACCCGGTTGCCAGCATCAGGAAGTGTCCTTAAAGACTGTCAACGTCAACCAGTACGTGGCATTTGTTGTGCGCAGCCGCAGACTATCTGGCACAAAGTGCGTTTTCACTGACTCACTCTAATTGTGAAGATAATCAAACATCCAATATAAAATATGCAACAGCAATAATAGCATTTTATTTGTTTATAATGCATATTGTATTCACGCACACTCGAATCATGAGCTGGCTTTCTGATGCTGAATGGGAACACCTGAAAACATAACAATATCACTATTTTGATTCACAACTTTTCTTTTTAATGGCTTACATGCATTCTGATTAAAAAAAAAACAAATTATGAGAGGTAGACTTATATTAAGGAGACAGTATTTGTTATAAATGACCTAGTTCTCTGTTTGTAGAAAATATGCAGTAGAGACTCAGTAATGAAGAAGGAACACGATGATTTAAATATGTTTATGCATGGATGTGCTCAACACTTATTATTCGCTTTAAATAAATAATAATGACAGAAAATCCAGGTTCCTGCATACATTGTACGTATCACGCTATTGTACAACATCTGTGTCAGAAAACACTGGTGTCTAAGGTATAATGTTACATCAGAATGGTGACTGAATAAATAGACATGAATAAGATGCAGATCTTATAAATAAATTAAGATAAAAAACACAGTTTTCCCCAGTCACAGCCTTCTTCCCTCCATCATTTCTTCTTCTTCTCCTGAGTGGTGTCGAACCATGAGTCTAACAGTTTTTTCATGTAGTATAACTGCCAGGCATGCACTTGAACAGCAACCACCATGATGAGGTACATAACAGTCACTGCAGAGAAGCCAAAAATAAAGCGGTAGGCCTTTCCATGGCGGTAGAGCTGCTGCGCTACAGGAAACATCTCCATTCCACCATAAATGAGAGGCGCTACAGAGAACAGCCCTGCGCTGATCATGGATAAGACCAGGTAACTGATATTGTTATTTGGCAGTGACAGGCTGCTGCAGAGCAGAGGGAGGAGGCTGAGCAGGTAGGGGTACTCCCACTGGTACGGCAGGGACACTGTATCATGGGACACCAGGTCGAAGTGGCTGACCGCCACCTGTGCTGCCACCAGCAGCCAGAGGAGGAGGTGGACCAAGTTTAATTTACGCACCTCTGACTTCAGAGCAGCACTATAAAACAGATAAAGATAAACATGGTGTGTTAAAGATCATTGTTGTTGCAATTCAGAGATAACATTCACATTTATTGACCAATTTTATGAATATATAAAAGCTACTTGCCACATTTGGTACTGTGGGGCGGGCACCCTCTCTCTGGGTTTGAAGTCACTTCCATTGGTACCAGCAGCTCTGGGACCAGCCGCTCTGGGACCAACGCGTGATGTCATGGTGAGGAAAACCTGCTTATGCAAAAAACAAATCCTGTTTCAGATGCAACAAAATTACACAATAGCTACAACTACCTATCATGGTAATTATTTCATTATTTGGTCGAAAAATAATCATCACAATGTCCTAAACCCCAGGGCGATGTCTTCAAATGTCTTGTTTAGCAGCAGTCCAATATATATATATATAACAAATAATCAAAATAGTTGCCAATTATTTTTCTTTTGATTGATCAATTGATTATTCAACGAGCTTATTTATTTCAGCTCTAGACATGACACCTGACTCTTTTCATGAATAAGACTCGATGGATCCATTGAACAGGTGTAAAAAAACAAACACACATACACACACACAAATACCAGAGAGAGGAAATAAAGTAAATAATGACTTGAAATCAGGCAAACGAAGTCGGGCCGTTGTGTATTTCTGTCATCAAGCAGAACCACCGACTATTTCCATTTAAAGAGAGTCCGTCCAGGCAGATTAGTTGACGATCCGCAAAGATGCTAGCGCGTTAGCTGCTAGCTCACCTCATTCAGCTTTACATCTAGAGATATTACCTTCTTACGTACTGCACGTTGCAGCTGCCGTCGTTTTGTTATTAGCTGTTACAACAAGGTGTGACCCCATGCACAACGTCTACAGCTAACACAACTCACCGCTGCGTAGTTCCGTGATGTTTGTCTGAGCTCGTTGTTTGAATATGTACCGACAGAAGATGTGACAGATGTTTCAAACCGGTCTGCGCATGCGCGCAGCCTCTCTACTGAAAGACCTCCCACCCCGCAGCATCAGCATCTCTCCACACGGCATGAAGTCAAATTCAGTGATTACGCTCTGTAACCACTTTAAAGTATTGCGTTTCATTGTACAATCAGAAAACCAAAAGAGAAAAACGCAGAAAAATTCAATAATGCTCCTTTTCTCCTAATTTGAGGAATCAGTTTAATTTGTATAGTCCAAAAGCACAAATTACAAATTTTCCTCGGTGGGCTTTACAAACTGTACACATACAACATCCTCAGGATAACCGGACTATATGTTAACCTACATATTAAGTGATTAAGCAGATGATTAAAACAGAGTTCATGTTGACGTCCTGGAGGGCGGCAGGGTGTGTAACTATTGGTGGAAAACACTGCTGGACAAAGCTTGTGTTCATTCAATGTTCCCTGGGTAAATACAGATAATATGAATACACACTAATAGATAACACACACACACACACACACACACACACACACACACACACACACACACACACACACACACACACACACACACACACACACACATACATAGTGTAATGGTGAAGTACAAATGAAGTGAAGAGGCAGAGGCACTGTTACCAAGCAGTTTAGTTTAATGTTGTGTATCACATGGAAAACACACAAAAAGCAGACAATATGTCGCACACTGGCGACTGTGAGAAGCAGTGAAATGTGTCGTCTGAACACTTCATAATATGTGACAGTTGAACCCGACTTCAACGGCTTGTGGAGCGTTCACCAGCCGACCTTTGTCCCGATGCTTTGAGAGGTTTATTGTTGTTCACTGTGAGGGAACAGGAGGAAGGTTTCCAGGTGGCAGGCAGCTCGTTCTTCTTCTATTCATCTTCATCTAGTCCGAGTCGCTGCTGCAGGAGCTGCTCGAGGACTACAGGGACAAACATGGCCATGAATTAATCATTGAATGATATAAGCAGTATCAATCAGTAATAATCAGAATCATGAGTGTAATTGGCTTCTGATAACCAGAGGACTGCTACAGGCAGTAGAGCAGAGACTCTGTGACGTTCACTTCACAATGACCAATAAATCAACTGGATCTTACCCCGTGACACTTATTTCCTTTCTTGTGGCAATGGGCATGCATGTGGCCACGCCCATGCCAGTGACGGCCACGACCATGACCATGACCATGACCGTGACCGTGACCACGACCACGACCGCGTCCATGTCCGTGTCCGTGTCCGTGTCCATGATCATGTCCATGTCCGTGTCCGTGTCCGTGTCCGTGTCCATGATCATGTCCATGTCCGTGTCCATGATCATGTCCATGTCCGTGTCCATGATCATGTCCATGTCCGTGTCCATGATCATGTCCATGTCCGTGTCCATGATCATGTCCATGATCATGTCCATGTCCATGTCCATGGTCATGTCCGTGTCCATACCCAGGTCCATGCCCAGGTCCATGCCCAGGTCCATGCCCAGGTCCATACCCAGGACCAGGACCATGACCATAGCCAGGTCCACACCCTCCACCAGGTGGCGCTACAGGGTAGTACACAGGCGGCACACATGGCTGAGGAGGGCAGGGTTGGGGCGGGGCAGCGCCTGGTGGACATTGAGGATACTGTCCTCCTGCCGCTGGTGGTGCCCAGCCAGGAGGAAACTGGTGTCCTAGTCACAGAAAAGGGGAGGGGCTAATCATTGTTCACACTCAGTTTGTATACACTTGATGTTCAATGCCATGAAGAACGTTTCAAATCAAGGACGGGGATGGTGTTTTAGTGAAAGCATAAAAAACGACAGTTAAGACAAGAGAGGGATTTACCTCTGTTGTCATTGAACATCTCACAAGTCCAGATGCAAACCCTGAACCTGGAAGAAGACACTTCAGTACACACAAATCACTACATTAATTCATGTCAAACTTTAATGGAAATTCAGATATGAGCATGTGTAAAACCTAAAGTGCAATATTGTGTAGAAACAAAGGCAACTTTAAACTGCAGGTAGAAGTTGGACTAAACTATTTAGTTTTTGTTTGACACTACAGAGCAAACCTAGAGGAGGGACACTGGAGAAATGTGTCCGTATGTCAAAGTGTGACTGCAACATGTGTGAGCATGTGTTGTTTCAAGAGAACGTTTCTAAAGACAGCGCTTCCTATGTGAACAACCGTAAAGCCGACTAAAGTTCCTACAAGCTGGAGAAGTTAAACAAGTGTTGGTCAAACTAATGGAACCTCTGAGAATAGCTGGGATCTGGATATATATGCTGAGTAGAGTAGATAGATAGTAGCTGGTCAGATTAGGAGATTTGTGATCAGCTGTCACAAACTAGCTCAAACTGGTTTAAGTGTAAATATCAAACATCATTTACACAGATATGTCTTCATAGTTATGACAAAGACACGACCACAAAATAATGCAATACATTAAACAAAAGAAATGGATGCAAGCAAGATGATCCCGACACACACACACACACACACACACACACACAGTTTATGATATTCCTAGATAGTAATGAACGTACCGTGTGCTGGAGTTCAGATCCACAGCTGCAGCGTTCAGCTGGCTCGAGCTTTATATGAAGCCACACCTAAACTACAAACATGGCCGATGGGCTGGGCCTAAACACCACCAGCTATTCATTTGTTGTGGTGTGAAAACATTTAGAGATGTTGAACATGTGAAGCTAAGGGGAGAGGCTGTTGGACAGATTGTGAGGCATATTTGTGAAATTGAGCCGCACACATCAAACTTAACTGTAAAGATACAGAAATCACAACAGACATGCAGGGACTTAAACAAAAAGTTATGGAAATCAAAAGGTGGACCTGAATACAGGGACATGCTGCAGAATACATCTTCAGTCAGAATAAAGAACAAATGACGCGGTGTTGAGAGAATTTTTTCTGTTTTAACTCTGAACTTTATTATCTCATAGTGTTGGCACAAAGCCATGCAAACAATGAAAACAGTCAGTTTGGACTACATTTGTCAGGACAAGCTTTTGATTGAGTTGCAAAGAACTTTTTCAGTTCATTTGTAATTCTTTGCAGGTGGTAACTTGTCTCGTTTCTCTTTTGGGAGCCGGGCATCGTCACCTAGTCAGAATCACTGCTGCTGCTGCTGCTGCTGCTGCTGCTGCTGCTGCTGCAGGAGCTGCTGGAGTACTGCAGCAGACACACACACACACACACACACACACACACACACACACACGCACACACACACACACACACACACACACACACACACACACACACACACACACACAAACGAGAGAAACATGTAGTACTGCTGTACAGTTGGAAAAAATAACCCTCAAAAAAGAGGAACACTTTATTGACCAGCTTTCCTTGCCCTCGAGTAACCTGTTTAGATGACTTTGACACTACATCACAAATACATACAGACATAGTATTAAAAGAGTATTAATCAATATAAAAACATGTAGAAATACATGTTTGAACACTCAACATCAACGAAAAAAAACTAAATATCCCATATTCACACAAATGCTCGTCATGTCAGATGATACTTTACATATGACGAACAGTTGGAACTGGAGAGAAATAAAATGTGGATGAAGACACCTGAATAAGTTTTAATAAAAGATACACACATGTGCACAGCAACTAAACCTGCATATTAAAGGGTTATTAAGGAGATGGACATCAGTTATTGACCATCTAAGTTGAGCATCGTACTGTTTCGATGTCTTATTTGTAGGTATATGTAGAGGTGGGTGTGTGGGGGTTCTACATCTGTACAGTGTTATTTCATCTAGATGTGCATGTGAGTCAAGTGAAGCCCAATCTCAACATTATTCAGTTTTGTAATATTGTAATTATCCTGAACATCCTGAAATCCACTTTTTGTTGTAAATAATGTATTCTTAATCTTACCCCGTGACATTCCTTTCCTTTCTTGTGACACTTGAGATGCTTGTGACCTCCCTTGTGCCTGCGCTTGCACTTTTGTCCTTGTCCTTGTCCTTGTCCTTGTCCTTGTCCATGACCATGTCCATGCCCGTGTCCATGACCATGTTTATGGCCATGTTTATGGCGATGTTTATGGCCATGTCCACCACAGCCTAATTGATTACAGTAATTGTCCAAACATATGTGAATGACCAGTATGTAATATACATTCAATTCATTTGGAAGAAAAAGGAGCGCATTAACCAAAAGCAGTTGTTTTTTACCTCGTCCGGACATCTTCCAAAGATCCTCTGCAGGCAACTGAATGTCTCTTCAAACGATAAATAAGATATTGTTGACAAAATATTCAAAGGTAATAGCAAATGCAACTGTAAAGCCTGTTAAAGGGTTTGATATGACATGTGCAACAATTACAAATGATACCTAAAGCAAAACCATTTAATGCATAAATGCAGATATATATATATATATATATATATATATATATATATATATATATATATATATATATATATATATATATATATATATATATATATATATATATATAAACACATAAAACTCACTGTGTGCTGGATAGCAGATCTGCAGACACACCTGTTACCTGCTTCCTTCTTTTATATGAAGCTCCACCTGAACCTTAAGCCGTCCCTCTTCCATCGGGACATGTTTGAATTGTGATTGTACGGTATGTGATATAGCGTATAATCTGTACTAATAAGTATATAGAGCTATGAATGCTGGTGTGGTGAACAGAACGAGAACGTGTGTCACGTACACAAACTCACATCACGTCATGTAAGGTGTAAGTTTTTAGTTATTTTATCCTCAAAGAGAGCTTGACAAGTCCGTTTGTTGGACACATTCTCCGCGTAGTGAAGCAGCGCAATGTTATCAGGAGAGAAAACTCCTCTGAGAGTGATGACAGACGTTTAGTCTGCGCTGTCTCACACACAAGTTGCTTATTTACAGAAGACGGCTCGGGCCACATGTGAAACATTTTAGTGGATTTGACTTTAAAAGTCAGAATTGTAACGTTTAAGTCACAATTCTGAGTTCAAAGTCTGAATTTTGAGTTTGATATCAGTTTTCTCACTCGTCTTCATTCACTGAAGTCTCACAGGAGTCATGTCTCAACTCTCAGGTTAAGACTCGATGGGGTCAAATCATCAAGTCTCAAGTTCAATGTTTTTTATTCTTTTATTCGAGGAGCACATTCTGGGGAAATCACCTGATTTGTACTGCGATTAGAATCAGATGCGTCATCCAGAAGAGATGTGAGGAAGGTGGGGAGCTTTCTTATCAGCATCTGGTCACGCTGAAGACTTACTGAAGAGCAGATACTGGCTCAACCAGTTACATAGACTTGTCTTGTGCCTCTGCAGGGAACCGTCACCTCAGTGACGATCTCAAAACATTCCTCACGAACACGCCTGTAACTCTGACACAATTAAACATATCAGGTGTGCCGGAGACAGCAATAGAGGTTTAAGGGCAAAGATCTGCAGTATCTGGAACTAATTGTTCTCCACTGAATACATCAGGGTTTGATGCTGACCAATGAAGTGGACTCTCTGACTGAGTCTCACATCTGCTGGACTGTTCCCTCGACAACAGGAGGACAAACAGCAAAGCGGCAGGAGGCGATGCACGGCTCCGACAACTTCCTCCTTCTGCATGAATGCTCAGACATCATGGGACACAGAAGTTCATGTATTGGATGTTCCAAAACAAGTCAACATGTTGTTCTCTGTGAAGAACTCAGGGACATGATTCATGACATGTTTTAACAGTACATTCCCACAAAACAATGTGAAACAATACAGGTACAAGTACAATGAAAGCACATCCATTAGAGATACATACAATCAAGATAATACCCTAAAAAATAATGTATCCTCATTTCAAACGGCAGGGATATCATGCAACATGGACATGAGTGTTTGAACCCACTTGGTAAAGCAGAGCATGTGAGCTGGTGTCTTGGATAGCAGCGTGTTGTTGTGAAATGTGTTGAGGGAGGAGCTCTGATGGATGAGCCGCCCTGGAACGTCAACACGCAGAGTAATTCAAAGAATGAAGAACAGGTCTTTATCTGATGGATTCATCTCTGAACGCGCAGCTGAAGTCTTCACAAATCCAAACAATCGACGCCGGCCGACTGCATTTCAGCGTTCATCGCTGCCGTGGGACACTTTATGTGTCGCCCACAAAAAAAGACACGCGTCCCAACGATGAGCCGAACGCGGCTGTTTTCTCATGCCAGCACATCGTCCCATGAATCTCTCACACGTCTTCACAGCTCGACCTTCCCCGCCAACGGACTGCCGGGGTACAGAGTGGAGAAGCGTCCGAGCGTCCAGACGGTGAAGACGTTCCTGTAGGAGGTGTAGCTGATGGCACAGCTCTTGTTGAACACGCCTGCAATGTTCTCCTGAGGACGAGAACAACAGAACACACAACGTCAAAGCTCACGTCGTGTTGTATACCGTCACTGGCTTCATGTCTTATTAGTCATATCGGCGGCGTGAGCTAAGTTTAATTTGAGTACCGGACGTGTCATGAATGAGAGTGATGGACTCACCTGTGGCCAGTCTCCGTTGGGCAGCTGGCTGTCAATCAGCAGCTGCACTCCTCTCTCTATAGCCCGCCTGTCAGGATGCCTGGTCACACAAGAGGCTTCAATGTCACTTATTTGTCTTGATTCAGTTCAATTCAAGCCAGGTGAATAAACAAAGGCAAATACATGAGTAATATGAATACATGACACACAACTAATATCAACAGCACGGCTCTACTCAACACAAAGCCCGTGCTAATTTCTCAAACCGGATCCCATTACATGCGGTCTCATTGTGATCCAGCGTGAACGCTGAGCCTCCGGGTCGAGCCCTGCGTTACCTGACGGCCATGAGGCCTAACAAAGCCCAGCAGGTGTTGTGGATCTGAGCGCTGCTGCTCTGGACGTAGCGCCGCTGCTCGCAAGACTCAAAGTCCTCCCCCCAGCCGCCGTCCGGCATCTGCCGGTCCAGCAGGAACTGGCAGGCTCTCTGCACCTCGACGCACGCGACCCTGCAAACACAGAACAGCCGTGTGTTTCAGTGTGTAGTTCATGGACGTCCTGTGTGGCGTGGAGGGTTGAAGGTCCATTCACAGAAGCCATGAGTTATGTTCTTCCTGTGGTCTGAGAAAGTCCTAAAATATGAGTAAAGATAAACAACTCTCTCCCAAAGTCAAACACTAGATGTGTGATGTCATGACGTATAAAGCATGGAGCTGCTCTACAGATAATGAATTGGGAAAGATATTGATGACAGTGAGAGTATATAAGTAATGCTACTCCTTCTGTTTCTCAACTGGAACACGACAACATCACAAGTTCAAGACTCTGGTTATATATCTGGTCATATTATAGCTCAACAACATATTGAACTTGTTCATGTAGGTGTTGTTCCCCTTTCAGCTGCACACTGCTGCTGTGGGTCCAAAACAATGTCCATAGGTCAGTGTTGGGAACACTTACCCGTCCTCGTGCACGTGGCCCATACAAGCGAAGGCTTCAAGGCCAAACCATGTTCCATATGTGAAGCACACGCCCCAAGACCTGAGCGGGAGCACAAGAGGAGTGTTTCATATCAATCACGAGCCGTCCACTGGGGAGGACGTCAGGCTGTGAAACAGTGCGGTCTCACCCTTCCCAGGATCCGTCAGGCCTCTGCACCTTCCTGCAGTACTCCAGTCCTTCTCTCAGAGTGGACCTGGAACAGAAATGAACAAACGTATGAGCAGAAAACCTCGGACTCGTTGCTTCTGAAACTCAGAGAACTGAGACATGATTTAGGTTTCAATGCTGAGTTTGAAGTTATTGTATTGAGGTTTATGCAATGTTCATTCCTTAAGATCAGTGTTTCTGTGCCATTCAGGACTAACACACTGTGTGTGTGTAGTAAACACACTGAGTGTGTGTAGTATACCTTATCTCCTCAGCTCGGTGCTCAGGGTCTGCCTTCTGGAAGTGTTCGAGAGCCTGCATTACTGCAGAGGTACACTCCACATAGGTGTAATCTATCATGATGTCACCTGTGAGAGAGTGAGTTTGAGAGAAAGAGAGCGAGAGAGAGAGAGAGAGAGAGAGAGAGAGAGAGAGAGTGGGTTACTAATAAACATCAAACATTTCACAACACATACTGCATCCTCTTTTTAAAAAGGGAAACATGACAATGATTTTGACCTTCTGATGTTGCAACATGTTCAGAGCGTAATGGAAAAACTTTTCCAGCCCTTGAATGCTGCAAACCAAAAACCAAAGTGTCAAGTTTATATTTGGCTCTGTCTTAGTTTCCCTTTCACGTCTGCATATTTGCAGGTTGAGTAACGCAGGCGGCCCTGGCAGCGAGAGCAATAACATTCAGAAGTGAAGAGCAATGCATCCCAGTAACAAACCCACCAAACACCTCGGAGGGGTTGAGCAGCTCCAGGAGTCTTCCTCCTCGCTTAGTTTCATATGTCGCAAATCCTCTGTCAGCATTTCTCATGCTCAGCAACTACAAGAGAAGAAGGACATTCGGTGAAGGAGCTCGGATCATGAAAGACTTCACATGTGTACAAGAAGGACTGCAGTCTGATATTAAACACACGTGATGTGACCCGGCCGTGTGTTCCCTGCAGACCCACCACGTTGACGGCATCATGCAGGCGCTCTGAGGGGACGGGCCGGCCGATCGAGGGACAAAGCTCCTGCAGCAGCATCACTGACTTCAGGCCCTCTGCTGTGCAGTCGGCCACGATCCAGCCACAGTCTCTGGTACTGAAGGGGAAGCCTCCCTGACAAACACAAAGGATTAAAAAATATATATTACAAATAAAAAAAGTGCATGCACAAAAATACATTTTTTTGTTAAGGCTGTTTTTGCTTCCATGTCAAAGACATTTGAGTGTTTTATTCCCCAATAATTTGAAGAGAGTTAAAAAGTGGATTCCTGTGTGATATTAGTTGTACCTTGTTCATCTGTCTGTAGTATTTCTGGTACTCAGGAGGATTCTCAGGTATCTGTTAAAGTGAAAAAACCCGTCAGGCATCAGGAAGCAATTCATATTTCTCGGTCTCGATCGTTCGAACACTTGGATGTTTTTTGCAAAACTAAATCACTGCGCTGAAGGAAGAGTGCATCGACTCATAACAAGAATATTCTGGAAGCGCGAGACAGTAAAGTTGGCTAGCTCCGTGCTTCCAGGTGAGCTAACAGTTTAGCTACAAGCTCCTCCTCCATGAGTGGATGCAAACTGCCTTCTGGCCCGTGGATGATCTTGATTGAGTTGAGATGTTGGTACCTGAGTGATGGTGAGGAACCGATGGGCATCTCGGAGGCACTCGGCTAGTCTGGAGTTATCTTGGGCTCCAGCCTGAAAGACCCCAGCAAACAACTCATTGTAATATAAATATTATAAGTAATATCAGATCTGCTGTGTTTGTTAACATAAACATGAAGCTAACATCAAACACAGAGACCTAACAAAGAAGAAGACATTTTGTCACATTACACCTGTTCTTAGATATTATTTCTCCATATGCTTTTCTTGCTTGCATTGACAACAATAAAAACATGATGTGTGTGTTACCTCAAGGAAAGCCTGAACAGCAAAGCAAGTGTCCCAGAGCTGAGACCCGTTGGTCCCCTGTGCACAAGAAGAAAGGACGAGGGCGTCAAACACTGAACATCTGACTGCAGGACAAAATACAACGTGTGGAACCAGCAAATAGACTCAAAAAACATTGTAAAAAATAGTTTTAAGGGCTGTTTTTAGCCAGTCCATCTATTTTCCACCACTTATCTGCACCATAAAGTTAATTTCATTGCATTTGATATCTCAGCTCCTTGGTGGCTTCTAAAAAGTGAACCTTTAAGGGTGAGAAACCTTTATAATCTATATATAATCTATAGTGATGCAGCATGAAAACCACGACTACATCTGCACACGTGTGCACCGTCACACTCAACACACACAAAGGAGCAGAGAACTAATCCTCACCTGCATTTTCATGCCATCTAATCCCAACCTGGAACACAGAGAATTGACTGTTAGTTGTTCTTTGGTTCAGGCTCTTTTGCATCTGAAGGAACGCTGTTCAACGTCCACACATTATATCTGGAAACACATGGAATATAAGACCTTACTCTGATCCCTTAGGGAACAGAGGTTTTGTTA
This sequence comes from Clinocottus analis, assembly GCF_023055335.1. Classification (NCBI taxonomy): domain Eukaryota; kingdom Metazoa; phylum Chordata; class Actinopteri; order Perciformes; family Cottidae; genus Clinocottus; species Clinocottus analis. The sequence goes on from NW_027175843.1 coordinate 1,481,305, forward strand.
ACACGTTGTTAGAAAGCGTGTGACTGACCAGAGGTAGTCTGGGATCCTGGACACATGCTCCTGAAAGACCGGAGAGGACGGCCCGTCCACATGCCAGCGAACCAGCATGTTGATAGTCTTTGAGATCTGAGGAGAAAGACCAAGACTTCATGTTCCACCCCTCTGTGTCCTTATAGCTTATGATGTATTGTCTGTATTTCATCTGTGTTCTTTGTGTGTATTTTAGGTACCGGTCCGATGCTGATGCACTTCGTGAAGCGATCGTCAGCCTGGATGTGTTCATACAGTTCTTTGACAGCCTTTCCTCTCAGCGTGGTGCTGTGGTGAGCTTCATACACATTCAACACCGCTGCAGGGCAGCAGGAACAGTCACAGGGTTAGGGGGGTGATGCACAGGGCAACTTCTCGGGAAATCCCAGTGAAAAGTACTTCTGTGTTTTGTGTCTCAAATGCGTTGTCAAGACATTTGCGCCTGAATCTCATGAGATTACATCAAGACTTTTTTGGTGAATGTTCAAACACGCTGCCTGTTTTACAGCAACGTGCTTCTGTAGGAGAGCATTCACCGTCACGGTGTGTTGTGCGTACTTACTGTAGGCGACGGTGAGCAGCGTGCTGTGAGGTGTGTACAGATCACAGGCTGCCACGTTGCTCCTCTGAGCGGGCCAGTTAATGGAGGCATAGTCCTGCACATACAGCTCCTAGGACACAGAGAGCAAGACAGCATCCAATTTCAGTGCACAAGTGTCAAAATAAAAGAGGAAGTGCATCAGGCTGCTCCCTCTGCTGTTTGAAGGTGTATCACAGAAAAGTATAAATCCACTAATGATCCCCCGAGACATAATGATAATAACTTGGATACAATTAGTTGATGATTTAATTATTGAATAATTTAATCAGCAGAAAGTTACTTTGCAACCACTTTGCTAATCGATTAAATATTAAAGTCACTTATGGAGCAAACATGTTAAACATTTGCTGGTTCCAGCTTCTAAAGAATAGCAGTTTGTCTGCATTGTATTTAATTGGAAATCAAAAATATTTGGGTTTTGGGCTTCATTCTCATATAATTCTAATAGAACATATGAGCTACATTTAGCTTGGGGAGCAAAAAGCTAAACACAGCCAGGAATGCAAAGCCGAGCAGAGCGTCTCCTCTGCCGCGCCCGGCTGGGAGGAGATGGTTTCAGCACCTGTCGGAGGCTGAGGACCAGGGAGTCTTCCTCTGCGGCCAGTCGGACCGCGTAGCAGTAGCTCATGGGGAGGTAAACCTGGCGGCAGTGACACCACAGGGTGGAGGGGTGGGCTGGCATCCAAGTGGGGAACAGCCTGGAACAGATACAAACATGAATCCAATATAAAACGATACGATAACAATATACGATATCTTAAAGTCACAATGACAGAAGACTTCTTGTTGTATTTCCACCTCCCGGGGTCCTTAAAGCAGACTGATGGACAGAAGAGGACATGATGGGATGTTACAACTCACCACATCTCTGGCAGCAGCGTGTTCATTCCCTCCCAACTGTAGACATTTAAGATGGCCAACCAGAATTTTCCCCATGAAGGAATCCCCACAGCGCCTCCTGTAAACCAGTAGAGACAGATTATCAGTACTTAGTGCTGACTGTAATTATGTACATGCTGACATAATAATTCAAAAACAATGAAAAAACAGCTGACGTTGCATTTCAGGGACTATTTCTACCTATTTGTTCCCACCTTTGCTGTGCAAGTTGTTCCTGGCTCGCACCATGTCTGGATCATCGGGCTCTAATCCCAGGATCCTCAATGAGATGTAACTCAGCGCCGTGCCGAAGACGGTCGACTTGTCTTCAACGTGTCTGAAGAAGCACGACAGACATCAACGATGGTGCCGAAAGCATTCAGACAGACACTTTTTGTAACGACTACACTGGTCTTCATGTAGCGGTTCAATAACAAACATATCTATATCTATATATACATATATATAGATGCTTGTATCATAATGTTACATTTCTCTATAAACACTGACTGGACATTTTGGAATAAGATGACAGTTTGGTTTCACCTTTGCTGAAACGATACTCAGCAAAGCGTAACCCTTTGCCTGTTCCATGACAGGAACTCATCTTCTAGCAGAAGCACATGAGTGATGTGACCTGTGTGGACCTCATGAGACGCATCACGTGTTCAGTGGACTTACAGACCCCAGCCTCCATCCGGCAGCTGCACGGAGCGCAGGTACCTCACCATCTCTTTCCTCCAGGCTTCAGCCAGGGGGATCTTAGCCACATGGCATGTGATCAGGAGACCTGAAACACAGAAATGGATGCTAACACAGCGACAGACGCACATGCTGGACAACATCAGCATTACAACAACAAACACTTTGTAAAAATGTTTGGGATATATCGTAGAGTCGGTGCACAACATAAATGTGGATGTGATATTTAAGGGTTAAATTATTTTTTTTTAAATGCTGCTGCAGATTCTAGGCGTCAAATATAAGACAATAGAGGAGGAGGATCTGGATACCTGGCAGCAGGAAGAGAGGGCCGCCGTAGTCCCCGGCCCAGTGGCCGTCCTCGGCCTGCAGCTGGCTGTAGAAGTGCATGCCTTTCAGAGCTGCTTCTACAGCCGTGTGGGCCGCTTCAGAGCCAGACACAAACATACTCTGAGGAGAGAAAGGTGACTAGACATGAACACCAGATTTATGTCATACAATTGATTACCAGTTTTAGCACGCAACATGTGCTAAAGTAATAATCATCAACCAAGCATTTATTTTTCAAACATTTAAAGCAATAAAAGGATTCAGACCGTGTCCAGGCCCAGTGAGTGGGCTTCCAGCATGGTGTGCTCTCTGTCAGGAGGCTCCTGGTCGTCCACATAGCTCCAGGTCTGCCTGCCCTCCACGTTACTCAGCCTCCAGCGGCTCAGGTCTGTGGCGGCCTCGGTCTTGTACGGCCCGCCTCGCCTCCGCAGGTGCCTACGAGAACAGCAAGTATTTTAATGTTTGATGTTTTTACTATTTAGTTCTGGATTATTGTGTACTTTGTAATATATGCAAACGATTATAAAGTCTAACCAGATACGAATACTTACTCAGCTAGTGAAGAGTTAAACCAACAATTCAGTTGATAATAGAGGTAAAGTTATTTTATGATTATTTTTGTCTGTTTGTCTGCATTATTGAAGTAGGACATCCTTAAACCAGTCAAACTTGTTATGATATTGTATATATTTGGACGTAAATTAGTACAAATATTAGTGTTGTTGTTCTCTCAGAAAAAAAATGCTTTTAATATTAGGTATTTAATTAGAGTACAACGACAGAGGTATAATCAAAATGTACTTAAAAAGTCAAAGTACTCATTTAATAGCAGAATGGCTCCTGCCAGTATTTATCATGTAATTATTATAACGGATGCATTATAGCTGCAAGTAAGCAGCTATAATGTTGGACCGGGTTGTGCTGCTTCAACTACAACAATGAATCTTATACTTTATTATATAACAAGGTTTTGTATGAAAAGATTTAATCCACAAACAGCACTATTTTTTATAACAATATTTTCCTTTGAAATAAAATAAAGTTAAATGACAATACATTTTAAGCACTCAAGTAATCATGCTACTTTTCACCATAGCATTTATTATATTTTACTACTATTTTTGCAACTTTCTACACAGCAGTGACGTAATGGTATCAAAAAACACATTTCGTTGAGTTGTCAGAAAGCTTTTCCACCTGAAAGGTGGAGTCTGCTCCCATGAACTGACTAAACAGTTGTATTTATTGAATTTAACGCTCACTAACTTTGTAGGGGTCCATTTTGATAATCATCTCCCACCTGACACATTGTCCAAACTCCATAAAATGTCAAAATCACAGAGACAATATTCAACTGCTGGGACTAAAGTTAGCACCAGTTTTAGTTCAAATAGCTTAAATAAACGTAATTAAGCGACCTCTCACCGCCATAATTGCTGGTGATAAACACTTAATCCAAGAGTTTTGGGACATTATTTATTAAATTAAACCATACTTACGTTCCCTCGGTCATATTTGTGTTGACAGACAGACTTGAATCCTCCGCTGAACCATGGAAACGAGTTTCTCTGCTTTTTTGAAAGCTACGCCCCTTCAGCTCTTTTCTTGGGAGTTGTAGTTCTTTTTCATAGAGTACGTGTTACTTTCAGCACAGTTCACACTTCATTTCCCAGCAGAACTCGCGGTGTCGTCCGAGGACTTATGTACATGAAGCGACATGAGCAGAGACTCGGCTGGCCAATCACAAACCCGTTGGGCGGGGAAATGGGCGGGTCTTCTACGAGGTCCTCCAATTAGAGCGCTCCTACGATAAAACGCTACACATGTGCTCACATGATGATCCGATGCCTGAGCCTGTCAAACTACTGAATGACAACTGCGCTAAATGGGATGTTTACTTGAAAAACTACACTTTTATTCAGCTGTTAGACGAGTTCATTACTCAACGATACAAAAACTGGTTCAAAACACACAGAAGACGTTTGATGGATTGGTTATAGAATCCAAGTACTTAAATGCACGTTAATAACATAAGAAGAGCAGCCTTCTCAGAGCACAAGCATTTCATCAGGTTTATGCAAAAAAACAAAAAACAATATGATAGACACTGTACAGACAAAATAGTAAACTCTTTATGCTGTAGTCCGCCATGAGCTCAGCAAATTTAATGTCAGTCTCTCGTGATAAGCATAATCTTAGTTTTCAAATATAAATTTATATTTGCAGAGCGGCAGTCCTTGTTTCACAAGTTCATCAATCATCAACGATGCTCAGCAGACTGCTCAGCTTCAGGGTGCAGGCCAGTTCTTCCTCACGGCTCGCCGAAATCTGTCGCTGAAGTTCCTTCAGGCGCCATGCCATAGACACATGCATGTTTTGAGGGCGGTCTGCTTTGTCCGATAGATCATCCGGCTCTGGCTGCTGGAAAAAAACAAGGAAAATGCATGATGATAGCATTTCGTGATGATGCATCTCTTATAATTTACAGCCACACATAAGTGATGTGAGGGGACATGTCATACCTGTGGGACAGGAGCTGTAGCTGCTGCATGCATTATGGTTGTGCCCCTCAACAACAGAGTTGAGGATGGAATAAAAAGTGGAGTGGACAAGTGGGCCACGGGTTCACCATCAAGCCAACGCTGAAGCTGCTCCATGCACCTGCAGACAATAAGGAGAGTTAGACACGACCCGCAGATTGTGGATTTTTTTTGTGGCAAACAGTACAACCAAAGACCTCACTGTCACCACGGCCTTTAAAATGGCGTATTCGTAAAGCACACATTCTGGATGCAATGATGACTTTTCAACAGCTATGCTGGAGCTGTACCTTTTGCTTTCAGACTTCTCCTCCTCGAGGCTATTGAGGAGATTGTGGGCCAGGAGCTCTTGTGCTGTGGGAGTGTGCGTGATGTCCAGCGGGGCTGTCGGGGCCTCGACAGGCTCGACCAGACTGGTGAACAACCTCTGTCTGAGGACCAGACTGCTGGGCGTGGCACAGGCCGCTGCATCCGCACTGAGGATGGAGGACAGAGTCAAGGACGATTATTGATCGTGACTTATACTTGCTTTTATATTCATTCCAGCAGTTTTAATGTTAACATCTAAAAGACTGATGGCACTATTTCTTTGCATGGCTTTCTCACCCTTCCGTCTCTTGCTGCTTCTCCCTGTGAGTTTTTCTGAGGGCCTCGGCCCATTCCTCAGGTGGCTGGAAACTGTTTAATGACTCTGTGAGGACGTAAACCAGAATCTCCCCATCGTCCGTCAAGGCATCTTAAAACGACAAAACAAAACAAGACACGGTGTCAAACATCAGTTTCATAGAAGTCGCAATTGGTTATTATTCTAAAACAGTTGGACACATTTCTCAGAGAATGTCCTCACCTTCACAGACCGGGGGTCCGGGGATCAGCCAGTCTTTCAGTTTGTGGTCTATGCAAATCACCAGCACGTCATCCCAAGGAATGCGACTGGATGGACACGCATCCTCGTCGTCCCAGATGGTTCTGGCGACCTTGGATGCGGGGGTTCGGGTGTGGTGGCCCCTGAGCTTGACCCTTTGCAAAAGGTTTTCCAGCTGTGACATCAGGACAGGTTGACTGCATTGCGACACCGGGATCTGGGCAGCGTAGCGAAAGATGAAGGAGCAGAGCGCAGACCACGAGTCTAGAGAGAAAGAGAGGGATATTAAAGGATGTGAGGGGCGGGGGGGTGGGGTAAGTATAATGCATGAATTATTGGTCTCATTTTAAACAGTAATGGAATCTTTAAAGGAAAATCTGCAGAAATAAATAAGCTAAATTGACTTCTCGCTTACTGACCTGTAGCAGACGGTTGCTCCCACTGCGGCAGCTGCAGGCTGAGGATGACTTCTTGTAACCAGTCAAGGTGCTTGGCAGAGTTCCAGCCCAGATGAGGGACAATGTCACGGTTGTCATGAAAGCAGAACTCTCCCGGCGGCCAAGAGAGTTTGCTGAGATCCTGGGACGACGCTTTGTCGGCAATGTGAGCCACGATGGCGTTGTACAGCTGGATGACGGGCACTGGGCCCTGGGTAGAAAGACGCGCGTTGACCCGGTCCTGGCGGTGAGCGTAGACTCTGGGGCTGAACTCACGACTCAGAGTGGCCTCTACGAGCTGCACCAGGGTCTGACAGGAGAGCGGGATGGGTGGTGGAGCCCGGGCCAGCAGCCAACGTGTAGCCTGGCTGAGCTAGAGACACATGATGGGACAGGGGAAGAGAAGTTGTAGAAGACTTAGCTTTGAAACATTTCCTCTATCAAACAAACTATGCTTGTCCACAGTGGGCTTTTAGAGCTTTCTACTAAGCTAAGCTGCTAAAACATTAGCTCTCACTCACAAGGGGAGCGGAGGGGAGCTGCAGATTTAAGTATTTCAACTTTAACGTAAAAAACAACACTATCAAATCCAAGAAAGTGAAGGTCATTAAATGAAAAAGACATTCAATGCAACATAAATGTGTTCATCTGTTTTTTTAAATGCACGTGAAGTACCTGTCTGGATCCCTGCAGGTCACTTGTGGTCTCTGGTATGAAGAAGAACGTGTACTCCGATATCAGGCCCTCCTGGACCAGTGTATGCAGCATCAAGGCTGAAGGACAAGGGGGCACCAAGAGAGGAAAAAAAACAGCATTTTCACAGCTATTCTAATATCCCAGTGTGTGTTTGCGACCATTACTTTAATTTTTGAAACTAGAAACTTCAACTTTTATTGCAATCGAAACAGTACCATCCAAAAAAGGTCCAATATATATACACAATTGAACTATTTATTCCATTATTAGTGTGATTACCCACCTTCTTCGAGTTTCTGTGTATCACCGGTGCCACACTCTGGCCCTGGCACCAGAATGGCCAGCGGCAGCGGGCAGTGCCAGGCGCTGGCCTGCTGAAGCTGTTTGAGCTGAAGCAGGGCCGACAGCAGAGGGACGTCCTGCTCGTCGGGCCCGGGCTCGATGGTGGGCACGGCGGGGAGCAACACGATCAGACCTCCCGTCCCCTGGAGCTCGCCGCACTCCTCCGTTTTGGACAGGCCGTCATCGGTAAGAGGGCCTCGGGACGCCTGGGGGACACCAGCAAGAAGACCAGTCAGAGGACTACACATAGTCGTTTTTATCCAACTAAAACAACAACAAAATGATATAGACTACAAACTCATTTCTCAACACCACCATAGGTGAATAATAAGGCCTAATATAAAGATAGGCATATATAGTTTTTAGGAAGGGTCTGTTGTATTTATCAGCAAAGTTGATTAGCTGAGTTTTTTTTTTTTTTAAACACCTGTGAGCATTTAACAACAGAAGAGTCGTTGTGGAAGGACTTTCTTCGAGCACCACATAATTTAGAAAATCTGAATAAATTCCATTCAATTTGAAGACTTGTTGATCTCTTTGTTTTGCCTTTGACTGAAGTCATCGTGTGTAAGCTGCCGTCTACCTTGACGCTGACGTGGACTCTGTAAGTGCGTTGTCCTTCATCCCGGAGTGTGTTGGTGACACAGAGGGTCTGCAGTGTGCCATCTCGCTGCTCCTCCCTCTCCTCTGACTCTTTGCTGCCACCGAGCTTCACCTCCAGCCAGTCGGACAGGATCCTGTGCACCACAGACGGGAGGGGAACAAACTCAATGATAAGTTCAGAGAACACTGGGGGCCTTCAATGGGGAGAAATTAAATTAAACCCTAAAAAGATCAAACATCCACCCGTCACACTTCCCATTGAAGAGCTGCTGCTTACCTGTCGGCCAAGCTGGCTACACTCTCGTGGTCGCTCGGTAGGAGGAGAACAGCTTTCCAGAATATTCGGTCAGGTGGGTTGGGGATGTTTTCTGTCACCAGTGTCGGCAGGTCCAGTGGCTCCCACACTCTCTCACTGAGAGAAATACCAAAAAGAGGTCAAACGCTGCTTTGCGACGCGGACCGCTGACTGAATATAAACACTCATGACTTACTCGAGCAGCTGCTGATAGTAGTAGTGGACTCTCATCTGGTGGATTGCTTCTTCTCTCATTTTCAACGATCTTAACAACAACAAAAATAATACACATCATACATATATTCATAAGATACGGTTGGAAAACAACTCTGCATGGAAAAGCACATACCTGGTGCTGGAGAAGGCCAGGGCGCCGGCGTTTCCCAGGTTGACCAGACCGCGGGCCAGATCAGCCATGGAGGGCTGTGCAGGGGCGCTGGGAGCCAGAGCCTGCAGTTTGAATCGAGGGTCCACGCAGCATGGCGCGGCAGGGAAACCTCTCATCTGTCTCTTCAGCTGCCGACGCACCGCGACCACATCGCGCCACCTGGTGGTACAGATGAGGGAAGAAAAGACAAAATGGTTTTAAAAAAACGGTAGAGGAGCTGATTCTGCGCTCCAGTCTGCAGCTCGCAGTGCTTACTTTAAGATGATGGTGTGATTGCTTCTCAGTTTCTTACCTTTTGATATACTTGTGGATGCATTGCAGCTCAGCTTCAAGGAGCTCTTCAACCAATAGAGCTATGTCTTCATTCAACGTCTCCTCGACTAGACTGGTACAGACCTGCTCGGTGCATTTAGCGACACAGTTGGCTTTTTCTTTCTCCGCCTGCCTAAAAAATGAGGGGGAGGGGGGAAGCGTCCATTTAAATTCAGTGAAACTCACAAGTGTGCCACTGGAAGCCATGACACTTCATGACATTCCTCCTTAATGCCAGCACCTCTTCGACATTCTAAGTAGTCCTGGTAATCATGTAACTTCACATCACACAGCTTGGTTGAGTTTTAAAGCCTTACTGGATCTCAGAGGTGGCGGTCTCCTTGATGGTCTCATCTAAAACCTCGTCGATGAGCTCTCTGCAGAGAGAGAAGTTGAACTGAAGCAGGAAGACCTCGTGCTCCTGCCTCCTCCTGGCACCGACAGACATAGAAAAAAGGAAATGGTGGGTGAGCTGTGGCCAATGAATCGGCTTTGATAGTCGCTAGAAATACAGGGATTTTGATGGCCAATAAAAAGGGAGTAGCTTTCCAGCCCCTTTTTGCAACTTTTTTTTACGGTGGCCTGATGCTGTAAAACAAAACTGACTCGCAATTCACAAAAAGACTATTTTGGGTCATGTGTTTTGGGTCAGTGTAGAAGATGCTGCTTTCTTACAGCCGAGTGTACTGATGAAACACACTGTGCTTTATTTAAATCAACAGGCTGGCCTTAGCGGTCAGCAGACAAACCTGGCTTCCTCGAGCTTGCTTTTCTCGTCGGCGACACGCTCCCGTTCCAGCTTGATCTCGGTGGAGGATATCTCTTCCAGCATCTGCCCCAACACCTCACTCACCAGTGACTCCACCTGCACGCTGCTCTCCCTGCAGAACCAGAGACAACAGCACAGGAAGTTAGTCACACAAATGAGTTTCACAAAACATCTCAGAGGGTCAGATCTCCACTGAGCATTCACACCGTCACGCACAAGGAAAGCTGGTACAGAACAGATGGATGGATGAATGAATTGAACTTACGTAAGCGCTGTTGCGGCATAGCTGGCACCGGCAGCTGCTACCTCCCTCACTGCTGCGCCAACCACCTCCTCAATCACACAGTCGAGTTCAGCCATGATGTCCTGCAGGGGAGGGGGTCAGCACAGTTAGTCATACACACACTAAAAACCAAACTACAGCTAGTTCATCAATGCTTTAATGAACTCTAATTAATACAAACTCTGCTCTTTTTAGATCTATTTTTAAATTAATTTAAGGAAATGCAATCTATGTTCATTTTCATTTCCGATTAATCTGACGATTCTTTTCTCCATTAATTATTTGGACTTTTGGAGTTTTAAATGCCCAGCTGAACATCTGCTATATAAACAAAGCAATTAATATTCATAATGTTTACATTTAAAACAGCTTAGAAAAAAGACAAATTGCTACATAGTGGTGAAATAAGTATTCAGATCTGTCACTTTAGTAAGCCAACAATACCCTGATTACACTTCAATAGCGGCACTTCGTTTCCTCCCACCACTGTTTCTCCATCACTCAATCGACAAGACACCAGATGGGACATCTCATGTGATAAAGAGCCGAGAGATCTCGCTCACCTCATTGCTGTACACCGGCTGAGGTTTGGGTGGAGGCGACGGCGGTCTGGCAGGCTGAGGTTGAGGTATCGGCTGGAACAGCTGCTGGGCGTCCGCTGGGCGGGCCGAGCCGCCGTACGGATCCCTGGGCTCGCCCGTCTCATCGGCAGCAGCAGGAGGAGGCAACCCGAACCCAGCGTGCATGTGTGGAACCACCTGGGTCAGCAACTCAACGCCGGCTGGCACCTTAACTTCTGCCTTGGCAGCAAACGCTGAAGCAATTAAGAAACGTAAGTTATTGTCATAGACGTGAAAAGATTGCAAACTTATTTCCAGCGATTGTCGTTAAATTACAGCTACCAATCAAAATGTTGTTGATTACAAATTACCTTTAAATTGGCTATGAGTGGACTCAGCCAGGGGGCCCTCGCCGCGGTACCGGTTCTGGGAGTCAAAGCTGCAGACAGGGCGGTGGTGGACAGGGCTGGGGAGGGGCCCTCCATTCACCACCTCTCCAAACAACATGGTTCTCTTTGCGAGGATGACCTCGGACCTCTTCTGGGACAGAAGAAGATCTGGCTCCTGATGGGCCACCCGACTCAGCTCTACCACACTGTGAACCATATTGTTTAAACATTTTAACATATATATTTAGACTTGATGATCAAAATTTGACGGCTAAAACGTCTATCAGACCACCAGGAGTCACTCACCCGTCGTTGATATTGAGTCCGTACTGCTGGATGAAGTCTGAAGCCTCTTCGGCGGTGCGAAACATCAACATCCGAACGATGTCCTCGACTGGAAACGCAGTGGATCTTGGACCCACGGTGTAGGCTGTGTTCAAGATACTCAAGGCCTTAGCTCTAACCTGTACACACACACACACACACACACACACACACACACACACACACACACACACACAAACACACACACACACACACACCACACAAATATTACTACTTTGTTGTTTTTTTTGTCTGTGTTCTTTAGATTTTCACTAAACTCAACCAACTGGGGAAGTTTCATAGTGATATACATGATCTTTTTTACCGTGTTCACCTGTAGCGTAATTAATTTCACAATACATATCTTTAAAAGCAGTTTTTTTTTCAGAAATCTCCACTTCAGCAGCACTGTCCAGTTTCATTACTTTCTATATTCTGATGGTTTCTACAGAGGGGTTTGTCCATTTATCATATTAAGCCTGATTTATATCATTGTATTCCCAAAAACATGGCGCAAATGTTCACAAGTGCTCGTTTATAGTCTCATATTCCCAAACAGCCTATCCAGATAAGTGAATTCTCTTTTGACATGTGGAAAGCTAAAGATTTTCATTAATTAGGAAACCGTTTCTGACCTGATTGAAGTATCTGTGCAGGAGGCAGCTGGCGAGGTACGAGGCTCCTTTGACCAGCTTGAAGAAGCGCACAAAGTTGTTGCTGTTGACTGCGGTGAACGCCTGCACGGCCAACTTCACCTCAGGGGAATTACGCACCTCGTCGCGGAATTGCTCAACTTCACTGCGTGGACAAATTGGAGGAAGTATTATTTACCGTATAGGGTGAGGTGAGGCACGAAATGCAGTAAACGCAAAGAAAGAAAGAAAAACAGAAAACAAAAATACAGGTTTTCTTCAATTATCCAATGACATATCAGCAACATGTCGAATCATCTGTGTTTCCATGGACTGACCGCAGGATGTCACCGTCGTTGAGTTTCAGCAGCACGTTGTACTGGCGAAACTCTGCCTCCATGGGGCAGTAGATGTGCCGCATTGCCAGGTCCTGGTACATTTCCTTGAGGCTCTGGAGACACTTGGTCATGTTCTCATTGTTGATTTTGGCGTCAAAGGCCGACAGGCGCTCCTCGCAGAGGTGGTGGGCGCAGTGCACGTGGAAGCGCGTGCACTTCTCAATCAGCGACACCGTGTGAGGGCAGCACAGGTGCTGCTGGGTGATGTCCTGTGAGCGGGAGAGCAAAACTGGTATTCAAACATCATCTTCACCACTCGGCAAGGCTTCCCAAAAACATGCATTGTGTTTTTTTTAAATAAATAAAAACATAAGTGATAAGATATTTGAACGAGAGCTGTTACCTTGCGGATGGCGCGGGTTCTGTTCCAGACTAAGTCATACCAGTCCCGGTAGTTGTCGTGGCCCTGGTCCATTATCTGAGTCACCAGATAGTCCATGGTCATGCCGAGCACAGGCAGAGGCCGCAACTCATGGGGCAAAGGCTCCTCCTGGTCCGCTGATGAGCGACTGTATTCTTTGATGGCTGCCGAGTGATCCACCTAGTCGGGGACGGCAGGTTACAGCTTCATTGTTTTGGTCTACAGAGTCCCTCCCTCCTGCATTTGACGTACTTGGAAGCTTCAACTTGCAGAAACAATTCTTTTCATCATATATACAGACACGTACCTGCAATGTGATCTTGTATTAATTAATATGCAAATGTAAACTAATGGAACTAGATAACGTTAATAACTAAACCTAAGAATACCACTGAAAAAAGTCTATATTCCTCCTTCTGAATGTGGAACATAAGCATTAAGGACATTACCATCTCAGTATCTGGGATGACCTCGAAAACGCTTAGCTGCTTCCTGGTTTCCCTCATGTATCTCTCCTTCTCTGGACACATGTCAGGACAGGTCCCCACAAACACCTTAGACAGGTCCAAGTCCGTCCTCTTGGGCCGACCTGTGCGGACAGACGATGCAGTCAGTAATCAGATGACGCACTCTTGTGTTTTTAGACATGTGATAGTTTAGATGCTCTGAAGTGAGGGTTGTATGAGGTATACAAGGTATGTTTATAAGGTATGCTTTCATGGGTGCAATAGATTGCTGTGAGAGCGGCGGCTTAACCTTGACGCAGGATCTTGTCTCTCTGCTCCAGGAGGCGGAACTTGTCTTCAGCGGTCTCAGCCATCTGGCCGATGAGGTGGAGGAGGGAGGAGGGGACCGGGCGCTCCGAGGTCTGGGCATCTGTGCGGCTCTCTCTCTGGGGTTCAGTGTCAAACTGCAGAGACTTGGCTATTGAAGACTTCTTTACCGGAGAACTGAGACACAAAAAGACAGTGTGATGAAGGCATTACAACTGAAGTAAAAATGACAAAGACGTTCGTACAGATGCGAGTGTACTGTAGAAGTGTACCTGCGGCTGAAGGCCATCAAACTGCTGATTGCAGGACCTCTGAGTGCAGGTTTTCTGAGAGGTGAGGAAACAGATGTGGACTCTGTGTCCTCTTGACTTTCTCCTTCTGCCTCCTCCTTTCCTGTTGCAGGTCTGCTCCCTTTGTCCTCTGGACCTAATGCACAACAAGCAATACAGTGACTCACTGCAAATAATTAAAGGTATTATTAAATAAACTGCTCGTAACAAAGTCATGATTTATTGTCTGTCCCTCTAAACAATCGTATCAATACAGCAAAACTGTGTCTGTTGGGTGCAAGAAATGATTCCTATATTAATTCAACCTTCATGGAAATATATTTACTCTGCTTCTTTTTTTGCCACGAGAGAAAAAGTTCTTGTTTATGTAGGTGTTTTCCTTTTTTCTTCGCCTTTGCCGCTGATGCCTGAAACAGTGAAAGAATAAAAATTAGAAAAGTGTACACACGCGTTAAACGGTCCGAGCAAGTCCTAACAACTTGGAATGAAACCAACGCTCCACTTTTGCCACAAAGAGCTCGTGAGTACTGAAGAAATTGACCGTAATATATGGTGAAGCCATTAAAATCAAAGTAGCCAGAGTATGGAGAACTTGTTTTACCCAGGGTAACTAGCAAAAAAAAAGGACTCACGTGGTCATCAAAGTGCACTATGACCAGGTTCTTGGTAGGCCGACACAGGACCTTGCGGAGTTTGCCGAAACGACCAAAGTGCTTCTCGATCACGTCCTTTCTGTTGAGGGATTGAGGAACATTCCTGCACTGGATGATGGTGCAGTCGGCGGCACTCATGCCACTCAGGCTCTCCGAACTCTGCCTGCGTCTCAAAGAGGTTGTGATGCCGAGGTTTGAGACTGAGTCTTGTGCCGAGTCTAGAAAGAGTAATAGACAGACAACGGGATGAGTATGTTCTCATAATGCCATTCACTCTTATAATTTAACCAAGATTTGGACTTGAAATTCAGCAGGATTAAGATTTCTGTCTGCGTTTCTTTTTTTAAAAATATATTCATAAATTTTATATATTATTATTCCTACTAATTATAAAGGAAATTGTAAGATGTCATATAGGTGTAGATGGACTTGCAACAAATAAAAAAATGTAGTTAAGAAAGTTAATTTATTTGGATTGGCAAGAGTCATTTTGATCAGTCATAGTTGCCTTTTATAGTGCAGATATATTTCAGAAATTCATACACACCTTTATACAAAATGCAGGTATTACACAGTATGTACTATTGTACTGTATGTCTCACCTGACTGTTCAGCTTTTTCCAGCCCTTCCCTTGTGAGTGCTTGCACTGTAGGTGGTGTAGGAGGTACGTCGCCATGCTCCTGATCTTGAACGTCTTCACTCTCCGGTTCCTCCCACTTTGTTGCTTGCGGGTCAATCTCCTTTGTGGCCTCTCTACGAAGACCACTTAATGCCCTCCCGAATAAGCCTGGTGGTGGGCAGCGGGCCCTCATTAGGGGCCTCTTTGAAGCATGTCTTGGTGCATCTCCTTCTTCTGGAACATTCTCCTCCACTCCTGTGGCAGGCTTCTCTGGGACAGCGCTGTGGACCAGTGGCTCTTCCTTTCGCTTTGTGCCTTTACCAAGTCGTGCAAATACACTTATGCCTCCTAGGCCCACAGGAGTGCTCCCTTTCTCTTCTGTACCGGTCTCTGCTTTAGCTTTGGTTTCGCCATATGCTGGTGGCGGACCAAAAGGGTTTCTTGCCTGGGGCTGGAGGGCGCTGGCTGAAAAGTTGAAAGTCGATGGGGTGGTGGGCTCGGTAGTAGATCCCGTAGTGCCGGAGCTGGAGAGGGCTGCTGGCTGGGAAAAGGTGAACTGCAACGGGTTGGAAGGAGTGCCGCTATTGACAGTTGTTAGTGAATTGGTTTGAGCAGAGACAGAGGGCGCTGCAGCCGGCTGTGAGAAGCTGAAGCCCAAATGCCCAGATTTAGTCCCAGAGAAGCCAGTGGCGGTGGTGCCGCTACTACTCATGATGCCGGAGTTGGTCTGGGACCCGCTGGTGCCAAAGGGTGAGCTGGACATTGAAGTTGTTTGGGGGTTAGCGGGCTCAGGACTGGCATTGAAGATGGGTTTGAACACTGCCTCGTTGGATGGCTTGAAACTGTAATTTGATGCGGCAAAGCCTCTGCTCTGGGTTACACTCGGCGCTGTGCCAAATGCACTGGTGGGGCCACTGGTAGATGACGACTGTCCAAACACAGACTGTCCAAAGCTCAGTGGCTGAGGTTGTCCTGAAGCAGTAGTAGGGACAGAAGTCATCTGGGAAGTTCCAAACCGAGGGGGCTGTTGGCCAAACCCTGGTGGCTGTTTGACAAATCCCGGAGCCTGCTGGCTGTAACCTGGTGGAGCCTGCCCAAACGCTGACGGCTGCGCAAAGGAAGGGGTCGGGCCAAATCCTGAACTTTGGTTAGGTTCACCAGTCTGTCCAAACGCTGCTGCAGAGCTATTACCAAAGCCTGTGACACTCATTCCTAATGATGGCTGACCAAATGCTGGAGCCTGGTTTATTGTAGCCAGTGAGGGGGGCTGCGTAGACGGCTGTCCAAAGATGGTACTTCCATGAGTTGAGGACTGACTTAAGACGGGTGGCTGTCCAAACGCTGTTGGAGGGAAAAAGCCCACTGATTGGGGCTGATTGCCAGAACTTTGCTGTCCAAAAGACGGGAACAAACCAGTCTTCATAGCGTTGCTTGGGGCTTGGAAAGCTCCACTTTGTGGACTGCCAAACGGATTGGATGGATTCATGGCGCAGCTATCAGCGTGTGTTTAGTAGCCTCGGTTATTTGTTAAGATACATTGTTCACACCCAGGCATTCAAGCGACAGAAATACGCAACACCGAGTCCGTCTCTCAAGTTTTCCAGTGTAACACCGTATCACGTAAAAGGCAAGAGGTCACTATGTGGACAGGAACGAATAAGATGACATGGTTCGGTCGCTAGCACGAGCTAACGACACAGATGTCGTATAAGTTAGCAACGTAAGGTTTGTTCTATTGCTCTTTAAAGTTATTAAATTAACACAACTAAAACAATCTGAAGAAATACTGAAATGACGATACGACTAAAGCCTCACCTTTTACAGCTTATGTTCTTGGTTTTGCTCAGCTTTAACGATTCAAAACATAAACTGTTTACGCTATTTTAAAACACATTCTCACATCCGGTTCCGGTCCGACGGCTAATTAGGTCCCCACTGGACGTTAAATCCTTTTCCGCTCTTGCCAACGTTGCGACCGGTTTATTGCTCGAGCGAACGGGCGAGGAGCCACTTTCCTTACACGACGGAATATGTTTAACTTCTCTCAACTGTTTTGTCATCTACAAATAACCCAAAGAAAGCTTTAATAATCCGGTTGGGTCCTCCATGTTGCTACTGCGGTGTCACCTTGAATTCTGCCTGTCTGGAATGGCTGAACGTTGCTCGGAGCTACCGCAAAGACCAATCCTTCTCGTGAACTTACTGCCACAGCTTTAGTAGTTACATTTAATTACTGGCCGTCGTGGGAGGTGGGTTATTTATTTGGATAGCATTATCCTATATCTCTGGGTTTTTAGTTTGTTTTAGCCATTTTCTTCGTTTACGCCGGATTCTAAAATGGGAGTAGTACTGCGGAATCTCCAGAAGGTGGTGCCTATTCGCCGCGCCAGACTGCGCAAGGATGTTGACACACTGAGGCACATATTGGGCATCCATAAATTTGATGTGGGCATCGTTTGCGTGGACAACAACAGAATTCAGCAAATTAATAAGATTTACAGAAAGAAAAACGTGCCCACGGATGTCCTTTCGTTTCCATTTTACGAGGTGAATATGACTAATTTAGCTACTTGCCAACAGACGGGAGTATTGCTGCTAAACAGTTTTAACTTGGTTCATGTTACATATTTGCCCTTCAGTAAGATGACACCAACTGGAATTTGGTGGGAGGGGGTCACCAGAGTTGAACAATTTTAAAGTTATTTTATGGACTTTGCAGTTAAAAATGAAACTACTTTTGTTTTGTGTAGGACCTGAGGCCTGGCAAGCTGCCTTGCCCCCTTCATAGAGACGAGCTGAACCTTGGGGACATCTTCTTGGGGGTCGAGTTCGTGATGAAGCAGTGTCAAAAGGACTCCCTGGATCTGCACGGGACCCTTGCTGTGAGTAGCCATGTTTGACGCTGTCTAAGACACCGTGTAGTTGTGGCATCTCTTCAATACAGGCCGTTATTTTAACAGACATGTGTTTTGAATATATATTCAACCGTGTTATTGAATTGCACCTAACCATCTGTCACGTGTTCAGGTTTGGCAGCGACTGTGTGTGCAGTGACACTAGCTGGCATTAACTGCTCCTCTTCTGCCTCATGCTTTAGGTTGTCACTGCACATGGCATCTGTCATCTGTTGGGCTACAGACATGAGACAGAGGAAGAATGGACAGAGGTTTGTATGGGAAAACAAATTGTAAAAGGATCAATTCAACCAAATTACAATGTAACATTTCTCACAAAGCTTCTATAGTATGGGATGTAGACATGCAGAGAGGTTTGGTTCTATGTGCCCAAATGCATTTGTGAAATTCCTGCCTCCACACCACTACAATTTGAGGCGAATCCTCTTCATTTTTCCAGTGAAAATTGTGTTATTGTTGTTCCGTATGATTGAGTGGCTTGTTTATAATGTTGAAGTGCCACCAAAAGTGAAGCAGATTGTAAATTTGCTAAACTAATTAAAATCTGAATGTTTTTTGCCACACTGTAAATAAATTGCATCCATTTTTTTTTTTGCAGATGCTGCAGAAGGAAAGCTACATTCTAAGTGAGTACAACAGACTCACAGGGAGACATCTGGAGCCACTGATGAAGAGATGCAGTCAGGATAGGTGACAGTGACGAATACCTGCAAACTTTACACTATTCCACACACTATGGTGCTTGATATTATTGTTGTATCCTGACTTTGTTCACGACAGTCACTGCCTGCAGCTACTGCTCTTAACGACTTGGAGTGTTTTGAAGAGTTGTAACCATCACATTAAAGTCTGTGCACTTTCACTGTAATATTTTTTTAATAAAATCTGCTTCAAGAAGAGTCAGTTGTGTATGAACTTTAGAAAAAGAAGAAAAAAATGGAATCTTTTACCTCAAAGACAATATACCCTCTATTGAGAGGCACAAGGTGAAAATCCCAGAAGAATAAAAGGTGTTTACTGAGAAGCTCCGTAAAAAAACGGCTTTTGTTAACCTTACAGGTATTTAAAAAATCTATATTTATTTAGTTTATAAGGGAAATAGAGGGTCTGCAAAACATACAATCCATAAACACCAGTACCATCTGTTTGGTAGCTGCATTAAAGTGAACGGCTTGAAAGTTGGAAGAAGTGTATTACGAAAGAAAGAACTTTACAAAACAATTTGATAAAAATCATAGCAAAGGAAAACTCCAGCCCCAAAAACATGGAGGCAACATTTGATCCACTGAACAGTTTTAACTGCATTTCTGGCATCTTATAGAGTCTCGACAGTTCAAGTTGAAACAACTAAAGTGTACTTTGGAGGTGAACGACCCCTCCTCCTCCTCCTCCTCCTCCTCTTCCTCCTCCTGGTATTGACCGGCAATGTTGGAAACAACGATATCATCAGAAGTTCAGCCTAGTTTCTTAACTGGTCCCACTCCTGCTGCTGTGCTGCCAGGTGGAAGTGTGAAGTCTGCCTCTAGTACTTCTTTTTCAATCAGCATTACCCCCATGGCAAGTTTTTAGGATGCCAAGCTTGGATTGCTTGAGGTCCATTATGTATTCTGCCATGTCTTTTTAGGCCAATCATTTATGGCACAGTGATCATCACAGACAAGATTTTTTTTATAATTGTACATTTTACATTGTTTTGGCCAACTTGATGCAGAGCCGTATTCAGCCGGCGAGAGGCTGCAGCTGCGGCGAGGAGGGTCTGGCCTGCAGGGACACTCCAGGATTCAGTGTTTTGGCTGACTCTGATATTCCATCCGTATTCAGCTGGAGAGATGCTGCTCGCGGCTGATCGACGCCGCTTGAGGCTGCAGCTGCAGTGGGGAGGACATGACCGGCAGGGGACCCTCCAGATGGGACCCCCCCCTCCTCCCCCTCACCTTATGATGCCATCAAAAATTAAATATTTCTGATTCAATGACTTTTAGCATGGGCCCTTTTTGTTAGATGCTGTCGCTGACGACAACTCCAAGTGAGGGTGGCGTGCGTCTGTTCGTATGCATGGAGGTTTTCTTCCGCAACAGGGCGATTTTGGGGAATGATAGCTATTAAAATTTGCTACTTTAACGGTCTGCCAATAACAACAAATGACAGCCACCACAAGCCATGCATTGTTTCATGTGATTTTGCACAGAATTTTCAGGACGCTCAACACATTTTTTTATTGTTGCGCTGTTAGAAAAATTCACTCGACACCTCAGAGTAAAATCATTAAAGAAGAACATTTATTCTTCGAAGAAGGAGCAGAGACAGAGATACAACCTGTTACTTCAATAATTGCATATCCAAGACGATCTACGATCTCTCAAAGGACCGCACCTCATGACGTCTCCGGCCTCACCGTGAACCTTTCCCCCGTCATCCCATAGAGCGGTTTGCAAGAAATGGTTATATGATAACAAATGAACTGCATGTTCTTTCAGACAGAAACCTGCAGACTCCTCAGTCTCATGGCTATCAGGAGACATGCCAAGTTTCTGTGTGATATTAAACAGAGACAGTTCAATGACAAGTCTGAATATAACAGTGAAACAGTAACTGAATACTCAAAGCAGAACGTTATGATGCGTTCAGGCTCTGTTCAGTGAAAATTACAATTAGGCAAAGATATATTATAGTGTCATTGTTATATGTTCACATGCAATCTTGTTAAATGTTGCGTTAACTGTAGTATATAACAACCTAAATATAGATTAAAGAGGGAATTATGACCCATTTCCTCTAGTCTAAGTAAGTGCAACTACTAATAACTATTCTGTTATTACTGTTCAGATGTTTTAATCCATACAATACAATATTTAATTTCCTCATTTTAACTTGTGTGTTTTTTTTCATGAAGAATAACACTAGATGCCTATAACAAAGTAAATAGGAATTTATAGTGCCTATTTACTTTGTGTAAACCATCAATCTTTTTTGAATTGATGGTTTATGCTGACTTCAGAGCAGATGAGATGATTTGATATGATGATATGAACCTTGTGGACCATCTGTGTAATCAAACAACAAAGGGATCGGTCAACAGAAGATGTTTTAATCCTGCAGGTTTGCTGCCGCCTAGTGGACAAACACAATTAACACCATTTTCAAATTTTCACAACAAAAAAAGAGGGAGATAAATATGCAATGAGTGAGTGTATTTAATTAGCAGTAGAATCATCAGATTATCTTTAAACCTGTACCAAAACACTGCATTGGTATTAAATGACTGCTAAATAAAAAAAGGCTCAAGTGAAGCCAACCAACCATCCTGCTTCGGGCCCCCAGGCTCACAGGCCTGGCCCCGGTTGTAGTCTTTAAACTTTGAAAAATGTATGGTGCTGCTGTAAAGTACCCTCCGGCCATCAGATGGATCTTATTTTTGTTGTAAAACAGGTATTGTTATCACTTATAAAATGGATTATTAAATTTGACCACATAGTGCCTCCTAGACACTTCAACTGGTAGGAGGCCCCGGGGAAGACCCAGGACACGCTGGAAGGATTATATCTTGGAACGCCTCATCAGTACTCATAGTAGGGTCCCCCAGGAAAGTGTTGCAGGTGAGAGGGAAGCCTGGCTCGGCCTGCTGCCACCACGACCCGACCCCGGATAAGCCGCTGACAATGAATGGATGGAAATGGGGCGTTACATTTATTTTGTAAAGAAGAGCTGTCGTTGCATGAAACCAATTATCCGTTGAGCTTAACACATCACAACTTCATAATTGTACGATGCCGTTGCCATCAATGCAAAAAAAATCGAAATAAAAAACAGTTGATTTAAAAGTCAAATGGAATCGTGGGTTTGGTGATATTGCGACCCTTCTTTTTATATAGTTTTTGCTCATGGACAAGTTATCTGCAGTTATTATGAATGTTTTTTATACGTCATGTCCAACATGGGATTGTTTGAGTCATGAAGGTAAAAGTCAGTGCAGAGGAAAGGGGAAAAGGTTCAGTTGTTAAAATACTTCTCAACCGAAATACATATTTAATGATTAATGACAACATGCAACAGTCATCTAACGAGTTTAAAATTATTAATGTAGGTTCCATAGACTGTTTATAGGAAGGTCCCCGTTTCATTATGTTTTGGATTAATTAAAAAAAGAAAGAAAAAGCCCTGAGTACATTTACCTGTCGCTCCCGCTCTTCGCCACTCCGCGCCGCTGGGCGGCGCTGGTGCACCGCCCGCGTCACCGCCCGCGAGGAAACACCGCGACGAAGGAGAGCGCAGACAGCAGGCTGTGAACACTGCAGTACATGCGACCGTACAACATCCCTCAGCCCTCTGTTCATTTGTTCCCCCCGTCTTCCTCTTCTTCTTTTTCTTCTCCTCCTCCTCTCACGCCAGCGACGACACGGAGGAACACGGCCACCTTTGTTTTGAAGTGAAGTGGCGGAGAAGAGCCCCAACGTGTCCGGAAATCCGAACTTTCCGTTGCAGCACTAAAAACCGTGAGTAGGCTGCTGGCGTGTTATTTCGGGGCTGCGGAGGATGAGGCGGACGGGGTCGCTGATATGTTTTGGGTTCCGGTTGTGTTTATGTAATGTTACGCTGCGCGGACGCGGCTGCTCGCCGGGTCGGGATTTCAACAACCGTAACGTGTACTTCTCCCCTCTGTGCGGTATTACCCCGCATGTGTGAATGCCTGTGTGTGTGTGTGCGTTTGTGCAGCGCGACATTGGGATTTGTGGCTGTCATCTTTACCTCGGCTTTGCCCTGTCAGTGGTGCCTGCGGAAGGTCCAGACCGCATCACGTCGCCTCCGATCCGCGGCGTGGATGCGGTCATGTGGATGCTACATGCTAGCTGCTCTGCAACATGTCAAAGTGCGGATGCAGGTGTGCGCGGATCCGCCGCACGCGTTTGCATAAACACCGCCGATCGCACGACACCGGGCTGGCGTGACGTGTATGCACACACACACATACACACACATACACACACTCGCACGCAGTGCGGCGCAAACCTGCGTCTCTTCTCCCGTCCAGAAAGTGTCACAACTGGATTATACAAAAAAAGAAGAAGAAGTGTGCAACACTTTAACTGATTCCCCTGTTGCTTTGGACTCACAAGCTGAAATGTGATTTATATTTATATATATATATTTTTGCTGTACCTGTAACATCCCTGCAAGTGATGAATCCAGAGGGCGAAGTTTCCCCAGACCTGCAAATGATCTGGCAGTGTTGCAGGTTCACGTCACGTGGGGAGAAGTGGTCACCTGACACCAGTTTTTGGAGTGTAGAAGCAAAAAGAAAAAGCATGGTGGAAAAGAGACCAACCACTAGAGGCTGGTCCGAAGGGGAGTCGAAGACCCTGTATTAAGACGTCAAACCTTACAGATTAAACATCTTTTGAAGCACGGTTTTGGTCTCTAATATCAAGTGTTTTCTACAAGATTTGCATTTTCCAGCAATTGGTTGGCGCACACGTCAGTGTACCAAGCCATACATCCTCAAACAGCCCTAGATCTCTACTTTGTGCAGTTTGGCTGAGGCTGGGATTATTTTAGAGGTCACGACAGGTCATTTTATGCAGCAACATCAAGTTCAAGAAAGAAAAAAAATGTTTTTTCCCCTCTGGCCGATAGCCGACGGACTCATGCGGCCAGGTTCCCAGTAAATCTTTCCAGCTCTACTCTCCGCTGCGAGCACCACAGAGCTCCGTCTGTGTGGATATATTTTCTCTCCTGCTTATCGGCTGACACGATATGTATACGGGAGGGGAGAGAAAACACATCTTCTCTGTGATTGGTGTCACATAAACAACTGCACCTCTGGTGTCACACTGGGGCACCCTGAGCTGCTGGCAGCAATCAAGTCAAAGGCAGATATACAACTTTTTAAATCTGCACGTTGACAGAGCTCCCTGTTTTCTTTTTCCTTGAAAAGTGGAAAATCATTTACAGTCATTGTAGAAGCAATAATTTGGACCTGAAGCAAACCTCCCACAGTTCCACATGGAGTTGTTTCAGTAAGAGAAAACACTGCACTTGACCGTGAACTGGTTGTCTGCGTGTGTGATTTGTTTGGTGTCATCACTTCCTTGAAGAAAGACCGTTTGGAATAATAATGAATGACGATATCAAAGTTTTGCTCTGGAGCCTTCTGAGTTAGCGACGAGTCAACAAAAACATATTTTTCTTCTTTTTAAAAAAACAAAACAATGCAGTATCGTATAGGATTATTTTTGTTGTGGCAGAAAAGCAACGTGAAGGAGAAGCATTTGGCAGACAAAACTCTTCAAGAAATAATGCGGAGTGATTGAGTCCACTCGCAGCTGTGCGGGAAAAGCAATTTGGCTGATGTGCCGAGTTAAAGGGAGTAATTGAGGTTTTTCGCAAAATCCAGTTGCGAGTCGTCAGCTAAAACTATACATGTTACAGGAGGGAGAGGGGGGGGGGGGGGGGCTTAGCAAATACTGATCAAAACTAAGTCCAAGGGGCCGGCTATAAACCAAGCCTTACTGTGTATATTTTACAGAAACTGCTGCAGAAGTCTCACTTGCTGAGGTGACAAGTTTAAAGAGAGGGGGGAAAAAAACAGCTTAGACCAGACACTGAGTGTAGCGCTGACCGTGTGTGTGTGTTTGTGTGTGTGTGTGAGAGCAAAGTTCACTCAGCTTTGCTGCGTCGTGCCTTCCCAAGAAAGCTGTTTGCAGCTGAGGTGCTGCACTGTGTCTGTGTCCGTGCAGAAGCTGCTGCTGCTGCTGCTGCTGCTGCTGCTGCTGCTGCTGCTGCTGCTGCTGCTGCTGCTGCTGCTGCTGCTGCTGCTGCTGCTCTGCTGCTGCTGCTGCTATCTGTGCTGATGAATTGACGCTGCCCGTCAGAGGACTCCACCCTTTTTTATTAAAAAAAACAAAAAATGCTCCTGTAACGCATAACTGGAGGCCACTAAAATTGGGAGCCGCCACCTTCGCGCAGCCCTCGATGAACACATCACGGGGGTGAGGAACTATGAAGCGATGGCTGATGGGTACTGATGAGCAAAAACACACTCGAAGACGACCGCTGGGGCAGTTGTGGTGCAGGGATAAGCTGCTGGGTACTTTAATGTGAGTATTTTAGCTCGCTTTCTGCAAATGTAGTCCTACAAAGCCCCACGATCGATGACCTTAACACGACCTCCAGGACTCCTAGTCAACCTTCCCAGAAGGCGCATGTTTTCTATGTCTGTTTTGCTTTTCCTTCTCGGCGACGAGAGCACCGAGTTTAGGGTTTTTGTCAGGAATTTATCTTTTTTTTGTTTCTTTTTGCCGGACCAAATGAATACCTGCCAAGCACCACATTTAGGCAAATTGTTCCTTTTGGCGAGAGGAGCGCCTGCTGGACTGGCCAACATGTGCGCGAGCCAAAATATTTGAACACACAGGTAGCGCAAAACAAAGTCTCTCCCGGCGGCCTCCACAAACAAGTGCCTTGCTCGACATATTTGCGCGTCTAGAGTGTTCTGTTAAGGTCGGCGGGACCAAGTCCAGCTCAGATGACTTGCACTTCGCTCATACGAGGCGCCAGGCACAGTTCCTTAAGCGCTGGATGGAAAACAAGTCGGGCGTCTTCAGGGACGTGTGTTTATTGTTTGTTTTTTCTCCTCCAGTGGCGCTAAACAATGTTCTAATTACAGGCGGAAGGCCCGCTTTTTTTAGTCTGACGGCGCTTGGAAAAGAAACCATTTCCCTTGGGGGGGGAAGTCAAACTGACCAGACTCTCTTGACTTCCCGTGTGCTCGTTATCAGTGGCCACTCGCGTGCCGGTTGTCGCTTCCAGCTGCTCATCCTTTGTGCTGTGTGCTTTTTCCTGAAACGCGCTTCCTGTTTTCTTCACCCTCACTTGGCTACTATCAGGAGATCGGAGCGAACGGCCGCCAGAATAACAAAAAAGAAAAGGTTTTAAGAGAGGACAGGATGCACATGAGGCGGGGGGAGGAGGGAAGGGGGGGGGGGGGGGTCGCTCATGACCTGTTATCAGTGTAGACCTTCAAAAAATGGCTTCCGCTCTGAAAGAGAGGCGTGTCGGAGGGTTCGCTGACCGCGGCGGCGTCCGTCCCTTTTTCAAAGTCATTTTTTTGTGCAGACCTTTCACTCGGGGGTTCGGACCTCCCGCTCGCGTTGGCGTCCTCGAGCGCGACCACATGCCGCGGGTGAAGCTCCCTCCTGCATCGAGTTCAGATCAGAGTTCAGGTGTGGACAGCATGTGGGCGCAATCTGCACCTCCCTTTCCACCCACAACACACACACACACACACACACACACACACACACACACACACGGGAGAATGAACTACCTCTTAAGGGAAGGGAGGATGTAAAGCGCAGCTGAGACCCGCTGCCTCGTGTTGGGTGACATACCATAATGTGGTCGGACCAACTGTGGAGTGATTTCAAATCTGTTCTGATACTTGTGCTCGTAAAGTAGGGCAGGAGATGAACACCAACTCATTTTTGCTTTGATCACATTTGAACTTATTATTGTTCATTTATGCGAGTTCTGAAGTGACAGCTGTGTGTGTGTGTGTGTGTGTGTGTGTGTGTGTGTGTGTGGGCGATTTGAGAGGCTTTGTAAAGCGCTTTGTTCTGCTCTGCTTGAAAAGCACTGTGTAAGTCAGTGCGGGCCGCGTGCCATCGTTCACACGTCACACAACTCTTATGTGCGTTTGTGTCGCGGAACCGCTTGCTTTTTTGTTATTTTATTGCCGGCGTTAACGGGTCAGAGCGGCTCAGCCGGGTCTCTTCCAGAGACTCAAAGTGTCTCCTAATTTCATATATGTATATGAACATCAACGTCGGCAGCATTGCCACGGTCTCGACGTCTGTTTTCTGTCGGGTCCAGACGCTGAAACGTTCTCTCATTTTGGAAAACGCTGTGGCTCGCTCGGCTCCACGAGTGATTCGATTACTAATTTCTATTATTTACACGTGAGCACACTCTCGGGAGGGGACCCACGAACGTGAAAATTTACATTTAAAAATGAGATGAACCGGTCTGTAACCGACGGCAGCTCCTGCAGGCGGAGACGCCGTGGTTGAAATTAGTACGTTTTAACACGGGCTGATTTAAAACTGGCCACTCTCGTGAAATGAAGTCAAATATCTGTTCTGTCACAGACGATGTTTGCTCGAGGCTCCTCTCACTAACGACAAGCAACGGGACCGGCGTCGAAGCCTCGGAGAGGCACGAGCGGGCCGGGTGGTATTGGATATCAGTCTGTGTGCGTTAGCGTCAAAGCCGCGTAGCCACAGTTGTGAACAGGATATTGAAGATGCGCCTCATCATTTTTGCGTTATTCTGAGACGGTTAGGCAGCCGCGGTTGGTTTCTATTTTTCATTCATTTGAATAAAACTGTTCCACATAACCACTGGGGAAGCAAAGGGTCAAGGACATGGACTTATCTACGGTGTATTGCACAGATATAATGACGGCGAGAACAAAGTAGCTTGTGGAGATTGTGTTCGACCGTCCGACAGAGAAGAGATGTGTAATGCGTTTGTCCGTACGTCCACTTCCCCGACCGCTCCGGAAACCCTTACAGAAGACAAATTGTAGGAAACCTTCAAAAAGAAAAGAAAAGGCACCGAGTTTTTGTTTCGGGCTCTGTCTGCTGAGAGTCTGCTGCATTTTGCAGCGAGCCTCATTTTTCTGCCGTCGCGCTATTTGTCGGTACAAAGTGAACCGAAAGCAACTCCTTTCTTCTTCTGAGTTCCCCTTGTCCTGCAAGGCATGCCATGTTTTAAGTGCACCTTGCTATTCAGACCAACAAAAAAACAAAATGAAACGGGGGAAAAAAAAAGGACTCCGCATTTGTGGATCACGTGGAAATCAGACCTTCATGTCACACTAAGCCGAGCAGACGCCGGCTTTCTGCTGAAGCCATTTTTTCACCGTGAGATGCAGAATCAGAAGCCCGATGAAGGGCTACTGCATGTCAGACTGTCTGTTTGAGTGATTTAAACATAATTCAGTGGAGGACAAAAGGCTGCAACTTTGGACAATGGAGTGAGGATGGTGCGAGGTCGAGGTTTTGTTTTGTGTGTGTGGATAAAGCGGCATGACCCAGGCCCGTGCGGGTGAGACATTCAGGACTTCCCCGAGGGGGGGAGGCACATCAATGCCGCCCCGACAGCCCCGTCACCGCACTGCGAGCTGGTTGTGGCCGTTGTTCACGCGGTATGTACGTTGACCTCGCGGCACACTCCTGAATGCATAAAGTATCACTTTCGTGACTTTGGAGACAACAAAAACAGTCTTTCGCTTTTGCTTTTTGCTTTCTTTTCACTAAAGATGTGTGTTTCTTTGGAGGAAACCGGAGAAGGGACTTCTGCATACGCCAGACCAGGTTAGCGTCAGTGCGTGAATGCAACGGTACACTCGATGCTGCACAAACACACATACACACCCTCGCGTATTGAGAGTGCAAAGGGCGGGACGAGGCCTCTCACAGTCGATTGGACGACTTATCGGCAGAAATGCTACGCTTTGCTGCTGGTTATTGACATTTTCCCATTAAAAAAACATGTCATGATTCCCTCTATCTTTTATATTGCTGTGAAAAAAACATCTCCTTCAAACTTCTCAAGTTTCTCCATAAAACCCACATTTTCCAAGATTGCATTTGAACACATCGTGATGATGCTATTTACTTTTTGCCCAATACTCTTCTTTTTTAAATGTTTTTATTTGCACCATGATGCAATTAAACGAAACCTCTGGACGTTAGCTAACTCGTTTAGCAAAGCAGGACCGTGCCGCCCATCGGCTGCTAACGGTTAGCGTTAGCAGCCGATGGGCGGTTTAACTACAAGTTTGTAGGACTAGTTTGCATATGTGCAGCAGCGGTCAGGCAGGATGTACTGATGTGTTGTTCCTTTGTAACATGAAGGAGCTCAAGCATCTTACAATATCTGGATATCAGATCGGTGCGTGGACTCGAGTACTGGCAAATACCAAATCCAGCATTTTAGGCAGCATCAGAGGCCTTTCTGATCATGGTATTCATATTGAAACAACTCTAACCAAAACTATTAACACCTCAATTGAAAAAAAGATGCTATCTATACCAATGAAGCCAGCCCTTCTCCTCCTCCGCTTGCGTTGCCCTTGTCATGCTCTTCATCAACCTTCTCTGTTTCCTTCTCACCCTCCATGTTCTATGGAGCTGTGCACGGAGCCCTTGGTGATATGGCTATATTTAGACGGAAAAGGAGGAGCAAGATTAGAAAACATGGAGGGCTTCTTCGCGCGCCGTCCTGGGCGCGCTCGCTTCCACGCTCCCTGAAAGGGTTAACGGCGCTCAGATCTGGCCCGTGGATTGCATTTGGTCTGTGCTGGGGCGACTCAAGGCGATGGACTTCCTCCAATAACCGACAATACCTTCTGCCCAGAGAACAGCCTTTCCAGCCGCCGGCTTCCTTTTTTATCGTTATGGCCATGATGTTTGAGAATTTAGCGAAACCTGTTTTAGTTCTAGACCCGATTATTGGTGTTGATAAGCTGTGTTATGGTATTTTCTGGGCTCTGCCGGGGCTTGTAGAGGACTCCCTGAAGGCCCGTTAGAAGTCCCTGAATGAACACTGCGAGTGAAGTACGCATCATCGACGCTCATGTGGGAACAAACATTTACTCCAATCTACTGCCAAGAAGCGCTTTGAGAGTAACATTGCTTTACTAACTTTGTAAAACTAAAATGTAACTAAGAAATACGTAGATACAGATGAACTGATGTGTAAAACTTTGTATCTTCGGGAACCTGGTGTAGCAACAGATTTGTAAAGTTAGACAGGAATTACAATTCTCAATGTGCGATGTATCCGGTTTATTAACATTAAATAGATCGGCTCTTATTGTCGCCGATACCCAATACAGCATAGTATCGCGATATTTTGCGTGGCGATATTGTATCGATACACAGAAGCCGAGTATCGATTTTTTTATTTAATCAATTCTAAACGTTTTTAGTCCTAAAATAGTAAAATCAATTTATTTTTTGTTGACAAAGCTTTCCTTTGGGGACAATTTGTGGTTGAAAAAAAGCTAATATATCGAAATAATATTGTAGCGGGACTTAAGTACCGTAATAATATATCGTGGTAATATCATATTGTGATAGTATCATATCGCGATAATATTGCACCGTGATGATATTATATCGTGGCAATATCATTTTTGTGATAATATCATATCGTGATAATGTTGTATCGCGATGATGTTGTATCGCCATAATAATCATATTTTGTGATAATGTTGTATCGTGATAATATTGTATCGTGATGATATCGTATCGTGATGATATCGTATCGTGATGATATTGTATCGTGATGATATTGTATCGTGATAATATCGTATCGTAACAATACTACATCGCTATGATATCACATTGTGATGATATTGTATCGTGTTGATATCGTATTGTGATAATATTGTATCATGATGATATCATATTGTGATGATATCGTATCGTGATAATATCGTATCGTGATAGTATCGTATCGTGATAATATCGTATCGTGGCACTTCTGGTGATTCCCACCAACTAGTGTGACCTGGTTAGTTCGCAAGACATTTAGAAAGTTACACTTTAGGTTAAAACCGTTTAACACACACTGCTTTCAAACGTCTCAGTGGATCTAAACACGACTCAGAGGAAAGGGGGCTTGCCGGGAGCCGAGCGTAGCAGGTGCTGCCGGCCCATGGGGGCATATTTGTGTACTCTGCTCACTCAGTGGGAACATTTTAATTTGATCCCTTTTTGTTTCTATAAAACAGGTCAGGATGTGTTCTGGCCCTGGGCAATTTGTGTCGGCGCTCGCAGAGAAGCTGCAGGAGCGACGCGCCGCCGCGCGCTTCCAGGGAACGATCCCGTGAAACACGCCCACGCTGCGGTTTTAAGGTTTTCAGGAAAATCTCTCGACAAAATGCTCCGTATAATCGGAAAAGGTTTAGCCACCTGGGAGACGCTTAAGATCGCACACTGTAAGTCACTGGCAGGAAATGGGGAGATCTGTCACAGCTGGAGCGCTCCAAAAAAAATAAAATGACACCATGCCATGCAAAATAAATACTTGCTGTCCCGGCCACGGTGCTCATTTTAATATATGTACCCTTCATTCCGAGAAATGCTTTGGACTTTCAATTTCTGGAATTTTTTTCTCAGCCTGCATTTCCGACAGATAGCGACTGTGTGTTTTTTTTTTTTTTTCAGGAGTGGAAAGTCTGTGTGCGCCACAGAGGAATGTTCTCTGTTGTCTGTCTCTAAGCGCCTGAAGTTGCAGGTCATTTGCTCTGCAAAAAAACAAATCATGAAAATGAGCCTTTTTTTTTTTGGATTTTACTCCTCAGAACCACGTTATGTATCGAGTAAAAGAAACGGAGGTTTGCACGGCTTCTGACAGAAATGTATCGTCGTGTTTTCCACTAAAAAACAAGCAACAATCAATCTGTCACTGAGAGGTTTCCTCGAGGTAATAAACCACAGCGACTGGATGTAACGTCTTCGTCAGCTGATCCTCGGCTTTTACTGGTTGGTTTTTTTATTTATTTATTCTCACAAAACACTCAAACAGCTTCCACGCAGCATTTTTATCCATTAGTTGTCTCCATATTTTGCTTCTAATGTTCGGGCCCTCCACCTCCGTCTCAAATACTTCCACACTTTTCCAAAAGGAGCATTAAAAAATGAGATGTGATGTTCTATTGCGTGTTATGCAAATTTGTGAGTTTTTGTAATCAATTAAATCTCCTTCAAAGCTTTGATCCAAATCGTGTCACAACGAACTTCTGGTGTAAGAATTAATTCTCATAGAGATCTAATTACAGTGTGTTAGACTCCCGGTGTGGCCTTTTTCAGCTGTTTTTTTTTTTGGCAGGGGGGGGGCTTGCTGGGTTGTCGGTACAACTCCGGCCCTGAGCCTTTTGACTTGTCATCTGAACAAGCGGTCATGGGATCCTCATCGGAGTTCGCCGCCGTGAGTCAAACGGCAAAAAGCTTTAGTACAAAACGCTATTTTTATTTATGAATCGCTCAAATCATCCTGTGTTTTTTTTTAAATATTTCTATTCCCCCGTTCGGCTTCTGCTTCTCAGTTTGCCGTGACGCGTCCCTCCACGCCGTCGCCGCATCACGTGCACCTCGTCGCTCCCGTGGTTGTGAACTTTTCCCTCCCGAGGCCGCGCTGCCTCTCACGCCGACCGCGCGGCGATGAGAGATGAGCCTAAATTAGGACGCGCGACTTCTCAGCGCCGCCCGATTCTTACACTTTTCCAACGCGCGGCGCCGAACTTCATTAGCAGCTTTTCTTTCTTTTAAGAGGCTTACATTCCCATCAACACCTTGAGGTTGCAGCATGAGATTAAGCCAGACCGCGCGCGCAGCGTGTGTGTGTCCTTTTGTGTGCGTCTTGCACACAGCTTTTGTTTTTTTTAAGTGAAAATCGGGAGTCTCCTTGAGAGTATGAGTGAATATTAAATTAAACTCCTGTCCCACGGGCTCCAAGCACAGAGTCGGTGCTGTTTATTGATGTCCCCAAGTGTCCAAGGGTGGACTGATGGGATATTTTGGCAATCAATCTAACACGTGTTTGGATGCTCGACAGTTTCAGCTTGACTGTTGCTCTTAAAAATATTAAGAAAATTTGCTAAATACGTGCATGTGAATAACGTTCATTCTCAAAAGTCTTTATTTACCTCAATAGCAGAGACGACCAGGCTTTTAAATGTATATTTAAGACAGGCTTTTATTGCTAATTGCTTTAAATATAATGTTAATGCTCAACAATGCGTATCGGTTGTCGTTAAGTCCATCAGCGCAAGTCGTCACGTCTCATTTGTCTTCCAAAAAAATATTCTAACCATCCATTAGGTCGGGCTTTTATTGTGAAATATCTACAGGAAGTGTTCACTTTCATTTCTAGACGCCGATCGAGTTCAGATTTATTTATATGGTCAATGAAACATTTATTTCTGTTGAAACTCAGAGCAGCGACGTGAGGACGGCGATGGACGCGACCGCAATGATGACATCATCATGCGAGCCTTCTCATTGGTTTGTTCTGGCGGACATTTTTTGGAAGACCGGCATTAAAGGAAAGTTTCACAGCATTTCACCACTTACAACACGCATTTTGAAGTGTTTTTTTAAAGTTCTCCATCCCTAAGTGCTGCTTTGTGAAAGGAAAAACAACAAACGAGAACGTCTTCATGATCAAAGTTAGAGTAAATCCTTATTTGTGTGGCATGAGTAACGGAGTGCAAAAGACCTCTGGGCTGAATTCACTGTCCACTGCAGACGAGTTGCGTTTACCAGAATGATTGTCTATCAATTAAGTGGAACTATTGAGCTGTGTCGTAACCCAACCCCGTGACCTAAATGGACAGTGGAGAGTGTGTTGTCAGGCAGACGGGTCCCAAACAATGACACACGCGCAAAAACACACGCACACGCATGCAGAAGAAGAAGTGTCACGCTGCCTTTTCTCGGCGAGGGCCGCTTGAAGGTCCGGGAACAACACTTTCAGTAACACTCCAGTTTGTTTGGGAGCGACGGGGCAGATCGACTGCTTCTCTTTACACTTCCATTTAAATTACAGTTTTGGCAGCTTACTGAGCCGCTTGTCTCGGTAGTATTATAAACAGCTATTACTTAAGCGAGCACGGGTCAAAGCCGTAGCGGGGAGTTTCTGTTACGGATATTCCTCTGTTGCTTAAATGGTTTTGTTAAAAAAAATAAGAGAGAGAAGCGGTAGAATTAAGATGCAAAAATCCCAAATGTTGTGGCAGAGCGTTCTCATGTGACTCCACAAAGCTTTGTGCTATGAGTGGCTTTTTCACATTTTTAAACTCTACTTGCACCGATACCGATGAGAGGTCGGGCCCTGACGCCTTCAATGCACAGTCTGTCTATTAGACGATAAATATAGAGTTAATTGACAAAGATTAAAACACTTTTTTTTAAAGCAAAGATTCCTGTGAATACACTGGCTCGAGGTTTGCCAAATGTGAATATGCACAGGCTTCCTTGCTCTTCCGTAAGTTGTGAATACGCGATTAAAAAAGTAGTCCATATATCAGTTATTGATATCTTTAAGGTAGTTTTGAATCTTCTCAGTCTAAAGATGCTTGATATGATATGAAAACACTAATTTGAACCAATTGAAGGTATTTTGCTTTAAAACTAATCAACTAATCAGCCGCAACGTCCTTGAGGGGCAGCTAGCAGCTAAATGCGCTAACGTTGGCAGCAGCGAACGGCTAAATGCGCTAACGTTGGCGCCAGCTAGCGGCTAAATGCGCTAACGTTGGCAGCAGCGAACGGCTAAATGCGCTAACGTTGGCGCCAGCTAGCGGATAAATGCGCTAACGTTGGCAGCAGCCAACGGCTAAATGCGCTAACGTTGGCGCCAGCTAGCGGATAAATGCGCAAACTCTGGCGGCAGCTAGCGGCTAAATGCGCTAATGTTTAGCGTCGCGGTTGACGGAGAGAACATTGATCCTGGAAGGGAACCGGACGGGTCGTGTGCGTTCTATGTGACTGAAAATAGCGTTGACAATTGGATAACTGCTCAAAAGCTGTGAACACGCACACGCACACACACACTTCTCACATTCACATGATGGCCGTCTCAATGGCACAACCCCCTGACCCGATGGCACGGCCACAGTCGGTGCAGTGAACTCTTGATTATTCACCCAGAGCAGCGCGGCACGAGGCCCCGATCCCAAGGAGGCGTTCGTGTCCTCCGCACGAGGGGCTTTTTGCACGCTAACAGTTTCGCCGCGGGCTGCAGAGCGAGCGAGCTGCAGACTCCAGCGGCATGCGTCAGCAGGCAGACGGGCAGCGCTAGTGGTTTTTTGGAGAGGAAGACGTAGCAGCCCTATTACTCACCTCTGTAGCAGTGATAGTGCTGCGCCTCCCAGGGGTTCTGTCCAATCATTGGCGCACACTTCATTACCTTGTTCTGCGGAGGTGTGTGTACTCCTGCTGCAGAGCCCTCCGCTCTTAACTTTGTGTATACTGCACAGGGATTTGTTGTCTGTATTTACTGTAGGGTTTGTGCTGTTTGAGCTGCTTTTTCTTTTTCTTCTTATCGACCTTTAAAAACAACAACAACAAATAAAACAAGGCTCCTGTGTGTTTTTAAGAAAAATAGCTGCGTTTGCCAACGGGTCATATCTGCATGTCAGACTTCATCTCCTCCTCCTCCTCCTCCTCTTCCTCCAGCGTCGCGGTGATCCCGCTGCAGTTTTTTCCGTGCTGCATTCGCCACAGCTGTTATTTAAAAAAAAAATAATTTATGACCCCGGTGGACAAAGCAGGTTTTCCCTCAATCATTTGAACAACATCTGGGAGGGAGGAGGGATGAGGAAGGGAGCAGGAGGAGGAGGAGGAGGAGGAGGAGGAGGAGGAGGAGGAGGAGGAGGAGGAGGAGGAGGAGGAGGAGGAGGTTGTCCGTCCTGGAGGGCCGTAATCGAACCGTAAATAAGACGTGGCTCAGAGGATGTGGGATGCTTGTGCAAGCAAGCGTGGGTCTGTGTGTGTGTGTGTGTGTGTGTGTGTGTGTGTGTGTGTGTGTGTGTGGGAGAGAGGCCATTTCAATAGAGTGCGCAGCAGGGCAGGGGGAGGGGAAGAGGTGGAATCTGCCATATGGACGAGAGAGAAAGACAAAAGGGAGACATGGAAAGGGAAGAGACGAGGCGTCCCACGTCAACTCACTTGACGCTCCCTCCTGGCCATGGGGGATGCTGACGGCACAGTTTGGTTGATTCCCGCTCCCTCTCCCACCAGTCTACCCCTCTCTCTTCCCCTTTTGTCAGTCTCCATTCCGGTTGCCCACCCCATCACTCTGTTCGTGATCCTCTCCCTCTCTCCTCGTCCTCCAGCGTGACCTTGCGAGTGTGGAGTTTCCTCCCTGTCACACTGTCAGGTCTGCTGATGCATATGCCCGATGCCAGGCAGCGTCTTCGTCCTCCAAGTCAAAACTATCTTTCCCACCGGGTGTATTCGTTGAAGGGTAAAGTCAGTGTGCCACAGGGACGAGGGTTGAGGGGGGGGGGGGAAGAAATAAGCTGAGGGGTTCCAAAAAAAAAAAAAAAGCTGATGGATGCGATCGCTCTAAGTATGAAATGTTCCTTCTCGCAGGCGCTGCTCCCTCATTTAATGCCGGGACTGGCTGGATTATACACATGCTCATAAACTGCCACTGCCCCACCACCCACCCACACACACACACACACACACACACACACACACACACTGACTACGGACATTTTCCCCGCAGGACAAAGGTGTGGCGTACACGTGATGTCACCGTTTTCCCAACACTTGACTGCTCCTGAGCTCCTGTGGTAGCGCCACTCATTGCTTGGAAACCGCCCAACGCCGTGCTCATCGTCAGAGGAAATTGTAGGAAAAAAAAATGTGTATGAACGTCTGAAGTCTTGGCACTGCTCTAAGGTGTGTGTGTGTGTGTGTGTGTGGTGACAGGTTTATGGCGAGGTGTCAGTATGCAAGTTGTAGCGTCTGTACGTAAGCTATTTTCATATTCGCACAGCCTTTTTCTCCCTTTCTTCAGACGATATGAATTCATCCCAGTAACAGTGTTTATGAAGTGGATATTTAAGGAAAATACACGTTGGCGGGCCGCCAGAGTCTCGGTAATTAATTGAAAACACTGATAGATCAAAAAAACAAGTGTTTTATTCATATTTGTTTGTTTAAATGCTGGTTTCATTTATAATATCTGGGGTCGGCGTAGAGATTCAACAGCGTCGGTTCTGTCCGAGCTGGAAAGTATTTCTTAAGCAAGAAGAACGGCTCTGCAGGATTTTTTTCCTTTTCTCGGTGGAATAGATGTTCACGCTCTCCTCTCGACCGACTGGCTTTTGGCAATAGTTTGATTGACAGATGGTTGATGTTTTGATGCCGTGAATAAAAGATAAGAACACATAGTTTCACCATATGTCCACACGGGGTACTGGCAAGAGAACACGCAACCCAAAAAATCCACTAAAGGAACAAATGGAAGGAATCAAAACATGGAACGAGAGCTCAGATTAGACCCAAACACACCAGGACGGATTAATAGTTACTCACAAATAAGTGAAGCTCTAACACAGAGAGAGCTCAACCTTGTTCTCTGCCGTTAACACACAAAAAAGGCTAATTTGTGAAGAAGTAAAGTTGCACAACACAACTGAAGATGTGTGCAAAAGCCATAGAGGCATGTACAATAAAATAAGATAATCCTTTATTAGTCCCTCAGTGAGGAAATCACAGGATTACAGCAGCATCCCTCACAATGAATAAAGATGAAGATCAAGTAATATTAATAAACAGTATAAACAAAATAAAAAAACAACTAAACAGTAAGAAGAATATTAAATATACAGATGGAAGTAAAAATAAGCAAAAGTATTGCACAATAAGTAAAAATGTGTATAAAAGTATTGCACAATAAGTAAAATGTGTATAAGAGTATTGCACAATAAGTAAAATGTGCATAAGAGTATTGCACAATAAGTAAAATGTGCATACGAGTAATGCACAATAAGTAAAATGTGTATAAGAGTAATGCACAATAAGTAAAATGTGTATAAAAGTATTGCACAATAAGTAAAATGTGTATAAAAGTATTGCACAATGAGTAAAATGTGCATAAGAGTATTGCACAATAAGTAAAAATGTGTATAAGAGTAATGCACAATAAGTAAAATGTGCATAAGAGTAATGCACAATAAGTA
This sequence comes from Clinocottus analis, assembly GCF_023055335.1. Classification (NCBI taxonomy): domain Eukaryota; kingdom Metazoa; phylum Chordata; class Actinopteri; order Perciformes; family Cottidae; genus Clinocottus; species Clinocottus analis. Next base: position 1,519,060 of record NW_027175843.1, read on the forward strand.
AAATGTGTATAAGAGTATTGCACAATATGTAAAATGTGCATAAGAGTATTGCGCAACATGTTGAGCCCCATGGCCGTTCCTTGTGCGTGTTCTCACGTCGTGATGAACAGCGGCGGCAGCTTGAAGCTTTTATTGAAACTTCCTCCTCTGAAGGACCGCGCGCCATGAAAGGCCCAGGTTGGGTCAGCGGCGGCGGCGCCATTGAAAGTTGGTGATGAGGCGAGAGCGGTTTCATTCACTGTGAGGAGGAGCACGAACAAGAAGCAGACATGTTGCATTCTGGGTGCAGTCGGCATACGTTACATACGTCTTGCACCGTTTCTTTCTACTCTAACCGGCTATCAGGAGAAGCCAGCGCGGGGGGAATCCCCCCTTCAAGGTTATATAAAAGAAAAAAAGCTTTTGATCCAGTTGTAGATGGATGATGGCGTGCAAAGACAGACAGCCCCTCACCGACGCCGTAATTTAAAGGCACGCTTCTCTTTTTACTGTTGACAACTGAAATGAAAGGGTGAGCTTTTCATTCCTTTTCATGTTGTTGTTTCGTACGGATCGTAAATCAAGACGATGTACAAAGTCAAGGGGACACGATGCAAATGTGTGTGTTTTTTTAATCCAATCCAACAAATTGCCACCGTGGGTCAGTTAATCCAGAGGACCTCCACCCCAAAAAACGCTGCAACATTTCTCCTCTTCAGCAAACATAACGTGCACCTGGACGCCTGAACACGGTGCCCACGTAAAAGCCATAAAAAATGCAGATGCTTGGCAGGTACGTTCATAAATCATGTATGCTTTGCTTCTGCGTATGTTTCTCCCCTTCGCTCCAAACTCCAAACGAACGGCTTCACGGGTAGGAAGTCGCTCTGGAACTGAATCTGTGTTGGTGGGCGTTTCATTTAGTTTAATTCATAAAGAAGAAGAGGAGGAGGAGGAGGAGGAGGTCAAGAAGACAGACCAGCGAGGCTTCACAGGTTTTATGTACCGATCCACAAGGTCCTGTCCGAGGGTTCTCATCCCCTCGACTGTACAACCGGCCTTCCAGAGATTTGAAGGCCACTTTCCTTTTGGAAGTCGAGGAAAATAAATAAATAAACTTTTGAGGGCCTTGGTTTGTGTCATTGAGTATCGAGTGTCGCTGCAGCAGCGTCTCTCAGGGCTGTGAGAACCGCAAATTATGGTTCTCGCTACGAGTAAATCAGAGCTAGCTTTGGCACTTAAGAGTCTGCATGAGGCAAACAAGCACTTGAGGATTTTCCAAACACTGGTTGGGACTAACTGCTACTGAGCAGAGAGCTTTGATTACTGAATATTACTGAGAGGGCTTTGGTTCTGAGCCGCTGCAATGCTCACAGATGACTTATTGAACCGTGTTTTTAGTATTTTTCCTCTCTTCGTTTTGCCAAACGCTTGTCTGGCAAAAGGTTCACGTCTTAAAAGCAACGCATTTCTGTCCCTCACCAAAACAACCGGGACGCGATACAGATTTTAAAGAATCTTGTTTTATTTAGTCAATCATCATCATACAACACAATATTATTCTATAAAATATACAAAAACAGACTGAAAAGGTACAAGCAAAAAATGTTTATATTCCTATCCTAAATTATTATCAATTAAATCAGATAATTAATTTGAAATATAGAGAAAATAAAATACATATACATTTCATCACACCTGTAACTCTCAAATATAGTTTTATAAATAATCCTTATGAAAGCCAAAAATGAGTTCACTGTTGATTTTTGCGTTGTTCCATTTATCTCGTACACTAGAAATACATCTTTTAATTCCTTTTTTAGTTTTTTCTAAGTACATCTCTTACATCTAAGTAGGTAATAAATGGGAATGTTTTTAATTCATTTGAAACGTCCCTGATCCTCACGCTGGCTGCGTGCGAGCTCTCAGACGTAGAAGTTGATCCTGATGGGACACCGTCCCCGGCACGCTCGACTGTCTGGAGTTGGCTGGGCCAAGAACGGGGTAATCCCTCCAGAATATTTTGAATTAATCTGCAGCTGATATCCAGCTCATCCAGCGCTGCATGCGGAGAGTCGAGCTCCTCGCAGCTCCTCCTCCCTTTAAGACTTCATGACATCATTCACCCTCTGATGAGAGGAGCTGCGATGCTACATGAGCAGTTTAGGGTTGAGTGTCTTGCTCAAGGACACGTGGACGAGGGCAAGACGAGCCGGGGATCGAACCACCGATCCTCTGATTTGAAGGACGACCCATCGTATAATCGTTACTTATTAAATGTTCACAAGCAATAGCTTGATGGTCAGATTGGATATCCATTTAATATTTTATCAGCTGGGTCTCGTCGATGTTTCTGTTGAGGAGCGTTTGTTTTACCCGTCAGGAGGGAGGAACCTGTCCATCTTCTGCTTTTTAAAATGTTATCTACCAAGTTGAGATACCGACTGCAAAGATCCATAAATTAAAAAAATGTCACGCGCCAATTTTATGCCCATTTTTTTCTGTCACTATTTTTCTTTGATGTACATCAAAGTCAGTTTCATATGTGCAAACATACAGAAGATTAAACGCAAGTTTCTCTTCTGTCCAACATGAAGAGTTCAGCTTCCTGGTGGATGGAGCTGTTGGACAGCCCGGTGGTGCGAGCCCGGTGGTGCGAGCCCGGAGGCTGAAGTCGCTCACAATCACGACGAGCTTGAAGTGAAAAACAGAACCGCAGACCCGCTTCAGTTGCCGTCATGAATCAGAGATCACCACAGTGATGCGGACGTCTGGAACGAGGCGGCGCGGCCCGAACCCGACGCGGGGTCGCGTGAGGACTGAAGTCTCCGTTTCCTTCTCACGAGCGCTGAATCCAAGTTGCGTTGTACACGTTGGCTTTGACAACAAGGCGCTGCAGTCTGCACACACACAACTACCCTCACGACCCATGAATCAAATGAAGCGAGCAGGAGCGAGTTGGACCGTTTCAGCATCTTCTACCACCTGCATCTGTCCACTCACACACACACACACACACACACACACACACGCGTGCAGCAGCGATCGTCCCCGTTGAAACCGCTGAGGTCAGCTAAAACCAGCCCGCGGACACAAAGACAAGAACACCAGCGCTTGTTAGTTCCTCCGAAGGTGTGACGATGCGGTCGGCGCCGGCTGAAAATTAATTTGGATCTCGGTGCTCGTTAATTCCCAACTTCTAGTTGTTGCCTCTCAGATGCTGCCATGTTATCCGTCGCCGGCGCTGCGGGAGTTTCACCGTTTCATGTTCGCCTCCGACGGGCCGACTGGATGCTGCTGCACGTCATCTGGAGATGTGAAGACGGAGCCTTCATCTGGAGTTGAAACGATGGACCGACGCTCTTCTCCTCCGCCTGAAAAGTTGCAGACATTTGGATGAATAACAACCTTTTCCAGTGTTTTAAGGAGTAATGTTTAATTTTTTAGTTTTTCCTCCCTCAACTACCAACAAGTAATTAATACAGGGTTATGTGCGAACTCAAAAGTTTTAAGTACATGTTAGTATTCTGATCAGTAGATCTCGTCGGCATACATACTCCTAAATGTAATAATGACATTAAAATGTGATTATTTGAACAATAATACAATATTTGCTATTTCACACCTATTAACTACAATTTGTCGCATTAAAATCAACTTACAAACATCAGCTGGAATATTTTTCACAATTCTCAACCATAAAAATAAAACAAATACTTTTTTCAGTAATAGATTTTGTCTCTGAAATATGTACAGCTGGTCCACCTTAAAGGTCAGTCCACCTTAAGTGATGCAATTGGAAAAACTAAACAATCCCTGTTGATTACCGTGTGGGAAAGCTAATGCAACCAGGTTTGAATTGACACGCAACGAGAATTAATGATGACGCAGCATCAAAAATTGCTGATGCACATTGTTTATCGTGATCACTTTGCATCGATGGTATTGGATCGATACGCCGATCCATACCGATGGATCTCTGCGCCCTAATAGATGTGTTAGTTTGTGTTTTCATGTATTGAAGTGCCGTCATTGATTCACTGAATCTCACCGTTCTGTGCGCTGCGCACGGTTTACAAATTAAACTTCACACTCGCGCTGCAAGTCAAACATACAATATGCAAAAGTCCGTTTGAATTAAGTTTGTGGCTACAGTTGAGCAAAAGCCACGCGCCCTCTGTTTGACCTTGTCTTCGTGGCTGGGCTCTAACCCGCTGAGGGTTCGCCGTGACCTTTTCACAAGGAGGATGACTCCTGATGCGGATCTCAAGGGCGCGGCGCTGGAGCCTAATCTGCGCCTCGGGCCGGCCTCACTCATCGTGTTTCCTCCCGTCTCCTCCGTGCGTCACCGCTTCAATAGTTCAACGCTGTGACTTCACGCAAGGACGAAACCCCGCTCTTCAATTTTATTCCTTTTTTTTTTTTATATTAAATAATCTGTTACGAGGATTTATTGCCGAACAAATGAAGATGCGATATCTTTGAAGATGCATCGTCGTTGTTTTGAGGACACATTTCTGATATCTGCCTGCGCTGTTAAAAAAGATTAAAGATGTTTTTACTGTCATAAGCACAGAAAACCGTTATTCTATACAATGAAAAGCTTATTTTGCTCGCTCCTTTTTACACATAATTACAATAAACTAAAGGTAAATAAATTAAAAAAGGCACAAATTATAAAATATATAACAGTATTGCTATAATAAATATGATATAATATGATAATAGTATTGCACATTGTATCTTTATACACTACACATTGCTACAAAATTGCAATTTCTCAAAATAAGGATGTATAAATAAGGACGCCATCATACTCGTTGGCTTGTCCAAGCCGACGCCTTTCCGTCGAAACACGGCGAGGAAAGGCGTCGTATTTGTGCCGTGGCGGGACGGCGCCGCTAAAAGGTCACGGTCGTGTTCGTGGCCGTGTTCCCGAGCGGCGTCCTCTCAGTGGAGACGGTGGAAAGTGGCGTGTGAAGCGTGTGTCATGGACGCATCGACTAATTCCTAGATTAATTAGATATTGAAATGCTGGAAGTTTCCGATCGATAAACATTGATCTCCGCCCCTCTTCCACAAAGTCAATACACAGAGTTCTGTATTTGCACTTTAGACCTCCGCCATGTCGGTCCAGACCTCTGACACACGTCCGTATGGAGAACGGCTCCGTCGTAACGACCACAGAGGTATGAAATATGTATCCTGGGTGACGCTGGCTGAGGTTGGACTCGTGCCCGCGGCTCAGTGACTCTTATAATATTAATTTCCCTTCCGCTCGTTTGTAGTCTTGCGGGCCGCTGACGGGAGCCTCGGACAGTGACCGCTTTTATGATTTATGAGGCCACCGTTTGATCGCTCTGCGGCAGAGATAAATGGGATTGTGGGTAGTTGTGTGTGTGTGTGTGTGTAGCCCCACTCCCCCCCTCTTAAAGCCTCACTTCTGCACTCAGTCATGACCCTTTCATTGGAGCCGTCATAAACTCCAAGACAAAAGCTTTTGATTGATTGCGTAGTGACAGTTATATGTCCGGTGTCATCAGCGAGCCGGCTATCGCGAGGTGATTGATTATTTTTATATTTCACAGATTGAAACCCCCGAGTGCGAAGAGTCACACGGCAGCCGTTTGTTTCCTCGCACCCTGAAACCCGCGTGTTTGCGTCCGTGTTTGCGTCCGCGTTTGCGTCCGCGGTTGCGCGTGTCTTCATTTCACACGACACGAGTACGGCTGCTTTGAAAGGTCGGGGACGTTAAACACAAAGTATTGCCCGTTCAACGTGAACGTTTTGTCTAATTCAAATGAGTTGAGAGGAAAAACAACAAGGAGCTGTACTTTGTCGCTCATCCGGGTCAGGCCTCGACTCTGTCGAGCTGCTGGAAGGTATTGATTTCACTCGCTCGCATCCCAGGATGCAAAGCAGACCTGGTTATGGGAGCAAACTGAGACCACCTCCTCAAAAGCAGGATATTCAATGTCTGACACTTCTGGGCCTCCGTTCAAAACAAATAATTAAAAAGGTTGTTCAGATCAATGAATATTGTCAAATCCTTTTTTTCCTTTTCTCTCTGTAGGGGATCATTTAATCTAGATGGTTCTCATAATGTTCATATTTTGGAGGGTGATATGACAGGAAGTAATGTGCTGCCATGAAGTCAGTAAGTTAGCTCGTTAGCTTAGTTTTAGCTGTTTACGTTCATCCAATTTGCACCATTAAAAATGTGCAATTAGCGTTTCCATTTTTGCTGAAACTGGATTCACTTTGATCCTCAAGGAAACGACGAGTCTGAGGTTCTGTAGTTATGAGGGTTCATGGACGTGATAGTGGTTATAACGGCTCTGAGGTCTGTTGAGGCCGAGCATCGCTGTCGTGCTCGGCCTCGCCCCGAACGAATCGAACCGCGGTTTAAAAAACGTCACGCGGCTGCGGTGCATCGTGGGATATCGGGAGGGGGAGGGGGGGGGGTTGATTCTGCAATCACAAATCACGGCTGCAGTTTTTCACGCCGCCACGTCTCCAGTTCAGCAGGGTATTTATAGTTGTGGGACTGATGATGTAAATAAGCACAGCTGCAGTTCACTTAATTTGTATGCAGCGCTGCTAATTAAACCCGAATACAGGACTGTATTAAATGTCCCAAAAGGAGGTGTGTGTGTGTGTGTGTGTGTATTTTTTTATGCCGCAGAAACTAGAAGTACGAGTTGAAGAAACCAACAAATATATTTGAATGCTCCCGTGGTTTCTACAATTAAAGTACCGGCGTGCTCATTTCACACAGTGATCACAGAACAGAAGTAGTTTTAATTGTGTGTGTGTGTGTGTGTGTGTGTGTGTGTGCATGCACTTAATACAGCTTCCTTTTGCCGCAGTGGTCAAGCTGCAGTTATGAATCTGGTTCGGTGGTCATCCAAATTTTTATTCCCTATTGTCGCAAAGGAGCCACGTTATCAGCAATCTGGCTTTTCTGTTATTTAGCCTGCACAAAAACCTGTGTGTGTGTGTGTGTGTGTGTGTGTGTGTGTGTGTGTGTGTGTGTGTGTGTGTACACAACATACTTATATATTTGTGAACTTCTAAGGAAATGCTCTGCATTATATAAAGTGGAACACACACCGCCCGGAGTGCGGAGTGATGTGTAATGTGACTCATGAGAAGTGATGCGCGTGCTGCTTTCTGAACGCATCATGCAGACGGAAAGAAGTGGCCAAAGTCCTGACTGTGATGCTCCATGAAGGAACGTTGCTCTCCCGACACCAGTCGGTTGTCTGCATGGAGAATCCGACCCGTGCCAGTAGACGCACATCCAAAGCGCGTCAACGCTTTGCTTCAGAAAACGTGGAGAGAGTCAAACAACTGGAAATGTGCATGAAGCCATTCCTGCGTTTTCGTTGGTTTCGTGTTATTTTGGTGTCTCAACATAGACAAGTATTGGAAGTCTTTAATACATGTGTTCCTCCGCTGTACAAATATGGTCGCTTTTGCTCACTGGTTGCACAAAAAAAAGATTTAATCATCCAAAAAACACAATGTTTTTAAAGCAAACTTGTGCATTATTCGCGTTTAACCTTTAAAACACGCTTTTAACTATGTGATGCCGCATGTGACGGCTCGGCAGCCGTCATCCAATAGTGTAGCTTCGTTTGAGTCGTCCTCTGAGAGTCTCACTCACCCGGACGTAGCCCACAGACTCGGCTCGGTCCAAATAGCTGCGTCCTGTTGACGCCGTTAACGGGCCCGTCGAGCGCGTCCTGCCGCGCCGCGAGCCGCCGCGCCGCGAGGCGCCGCGAGGCGCCGCGAGGCTACATGAAAAAGAAATTCAAGCCGTGTGTGTGATTGACTCCTGGCTGAGGGCTGTACCGCGCGTTTCACTAATTGATATTAATTGATTTAATCAGCATGTTTGTGTTTGCGCTCAAGGCGCCGCAGCGTTGGCGGGCAAGTGATTCAGATCGGCCGCTTGGCGGCGGACGCGCCCTCGACGGGACGGGCGCCGCTTGGCGCTGCAAGTGCTGCGCTCGGTCACTGGCGGGTGTCATCTTCTTTTCCCCTGTGTGTCACATCCTTCCTCCTCCTCCTTCTCCTCCTCTTCCAGTAGTTTGCTTGCAGCCACGACACGGCAGTCGTGAAGTTTAAATAACAAAATTGTGTTCCAACTCGTCGTCTTTATCGATGAATGTTTTAATTAAGAACCGCTGGAGACGGATTCCTTTCCAACACGCCGTCCTGGGGATCTTTCTTCTTCTTTTTTTTTTTTACAATTACGCCAGTCGGCTCCAGGGTGCTCTCCATTGTTTGCCGACGTGTCACTAGTGATATCTCAGACATGGCCGACCGGACTTTTGAAAAAGCTCTTGGGGGGAATGATGCGTTTCATGGTCGCATGTCAGGGACTTATAAAAAGCCCGTGGCCGTAACAGAAGAGGGCTTTGAAACCTTCTTAATGCCACGTGCGTGCTCTTTTCCAGCAACTCCCTCCGCACAATTATGAAATTGTACTGCTTGGAGACCGATGCACTTGGCTCTAAATGCTCCCCTGTAGCAGTGAGTGTGAAGTGTTTTATTGGAGGGCACCAACTCATTGCTGATTAACCTTTCTAATCTGGAGACTGCCTGCTGGTCTTGCGACCTCTACCCGCTTGTTATGTGCCCGTTTTGCTCGCATGTGTGTCGCTGCTCACTCCTTCACCGAGAGCGTTGCGTTTACACTCGCGAGACGTTTCCAACATTTTCAGAGCCAGAATTGCCGCTGAGGCTCTGGAAATGTGTCGGATCACAAGCAGATTAAGGACACTACATTACCCTTTTTCATGCATTTTTTATTTTTGAGGGTCATAAACAGACATGAATCTGGCATCATGAAACACACTGAGACCTCCGCCGTCTCCTTCCGGGGAGTCATTTCCGTCGACTGCTTTGTAAACCTGTCTGGCTCCGATTGTTAGCGAGACTTTCGTGGCAGCGGATGAAGACGAGTGCACATATGCTACATCAACCATGACGAAGACAACAAACAAACAAACAAAAATGTGGCTGCCGGGGAAAGACGGCGGCGCTCGTGACTCAGGCAGAAGGGGCTCCGCTTTTAACAGATTTTCCCGAGTTCAGAAGTTGACAATTTGGATCTAAAAATAGCCGCCACCTCGGCGATGGCAGGAGATTACGGTTAAACTGAAGATATAATTACTTTTTGTCTTTTTGGAAGAGAAAAATATAATTACTTAAAAGCCATTAAGGGTCCCGGGATAAAGATTTTTCCCTTCATAACTTCCATCGGCACGACTCCCATCTGGTCCTGTGCCGCATTGCAAATGGCTCGTGCCACGTCAGCATCCAAGGTACGAAGTCATGTGACCTGCTCCGGTCTGGCAGCTTCCTAAAGGTATTTGAGTATTAAAAAAAACAAGGGGTGACATTCCCCTTTCAGCTGTTGAATCATCAACAGTCATCGCTGAATCACAGAGATCCAATTCATGGCTGGCGAAAAAAATAAAAATAGCCGGGTGGAGTACCGCACTCACTTACAGAGTTGTATTTCAGGACCACAATGGGTTTTGGATGAGGAAAAATCTTCCCCTCAGCAGCTGGTGACTCTGATATCATGCAGCAAATTATACTGTTAAAAATACACACACACACACACACACACACACAGACGGAGAGAGAGAGAGGGGCAGAGGCAAACACTTAAGCGCACTGAACAAGGAAGGCTTTCTCTGCGACGTGAATGAGTAGCCACGGCTGAATGGTTGAGTGTGTCCTCTGTCTCTGTGAGGTCGGCAGCTCGGGGAAGATTAGGAGGAAGCACATCAAATGAATGGGAGAGGAAGAAAGGGAGAAGGGAGAGACGAGGAGAGGGAGGGAGGGAGGGAGAGAGAGAGGGAGAGAAAAAAGCTGATGGCTCAGGAAAACCCGCTGCATTACACTTGCTTTTAGGGAATTATCTCAGTGCGAATTCTGCAGGGTCCGAGAGTGGGGACACACACACACACACACACACACACACACACACACACACACACACGCACACACACACACACACACACACTGCCTTCCAGTCTTTAATCTCCTCCTTAACTTCCCGTCAATCTGATGGCGGTTCCCGTGTCTCCTCCTCTTCACCCCTTTTTTTCTTATTTTTATTTTTTTACGCCCGCAGTGCACATTCACGTTTATTTTTGTAAATGCGCGTCTGCATAATTCATCGCCGTGCCGAGGCCTCGCCTTCGGCGTGCCTCGTGGGTGGCCTACATGCACAGGTTATAATCCCAACACCCCCCCCCCCACACACACACTCACCTGCTAAGCTCTAACTCTTTTATATTTTCTTTCTATTTTGTGTAACTGGCGGCCGATGCAGTTGGCGAGGAAGTCGAGGGCGGGGCCGGCTTGTAAAATAAAAAAATAAAAAATGGAAGCGTTTTTTTGCGTCACCACATCACAGCGCCGGCTTCCTCCCGCTCGCTGCCTTCCATATGTTCATCTGGCGCCGAGCTCCACGCGGTCAAACGGGTCCCAGTTCTGCGTTGAGATGACACACAAGTCCAACCCGTTAAACCTTCTGACCGCCCCACGCGCTCGCCGTTAAAACACGCGGCGGCCGGGCTCTTGAGGCCGCTTTTTTTGCCGCTTCATTTTCGACTTTTAGAAGCCTGCGGAAAACATACTTATTTACACTAGCGTGTGGTTAAACACATGCTACATGAGCTGCTTTTTATCTTGTTTCTGTTGACATGTTTGGCCCTGTAGTTGTCAAACTGTTTTTAACACTTATTTATTTATGTTTCCTGACCCCTGTTCAGCACTTTGTGACCCTTGTCTGTAAAAAGTGCTCTACAAATACACATGACTTACTTACTTACTTACTTACTTACTTACTTACTTACTTACTTACTGACTTACCCGTCCGCCACCAACCGTGGTCTGTGCATCACGCGGTTGCTCGCTCGGTTCTCGGCTTTCATCCAAACTTAAATACGCGTCAACAGATTTTTGGATGGATTGCCAATGAAATGACTTCTCATTGATCACCATCATCAGGAAGTTTGCAAGCCGCTGAGTTACAGCACCCCACGAGGGATGAGGTCATGTTCTCAACAGTAGACGGACCCCAGACTTTCTTATGGTGAAACCGTTTTATTTTCTTCCATTTCATGGAGAGTTTCTTCAATCTGTGATATAAAGGTCCATGTTGAAAAATCACAAAGTTACGCTTTCAACACGTCAATGAGATGAAAGTGTTTTACTTCTGATGCAGCAATCTGCAGCGCAGATGCATCTCATGTGATCCCTAAAACTATATTCATCTGCGCCTTAATTCTGGGTTACGATCATTTACGCGTTACTTACCGTCTACGGCACAGAAACAGCTCATTACGCTGAACTTTTTCTGACTGTCAAGATGTAAAAAGTGACCTCCCGTCTCTCCGTCGCTCTGGATAACTTCTCTTTTTCAGAGTCCAGCCCGAGTTCGATTTCCTCCGTCATAAAATAACCTTTTTTCATGAGCTGTCATGGTGACTTGGAGTCATGCACACACGAGGGTTGTGTCATCTGGAAGAAGAAAAAAAAACCATGACAATGAAGGAAATGTGTCCAAATAAAAAGCAGCTCTGAAGGGATTTCAGCTCCTTCAGCGTTGACGTGTTGGTGTCGCGCTGAGCGAAGGAGCAGACTTGAAACAAAGTGGAAGTAAATCCTGTCAATGTTTTGACAGACAGACTGACAACCCCCCCCTCACACACACACACACGCACACACACACACACACACACACACACACCACCACCACCACCTTGCTTTCAGCTCATTCACCGTTTTAATTGTTGGTTTTGTTCGCTCTGAAGTCAGCCATTAGCTCACAGCGGGTCCAGACCAGAACCTGTCGGGTCTGTTTTATATTTGACTCGGGTCGGGACCTCGATAGTCTGTGTTTACTGTGTTGAACCGGCGCAGGAAGAGAGAGCGCTAAACCCTGCAGGCTGCAGAGGATGTCGGCTAACTGGACCCATCTGTTGTGTTTGCTAACTGTATAGCATGCTAATCACAAACCTGCTCACTTTGAGTCAGTAAACTCACACATTGTGATAGAACTAAAGCTTCAGGATCTGGCTGCCATGGAGGTTTAATTCATTTTTATTTATTTTTTAGCAGCGAGGCACCTCGGGGCGGGAATGTCAGCCGCTCGGTGAACCGCCTCGGTCCTGACTGAAATATCTGTTGGATGGATCGCTGTGACATTTCATGACATTCGTGGTGATTTGCGGCGCCGTGGTGATCCCCGTTACTTTTCCTCCAGCGACTTCATCGGGCCCTAAATCTGACTACCAGCCCCAAACGCCCACAAAGGCGTGCCCATCCGTACTGTGTGGTTTAAGCAAACTAAGACGGCGGCCATGTTGAGCGTCACACAACCAGCATTGCTACCGTTAGCGTGTTGGCTAGTGCACAACATGCCCTCACTGGCGGCTGCGACTACACTGTCAAACAAAAACCAAACTTATATTAACAAATTACGCGATGCTGAGTCCGTGCCTCTCCGGTGCCGGTAGTCCAGCTTACAGTCGGGCTTCAAGCTGGATTAAAATCCAGCGAGCACGTAGCGGGCCGAGCGCAGCGCACATCCAGTTTTTTTTTTTAATGTTCATGACCTCGGATGAAAGCACAATGCATGGATGATTTGCATGGCGTCAACGGTTAACTGTGACATACACGTGCAAACAGATCAACACACACACATACACACACACTCTCACGCTTTCACGCTCTCGCACTCTCGCACACTTTTGCCCCCGGTCGCACTGCAGGGTCGCAATGTATGTGATGGACTCAGTCAACCACGAGTGACCTCTTTTAAAGCAGCCGCTCTGTTTAGTCCCCGTTCTAATGAGTGGCTGTGACTCATAATCTATACTGTGTACAGAGCCGGGGGGGTAATTTGTGTGTGTGTGTGCACGTGTATGTGTGTGCACATGTGTGTGTGTGGCCCCCTGTCAGGCTGAGAAATGCAAAGTGGCTCTCAGTCATTGTTTTCTCTTGATGGGTTGACAATTATTCACGAAGCCTTCACAACATTTAGCCTTTTGTAGTGATGTCAAGAGTTACTCTTTAATATAGAGGCGTGCACGAAACACTTGTGCGTTTGTTTGTGGTCACACTCTGGTCCCGTGACAACAGCTGCAGCACCAAAGATCGTGAACCTACATTATATTATGTAATATATAATGGAGCTGTCATTCTTCCTCTCCTTTTAAAGCTAAGCCGTGTTAAAGTTCACTGCACTGCAGCTACAGGACGAGGTGAAATGCAACATTATATTATGTGTGTGTGTGTGTATATATATATATATATATATATATATATATATCCTCTATATAAGTCCTTGTGCAGTATGATACAGCTACAATGCCATTTTAAAAAAAAGTGTTGTCAAAAATTGGTTAACAATGGAATCTATATGTCCAATATGTTTTCACGTGTTCATAAGTATTATCAATTTTGGCAAAAAAAAACAAACAACTGAGGATCCATGTGCTAAATTTATTCAATTAATTATATTTTTAGCACCTGTCCTCACCTCCATGCGATGTGTTCAACATCCTGCAGGTCAGCCGAAGTTTCATGGAAATATCGTCACATGACCGTTTATTTATATATATATATATATAATTTATATATATATATATATATATATATATATATATATATATATATATATATATATATATATATATATATATATATTATTATATTTATATATATTATTATATATATATATATATTATTATATATATATATAATATTATATATATATATATATATATATAATATTATATTTATGGATTTGGTTGATTTAATCTGACAGAAGCGTCAACACATGAATATGTTCAAGGACCATGGAAAAGATGAAAATCTGTGTTTATTTTTTTATTTTTTACAGCTTCTGTCAATAATAAAGTTCATTTCTTTTCCAATTGTTTTGTAACGGCGAGGCTTTAGCGACGTGTCGTTCAGTCGCACTTCAGACGTCGGGCTCTGGATATTTACCTTCTTCAGGCAGGAAGTCAAGCATCGGCTGAAATGAAGCTCCTGCAGCTCCTCGTGGGGAAGCTTGTGCTGAAATGTGTCTCTCGCTGCCTCGTGCGCTGTCGAGACGCACCGAGCTGTCAACAGAGGTGTCAAGTGAGTCAAACGGGTTTTTTTTGTGTTTTTTTTTTTTTTGGAGCAGGCGAGAAAAAGCAGATGGGTACAGGGGAAAAGCAAAAGCAAGGATGCGGGGGAGACGAGTCGGGAAAGCAGAGAGGAAGAAGATAGGCGCCAACTCCATTGGCTCCAGAAAACAAAAACAAGAGGGAGGGAGGGAGGAATCACGCTTTGGAGGTTAATCCTTCCTTCACTCTCCTCGGGATGGTTCATGACTTGGCTTAGTGCTTTGTTGTTGTTCATGTAATTCATTGTGTCTCTCGCTTCAAACTAGTGTTCATTCAAAAAAAAAAAAAAGGGGCTCATTCTGCGACGTCTCTCTCCCAGAAAAACAAAGCCCCCGCCGTGATCTCAGCACCCGTTCCCTCTCGTAGCGTTCCTGATGTCGGCCGCTGAGCAGCGAGATCGGACGGACGAGATGTTAATTCCCCAAAGACACCTTTGCAGCAGCATTTTTGAGGAAGCTAACGTGAGTCACCTCCTCCTCCTCCCTTCAGTTTGTGACTTTGATCCTAATCCCCAACTTGAGTTTCCAGAAGTAAAGGGTTTTTTTTGGTTTCGGCAGCCAACAGGCTCCCGAAAAAAAAGCCATCAGCTGTCCCGCCGTCTGTGTGACGAAGCAGCAGCATCATCATCGGGCCCGTCGGTTTCACCTGCCTGAACAGGTCGTGCTTTTCTTTTTGAGGATATTAGGATGCAGCATCTTCACGTAGAGGATAACTCGGTGTCACTGTAAGTTTACAGTTGCCGTCATTCATCATTCATTGTAACTGAAGGCTTCTTGTTCTCTCGCTGACGCCTCGCTGCTGTCCGGTGGGAACGAGATCCCATGTTTTTTTTCTCCGGGAGGTCACCGGGGCGTTTCTTTTCTGAACAGGATCATAAATAAATCCAAAGCAGGAATGTATAATACGCCCTGCATGAACGTTACTGGACGCATACGCATGAGATGACGCTTCAGGGACAACGCATGTGCGCTGCGAGTCCTCCTTCACTGAAGGGATGTCGTGTTCGGGAGAGGAGTGTAACTTGGGCTGCATTTAATCAGTTTGACCCGCAGACGTTTCTGTAAATATATTTGCAGCGACCGTTGTGTGACTTGACTTTGCAGAAAGACGAGCGAGAGGCCTGAAGAATAGTCTGAAGCGAGATTGCAGACGATGTCTGGATTGATCAACGAATGTTGGAGTTTTCCTTTCTAATTGGTGCAAAGCGGGGTTTTTAACCGTTTGTTGAGCATCGTTTTGGGTTTCCGCCTCTGGGAGATGTGACGTCAGAATACACAAGTGGGCTTTTTCCTCGGTGCGCCTGTTTTTGTTTTTTTGTAGCCGAGCGTTTTGTTCCCCCGTTCATTCATAAACATTAAATTGCTTACCAGTTCCTGTCTTTAATGCACCGCGAGTGACATCTGCCACTGTGTTCGGCTGCTCATGTGGAAGCACAGCGTCTGTGCAACAACAACAACAAAAAAAAGAAAAAAGCAACTACCACACTGAATCGGGAGCTGTGTGCAACGAGGTCTGAAGCTGCGGAGGATTTCGTAACAGACTTGAAGCAACACGGTGTCAAAGCGACTGTCGGGGTTGAACCACATCATGCAGATCCTTCGCTGCTGCCGGAGGGAGGAGGCGAGGGTCATCTCCGGGACGCCGGCCCCTCCCCTCCATCTCGGCAAGGCAGTGCGTCCCGACGCTCCGTTATAATGAGGTCTCACCTTGTTAGCGGGCTCCTTTCTCCACGGACGTCCTTGTCGTTTAGCGGCGAGCGACCTCCGCCGTCACTGCAAGCTCCTTTTTTCTTTTTTGATTCTTTATTCCTTGCTTCTTCTTTTGACAGTTAAACGTGGAGGCGTGGCACAATCCCCCAGACCAGATTGCAGTTGGCGAACGTTCTCAAATTGATTGCTAAATTAGAGACGCGCGCTCGTTCGCCCTCGGAGACTCGGCCGCACCAGCGCCGGCGTCGCCCCGGCCTCCTCCTCTTGTCGAATTACTCAGACACAAGGCGGCACGAGTGAGAGGAAGACGACGCGAGGTGAGTCACAGCGACTCAAGCAGCTGACTGCTTATGCAACACCGTGTTCACAAAAAGAAGGACCGACTCTCTTGTACACACGGGACGCCGATACCGCGACCAAGACCAGGGCGTGTCCAGACCAAGAGACTTTGAGGAGTTGAGGTCAAGTCAACAACAACACACACTTACAGTACATGACATGAGGAGTCCTCTTCACTCACCTCTTGTATTGCCATGTGTACTACAGAGCTGTTTATCTTGAAGTGTGTCACGGGAAGCGTCTTAATGAAATAATAAAAAAGACAGGAGGTGGATGTAATGTGTGGCGGCTGCAGTAGCAACGAGAACAAAGACATCACATGATGCTCAGGTAATTTAGTGTCTGGAGACGCAACATACACGTGGTTGATTCCAGGAGAGACCAATCTCTAGTACTGCCAATGTCAGAGTGAAATACTAGATGTACAATGATGTCAATGCGGCCTGGACCTCATGGACGGTTGTTGACCGACAGCTTTGGGTTGCATCTTTTCTTGTGTCTGCACAACATTTAGCTCTCATCATGTCTTGCAACTGGAAACTGCGGATACGAAATCCATTTCAAAGCTGGTGCACGCTGTGCAGGGTGAGCAAATATCACAACACTGTGTCAAGGACATTCCACATCTATACCAGAGGATCCTTCCAAGGCCGTCCATTAACACATCAGTGTTACCTCCACTGCATCAAAGCTGGGCCAGATACAACGTGTGTGTGTGCATATATACATGTGTATATACGTCTATATATATATATATATATATATATATATATAAATATGTAAATGTATTTACATATGTATGCATGCATGCATAGAGGTCACCCTGTTACTTTATCTTCAGATAGACATTTTGTTTATATTTATATGCATGCATGCAGTAATGCGCTGACATTTTTAATATGTATGTATGTAGTAAAAATGTCAAATGCGCAAAGGTAGAGCTCCATTTTTTCTGCAACGTTGTGCGTATTGCGACAGCCGTGATCTGAACTTGGCGTTCCCTTCAGAAGCCGCAGAGCATCGTAACATGCCTCATGGCGTGAAATGCAAATTCAAGCAAACTTTTAGGAAGGTGACTCCTGAGCAAAAGATCCTCGTGGCAGCTCAGAACGGTGGAGAGCACCTTGGTGGATGTCTTGAATACAGATGATGGAAACACACACACACACTCACACTCACACACACACAGTCTCACACTCGTATCCACAGGACATTGGAGGATGCGGTAGCAGAGGGTCTTTCTCTCTCTCTCTCTCTCTTTTTTTAACAACCATGTGGCCCATATGCCCGAGCGGGCACCATATGGTCTGCAACAGCCTTAAAGGTACACGCCGGCGTGGACCTGCTCTGCTGCAGCGGCTTGAGTGGGATCATGAAGTCTTACAGCTTTGGAGGTTTTTATAATATTGGGACGCGGTACTTTAAATATACTATTAAATGTACTGCGGATGCCAGAACTGGTATCTTTTGTGCTTTTTTGGGGGGGGGGGGAAGGGCAGTTGGTTGACAATGCGAGACGAGTAACTTGATTTTTATCTAGAATCCTGCAACTCAGGTTCACTTTTTCCATTTTTTATATATACAGTATGTACACTACCGTTCAAAAGTTTGGGGTCACTTAGAAATGTCCTTCTTTTTTAAAGAAAAGCCCTGATTTTAAATGCCACGTTGGAGTTACTCGTGTGATTGGACATCTTCTGCTCCCTTTCCCCCGGTGTCTCTGTGGCGGTTTCGTCCGTTTATCGCCTCTTTGCGTTGGTGTTGCTTTCGTGGCGAGCCGCTCGGGTCAGGAGGGGCACGCCGTTTCTTTCTCTCTCTTTATTTTCCTCATGTCGCGGTGATCCGTGATGTCCCAGCGACCGCCCGCAGAGGTTCTTGGCCTTGTTTCTTTTCCCCCTCGCTGCTTTCGGGCTGACTGTGCAGCATCTGCTGCACAAAAAAAAAAAAAAAAAAAGCCATGTGTCGGCTCCTTTTCAAGAAATCTGACGTGACAGACAGACAGATGTGCAGCCGCGCGTGACAAGAAACGCATTATAAATAGTGAAAAAAAGCCTTATTTCACTCGCTGAAATCAGGGTGTCTGTGTCGAGTGGGTGTGGAGTAGTTATAGAACGGAAAAGGCAGAATAATTGGGCCAATTAATACCACTGGGAGATAAACGGCATCGACCGATACCTGCGCTCACCGGCCAATTAAGAGAAGAATGTCTGCAGGCAGCCAACTGAACTAACATTGTGCATTTCAAAATAATATATGTATATATAGTTGTATTAACGTTGTCTCTCAGAAACAAAGAGATTTGGCAAATGCACTAAATCCAAAATGTGTTGGTGGTGTTTATAGTTGTTTTTCGCATCCTTCAAATCAACCCAAAAGTCAGTTTTCAAAAAATATTTAGCTATTTTTTTCATTTGAATGTTTAAGATATTAACGTTGACCTTGTCCATAGATCTTATCCTCAATGAACGAGTCAAGAATATGTTATATTTAGAGCCACATCAAACATTAATCCTCTTCTTTCTTTTCTGTTCTTGCAGCTGTGTGTCGTGGTGTGTTTGGACTGCAGAGGATCGGCAGATAAAAGACTTTTCCCCGCGACGACGCAGCTGAGCGGTGAGTTCAGGAACGGACACATTTCAGGCATTTAGCCGCCGCTCGCACGCAGCGTTTCACACATTTTAGTTTGGTCAGATGTTGGTGGTGCACGCTGCGCTTTAATCATGGCTGCAATCAGCCGCCAAAGAGTAGAAGAAGTAGATGTTTCCAACCGGGAACGAGAAACGGAGAGAGGTCGTCAGGAATGTAGACCAAAAACCACGCCTCAAGCAAGTCTGAACACCTTTTTGTGCAATAGTGAAGGTTTTTTATCGGATTTTGCCAATTTCCTGCGCAGCTAGCAGCTTTTCTAAATGCCGTATTTGCACAAAAAACAAACCCTGTGACTGGAAACGCGGCCGTCGTTGCAGCCGTCGTTGCAGCCGTCGTTGCAGCCGTCCTGTGCGCCCGCTGGTCGCTCGCCTGCGAAACAAATCCTCCGTTTGCCCCCGAGCCGCAGAGGGCAGACGGACCGGTTACCTCGGAGCGACACGATGAGCCCAAACGAGTAGTAAGGTTACCGAGCGCGCACAAGTGTGAAGAGGGGTTCGTGTTGCGTGGCGGGCGGCGCACACAAACAACGGTGTAGCTTACGCACGGCGTCCTGATGCCGTCACCGAGCGGCGAGTCTTCGCAGCTCGTCGCTGCTCTTCCCCTTCTTTCTTTCTTGTCTGGCTCCGTATACGTCTGAAGACTCTGACAAGTACAATTCATATCTGCGCTCTCAGTGTTGCTATTTTTAGAGCGGCTCAAATATCAGGGGATCCTGGACTCCTCTCGTCTCCTTTTTGTCTCCCTCTGCCTGTCTCCTCCACTTACCCCCGTTGGATTGGATCTCCAAACCCTCGCTCTGTTGTGTGCGGATGATTCATTGCAGGATGTGTAGTGCAATACAGTACGTATGTGCGCGTGTCCCTTTCATGCCGCCGTGACTCACTCGACTCCAGATGAAGATCGGTTCGCTCGTCACCGGGAGTACGACTCGGCCCGTGAACAACGATTGCGTAATACCCTCCGTGTCTCCGAAGGAGCTTTTCCAGCGTCTGGTGAAAAAAATGACCCCGATGACGTCATCGTGACGCCGCCGGGTCGAACTCGAGATTTTACAAATTCAGCTTCGAGGTTTTAAAAGACACGGGTGTGTTTTATCGAATGGGCAAAGGGGGTCGCCACAGAGCTGCATTATGGGAAGTGGAGGCGCCAAAGTCGGGATTCACCATCTTTTATTTCATGCTTCACCGTCATGGAAGTACTTTTTCACTTCTTGTTTTCCCCATTTGTTTCGTTCGACATTTAACGCGGCGTCGAGCAGTTTGTTGTTCGTGGCGGCTCGGACACCCGTGGCGTTATTAACACGAGGAGACATTTATCGGCCTTCTCGCGCTCCTCTTAAATAGTCTCTGCTTTCCTGCTGGGCGCCGGGGGGGAGGAGGGAGGGGAGGAGCTGTCAGGTAGAGGAGGAGCGCCACCTTGAGATGATCCCGACCGCCGCGGGTCGCTACGTAGGGGGCTTTGCCCGCTGGCGCTTTAGATAGTGGCACCACGCTGCGTCTGTTAGTTGTTTTTTTTACTCCCTCCCCAGGGTGGAGGAGGTGGAGGGAGAACATATGGAAAAACCGCAGAGCGACATCGTTGGCGCTTCCACTCCGACAGGACGCCGTGAACGGCGTTATCTTCCTGATCGGCCCCCAAAACACACAGCAGAGGTGTTTTATTTTTCGCTTTTGGCAACACGAGACGTTCGCTGACACCGCCGCGTGGAGCGCAGAGAGTCGGTTTCCCTTCGCCGGATTCTGCAGAAACACATTTGTGTGCATGTTTTGGACGAGCTCGTGGCACATATAATATACATACAGACGCAGCAGATTTTATTTTTAGCACATTTATTCATACTCTGTATAGGAAAAGCGAAGAGACGATGCAACCCTCTCCAGTTGCTATGGTGCTATTGAACATTCAGGACATGCGCTTAATAAATCCACAGTACGAGCTGCTGCTGTGTGTGTGTGTGTGTGTGTGTGTGTGTGTTGCTGTGTGTGCGTCTTTCTTGGTGTCATTGCAGCAGGTCACACTCACGGCTCCGATGATGCTTCAGATGATGCGGGGTCGTGATGATGATGAGCTACGCAACAACAACACACCATCTTATTCTGTCTTTTTTTCTTCTTCTTCTTTCGTTTCCGTGTTGCTGCTACGAGGGCGGCCGCCTCGGATGATTTAATTTTCACATCACCAGGAACTAGGCCAGTAATATTTCATCGGGTGTGTGTGTGTGTGTGTGTGTGCCAATGAAATGGGAACTGCTGGAAAGCGTGACCTTTGCTCCCACATCCAGAAGTAATAATTCAGGGTTGTGTGTCAGGAAAAAAAGAGCTGAGAGAAGGTCTGCTCCTGTGTGCTCCTGGACAAGACAAGATTAGAGTTTATCTTGAATTCCTCCCTGTCCGAGGACACACACACACACACACACACACACACACACTGCACTGTATTTGTGCAGCGACACATGGTATGAACCTGTGACCAGGGTTTTCCAGCTCCTCTGAAATGTTCGCGTACTCTCACGCTTTTGGTTCGAGCGTTTCCAGCCGGGGCATTTTTAAAATTCTGCACCAGTGAAATCCTCATCTTATATATTTCATGGCCGGGCCGACCCCTCTGGACAATAACGTGGAGGTTCTGCTGAAATTTTGATATCAAACCTGCCGGACTGACCTACATTAGTAAAGTCTTACTGGTTCTTCGGATTATATCACTGAAGCATTTAATGAGTTCCAGCCCCCTTAAAATGTTTAAAACAATTCATTAATTTACAAATGATGGTGCTCTCCTTATCCTAATTTACTATACTTAAATGTTTGGCTAATTAATGAGCATGTGCATTTGATTGTCCCACGCTAGGGGTCAAAATCCAGTCTGTACTTGTTTCTGTTGTATTAAAGTGCGCTGAAGTAGCTGTTAGTAATTTAGCAATGATAGCATCGACCGCAGGGACGCCATGATTCTCCCTTAAGGTCTCGGGAACTTCTTCTTCTCTCTTTGATTTCTAAGCAGATTCATAGACTTTTGTTTGTGATGGACATCAGAGGTAATGCTATCATTGGAAAGGCAATCGCATTGAATTACAAAAAAAAAAGTGTGTTACGTGTTTTCATCTTCAGAAAATGTCCCCGGGAGTCCCGGCATCACCGATGAGGTTTAAAGAAACAAACTCTTGTGAGGTCTGCGTTCGCAGATTGAGCTGTGAGATCACTAGAAACCCGGGAGAACAACCGCTCGCGGTTTGAACGTGACACAAATTCCTTCTTAATTTGGCGTCAGTTCAAAAGTTTCCTTTCCAACATCCAATTGCGCTCACTCTCACGAATCCCTTTCCCTCGAATGTTGCTCTTGGAAAGCTGCTGACGATTCTGCCGCTGCAGTTCAGTCATGTGGTCTAATGCGAATCAACATCAGCCCCCCTGGAATATCCCAAAATAGGGATTGTGTTATGTTTTAATACAATTATGTTACTGTACTTTGGCGTCTCTCTGCGCCATATGCTCCGTGTGAGTGCTTAAAAAACACCGTTGCCGCGCTCATTAGCATGTATTCTCTGTGAAGAACCCATCTGGAGAGTACCTCGTTTTTTTTTTCCACACTTGGCTCCCACACTCCGTCGATCTGCTTCTCGCCGTCTCAGTTTTTTTCCACCTCGCTCGCTGTCGTAGACGTAAGCGCATCCTGCGTGCACGGCCGGTTTTCCTGCCTGCGACCGGACACGACGCGGCTGGAGTCCGATCTCAAAGTCCACATTTGTTTTGGAACCTGTAACTGGAAGCGGCGAAAAACCAGATGTGAAAACAACGTCTGCGCTCAGGGCGAGTATCGCCGTCGCTGATAGCGTGGGTTCAACCCGGGAGAGCAGATCTGCTTACTGTCTGTGTGACATCTGTTTTCCAGTGTACGCGCTGCTCCTGGATCAGTGATGGAGCGTCACGCACGCCGCTCCAATGGCAGGGCTGTGTTTACATATCTCTGCTGGAACGTGTACTTTCACGATGAATAATGACCCTATTATTTGGTCGCCGGACAAGTTGTATACACAGCATGAGTATGATTATACATTTGTGGCATTACACATGTGACATGATGGATATTGGAGCTGTGAGTCCCAAACCAATGTCTATATTTAAGCAGCTAATATTCTTTTTGGAACAAGAACGCGGCCTTGGTTATATAAGGTTTTTTTTTATTTTTTATCATCTTTTTCAAAACCACAACTGCAGTAAAAGAACTTGCACAGGAAAAAAAGTGCAACCGACTGACTCAAATCATGTGTCTGTATCGGTTTAATGTGCGCAAACTAGCTAGGCTAACTAGCTCGTCATGCTAACGGGGCATTTACCGGATTGGAGAGGGTTTAAGGAGCTACCGCTGCGCCGCGGTTCATTTCAACACAAAATGCGAGCGTCTGAATGTGAAACTGAATCTGGTTGCGCTCTCATTAGCAAAGAGAAGTTTACGCGACAGTTGGGCAGCAGCGTCGGCCTTTTAGCCGCCGCCGCCCGCCAGTTAAGAAGACAAATGTTGCAGGCGGCAACTTGGCTGTTTGTCAGGTTTTTGTTGTGCTCTCCGCAGGCCAGTGTCTGCCAACATTAGTTAATGAGGAAGAAGAAGCATCGCGCTCGACAGCTGGGAGACGACGCGTTTCTGGAGAGACTTCATCGACAAACATGTACATGTATACGATCGGATATTGTGAAGGACTGTTCTGGATTTAGGCCCACAAAAATAATAATATAAAGTCAGCAACTCTTTGTTTGACCCATGCATTAGCAGGACTGTGTAGTCATCATAGCGTAATAGTTACTTTTGGGGTCTCCAGGTAAACAAGCTGCAAATGAAATGTGCCAAAAAATGTCTAAATAACACGTATGAAACATTAGCACTTCCTGGTTGTTCGTCACCTTTCCAATAGGCACACCAGGATACACAAAGCCCAGTGACGCGATGGCAGATGACCACCTGGTTCTGGTCCACGTGGTGCTTGCAGGTCGCCAGCCATTCCTCGTCGCTTTGCTATCACTTCCTCCAAAAAAAAAAAAAAAAGCGGATTTGGTAAATTAATAAAAGTGATTTAGCAGCCACAATGGCCCGCAGACAACACAGATAACTGTAGCTGCGCTGACGCTTGTACCTTTCCCCCCGCTAATCAGCCACCATGCCGAGTCGAATCAGATTGTTTTGGTCTAAACCAATTTTCTTTACAACCCCGCCGCTGTCGCTGCCATTACCGAACGCCCTCGCCGCCGCGCAGGAGAGAAAGCCTCCGATTTGATCTCTCTCACCTTGATCAGATTACACACTGGAATTAGTATAATTACAGCTGTCGCTGATTAATGGGCAACTAAGTTATAATTAGCACTCTGGATATGGGGAGACTGTGGGTGTGTGAGTGTGTACGTGTCTGCCAGGTGAAGAAAAGACGGCTGTGCGTTTGTTTAATGTGCGTCCGCGTCTAGTTTAATCGGTTTGAGAGTAGAAAATAGTACAAAGACACTACAGTCATTATCTTTAAAATGCCCAACGTGTGTGATGGTCAGAGGAAGCCGACTGCTGCACACAGCCGAGGGAGAGAGCCGGGAACACACCGGCGTTTGTGTTATTTTAGGAACTTTATTCAAATGAGATGGCATTGACATTTTGGCCGACGCTTTCATCAATGTGTCAATAACTTCATTGATAATCTGAATGAGGCCTTCCTATCTAATCAACCGTCATCCAATCAAATCAGAGGTTGCTTTAATCTTAATTTAATTCGTAGGATTTGTTTATTTACCGCATGTCTTTAAATCTTTAAATGTTTTTGTGTGCATCCGAGTCTGAAGCACGAGGAGAAGTCTCGTTGGGAAATCTCGCGAGAGTTACCGGCTAAATATTCAGCCGTGACATTGAATATTGTTTAGATAACATTTGAGCTTTCTGGACTCCCAACACGCCGGCACTCCTCTCTCCAACTCTCACTCACCTTTAGGACGTTGTCTTCCGGCAACGGCTCACCTCTCGTGAGACTTTACGAGACTTTCCTGTGAGGAAGACTTGATTCAGCCCCAATGAACAGAACGGATCAAGCAAAAAGGTCAAGATTTAAAGTTGTAAAAAAACAAAGTTGCAGCCGATTACATATCTATCTTCATCAAAGTGAAACGATCCAACCAGCTGGAAACTAGAAGCAGCCGCATGTTATTTATTATGTCACCTCTGGATATATTCCTCTTTACCGCAACGTGATAGTCAACTTCTCAGGTGTTGGAGGAATAATCTGTGCAACTAGAATAGCAAGCGATGGAGCAAGGTCACTGTGTCTTCTGCATAATTTAAATTAATGATTTTAGAAATCCCTCCCGTAGAGGTGATAATATTAATAGATTATATTAATAGTAACAACCACAGTATAGCAGACAGAATGTACACTGATTATAAGGCTGCAGTTAGAGAAAAGTACACCGGGAAAAGACGTTTAGATGTATTTGACTCTACTGCAAACCTATTATATTCTGAGGAGAGCATTTCTTGTCCTTGGATTGATGTGAGGGGACCGGGTTTTGCATGCGGTTGGACATGGGTTTAATCCACCGCATGCACAAGCAAAGAGCCGCCACCGAGCACGCCGCCCTTCAATATTTCACTGTTTTCCCAAATGTCCGCATCGCCGTCGGCTGTCGGATGCTTTCAGGCCTCGTCGGTCGGGTTTGCCGACGCGCTCGTGGCTCGTGGCGGTTTGTGGATGATTGATTCCTCGATGGGAACGCTTGCCACCGTCTGCGCGCAAATCTCACACGCAAGTGTCATCAAAAGCTCTGCTGGCTGTCACTCGTCATTCGCCACAAAGCCACTTTGGGGCAGTTGCGTTCGCGCGAGCGACCGACTTGTTTGCATCTTCTTATCCGTCTCTCAACTTGGAGAGGAGCGGCCATGAAAGTGCAAATGCATCCGTTGTACCCGATTACAGAATGACACGCCGACCCTCGCCACGTGGTAAAGAGCAGCGCGGCTAATATGTCGCCGCCCACAAATCGCCGGGATGTAAATTCTGAAATTTTGCCGCCATGGGTGATGACATATTCTGAGATTTCACACTTTAAGTGAATCCCTGAGCAGCGCCCCGCCTCACTGAGGGAGCGGTTGATACCAACAAGACGGATAGCATGTAGCCGCGCTCGGAGCAGCCGAGGGAGGGGAGGAAGGCAGCGATAAGAGATTGAGCTGCAGGATTTCAAATATTAATAGAGATGGAGTGTGTATCAGACATTGTGCATGCATGAGCTATTTGTGTGCACTCCAGGTTTTTCGACAAGCTCAGCACCCCCTTCCTCCCCAAAGCAAACGTCTTAGTCAGTGACCAGGGGCAGCCGAGCAGAACGGAGGAGCGCGCAATGACAGCAGGACTTTAATGGATGGAGGAGACGCTGCAGCCGGCCCGGTGGCAGAAGTACCGCGCTGAACCCGACCGCATGTCAGCTGCTCTGAGAGATCCCAGCTCCTCTGGGCCCGAGTTCACGGAGATGAACACGTCCCTCCTGATGGAAAGGTCCAAAAAGAAGTGAAAGTATTATTGTTTCCACCGACGCTGCAGCCCGCGAAACAACAGAAACGTGCTGTACGGTCTTTACTGTGGCTTAATATTTGAAATACAAGATGATAAATTATGTTTTCACCAATAGTGCAAACCAAAATATATTCTATAAATGATGTGGATTCATGATTTGTTTAATTCTGACCTCATATCCGAGCCTTTATGGTCTTTTATCCAACACTCTATTATTATTATTATTATTAGATGCAGCAGGTTAAGTATGATGTCATAATGTTCAACCTCTTAATACTTATAAGTATCGGCCCCGGCCAATGTTAGCTTAGCTTAAGCATAGATAATCTGCCTGTAAAATGTAAATTAAAAAACCCCAACAAGTCTTGCGTCAGGACTAAGTGCGTCCATGATATTTTTTCCCCGTGGTTTTAATCTCATAAAATAAATGATGAATGGAAAGACTCTTTTTTTTCCAGCTTTAGCCGCCTTCCTTACATTTGATTGGCGGGGGATCCCCGGCCTCCCGGCTCAGCAGATTGCTCTCCATATGCAACGTTGAGACGCCGCTCGCTGTCACACTACCTGCTGCAGCGCGGAGACTGTCTGCAAACATGCAATTGATTTGTTGAGGTGAATATTTTATTGGTTGACATGCACGCTGACACGTTTTTTTTTTTATGCTTGAGATCTTTTAAAAGTTCTACAGATCTATCTGCACTCGACATTGTTGTTGTTTTAAAGCGAGTGTATGCTTGTGTGCGTATTTTATTGGATCCCTTCAGTGAACATCATTTGTGATTTAGTTTCCCCCCCAGCAGCAGCAGCAGCAGCAGCAGCAGCAGCAGCAGCAACGGGCCCTTTTAACCCGACTGCAGCATGGCCAGAGTTTGTGGTCACATATTTCTGACATCGTCATTATATAAGAACGGAAATAAGTGGACCAGCTTTACCGAATGGAGAGACACACACACACACACACACACACACACACACACACTTGAAGTATTCCATGTACACAGATATATGATGTTCCTCTCTTCAATGATCAGCGGGGGTGGGATAACAAAAAAACATGAGCGTCATTTCAGCACACACACACACACACATGCACACACACACACACACACATTGTGACGGCGTGACCGTGTTGCCGCTGAGCTTCCATGCTGTCCGCCCAGTCTGCCATGGCGGCGTGTCTTGAAGCCTGCGAGGTTTGCTGATAAAATTAGCGCAGCGAATTAGCGCCGATGAGTCACTCGCTATCAGCCGGCTATATGTTGGCAGGAGGCGGTTTGTTGTGGGCCGTTCGGGGTCTTTTTTTTTTTTTTTACGTGGAAAGCAAACACTGTAAACAAAGCAAATATACGTGTGGAATGTCGGTGCGTGTGTGTGTGTGTGTGTGTGTCATATTTTTCACAGCTTTCATCAACTTTGCTGCATTTGTCAAAATGCTGTGAAGCAAACTCAGGACGCTGAGAAGCTCCTGGATAAACACGCCGACTCTTTTTTTTAAAGCTTTTCCAATGAACATAAGATGTACAGGAGCTCTGAATTGAGAGAATGGAGCTCCTCTCTGCTGTCTTTTTCTTTTCTGTGCCGCGTCCACGGGGAGGAGGAAGAGTGTCATTCTGGAGGTGTTGGCGCATGAAGGTTTTCGGACAGGATTTTTCAAACGGCGGCAGCACTTTTACAGGCGCGCCGCGTCGCCGAGCGCCGCTGCAACCCGAGCCAAAACGCAGCAGAAAAGCTCTTCTTCTTCTTCTTCCTCCGCTCACTCTGCTGGCTGGCTGCGGTTGTCCTTAATTGAAAGTGCCTCCCGCAGTTTATGTGTTCACGTTTCTCTCTTCCAGAAGGCAAAGAAAATGTTCAGGGGTTACAATAAACAAGAGGACGGAGGTGAGTCTGGCTTTACGCCGCCATTAAAAAAAGCCAGCCCTCTTATCGACGTTGCAGATTGGCTGAAGGCGCGCCAATTATCACCGTTCCACAGATTTCAACGTCAGGGGCAGGCTGACCTTCAGAGGGAACACTCTTTCTTTTCTTCCCCCTCCCTCCCTTCCACCGTACGCCTGTTTCATATTCAATAATACCAGCGCGCCGCCGTTCCCTCGCCGCCGAGCGCTCGCTTCAAAGACATAGGTGCTGCACCGCGTGTCGTGATGTCGTCGAAGGCCGAGCCATTTGCGACCGCGCAGTCGACGCGCTCTATGAAATATTGATGTGATAGAGTGACAAATGGCCTCTCTTTGAATGTTGCATGGAGGGAAATGACAGACATTTCGTTTTGCCGGGCACGTTTGAGTGCACTTCAGAGCAGTCGGACGGCATTACGTGCCGATGGCTGACTTTTGACGTCAACACGGTCATGATACACACGCGACTTTACAAATGCCTCGCGAAGAAGGTTTCTGTAAGCAAACTGCCTTCCTCCTCTTTAGTTTTTCATGTGGTGGGAATCCTCTCTCGGCTCAACGCCGTGGATGACTCCTCTCTCCCCCCTGGCCTCCGTTTGTTTTGTAACCTCTGAATAAGACATTTCATAGGGGCAAAAAAAGGTTACGATTTAATGCATAAAAATATAGAAAACACTGTGAAAAGGTAAAAGTCGTAGAACGAAAACCTCGACAACTCACTTGAAAAGTGGTGGTAGCAACCTGCCAATCATCACAAGGTAGCCACGCCCCAAAGCTCTGCTTTATTGTGTATTTTAATTTAAATAGGGCCGTGAATTACTAAATGAACATCGTGCCGTGTTGAATCTGACTTGGAACCAGCGAGTGAGAACACACACTGCTGTTTACAACGGTCACATGGTCAAATCAAGAGAGAAGAAGTCATTTTCTCATCACTTCTATACAACCGGAGGGCTTTTTGCAGCATGGGAGTCGCCCCCCGGTGGCCATTAGAGAGAATGCAATCACGTTTTGCCATCGAAGGTCTCAACGAAACCCATCTTCAGCGGCTCGTGACCTCACTGTCTGTCCACGTCCGACACTCTGCTGCCTGCAGTCAGCTCGCATCTGCTGCTCCTGCACTGCCCACCTTTTTACACGCCAGTTTGTCCCATTATGTCATTTCAACTTCGCACGCCTCTCTCTCTCTCGCTCGCCCTGCTTCACTTCCAAACACCGTGTGTGTGGGATGATATCAACAGTGTGTCATGCCCACTCTTCTGGCCGAAGGACATTCGTTTTTAACAATTATACCTCGTTCAGCACGTCAGCATTTTTACTTTTGTCACTTTAAGTTTTTGTCCATTTCTCTTCCCCTCTGTGTTTGTGTGTGTCTCTGTTGTGTCATAATTGCAGCATGAGTGTGACCCATTCCCATGATAGGAAACTAGTTATATAAACATGGCCTCCAGCATTTTGAACACCAGCGTACAGCGTGTACACTCGGTGCGACCGCTTCATCGGTTTTCATGCAGGACGGGTTGTTTGGGAGTGCAAGTTAGTGAATGAGTGGACACCAACATGCACAAACGGTTCATTTAAAAGTTGGAAAAACAACAAAAGCATTTAAAACATGAATAAAACCTTTTACTCTGTAACGGTAAACCTGACGATGGATGTGACCCAGAAAGCTGGAGGCCGGCTGAAAAAGAAACGTGCAGTTTGTGTCGTGAGAGAACGGGACGTCGTGTCATTGAAGTCCACTCAAGTTCAATGACGGCACAGTTACCCATGATGCTTTGTAACACATCAGAGCGGGTCTCTCAGGGCTCCAAATTACCTCTCACATCTGCTGCCGCTCGGTGCCAAACAAATACCCAGACGCCACGCACACACGCACACACACTCACACACACACACACACACACACACACACCTAAAGCCAGAAGAGGGCCCATTGGAATTGATTAGCCTGTCATAAGTGAAGTGATGATGGGCTTAAACGGAGGTGATGGAGAAAGTTTCTCTAACTGATTGTTCTGTCAATCTGGTGAATCCGGCCTGCATGCAAATTACGCTCAGATAATCTCAGTGTTTTAATGCAACCCGCATGCTGCTATGTGCACGATGCTATACTCGCACGAATGTGCGACGTCGTTCCACTGAAGAGAAACGCCTCGCCGAACTATTTCAGTATCAATGAGATCTGTTGGCGGTGGGAGGGGCTTGGGGGAACTTTTCAGGGGATAGTTGGCGTTTTCACTCTGAAGCTCTAATGCGTGGCTTCCTGTCGGTGGCGGAGCGTCCATGCGGGACCAAAGAGTTCGGAGCAAATGGGGCGCATCTCCAGAGGAGAGCCGGTCGGGAAAGGAGGCTTTCAAGGTGCAAACTGCAGGTTTCCAAACATTTATGTGCTGTTTTCTGTTGAACAGACTCCAGTAACGCAGATTTATTGGATTTATTTTATACTATTTCTTTTTAAAGCAGTGGGGCCTCGTCGCCTACAACACCGGCTCCTGAACGATTGCAGTCCGGTCCCCGAATTTGCGTGTCCAAGTGTTTTCAGTATTGTCCCAGTTTACACACACTAACACACACGCACCTTTGCTGCAACTTCCTGCAGGGAATACATGTGCAATGTTGCTGGTTTTCCGTGGAATGCATTTCCTGAAGATTTGTCAGTGGACGTAAAGGACGCCGAAGCTGGATGATGTCACAGCCTTTGAGGCGACATGGCTGCACCACGATGCAGGAAGAGATGACTTAAAAAATAAAGAAAGACGTTTCCTAAACTGTGCAAACGCTCAGAGGAGTTTCTGCTGCAGGTTTCATGTTAACCGGCTCTTTTATCAGTAGAAATAAAGGTGTTTGTTTGCTCAAAGGCACAATGCCTTATGGGGGGGGAGTAACTCCTGAATGTAAACAGAACTTTAGTTTATTCTCAAGAAAACCCCATGAGGCGTCTTTTATGGCACGGCTCAGTGCAGGAGCCAATGGGATTGCAGCTTGTTGTTGTTGTTGTTGTTGTCACTTTCTGGCGTGTGTGACACCTGTAAGCTGGACGCTCTCCGTCTGGATTCCCTAATTCCACCTGTTTAGTCGCTGCTTTGAAGTCCGGCTCTTTCAGAGGGAACAAGCGAGGGCTGAAGGGTCACGCAGACCAATGCCGCCTTTTTTTTTGTGCGTTTGTTCGCATCAACAAAGCATTTTACATTTACTCCTCTCGCGCCTCGTCCCCCCTCCGCCATAATCTCTCTCTCTCTGCTTGTCTTGTGTTAATCTCTCTCCCCCCTCCTCCCTCTTTCATTCTCTATTTCTGTCCCTGCTTTACCTTGAATGACCCGATGGGGAAAACGTCATTGAACCCCTTCAGAGTTTCTTTCACGTCTGATTCGGCGGCACCTGAAGTCCGTGTGCTTTAAGGCGGGGCTTCCTGTGATTGACAGGTGGCCGGACGCCGCATGCGCCGCATGCGCCGCATCCGCCGGCGCCTCCTCTGCTCCCAAACGCGGTCGCTTCCCTTCGCTGGTTGCTCGCTGGCCGCGATCCAAGAGGTCGTTTCAAACGGCAGCGCACAGACCAAAGGGCGACGTCACCATGACGACGTCCACTTCCTGCGTGCGGTCACAGACCGGCGCTGAGCCGCGGCGCCGCTCAGGGATTACGACGGGTCACTGGGTTTCTGTGGCTCCTGCCAGGGAAGGGATTTTCAAATTTCAGTGAGATTTACCTTTAATAAGAGGTTTAATATTAATATGATAGATTTATTCATCATCATTATTATTATTATTATTATTGGTGTTATTGCTTGTATTATTTATGTATTTTCTTTAAAATACTAAATGTTATAAGATAAAATAAGATAAGCCTTTATTAGTCCCTCAGTGAGGAAATTACAGGATTACAGCAGCATTACAGTAAATACAGATTAAAAATCAAGCAATATAAATAAACAGTAGAACAGTAATAAAACAAAATTAAACTGTAAGAGGAATATTAAACATACAGATGGAATAAAAGTACTTAATACACTTATTACACCAGGTGATGAATTAAAATGACAATACGCCTCAACTGTTACAATAATAATGAGCCACTGTTTTCAATAAATATCAGAATTATCCTTTATGTCTTTTCCCTGATCCACCAAACTGTGACCCCAGAAACCGAGGCAGACGGGGAACCGTGTGTGTGTGTGTGTGTGTGTGTGTGTGTGTGTGTGTGTGTGTGTGTGTGTGTGTGTGTGTGTGTGTGTGTGTGTGTGTGTGTGTGTGTGTGTGTGTGTTCCTCCCCTATTCGTTACCAAACCTAAAATAGCATCCCTTATGTAACCAGGCCGTTGGTGAAAGGAGATGTCAAATGCAGTTTTGCAGTGTAATGGCTTTAAAGCTTTCTCGGAGGGAAAAAAGCGAAATGAGGAGAGAAGAGGAGG
Organism: Clinocottus analis; assembly: GCF_023055335.1. NCBI lineage: Eukaryota > Metazoa > Chordata > Actinopteri > Perciformes > Cottidae > Clinocottus > Clinocottus analis. Next base: position 1,551,786 of record NW_027175843.1, read on the forward strand.
AGAAGAGGAGGAGGAGAAGAGGAGGGAAAGGAGAACAGGCCATTTTGGCTGCAATGCTCTTGTTTATTTCTAAAAATATGATTTTCTGAGAGACACAAGGAGAGAAGTGTCTTTACATTACGTCTGATCCCCTGAGTCTCCCTTCATGTCATTATTTGGATCATCAGATGAAAAGGAACGACGTCGTTTTGGTCTGTATTTTGAGAGGGATTCTGCAGAGGAACTCCTTTCTCTTCTTCATTTTCAGTCTGAAATCATTCCTCCAGTCACTCGTGAGTTTGGGGAATTGCCGTCTTTGGACATGGAGGCTCCTCACAGACGAGGAGACGCGAGTCGGACCGGCTCTGTTCATTGGTCCTCAGCCGAGCTGCCGGCCTCGGGCAGGCAGCCCCGGCTGGATGGAGATCCCAGAAAGACGAGCCGCTGCCGCCGCCGCCCCGTTTTATTAACACCGACTCGCCTTCTAACGAGGCGGCGTGCTACTCGCTGCCGGCGTCTTCTCCCTCAGTAGCCTTGTCTGTCGCTCATCACATGGGAGACTTCACTGAGGAGACAATTACACACTCGCACCTGAGAGCTGGCCGGTGCAGCCGCCGCCGAGAGCCAAACATTCAATCATTTAAGGCCGAACACACACACACACACACACACATGCACTCACAGCTCCAAAGGGAATTGCTTTTGTGTTGGGGGCGCGTGTCAGGCGGGCAGAAGACCAGTTTTGATAGAGGAAAAATCAAAGGGAGGGGACCATGGAGAGAGAGAGGAGGCCCGGCAGAGGGTCGGCGGCCCGAGAGCCACGGGCTCATCTCACTTCCCTTCTCTGTGGCTCCACATCCGCACCGACAACACGGCCGCAACCCGAGCGACCGGGTTGGTTTTTTCGGCCGACTCTCCTCCAGCAGTCTGGGGGGTTTGCGTCGCGTTCGGCGTGCTCGATGGCGTCCCGGCGGTCGCGTCCCCGTGTGGGGAGAGACGGGGGTTTGCGACCGCACTCCTAAAACCGCCTGGTCGCCTCGCGTCTCGCCACAGAGCTCGCCTCGTTTATTCCCCCGGGTGCAAAATGGGAAACTGTTGAGGCTTCATTAATATGAATGTGGAGGGCAGGGCGGAGTTATTTTCCAGGAAGACCAGCTGGTGGTGAGATCCAGCACCTGTAGAGGGAACAAACACATGAAACCCAACATCCACACGCTGGACTTTTACGTCTGGATTCTTCGGCGCTCCTCGTCTCACAGGCCGTTTGTCAGGATTACCTGATGAAAGCTGCGACTGTAATGAAAGAAGTTTTCATATCTTCTTCTTCTTCCTTTGAGCTTCAGGTCTGCTTTTATCCGGCACCTGGTCTGTAACTGGTTGGTGTGCAGCGCAGTCGCAGCTCTTTTTTAATTATTTTCTTCAGTCTGTCTCACCTGGAAAGAGAGAGGATCCTCCTCTTGTTGCTCTATGAAGGTTTCTTCCCTTCTTCCCCTGTAAAAGGGTTTTTTCTATCTTTATTTGGGGAGTTTTTCCTGATCCGATGTGAAGTCCCGGGACAGCGATGTCATGTGTACAGACTGTAAAGCCCTCCGAGGCAAATCTTGTATTTGTGATTTGTGAATTGAAAGGCTGCATTTCTCCCCTTTTTAATTGATTTTACAAACCAACTTAAAAACGTGTCCCATTACAAAAGTCAAACTCCTGAAAGAGGCTATAAAATATCTTTAAATCATGTATTAGGTTTTGTAAATTGAATGCAAAACCTTTTGTGTAGATGCATTTGCTGGATCCTCCAGGAGCTTCTGAAGCCCCGCCCCCACAAAAAGACTCACTTGGACACACTGGCATTACGTTACACACACACACACACACACACACACAGACAGAGAAACGTGAACACAACAGGCCGTGGCCTACTTTTTCAAAGCACCTCTGCCGCGATGGCGTCTGCGCTCCCCGCTGAAAAAGGAGCAGCGTGGGAAAAGCCTGAGCCGCCATTGTGCCACGGCGAGGCTGAAAGAAAAGGAGGTCGGAGCGGTTCCAGTCTCCCGTGTTGCTCGTGGGTAGTTGGCGCCGGACTCCGCATTCCAGCTCGAAGTTTGTGCGCGACGTTGAGGGCCGGCGTACGCAAACACACACCAGCCGTGTACTCGATGGTCCCCGATGAGCAGCGGGAGCCTCTTGCTCCTTCACCTGCTCACACACTTCCACCTCCTGCTGAGCATACAGGGGGCTCAGGTGGCCGCTAGCTGCTAGCACTGGGCGGTGGCAATGCAGATGTTACCTGGTGGCTCCTCTCTCTCTCTCGCTCTCTCTCCCTCTCTCTCTTTGTGTGTGTGTGTGTGTGTGATTTGTTGGCCAGCTGTGATGGCCAGCTGCCCACTTTACCAAGGCCTTGGCAGCTCCCCAGATGGTTGACCCAGATAGACACAGCCAGAGAGGCGAGGAGTACACACACACACACACACACACACACACACACACACACACACACACACACACTCACACACTCACACGCTCTCTCTGATGTAGACCTGCGTGGGCACCCTCTGCACAGGGATGCTCATGCAGTCCCATCAGAGCAGGTGAGGGAGGAAAGATTTTTTTTTTTTTTTTTGTTCTGGCTTATTTTTGGGATGACCTCAAACTCCTGATGCAGCAATGCTTCATCAGAACAGAGCTGTGTGTGTGTGTGTGTGTGTGTGTTTTTAAAGGCGTGCTACAAAGCAGTAATCGGACAGTTTGTTCAGCAACTTTCAAGTTTGCTCGTTGCATGAAGTCTGGAATAAATGCAGAGCTGCACAGTGACGGCTGCCAAGTTCACTTGTTTTGAACTCGGCAGCCAGATATTTGGGGCGGGGCGTTTTGCAGGAAATCGAACACATTGAAGCGCCCCGGTCGTCACTTCATCGTGCAATGCCTCCTCTCTTCTCCCTCACAATTGCGGCTTTAATCAGCCCCTAACACACATTCACAGAGTACATTAACTAACTAGCGTTAGCACTTCTATGCTACGTTAGCCACCGAATGATTTTTTTCTTCTCTAAAAATCCGATAACATTTCCTCGTGACAGTGTGGGCTCCTCGGTCGCTCCGGCAGCATGACGGCGTAGCTGCGGGGGCGGGGCTTAGCAAAGAAAAAGGTGATCATTTGAAAGGTCACACGGGCTGTCAATCAAAGTCCACCGCAGAGCCGAACCCTCACCGTCTCTGATGCGTACGGACGACAAAGTCATGGAAAGACCTCGCCTGCTCACCTCCACGTCTCTGTGTGCACTCAGAGACGTGTGTGTGTGTGTGTGTGTGTGTGTGTGTGTGTGTGTTTATCCTCAATGTCGCACTGCATTGCAGTGCAGTAAAAACCTTGTGACTTTGTCGTGCAGCCGCTCCAAGAGTTTTCCATGCAGGCGTCCCCTCGGTTTGTGTTTCACACTTTTTCTTTGTTTTGGCAGCTTCAACATGTCTTCAGACGTCGCCCGTCAGTCCGTCTCGCTCCACCTCCGCCCGTATGTCCTCGCCCTCGCTAATTAAACACCACCCGGTCGTTTTCCCCTCCCGTGACCTCAGCTTTCCCCTTCCTCCCCCCGTCACACACGCAGGAAGTGGAAGGTTGTGCCTGTCGACAAGGGGCGGGGAGACGAATGGGGCCGAGAAAAGAGGCTAATTCGTCACGGGAGAAAAGTGCTGACATGCCATGTTGTAACATGTAGTAAAGAGAGGGAGGACCATTAGAGGTGAAGGAGAGGGACTCGGCAGCGGTACAAACTCTGTTGTAGATCATGAGGGTGTTTTTTTAGCGGCACGCGGAGATGCTGTGTTCATCACGTCGCTATTAAACCTTCACAGAGAAAACAATATCAAGTACTTTGGGAGTGGGAGTGTTTTTTCTTCTCCCTGAAACTGTTTATTATTTAACTGAAATCATCATGAATCCACACCTGCAACAGTGCAAAGCCCACTTTGAATTATTTTTATTTTTATTTTTTTTCCCCCCACCCCGTGTTGCCATGGCAACATGCAAATCGTGCGGGGATATCCCGGAGACTGTTGTCGAAAAAAAAAAACCCCGCTGTTTTTTTTTGCAGCCGCTCGGCTGAGACGGGAGTTGACGCGCGCGGCCCAAAAATATTCCAAACGGCTCAGTATTCACCTCCAGGTGTCACAGCTCAGAAAGAGAGAGAGGGGAGGAGGGGGCGAGGGAGGGATACACACTCGTGACGTGTGAGTAATGACATCATCTGGGTTCATGGGTATGCATTCTGGGCTGGTAAACAATCATCAGGACCGGCGGTGTGAAGGCAGAGCGAGCGGCTTCCGGTCCGCTGCCCTCATCCCACTCTGCCGGCTTTGCCCTTCAGGTGTGTGTGTGTGTGTGTGTGTTGCCAAAGTGGGGCCGACACGGCGGCCATTGTTCTCCTCATGCTCAAGATCGCTGGTCACCCAGCCCAACACCCAGAAAGCCACAGGCAGTGGAGCGGGTTGGTCCCAGGCGGAGAGAGCTGGAGGCTGGAGGATGGTTACGGAGGAGAGAGGCGGGTGCCGCGCCCAGCGGTGGAGCTCGTGGTCGGCTCGGGGAACCAAAAGGAAACTCCCAAAGGACGATTAAAGTCCTATTTGTGGGCCCGTTGGGAAGAGAAGCGGGCCTCCTGTTCAGAGAGGATGACGGCAGAGCGCAGCAGCTGGTGAACGACAGCAGAACAAAGCGACGGCTTCTCATGAAACGAACGCGGACCAGCCAATTTTTTTGGAAGCTGCGAGAAGTCACAAAGAGCATTTTGGCAGTCCGGTTTGTTTACAGATAATTCTTGGACCCACACACACACACATACTTGTTGGGCCTCTCAAACCCTTAAAATAATGAATGTTCAGCCAGTGTTCACTACCTGCCATGAGACCACATAGCACTTAATACTCGTTTTTTTTTTTTTGGCCTTCCTCTCCTCGGGCCTCATTACAGAAAACTCTCCCCAGGTTTCACAGAAACATCCTATCTTCCTCTTGCAGAAGCGATCCCTGAAGCAATCGCTGTCCTATCCTGTCACAGACCTCCTACCTGGTCTCTCCACGATGCAAACATCCTATTTTTAAACTGAGCATCCGATTGTTCAACAGGAGGCTTCTGGATGCCAACAACACTCATTTGTCAGCTCGCTATCAGGGATTTAAAAAAAACAACCTGACATTTAATTCCAGCTTTGATCAAAGTCAAAAGCATTCGTCTTTGGCAGTTAAATATATATATATATATATATATATATATATATATATATATATATATATATATATATATATATATATATATATATATACATATATATATTAATCCAGTTTGAGTAGCCTTTTAATCATGACATTTCAGTTCTCCCGTCGTTCCCCGTCGCCATTGTCTTTGCTGTACTGACGCACGTCAGCTGTTTGGGCTGCAGGACGCGGCTCATTTCCTTCTGTCTTGGGAAATCACAACATTAAATTGCTGCAACAGTTGCATTGCTATCCCTACAGAGGGTTGTATTGCTCCCTCAATGCATGTAAGAAAACACGCTTCTCTAATACCAAAAGAAATCCTAACAATGCTAAACGGGTTTCAGACCTCCGGCCCCTCCCCCACCCCCCTGATTTAATACCCAAATCTCATAAGAAGCAGCGACGGCGCTCGCTGCTGGCGTGCGGTCGACAGTCATGCGGCCCCTCGGCTCCTCGAGGAGCTTCCCACCTCGTCGCTCAGAGCCTCGACCGACCAATCGGAGCGCTCTGGAGGCCGCGCGCCTCATTGTGTTGCAGCGCTGAGCCTCGAAACGTATTCATTTTTATTTATTTTTTTGTTCATGTTTAACAAAGCAACAGAAAATGGTTTCGGGCCAACACAAAATCCTCACGGCCTCGCAAACAGGACGACACATTCCTCGCAGTCTAATCCCCGGCATTGTGGATCGTACCCATCACCTGAGCGCTCGCAGCGCTGAAACATCCCCAACGAGGACCCGACTGGATTCTTTAAAAGCGCTGCACAGAACGTGGCCGTGAATACTGAAAAGATGCAGCGGGAAACCACCGAAAATTGCTCTTTGAAGTGTGTGTGTGTGCGAGGAACTGTGTCCTGGATCAATGTCACACCCTCCAAAACGTATCGGTGAATTCAAAATGAATTATTGATCGATTCGGTTGTTATTTCGTTTGAAGTCGGTGTCCCGGGGGTCCGGTCCAGACCCGACGGCCCCATCGTCGGTGGGAGGTCTCGGCTCCGTCTGTCAGGAGCTGCTCTCGGTGTCAGTGTGAGTTCTGGTGTGCGAGAGATTCGTTCCACTCGACGTAAAACAAAAAGTTGGTCTGCAGAACCTGTTGCATGTGATGCTTGATCTTCTGCCGCCTTGTGCCCCTTTAACCCAATTTTGTCTCGTGCCCAAATTGTGCAACCCTGCTTCAGCGTGCTCCTCCATCACTGCAGAAGCTTCGACTCAGCTGATCTGTATTCACTCGTTCACAGAGTTCACCCTGCAGAGGACACGTGAGCGGCCACAGCAGCACATGAACATCTGAAAAGTGCCCTCTTGCTCTCTCTTGCTCGCTCGCTCTCTCTCTCTCTCTCTCCATGCTGCAGACAGGTTGGTTGTCCTGCAGCGGTGGCGCCCTCTGCTGGACGAACGGCAGTAGAACAAAAACACTGGCAGACATTCATGAGGCAGGATGAAGAGGGCCAGCGTCTATCCCCCCCTTGAGCACACACACACACACACACACACACACACACACACACGTGCCAATCGATCACACTACAATCACACACACTTAATTAAATGATGGATTTAATTAAAGTTGTGTCCCTGTGTATGCATGTATGAGAAAAAGCTAGGTCACAGGGAGGAGGGGGGGGTTGATGGCACTCAGGACACTTGTGTGTGTGTGTGTGTGTGTGTGTGTGTGTGTGTGTTTGTGTAATGGTTAGTGAGCCCTTGGCCTAATTTTTTGGCTGTAGACCGGTAGTCGAGGTTTACAGTCACACACTCCTATTCTCTCTCTCTCTCTCTCTCTCTCTCTCTCTCTCTCTCTCTCTCTCTCTCTCTCTCTCTCTCTCTCTCTCTTTCATAATCGTTTTTTTTCAGTCCCTCAGTGTCTCTCTTCATATCTGTCTTTAAAAGACACCAACAACATCCTCCACTCCACCTCCTCCCTCTCCAAATTGTCTTAAGCAACTGAGGAAACACTGAGGTTTTAATTTTAGTTTTTGCACGTTGTTCCCCTCCAGATGTTGGTCGGCTCGTTAGCGGGCCCTTCGCTCGCTCGCTAAGTAGCCGTTAGAAGGAGGTACGCCGGTTTAATGAGCAATGCTTATAAATACTAACGAGCACCTCTCGGTGTAGCCGAGGGGTCGCGTGTGCTCGCTGTTGAAAGAAAAACTAAAAAAAGAATGTCAACATGTCAGTTTAATGACGCTGCAGTATTTGACATGTGACCCCCTCCCCTCCCCCCTGCTGGTGTCTGGGTGTACTGCATCACTCAGTGTGTTCCTGAGCCAAGCAGACGTGTGATTTAAGCCCAGCTCATCAGACCGAGCTCTTCTCTCTCTCTGGAACTGGCTTACAAATTCAAATGAGTGGCTTAAAAAGAAGAAGAAGAAGAAGAAGAAGAAGAAGAAGAAGAAGAAGCAGCAGTTCCCTCTGAGTCTGTTTTTAGATTATTTTCGTGTGACTGTGAGTAACTCGCAGTGGGAACCCGCCGGCGGCCTCGCCGCAGCGGCCTGTGGAGCGCTTAAGAGGGCGTTTGTGTCCGTGGTCCTCGTTCCTCCTGTCTGACCGCTGCAGAGGCCGCTCTGCAGGGAGTTGAGCGTGTTATTGGGTACGACCGCATCCCCTCTTCCTCCCCTCTTCCTCCCCTCTTCCTCCCCTCTTCCTCCCTTCTCGTGTCCGTTTTGGTATGCGTCAACAACAAACAAAAAAACAAAAGGCCACGAGCGGAGACGGGGGGGAAGTGGGTCTCCTCTCTCTCCACGTCTGCAGCTTCTTCTTCTGTAAAGTATAAGGAATACTGAAGGGCTCGACAAAACAAAAACACAAACCTCCCCCCCCCTCCTCTTCCTCCTCCTCCTCCTCCCGGGGGCCCGAGGCGGTTGTGGCGAGACTCGGCCCGCCGCTGTTATTGTTGGCCTGCACACGTGAGACATGAATGAATTTGCATCTGGAGGGAGGAGAGGGAGTTATTTAAGTTCATCTGCTTCCATCCCAAATCTCTGTGCTGGCTCTCTTTTCTCTTTTCCTCAAAACCTTCCATCTTTCTTTTCTCCTCTGTTTCACCGTCTCTGCCTCGTTGACCTTAAACGACCCCAGAGGTCCGACATCTTTATCGGACCCGCGTCGTCTCTTCTGTTTTTGTGCGGGGAGACTTATTTTTTTTCCTTCCCTCACCTCATCTTACCTTGCTCCCTTATCTCCCACTCTTCATTTCCTCGTTCTTTATCTCTACATCCTCACTTTTATGACTGTTTCTTCCTCCTCCTCCTCCTCCTCGTCTCGTGTTCCCTTCTATCATCTATTCCCAGAGGCTGTATCTACAAGAGAGGCTATGGAGCTTTAAGTCCTTTTCTTTTTTGTCTTTTCTGGTTCACTGTCATGTTCAGTTAGCGTTCTGCACAAGCCCCGCCCACCTCCTGCATTTTGGGACGTTTTGATGTGCAGAAATCTGAATTTTTGAATATTTATTCAATATAATGCCTGTATAATAAGGTCATGTTTATTCCACTGGAACAGGAGGATGTCTGGGAACCTCGATGGAAGGTTTTTCCAGATTAAGTGTCTGGCCGATGCATGAACAGTAGCAGTAAGAGGAAACATTATGGTCTGGCTGACGTTGAACCAGCATGATGATCAGTTAGTTGTTGATAACAAAGTGCAGTTTCAGTTCAAGAGGCTGACCCGTCCGTGCACATTTTAAGAAGAAGATGGAGAAAAATGAATCGCTCTCATCACTTCCTGTAGGGGAAACACAGGAACCACAGCATCAGACGACATCAGCTATTTTATTGGAACAATTCAGCCGAGCAGCTGCTGCGAGAAGCCGGCTGAATAATCACCAGTGAAGGAGCGTAAAGAGTGTGCTCCTCTTGTCTACCACGAACTCGGTTGCACATCTGTTGCACACTAACACACAGCAACTCAACTGATTACTAACTTTGAACCTCTTCTCTGTCTCCCCATCAGGTTTTTCTCTTCCTCCCCTGAAGATCACAGACATCACAACCGAGCCAAAGGTAAGAGGAGCTTTTTTCTTCTTCATTTCTGTCGTCGCTCGCTTTTCTTTCTCTCTTCGTCTCCGACACGATGCGTTCAAGTGTCTCGCTGGAGACTTCTGGTTCGCTGCGTTTTTCCACATAATTTCCACTTTAAAAACTACTTCAATCAGCCATGATTATCACTATTAAGGGGCAACAACAACAAAAAAAGAGAAAGAAAGTGTTGCTTTGGCTCCATGACGGGTGTAACGACAGACGCTCGCCACCAGAGGGAGGCAGAGCGTTTCTCTCTGAGAGCCGCTCATCCTTCTGCTGCCGGTGAGGTTCAAGGCAGCAGAAATAAATCTGACTTTCAGCGCCTCGAACCTTATTTCCATGTTTGCACGAGCAGCCGGACACGTGGAGCGTGTCGGAGGCGTGTTGAGCCCCCGACACGTCTGTTCTCGCCCGGGAGGAACGCCGCTCGCTGGAGACGTCCGATACTTTGAGAGGGGAATGAGACAGGTGGAGGGTTCGATTCCCAACCGTCTCTCTCCTCTGCTAGTCTCCTCCTTCTCTTTCTTTTTTTTTCTCCTCACACACACACACACACACACACACACACACACACACACACACACGACTCCATCGCCGACTACTGATAGGGCAGACATGGAGTCAACAGAGGAGAGGAACGGGAGGAGGGAAAGAGGGGAAGAGGATTCGGATACACAGAAGGGACTAAAGTAGAAACAAAGAGACGCTGCAGGTGTGTGTGTGTGTGTGTGTGTGTGTGTGTGTGGCATCATCAGAGCGGCAGCGTGAAGGACAGGTAGACCATGTGCTCTCTCTGAGATCCCTGCAGCTCAACTTGCATCGGCTCCAGCGGCGTCGTCGATCTATTTAGTGCTTTTTTTGGCTGATTCTTTTATTTTTTGGGGGGGTAACTGCGTAAGCGCTGACCGAGCCATGGCGCTGCTCACCAACGGCGTGCAGAATCTGGGCTCCTACTACTGCCTGATCCGACGCCGGTTCAAGAGGAGGCGCAAGAAACGCTCTGAACGCAAAGGTAAAGCCCTCACAGCGAGCGCAGCAGAGGAGACACACACTCTGGTTGTAGGACTCTGTGTGTGTGTGTGTGTGTGTGTGTGTGTGTGTGTGTGTGTGTGTGTGTCAGAGATCCGATGCTGCATGTGTGCACCGCGCAGTAGAAACACATTTAAATGTTTTCCTCCGGCTGGAGAAACATTCATTTTATTTGTGTTTTAGACGTAGAGCTTTGTTTGTTTTTTTTGGTAGTTTTTTATTTGCATTAAAACTTTGTTTTGTCAAACATTACTTTTTATTATGCGATAATGTCTCGAAGACAATTATTCCACAAGACATCGTGAAGTCAATATACGGTTTTAATGTGATTTTTAAATTGTTTTTCTTGAAGCATAACTATTCTTTTCAGAGGAACGTTGTATATTTAAATGTATTATTTTAATATCTTTTATTCAACACTACGCATATCAACATAAATTCTAGATACTTTGTCCCATTAGTTGAAGGTATAATCACTACATTATTGACCATGTGTGTGTTTTCATGCTGGAAACACAGCTATAGATTAAAATACATTTATTATGTATTATTCCTTTACGACTATAAGTATGCATACACTTTTACTTTTGTTTTTTTTCTGTTATTTTCCACCATGAAACCTTCATATTGACAAGAGACGAAGAGTAAATACGGGAGAGTGACGCCACAGTCAGAAGCATCAGAAAACATGACCAGAGATAAACTTGTCTTTTTGTTTTTCAGCCTCATTGATTTCTATATTCAGAGGTTGATGGAAGTTTTAAAGAAACTCTTTAATGTTTTGATTGCACACACGCTTCTGTTTTTATATCACGGATCAGAAGTGTTCATCTACTCTCTCTCTGAGACAGGTTCATGACACACACGCACACACACACACACACACACACACACACACACACACCGAGCTGCTCTGCTCTGGGGATTAGCCTAAGTAATTACTTAGGTGGCCACAGCTCGCTGGCAGTATTAGCCATGTCTCAGCCCCTTGCTTTGACACCTCACCTACACACACACACACACACACACACACACACACACACACACACACACACACACACACACGCACACACACACTCTCCCGTCGTCGCATCCATTCATCCAAGTAAATCCACCTTTGCTGATGCAGCATTTCTCGCCTCCCACCTGCACTCGAGTTCCCCCCCCCCCCTCCCACACACACGCACACACACACACACACACACACACACACACACACACACACACACACCACGTCCATCAGCATTACACAGGTCTGATTCCGGCCTTTTCACTCTCCCCTTATCGCCGCTGGGATGGAAGTGGCACTTTTTCCCCAAACCACGCCGAGAGAAGCGATGACTAAGCGGGACTCCGCTCTCTCTCTCTCTCTCTCTCTCTCTCTCTCTCTCTCTCTCTCTCTCTCTCTCTCTCTCTCTCTCTCTCTCTCTCGGTAATTCTCGATAATTCGCTCTCGGTTGCTCCGGCTTGAGCGTCCGTCGGGTTTAGCGGCTACAAGCGGCGAGGACGAGGTCGCGCGCTTTGCGTCAGAGCGTCTTTTAATGTGACACCGACTCGAGGGAACGCCTCCGCTCGGGTCGGCTCGCCGGTGAGGGTCACAGTCGGCGCAGACCGGCGTAGTCCATTACAGTAAGTGCAGATTAGTGTCCTCCGCAAGGACACTTGAACACGTCGATACAGGAGGGGGGGGGGGAGGGGAGGAGGACCAGGGTCAGCTGTTGGAGTCTGAGCCGTAGCCCTGAACACTGTTCCCGTCCATCACCTCGTGCGTCTGAGGCTCCGGTTTCCCCCTCCACTGACCCATCAACAGAAATGTGACACACACACACACACACACACACGCGCGCAGCTGAATAATTTGGCGTCACACGGCGTCAGCGCAGCAGCGTTCAGGTGAACCCCGGCACGCCGGCGCAGGTGTTTTCCATCATGTGGGTAATTAGATCCTCTGCGACGACCACCTGACTGATGAGGACCAGGAGAGGAGCGTTTCTCGTCCCAACAGGTGCGAGATCAGCGAGCTGGAGACCAGACGTCAATTTCATGATGGATTGTTTCACTGTGATCGTGCCGATCATGCAGTATTACACAGTAGTGTAGGAAGGAAGTACTCTGGTGTGTTACTCAGTACGCAATAGAAGCAACACTACAGCTAAATCCCTGATTAAACATCTTAAACACATCGTAGGTTATTCCGTTCATCGTGGTCGTGCGTCTCTGTCTTTGCTCATGTCGTTTATGTTAGAAAAAGACCGATCACGCACTTTACCAACATCTCACTGCAGTCTTTGTCAGCCGAATATTGATGAAGGCCATTTGATCTTTTTTTTTTTACAATGACTCGTTCTAATATTTAGTTGCAGTGCCTTTTTTTGATGAATATTTTCACAGTTTATGTAAGTAAACTGATTCGCTGTTCATCCTGCAGGACTCGGTGTCGACTGTCGATGGACATAATTCCTAATTTTCTTTTCCGTCCGAGTGATTTTTTTTTTGTCCGTAGAGAGCACGGTGACTTTCAAAATGCTGAACTTGAGCATATCTTCCAAGTGATAAGTTCTTCAATGCGCTCTCTCGTAAATGTGCCACGCCATGACACTCGAAGACGACGCTTGCCAATGGGCCGTATATGAAATATGGAAAATGAGAGAACGGAAGCCTTTTCTGCCGTGCCAGCAAAATCTCCAAAATGAGCTTTTGTAACTTGGAGGGGGGGAGGAGGAGGAAGAGGAGGAGGAGGAGGAGGGGTCTGCACCGTCTGGTGCTCACAATCCATCGCTGTGGAAGCGACTTTGCCTCCCACAAGAGTCTGTTTCTGCAGTTTCTCCTCTCACCTTCCTCCTTACATCCTCCCTCTCTCACACGTCCGCTTCTTTTCCTCCTTTCTTCAAAAACCCTCTTCTTCTCCCACTTTTTCTTCCTTCATGTTCCCCGTACAACGTCCCTGCGTTGCCACACTCGTGCATTGATTTGTCATTGACGTGGCGGCACAGGTACGGCTTCTTAATTGATTTAGCTGTTTTGCATCTCGGAGTATTCCAAGCTGACGCATCGAGACGCAAAACAAGATTTACAGCCTCCGAGGAAGAAAAACAGGCTGAGACGGACCGATTAACATTTGACAAGAGTAACAATGGAAATCAAATGACAAACACGCTTCCCATTCATTTACCCAACAACTGTTGATTATGAGCGGCGCTTCATTTAGTGGCACAACGTTTCCAGGCACGGCGGCGCTCAGTCATGATAAGAAATGAGTCTGCCCGTCTCAAAGTAATTAGCCGCTGTTGACTGTAACAGACTGACAGAGAGTGTGTGTGTGTGTGTGTGTGTGTGGGAGGGGGGGTGAGGTGTGTTTAGCTTGACGGAGAGACTCTTCCCGGCCCCTGCAGATGCACGCTGGGATTTATGTCATCTCCACGTGTGGGCGTATCGGTCGGCGATGCATCCAAATGGAGAGTGAAGCGCGTTGGCGCTCTTCACTCCGCTGCTCCCTCGGCGAGGACTTTCCAGGCGATCCCTGATGTTTAAGTCTCCCGACCAAACGCAAAACCCAAAACGGTTCAACTTCAAACTTCTCACAACAGAAGCTCAATCACACTTCATGTCGCTTTTTTATTCCTTCTGTTTTCTTGCACTGAGGCGTCGCCCCCGCTGCGCTCCTGCTTCGTCTCGGTGCATCCGTCCTCCCGCATCGCCTCCGCCCCTGACATTCGTCCCCTCAGGGTGTATGAACACTTTCTCCCGCCCTCTGTCAGCTGCCACAACCTTTTTCATCAGGCTGAAGTCTTCCTCCCTCCTTCCTCCCCTGTCCTCCCCCTTTGCTGTCCGTCAAACGCTACCTCTCCGCCTGACAATAGCAAAAGGCGCGCGGTGTGAAATTCCACTCCCTGGATGACAGTGTGACAGGCAGACACACACCTACACTGATGCGTCCGTGTCCTCTCGCCTGGCGTTTGTTTTCAGACCTCCCGCTCCCCAAATGGCGCCCGCACGACCTCGAACACACCTGCGTCCCTCTCCTTGAGCGGCGGGACATCCCGGTGTGTCCAAGCCCGCCTTGATGTGTGACAAACGGCGAGCACCCGGCGAGGAGGACGGGGTCGGTGTCGGAGGGACGGAGGAGCGAGCTGTGGAAGCATTTTAGAGTTTTTTCCCCTGTGTTTGAGTCGTCGTAGGAACCCCAAATTAATTCCAATACTTGTGTTTATTGTATGTATTTGTTCAGGAAAGTCTTTGGAAAAAAATGTATATCTGCAAAAAAAACACTTTTAAAAGATATTTTGATGGTAACGATGAACATCCAGCATGATATGAACCAGATTCCCCCCAAAAAAAGCCTCCTGGAGCGTCAATAAGACACCTTTTTGGAAAGATTAGGACCTAAAGAATCAGAATCTGCAACAAAAATCACAATAAAACAAAGACTTGGCCTGTTAGGAAGGAGTTTCAGTCAAGAAACTGTGTCGTTCGGTTCAAAAATGGAAAAATTACGTATTTTATGCCAAAAGATTGTCTGAATGGGGCATGCTGGGACTTAAAATGGCCGTGGGAGGATTTCCGCGCACGGTTTCCAAAAGGTTAACGGCTGCATTGGGGAAAAAAAACACATCCACACCCGAGAATGCCGAAGGCAACACAAGACAACAATCTTGTTTACCTTTTCGTAACAATAACGCCAAAAAAACTACTTGAAAACTGGGAAGAAATCCAGTTTTCAGTCCTCGGCAGGAAATAACTCAATGCTGAATCTTTGTATAGAAAAACACACATATATAATATACAAAACTGACAGTGCGGTATGTAGCGTGCTGTGTCTGCTAACGTCTCCGTGTTGCGATGTTTGCGAACACGCAGCAGTTCCCTTGAGCCCGCCGGGCGCTCCAACATCCAGCACGGCGGCGCTGGTCCTCTCGAGTCGGGCATTTCGCATACGCTCATTCGCACACTTCCAAACTCACCCTACCCTCACCCTCCTCCCCCCTCCTCCCCCCTCCCTCCCCCACAGGCGCTCGGTGCCTGCGCCGTGTCATAAATCAGAGCTGTCAGATGGATTTTTACAGCTCCCAGTGAAAGCGGAGGCAGCCATCCAACAACCTTGAAAATATGGTGGAAAGCAAAAAAAAGAAAGGTTTTATTATTATTGAACCTGATACCTGCACCTGATGAATCTATAAAGAGCGACGGGACAGTTTATCAGTCCCTCGGCGGGCCGAGCGGGACGCGTACCCGCGCTGACCGGCGGTCCGTACGGCGCGGGAGGTTCGCGGTACGTCCACGTACGATGGCTCACGTCGCCGTTTCCTTCTGTCGGCACGCTGCGTTTGCACAGTTAATGAAGTTAAAGTACGCACATATAGATGGACGGCCATCCTTAAATGATCACTTCTACTGTTGACATGGTTTTGTGCAGTTGAAGTGTAGTTTTAACCTTTTAAATCACGTATCGTGTCTTGTGTTCAGGTGCAAGTGTCAGTCTGTCTTCACGGCTCTGATTGTCAATCATGTCTATGACCAGACTCCCAACGGCCTCTAAAGAAAACATAAATACTTCAATCAAGGACTTAAAACTCTGGTTGCCACCAGTTTTAGTTAAGGCCCATAGTTATGCCCTTTTATTGTGACGGCAATGCAGTTTCATGATGAAAAACGACATACTGCTACTATACAGGTATATTGCTACTATACAGGTATATTGCTACTATACAGGTATATTGCTACTATACAGGTATATTGCTGCTATACATGTATATTGCTACTATACAGGTATATTGCTGCTATACATGTATATTGCTACTATACAGGTATATTGCTACTATACAGGTATATTGCTGCTATACATGTATATTGCTGCTATACATGTATATTGCTGCTATAAAGGTATATTGCTACTGTACAGGTATATTGCTACTGTACAGGTATATTGCTACTGTACAGGTATATTGCTACTGTACAGGTATATTGCTACTGTACAGGTATATTGCTACTATACAGGCATATTGCTACTGTACAGGTATGCTGCTACTATACATGTATATTGCTACTATACAGGTATATTGCTACTATACAGGTATATTGCTACTATACATGTATATTGCTACTATACAGGTATATTGCTACTATACATGTATATTGCTACTATACAGGTATATTGCTACTATACAGGCATATTGCTACTATACAGGTATATTGCTACTATACAGGTATATTGCTACTGTACAGGTATGCTGCTACTATACAGGTATATTGCTACTATAAAGGTATATTGCTACTATACAGGTGTGTTGCTACTGTACAGGTATATTGCTACTATAAAGGCATATTGTTACTATAAAGGTATATTGCTACTGTATATTTATGTTGTGCCAGTTGCTGCCACACAGCTTTGTGTTCTCGCTCCAGTCGCCTCCACACCCTTCTACATCTTTGCGTCATGTGACCCGGGTTCCTTCCATTTTGGATCAAGTGTTTCATACATAGTCTGGGACGCCTTCCTCATCCGGCGTCCAGCTCGAGTCCCCCGATTGGACGCCGGCGTCCGAACGGCTGCCTCTTAACATGCAGAGTGGAGGAGAGCGCGTACGTCCGGCGGTCGGGCTCAGGCGGCAAATCGCTTCTGGCAGCCTAATTCACTGGTCATTAGAAGGGCCAAATTGAATAATGGACTCGGAGGTAGGCGTGCGTGTGAGTGTGTGTGTGTGTGTGTGTGTCAGTTTGATGAGACAGGAAGGGCCGTGTTGGTTGCCCGGTGTACTCCGTGGCCCTTCTACCTCGGCCCCATCAGTTTCAATCAGGCAGCGCGACAGGCACTCCCCCTCGCCGCCGCAACCCCTCTCCATTAGGCCACCGGCGCCCACACGTGTCCTCCATTACGCCGCATTACCTGGTCAGTGCCCGGGGACGTCACCTGAGGAGGCAACACACACACACACACACACGCACACACGCACACGCACGGAGAGAGATGAGGAAGGATTCTGACTTCACAGAAAAACCCCTGATCCCATTTCTATTAAGATTCTTCTTCTCCCGCACTTTCTCCAGGTAATCAGCGGACTGCCAAGGCTTTATTGGGGAAAGTAATGGGATGGTGGGACGGCGACAGCGCGCCGTCGCCCACCTAACCACATACACGGGGCAGTTACCAATGATCCCCTGATCCTCTTTAGTCGCCATTCCACCCTCTCATTTTTCAAATTGCCGGTCTCCTTTGCCGCATCTGCGGCGCTCACCCGTCTCGCCGTTCTCGCGTCCCTTCACAGGAAAATTAAGACGGTTCTTCGCCGTCGCGCACGACCGTCGATCACACGGGAAGTTCACGACTGGAATTGTCTGAAAACCCAGCGTTGGGCAAATGAAACCGTAGAAATGTGACCGCTGCAGCGCGCGGCACAGCCGGAAGTGGAGTCTGAAGTTCATCCCGATCATTTAAAAAAAAAGAATATATTGAGCGGAAAGATGAGCCGACGCGGTAAAAAATTACACGCCGATGTTCGTTTCCCTTCGCTTGTCTTTGGCGAAACGGCCTCTTTGAAGCGACAAACATGGCCGCGGCGTTCCCGCGTCCATTTGCCTCGTTCCGCTGAGTTCGGTTTGGAGTTCGGCCCGGTGAGGCTTGTTGAGCCGGCGATGTGAATCCGGGGCAGAATCAGACGGGACCGCGATGGATCGGAGCGGCGGCGGCGCCCGGTGGGCCGATCAGTCTGCGTTAGGCCGGCTGAGAGGGCTGTCTCACAGGCGGGCTCTCCCGCGACGGCCATTTCCCATGGCCATTTGTCTCTGTCCAGTTCCTTTCCCTTTCCCTGCCCCCTCTTCATCTTTTTTTTTTTACATTTTCTTCTTCCTTTCATCTCCTCCTCCCCCTCGTCGTCGATTCCTCATCTTGGACTCTCAGTCTTCTTCGATCTGTTTCCCCTCTCTCTAGTCCAGCCTCTGTGGCTTTTTCTGTCCACCACGACGCTCCTGTTTTCTTCCTCATCCAGACACTCCAGGGTTGTTTTTACCTCCGGCAGCGGATAGTAGTCATTCACTTAATTAAACTAAATGCATTTGGGTTTAGAGAAGACACCTCGTAAGCGCGCTGCACGTCTGTATTGGTAAAGGCTGCACTGTGATCGCTTTCTTATGGATTCAGTTACTTTTCTCTGTCATTCGTCATTTATATCACGTTCCATCTGTTCTGCTTCACTTGTAATCATCCAGGAGGAATATTACAATGTTTTTTTCAGTCGTCCAGGAGTAGTTAGCAATAGTAGTTCCAACAAATATCTTCCTGCAAGTCGACCTGAATCAACCTGTAAGGCTGCAACAATCTTTTCTGTTTGCCATTATTTCCTTTTGGCATCTTTTTTTTTAATAAAAATGAATTGAGCATTGCACTCCTGTATCATGAACAGTTAAAAATAATCTGTGCAGCGGAGATATGTCTTCAAACCGGACGCCTACGTTGACCACAATGCAACTCCACCTCTCACAGTTGGGGTGTGTGATGCTAAAAGCGGCTAATGTAGCCTCGAGGCCCTCGAGCAGAGATGGCGAGCTCAAAGTCACTTCTTTCTCACGCCGAAGCCGCACGTCCTCGTTAGTGCCAGCTGACACTGACTCGAGTGACATCACTTGAGGCGATGGCTGACATTTTTCAACAGGCTCATAGTTTTACCCAAAGTCTGCAGACAGACTTCCTGTGTCTAGTGGGATTTGTCGCGTTGTTGAGCGGCCATCAGTGATCACCACGACAGGTTTGAAAGTCAGAAACCAGATGATCGTTCTCAGAACTATGAGGCCAAAAGCATAATTAAATGTTTACAAACTTAATAATCAGTTTAATGTGTGTTTTGTTTTGTTCCATTTCCTATTAAAGCCCTTGGGCCAGATGAACGATGCTCAAAGTATTACGTGTGCAACACAGGAACTCTCCAGTCAATATGAAAATATACCACACAGTGAATTCAGCCCAGCGAATCAATATCTTCACACAACAAAAGAATACAGAGTATTAGTCCTCACCCTGATAAATAATACCGTTTTCTTACAGACTCTTTGCTACCGAAAGGCCAAAATGCAGAAATGTGACCTCAATATGAGAGACCGGGAGGAAATGTCAGAGTTCAGGCCGGAGTCAAAACAAACCTGCAAAATAATTCAGAGCGTTTTTCTCCTTTTTTTTTTTTTTTATTCTCTCTGATTTCAATACCTCGCCGTATGAATAGGTTTCTGAGAAATGGGACACTTAGTCCACTGGCGTTGATGTATTTTGCTGCGATAGCCTTTAGCCAGACAACAACACGGTTATCTCATCTCTCTGGCGCTCTCACCCCTCACCGCGTGGAGCCGACCGCATGAAGCCATCGCAGCATCTCAGGTGGTGGAGGAGCATGTGAGGCGGACGTCTTCACAGGTGTGTAATGTGCACGGGAAGTAGAGTCAGGAGCAATTAACAGTACAGATTAAGTCCTGTAGTTTTTTAATATCTTAACATTTTTGTGGTCCAACGAACGCAGGACTTTCAGCCACGAGGCCGATTGTTCCAACACAACGTCGTGTTTTTGTGGCCTGAACCGAACGAACGAGGCTTTTCCAAAACCTAACCAACTTTTTGTTTTTAAAATAGTATTGGGTCGGACACAAAGTACACATAATTGTTTCCCTGCACGTGAAAACCATCGACCGCGTTTTGTGATGTATTTATATTTTTATTTCCCGAACCGTCGTCCATTTCTGTCGTGATTGGACTTCATCGTCATCGCACCTTTTTTTTGTCAAGCTGTTCACCTGTGCGTGTCCCTGTTAGTGTTTATCCCCGCTGTGTGTGTGTGTGTGTGTGTGTGTGTGTGTGTGTGTGTGTGTGTGTGTGTGTGTGTGTGTGTGTCGGCGGTGTGCGGCGCCCAGAGGCGGCGCGGTCGCTCGTTCTGGCCTTGATGGACACGGGGAGGCGAGAGCAGCCATTTAGCTGCAGCCTCCTCTCTGTTCTCCACCCCCACCACACACACACACACACACAAGACACACACACACACACACACACACACACACACACACACACACACACACTCTGCCCTCATGTCTCCGCTGGTGCTGGGGGAATCATAGCCACTCACTCCCATGATTTATGACCTAACCTGAAGCCAGTCCGAGAAGTTTGTGTGTGTGTGTGTGTGTGTGCGTGTGTGTGTGCGTGTGTGTGTGTGTGTGTGTGTGTGTGTGTGTGTGGGGAAAAACAAAGAAAAACAAGCAAGAAGTAGTGTGTATGTGTGCGAGAGAGAGAAATAAGTGTGGTAGTAAAAAAGAAAGAAAGGTGTGTTTCTGTGTGTGTGTGTGTGTGTGTGTGTGTGTGTGTGTGTGTGGGTTTAAAGATGGAAAAGGCATCGGGGAGTTTTTCCGCTTCAAGCTGAATGATAACATTTGATTTACAGCGTTTCCATTCTTTCTTTTTTCACACACACAGCGGGCGTGGTTTATAGTGCGTCGCACACACACTCGTGTTGGTGTGTCGTGTTGGTGTGTGTGTGTGTGTGTTCCTCGTGTGCAGGGACACCATTATTCCTCTCACCTGGCCTTTCAGGCTCGGCCCCGCTCTCCCTCCATGAACCTTGGCTGTGCCAGCCTTCTGAAATCCAATCTCCCTTTAAAACACATCAAATAAAACATTCATATCGATACTCGCTGCCTCCACGATGATGAACGACTGGCCGTCAGATGTTAAAGTCTGCAACACAATAAAAGACTGATTCTCTCCTCTTTTCACACCTCTACATCCTGCACTTCTCTTCTCTTCAGCTCAGCTTCTCGTCCATGTTAGCGACGGTTAGCGAAGGAATTGAGACGATTGGTGTCTTTTGATCACATGAGAAATTGTTAATATCTATATTTGGAGCCAAACATTCACTTATTTCTGCTTTTTAAAAAGTGAGGATTTGTTCTTTACTGTTTCCTACATGCTAGCAGATGACATTACTATAATTTACCATGACAAGACCTCACCTGTTGTTGTAAAGGTATGAATGGATTAAATCTGTGGAAGAGAGTTAGTATCCAACTGGAAAAGACATCCAGCTCTTCTCCAGTGAAACTACGAGCTCCAAGAGTCTTTAAATGGAGCTGACGGTTTGTCTCTTTTGGCGTCCCTTCAGAGCCACGCCCCTGAAATAATCCCAATGAAGGAAAACAATCAAGTTGTCTATTGTTCGTACTCACAAACAACAAGCTAGCGTCAGACCGACGGGTCCATCCTGCAGGTGTGAACCAACAGCGTGACAGGTGCAGGTACAGTCTGTGTTTGTCAGAGCTTTCATTCACACACACCACGACTAAATCTGCGCTGTGACCTCTGTGTGTGTGTGTGTGTGTTCGTGTGTGTGTGTGTGTGTGTGTGTGGCAGCCCAGCTGAGCCTCGGTACCGGTCCATTACCCAGCGATGTCCTGACTGCAGACCTCAGAGCGGCTGTTAAGCGTTCTGTCGCTCGACCACGTCGTCGCCCGCAAACGAGCGAGGACGCTGCGAGTCTCCAAGTGAAGCGCGTTCACCTTTTCATGTCGGCGATACGTCGTTTTTTATTCTAGTAGTTCTGACGTGAAGCTCTACCTCCAGTTCACGTTGGCTTATTTCAACCGCTGCTAATGTTTAGTCGACAGTGACATTTATAAAATGTTCATATATGTATGTTCACTGTGTGAACAGTAGATAATGGGACATAAAGTATGATGAAATATCAATATATTTCCTCTCTGTCTAATATACTATGATATAAATAAATAATACTGTAAATATTAATGTGAAAAGACTTTCTGCACTTTAGGAATTGCAGAAAAACAAGCAACTTTAAACAATTGCATCCATAAATTGGTGCAATGATTAAAGATATTCAAGACAAATCAGTTTTTCTCTTTAAATGAAAGCCGTTAAAGAATAAACTGCAGCTGATTTACAGAGGAAATAATTAGGGTCAAGAGTCATTCTGCAACAATTAGGCTCCTGGATTCATTTCAGCTCTTTCCTCTTCCTCCTGCCGCTCGGAGGGAGACGTTGGTGACGCAGAGAGAAGAACCTGCACGGCTGCATTCCTGCAACCGTGCAGGCTTTGCTTTCTCTCTCCTCTGTTTGACAGCAGCGAAGCGGGAGCTGTTTTTAGAGGCTCGGTCCCGTCGGCCTCCTGACGGCGTGACGGCTGTCGTCTCACAGCGTGGCGTTCATGTGCCGGGACGAGCGTCAAAGTGGAAATGAGCGGCGCTCCAGTCGCGTCGTGGCGGCGCGGCGGCTTCTTCTCGTGTACATTTAGTTCAACGGGTTCGTTTGCTCTGAGCTGTCAGACGGTCCTGCTGCAAGCGTGCAGTGTTTGTGTGTTTGTGTGTGTGTTCAGTGAACACACACACAGTGAGTGAGAGGTGGAAAGACCAAAGTGAAAGTCGACCGTGTCTTGTGTGATCACAAACGGCCTCTTTAGTGTGAGCCAGCAGGAGGCGCTTCATCTTGTCAAAGGGACCAATTAGACGCTTCAATTGTCGTGTTATCACGGATACAAGTCAGCGCCGTGTCGCCCTGCGCGCCTCCAGGAGGTGTGGCTATATCTGAACATGTAAAGGGCTAAAAAACTTAAAGATTTAATGTAAAAAAACACATTAATTTCAGGACAGTTTGCCTTGTTCTTAGAGCTTTGGTTGCATTAGTTCTCAATTATTTGTGTGCATTAATAAAGGTTCACCCTCCGTGCGAGAGATTATTTCATTATTCATGCCTCTGACTGTCAGTGATGTTTTTCTTGAGGTCAGAAGTTGATATTGATGGAGAACCTTAAATTTCCACCCCGGCCTCCATCGGCGAGTTTGAACCCCGCCATCCGCCAAGGGCGGCCCCTTTTCCATCGCCGCCTGTTTTAGAGGAGATAATGATTCTCTTTTACTTGGAATAAGATTGCATTTTCCATTTCTCTCGTCCTCTATTCTCCCCTCACCTTTACCTTCCTCTCTCCTCCTCCTCCTCCCTTCCTCCCCCGTCAGCTGGCCGGTGCTGGCGCTCGCTCCGCGGTGGCGATGCTCTATCGCTCCGTCACAGCGCAAGCGAGGGATGAGAGACAAATCAAAAGCACCTTATTTCCCCTCAGTCCCTCTCACTGTGCCAGATTGAATTTGAGGTTTTTCATCTTCTTTCTCATCTTTCTCTTCTCCCCCCTGCCTCCCTCGGCGTCCACTCAGATTTACCTGGAACCGAGCCGCCTCACAACCCGATGACGCTGGATCATTGGTGCACGTGGAGGGCGGGGCGCGTGGACGGGTCGTCGGCTTCTTTCCACTCGCTTTTAAATCCTCTGCTTTGGTTGTGTGTGTGTGTGTGTGTGTGCGCTCCAAAGAAAATGCTTGTGTGTACCAAAATGTCTTGAGGACCCTGCCTCACACATCTCCAAGCATGCAAATGGTCCAATTTACTTTTTACGGACTTTTATGTCCAAAATTGGCTGATCTTTAAAGAAAAATGCAGCAGCGCCTTCAGAAAGCGTTAATCTTTGATGTTTCCCCGGTTTTCCCGCCTTTCAAGGGCAATTTTCTGGGCTCGTGGTCTGACGGTGTTAAACATCCCCTTATTGACGAATGCTGCCAGCAGATTTCTGGATTGATCGGCCCACATATTCACACAGGTCAGTCCTTCATGTTCAGAGAGGTTTGCTCTGACTGACGCTGAAGACGTTCACTGAGACGCTGCGAGGAAAGTAAAGTTTGTGCACCTCAAACCCAAGTTAGTTTGCTTCTGACATAAGTTATCAATTCAATAATACAAGTTTTAAGATAATAGCTGGGGGGGAATCAGGCAATGGGTCATATTAAAGACAATATTATGCCGACTTGGTCCTCCTTTAGTCGATGCATCATTTATATTCCTTCATTAACCATCAGTCAACTTGATGTATTTTCTGAAAGCTGAGATTCAGATTGCTCTCATTTGTCACTTTTCTTCAGCATCCGGCTGAACTTGACTCGGCTGACCTTGACTAGAGTGACCTTGGAGGTCCACTGGCGTCGACACATCCTCCACAGTTTACCTCCATTCAGGATGTTTTAGCTGTCATAACACAGTTATTCTGTACAGTGAAAAGCGTATTTTGCTCGGTCCTCCTCACACAGAATTACAATAAACTTAAGGTAAAAGAAATAAGGCACAACAAGATCAGTATTGCACAGAAATATGATCATAATATTGCTCATTGTAGCTTTATACACGATGCAATGCTACAACATTGCTACGATGTCCAAATATGGTCATGACATGAAGTCGCAGCAGCTCTCGTCATCACATGGCTTGAGAGTACACACTTTTATTATGATCATTTATTACCCTGAAGCGCACCACTCTTAAGGACCCGCGTATGCACAAACACACAAACACACAAACACACACACTCATACGCTCATTTCATGAGTTATTGGTGGGACTCTTCCTCCGCTGATCGCACCCGATTTCAGGAATAGCTGCCGATGGACGACGAGGCCGTCCTCCCACCTGAAAATGGAAAGTGACAGGCGCATTTACGCCGCGCACTGATTAAACGCCACAGCGGCGTGTGAGCGGCGTGTGAGCGGCGTGTGTTGGAGGGGAGAAGACGTACGCGAGGGGAAAGCAGTCTTCTGTAACATTATTTTTTCACGCTTAGATATGCTGAATGTAATTATTTTCATACACATTTTCCCACACGTGTCCACACCTTCATGTAAACCCCCAATAGGCTTCATCCACACACTCCATCCATGGCCAACATGTTAAACCCAATAACTTAAATGACACGAAGGCAATCTGAATCTCAGCTTTCAGATCGTTAATGAAGGAATATAAATGATGCCTTGCCTAAAGGAGGACGAAGTCGGCGTAATATTGTCTTTAATATGACCCATTGCCTGATTCCCCCCAGCTATTATCTTAAAACTTGTATTATTGAACATATTCACAGCTTGAATGGCTGCTGTGTTAATTTCATAACTTATTTCAGAAGCAAGCTAACTTGGGTTTAAGGCGCTCGTACTTTTCTTTTCTTCACCGTCTCCGTGGACGTCTTCAGCGGCGTGCGGCCGGTCCGGCCTGCAGTCGTTGCTCGTGGACCAGTGAGTCCGGGGGCCCGATACCTGAGAGAAATGACTCTCATCTTCCACTCTGTCGGACCCCCGCCACCCCACCCTTTTTTTCCATTTTCAATTATGGGTTGGAATATGAATCTTTAATAGGTTGATAATTGTGCTAGCATATTTGCTGTCACCCGCCATTAGCCCAGATTAATTAGCCCATTTAGTTTAGCTTAAGAAAGTGTCGAGCTGAGCAATGGGCCCACCGATGGGAGACGGGGAGAGTAGAATCAGCACAATCTGTTCGGTGTCATAACGCCATCTTTCTCCTGCTTTTTTCTCTCCGTCTCTTTGCGCCGCTTCAACTTTCTCTCTCTTCCAACTTCAGCTGTCGCTCTGTTTCATCACTCGGCTCTCAGCAATGGTTTCTGTTTTGTCGCCCCGCAACTTTTAAGGAGTTGAGACGGTTATGATTATTAATTCTGTAAGTATTAATTCTGTGATCGGCCGTTTAGTTTGAGCCGGCAACGCAACGCTCATCGACAGAGATGTGTACTTTCCCTCCAATCATTTTATCTGATCGTTTAGGCGACACGATGCAAAAGTAAACGGTTTCCCTTCTGTTATTAAAAACTTTGGGCATTGTGCAAACATTGCACATTTTTTTGTAAAACAGAACCGAGAGTCCATTAAATGTCTTGTTTTACGACTAAAATATGTCACGTGGCTAAAAGCCAGACTCAAAGTGTTGCTCCGGACACGCTGGATGTGGAATCGGGCAACTCGATTGCTCCCCTTTCCCCACATGGCCAAAAGAAATAAAATAAATCACCGTCATGACGGATGTGGTGTTGACCTCTGGCATTTCACATCCGGAGAGAGAGAGAGGACCAAGCAGACCTCCCTGTCCCCTCTCCATTGTTGACTCGTATCAAGTCACAAGCTTCAAGAAGACAACGAAGGTTGCTCCACGTTTGTCTTTCTTAACGAGCCTCATTCGCTGCTTCTGGATTCAAACCACATCCAAGTGAAACAGCAAACTGAAACGTCCTCAGAGTTCAGCGTCGGCTCGAGCGTCCGGCTCAGAATTGCGGGAAATCATTCGATTCTGTTACTGTGAAAAATATTGCTTATTGCCGCTTTAATCACACTGTCCACCTTGGGATGAGTCGTGTGTGTGTGTGTGTGTGTGTGGTAATGGAGTGACTCGGCCGTGTCACTTGCTGTATATCTCTCAGCCGGCGGTGGGAAATGAGGTCTAATCGGAGGGATATTAAAGTCACAATAGACTGCTCCTGCTATTACGGCCCGTCAGCGCCGGCCTCCTCTCGCTCACCTTCATATCTCTCGCTCCCTGAATATTTATACGCCGACATCACCGACGACTCGCACGGCGCATATGGGCATTCCTCTTCGTGTGTGTGTGTGTGTGTGCGAGAAATGTATCGGCGCTGTCGCCACTCAAACGTCTCTGAATGTGTGTGTGTGTGTGTGTGTGTGTGTGTCCCTGCTCATGCGGACCCCCTGCTTCCTGTCCTCTGTTCCCCAGGTGCAGCGGGGGCGAGGCTGCTCTCAGGTCAGAACAAACCGGCGGCCATGGATGTGGATGAAGAGGAGAATATGAGTGAGTTTAATTTTTTGCATTTTTGTTCAAAATTCATCAGACCCGTCCGTCTTCCTGTCCACTTCTAGATGTTTTTGTTTCCTGCCTGCCCGCACGTCTTCCTGAATGCCTTCTTTGTGTAATCAGTGCTCCATATTAGCAACTTTTAGCATCCCACATTTCATGAACTGGATGCAGATCTGACAGCGTACACGCTTCCTACACATCTGTACATCTGTTGTGTTGTTGGTCTCGTTGCCCCGTGGCGGCCGCCATCGTCTGTCCTGACCCCGAACCCGAAGACACAGTTCAAGCGCCCACAAACACGCCCAGCTGATTATACGGAAACTTTGTCTCGGGAGGAAGCAATCGTTCCATCTGAGAGGCATATTACAGATTGCAAATTGTAATATGTCATATTACAAATTGCCTCGTTCGCCACTTCTCTCTTTGAGAAAGTCCCCTCCACTCCACAGCTTATTGAAAGTTAATTAGACATTTCGGTTTGAGCTCAGCAGCCGAGCCTCAGGCGGCACGGAGAGGCGTGATCGAGTGTGTGTGTGTCTGTCCCACACACACACACACACACACACACACACACACACACTGGAGCGATCCTGAACCCGCAGAGCTTTCACCTGCTAAACACATGAACACTTCCTGATGTCTTTGCTCTGGTGTCCAATGAGCGGCGTTACGAGATCGCTCTTTGTTGTCTTGCAAAGCGTCTGAAGCCTCCTTCTGATTCATGCTGCCAGTCAACGTATATATATATTTAATAAATAAAACACAGTCCAAGGTCACACAAGCCTGTTTCCTTCAATACAAAAGGGACAACAATGGAGAAACAAACACATGAAAGAATCTTTTGACGTTCGTGTGACAACCTTTGCTGTTCTCTAAAGTCTTTCGTCCCGAAAAACAAAAGCCCAACAAACAAGTTGCACTTCAACTTCATAACGCGATGGAAGACTTTAGTTTTTTTGCTTTATTTTGTTCGTGCAAACTGGGAATTTAAACTCTGACGGATCCCCCCACGAGGTTCAGTCTTCACATACGAAACATAACGGCTGCTGATTACACACACACGCTGGCATGATGACGACCGTGCATGTGTGTATGTGTGTGTGTGTGTGTGTGTGCCATTCACTACTCATTGCATGTGTCACGGCTGCTGCTTTTATCCTCTGCCTGTGTAATCTACTGGATCTCCATCGTCCTGCAGAAATGTTATACTACAAAACTTGTATTTTTTATTTTAACCCTGTGGATAAAGTTTAAATATGATGAGTGATGCAGTTTTTAAAATCAGAGAGAGGGAGCTTCAGATTGTTTTTCTGTGTGCTGGTATTGTTGTAATGTCTTTGTCTGTGCAGCATGCTAAAGTTTTCAGTGTGTGATTCCATTTTTTTGATTGGCGTATTGTTCTCCACACCCCATAAAGCTAACTGTTTCTAAGAGAGGTATTGACAGCATTTAAGCATACCGTGCGTTCAACTCCATGGAAATGTGCAGCTCCGTGCATTTAATCCATAATGACAATCCATAACAGCAGCACTCACTACATGCTGGGTGTATTTTTTTCTACAAAGTCCTTGTTTAACTTTTTTTGTCCGCCACAGCGTAAATTACTCAACTTGTGCCGCAGCATCTGTGGATGGAGATTGTTTGGTCTTGGCTTCGATTGGTCAAAGTCGCCCCTCCCTCCCTCTCATGCACGCACACACCCAAACACATTGCATGTTTTCTGTGCAGATATTGCTCGTAAATTGATGGAAATGCAGTTTGTGTACTTGATTTTAGGAAGTGTTTTTTTTTTTGTTGCTTTTTTTTTTTTAAGACAAGTCAACTGCAGTATGCAGACGGTCGCGGCATGCCAGTACACTCTGCAACCTAAAACACTGTGTTCTCTGACAAGCTCCATGGGGGGGATCTCAGAGGTCTTTTATGAATGGCGCCTCATTAGAAACCCATTTTGAACAACAGCACCCATTCTTTTCCAAATCTTATGACGAAAAAAAAACAAAACAAGCGGGTACACAGTGTTTTTAACCTTCCACCAGTGTCACCATTCAAGACTTTAGGATCCTGCAGTAGGTGGAGCCTTCTCCTCCCGCCTCTTTGATGTTTCCTCCCGTTTGCCTGGTCCTCAGCTCCTCCCCCCTGCACTCCCCCCCTGCACCCCCTCAACCCAACCTACAACCCCACTCATGCACCGCGGCCTCTCTTTCTCCTGAGTACCGCAAGGAGTAACCTATCAAGCCTTTGCTGAAGGATGTTATAAATGAAAATTTTTGCCAATATTCCATCCGCTTTGCTAACTGGATACGGTGATATGTGTTCCCCAGTAGGGTGTGTATCGCAAGACCTGCAGGTTACGACTGAACACTTAAAAACGTACCGAATTCCTCTGTAGCCACTCGAGCGATTACACGTTGATGGTGTGGATGAGGAGCAGCTGTGTTGTGTGCGTCTTTGTCGAGTGTTGATGTGTGTGCGTTTTTATATTAGAGAGCCGTAAACGTGAGGGAGAGGACGGTAGTTAAATGTCTCCAACTTCAGAGGAACAAGCCTTCGTAACTTTAACTTTAGGGGGTTCATTGCAAAATGAAACGCTGTAAAACCAAATTATAGTAAAAAATAAACAATTGCCCTGAATGTCGAGGATCTCTAAAGACTCGGCGTATCTTTAGCAGCAGTAGATGTACCGATGGCTTTCTACTATCTGTTGTGTTGTCGATAGTCGATAGGTTACTACGTTCAATCCAATTAAAAGACAGCTTCTCTTGCTTTGATTTAAGGAACACAAATCATTGGTTCAGTTCCAAAGAGTGATAAAGGAATCTATAAATTTTGCATTTACAAGATCCTGCAACGAAGGCGTTGTAAGTTACTCTTTCTGGGCACCGCAGGTTCGAGCAGCACCGACGTTAAGGAAAACCGAAACCTGGACAACGTGTCCTGCAAAGACGGGCTGGGAGTGGCTGAGCAGCTCCCCAATGGAAGCGGACTGGGCAGTCGAAAGCGCCCCTTAGAAGAGGGCAGCAATGGGCTCACGCACTCCAAGTTCCGGGCCAAAAAGCGCAAGAAAACGCCGGGTCCGGTCCTGCCCAAGAACGCCCTGATGCAGTTGAACGAAATCAAACCGGGGCTTCAGTACAAGCTGCTGTCTCAGACGGGGCCGGTCCACGCGCCGGTCTTCGTCATGACCGTGGAGGTCAACGGACAGATGTTCGAGGGCATGGGCCCGACCAAGAAGAAGGCGAAACTGAACGCGGCGGAGAAAGCGCTGCGTTCCTTCGTCCAGTTCCCCAACGCCTCCGAGGCGCACCTGGCCATGGGCCGCACGCTGACGGTGAACACGGACTTTACGTCCGACCAAGCCGACTTCCCGGACATGCTCTTCAACGGCTTCGAGACGCCGGCCGCGGCCGAAGACTCCTTTTATCTAGGCTCCAACGGTAACAGCTCCCTGAACTCGCTCGGGGAGTACCCGCTGCCCACGCCGCCCGGCAGCAACCTCGCCCAGGCGCCGTTGCCGCCTCCGTCGACGTTCAGCTCGCCCTCCAGCGGCAAAAACCCCGTCATGATCCTCAACGAGCTCAGGCCGGGCCTCAAATATGACTTTGTCTCGGAGAGCGGCGAGAGCCACGCCAAGAATTTTGTGATGTCGGTAACGGTGGACGCGCAGTCGTTCGAAGGCTCAGGGCGCAACAAGAAGCTGGCGAAATCCCGGGCGGCGCAGGCGGCGCTCTCGGCTCTGTTCAACATGCAGCTAGACCAGACGCCGTCCCGGCAACCCATACCGAGCGAGGGATTGCAGCTTCACCTACCACAGGTAAGACGTTTCTTTCTCTCGGTGTAGATTGCCCATACGTGCAGCGAGTCTCACCAAAGCAGAACAGGAACTCAATGAAATGCCAACCGCAAGACGCTGGAACCAATCAGGCTTTGTATAACGTACACTACCGTTAAAAAGTGTTGGGTTACTTTGAAATGTCCTTATTGTTCAAAGAAAAGCACTGATTTTAAATGAAGATAACATGAAATGAATCATAAATACACTCTCTACATTGTTAATGTGGTAAAAGACTCTTCTAGGTGGAAACGTCTGGTTCTTAATGAAATATCTACACAGGTGTATAGAGGCCCATTTCCAGCAGCTATCAGTGTTTTGATGGTACATTGTGTTTAGAAGACTAATGATGAGTAGAAAACCCTTGAAAACTAGGGGTGGGAATCACCAGAGGTCCCACGATACAATATCGCCCGATACGATATTATCGCGATACATTGAGTATTGCGATACAATGCGATTTATTACAATTTTTTTCAACCGTAAATTGTCCCCAAAGGAACACTTTGTCAACAAAAAATGAATTGATTTCATTATTCTCGGACCAAAACGTTTAGAATTGATGAAATAAAAGATCGATACTTGGCTTCCGCGTATCGATACAATATTGTCACGCAAAATATCGCGATACTATGCTGTATCGATTTTTCCCCTGCGCCCCTATTGAAAACCCTTGTGATGATGTCACACAGCTGAAAACAGCTCTGCTGGTGAGAGAAGCTATAAAACTGTTCTTCCTTTGAGCTCGTTGAGGATCTGGAGCTTCACGTTTGTGGGTTCATTAAACTCTCAAAATGGCCAGAAGAAGAGAAGTTTCATGTGAAACTCTCCAGTCTGTTCTTGTTCGTAGACATGAAGGATGTTACATGAGAGAAACTGAACATGTGTCTGTGACCCCAAACTTTTCAACGGTAGTGTGCAACGCCACGCTTTGGATTCAGATCATCGAATCATTGCCGTGCGGGTAATCAAGACGCCGGCTTCCTGGTTCACACCGCACTTCATTTTTCATCCTGGTGAAACCTCCAGCAGAGGAGTCACGCCTCTCTTCCCAATCACTGCTTTCCAAAAATGAATTGGCTGATTAGATCCAAGTCATGAAAGTCCAGTTTGTTCTTTTTGCTCCGGAGAGATTTGGCCTCCCCAAAAAAAAAAAAAAAGAAAGTGGCCTGAACTTAACAAGAAAGCTTCGCTGTCTGACCTTTAAAACCTTTAAAACCTTTAAAACCTCGCCCACCTCGGGTGAGCAGGGATCGAGGGTGGCCGGGTGCTTTTTGGTTCGACTGAAGAGGTGACTGTCGGTGTGTGGAGAGAGATAACGGTCGGCAAAGCTAATCAGCACAACACAGTCTCTCTCTCTCCCTCATACACTCTTTTTTTTCCTCTTCACTCACTCTCTCCACTTGTCAACTGATTTATTCGACGAGAACCCCGTTTTAACGATTGAGCCCCCACTAATTGCTCTATTAATTCTCTGTGGCTCTGTATTTAATTTCCGCAGCCAGTTTCCATCTGGCAAGGATCTAATGGGGATAAATGCTTTGAGTTGCTGTTTATTAAAAAAAAACACACACAAAAAAACACTTTTGTTCAGTATTTTATAGTCTGAGCTGTTTTTTTGACGCTTAAACCATAAAATTCCTCACAGGCAGGAAAATAAATGTTATTTTACTCCCGAGAGGAAACATTATTTGGACATGCGTGTTTTTTTTCCGGCTCTTTTTTATTTTCTTCTTAAGGCCTCGAGATTAACAGTCACGCCGACGCCGGCGGCGACCTTGGCGTCGGAAAGTCAAATGATCCGGCGCCGAGCGGCTGACTCCCAAGTAGCAGAGAAGTAATGTCGGACTAATCTCTTTAATTCGTGGTCATCCAGCCGTCGTCTCTCCTCTTGGTTGTCGTCATGTTCCGTCACATTAGCGCCGGGTAAAGAGGAGAGAAGGGGGGGAGGAAAGAGGGAGAGAGAGAGAGAGAGGGGAGAGAAAGGGGAGAGAGAGAGAGGGAGGGTCTGTCCAAAAGAACAAAAGAAGTGTGAAGTTCACTTGAGGTTCAGAGTGAAGAGTTGTTTTTTTTTTAAACCTCGCAGAATGCCGACAAACACTTAGTTCACATCTGCTGCTCGGGGTTTACGCGTTCGTTTGTTGTGTGTGTCTGTCTGTGTGTGTGTGTGTGTGTGTGTGTTTTTTGCCTCGCTGTCAGAAGGGAGATTGTAAATTATAACTGTGGTGCCAAACTCAAACAGCCGCGGCTTGAAAGAGAGCGAGGTTTTCCCTCAGGGGGTCAACCCAGTTTCACTTGTTGCCGTTTCAACGCTCCGACGCTTGTTTTGGAGCCGAGTGCGAAACACTGTGACAGGTACATGGTGCTCAGGGGGAAGATAACATCAGACGCGCTTTGTAAACTGACATATTTGACACAAGCTTGTGTGTGTGTGTGTGTCTGTGTGTGTGTGATCCCAGGTTCTGGCTGACGCAGTGTCTCGCCTGGTGGTGGATAAGTTCAGTGAGCTGACAGAAAACTTCACCTCCCCCCACGCGCGACGGAAAGTCCTAGCAGGAGTCGTCATGACCACAGGTACGTTACAGGTGTGGTGGGGGGGGGGGGGGGGCAGGTCGGCGCTTTCTCGCTGACAAAATACCGACTGTCAATTTCTCAGATGTTATTACCTCCGAAAGGAAAAGAATCAAGTTGCAAAACTCTGAGAGAAAAGATGAAAAAGAATAAAACAGTTCAAGTCAAGCGAACATTTTCCTCACTTCACTCGATACATGACACACTGAATTAAGATTTTACACCAAAATGTGTGTGATGAGCTTATAAAATATGATGTGTTGTAATAGAATAGACTCCTACAGCCGTCATGTGTGTTATTACAACACAAAGAGCCACACTCAAAGCTCAGGTATCGATATCTGGAGGGGAAAAGTCCAAAGTCCGTTTCTGAGGGTTTCAAGTTCTCACTTAAGTGTAAATCGCACACTGGACCTGTTCACTTGCTCATCCTGTTGAACTGAGAGTTAAGGTGAGAAAGATTCAGACACTCTAGATTAGAAGGTGAGACGAGAACAAAATGATTTCTTTCTTTTTTTAATGTGACGGCCAAGTTCACAAGCCGTCTCCTGTCCGATCAAGCTCAATAAAAAACACAATTTGGACCGGCGGTCCTGGTGCAGAGTATATTTACTGAAGTATCTTCTGTTTCCTTTACCCCCTCCCTCCTCAACAGGTGTGGATGTGAAGGAGGCGCAGGTCATTTGCGTCTCCACAGGAACCAAATGCATCAACGGTGAGTACATGAGCGACCGCGGCCTGGCGCTCAACGACTGCCACGCCGAGATCATCGCCCGGCGCTCGCTCATCAGGTTCCTCTACTCGCAGCTGGAGGTCTTCCTCAGGTCAGCGGACGCCGTCACGTCTGTTCACATCTAAAGCCGTCCATTTTGAACATTTTGTTGTGTCGCTGTGTTTTTCCTCATCTCGTGTGTCTCCGACCGCAGCAAGGAGGACCAGCAGAAGTCGATATTCCTGCCGTGTGACAAGGGAGGCTACCGGCTAAAGGAGAACGTTCAGTTCCACCTCTACATCAGCACCTCGCCCTGCGGGGACGCCCGGATCTTCTCCCCGCACGAGGCCGGCGTCGAAGGTACAGATTCAAGTCCGTTTATTTTGTACGACATCTCACATCGGAAAAAACTCTGTGTGTGTGTGTGTGTGTGTGTGTGTGTAACGTAACGCCAGGGTGTCTAAGTGAGTCTTTTTGTGGGGGCGGGGCTTCAGAAGCTCCTGGAGGATCCAGCAAATGCATCTACAAAGAAAGTTTTGCATTCAATTTACAAAATCCAATACATGATTTTAAGATATTTTATAGCCTCTTTCATGGGTTTGACTTTTGTAATGTGACATGTTTTTAAGTTGGTCTGTAAAATCAATTAAAAGGGGGAGAAGTGCAGCCTTTCAATTTAATTCATTTCATTTTGTTCAGCCTAAAATCACAAATACAAGATTTGTACAATCTGTACACATGACATCGCTGTCACGGGACCTCACATCAGATCAGGAAAAACTCCCCAAATAAAGATAGAAAAAACCCTTTCACAGGGGAAGAAGGAAGAAACCTTCACAGAGCAACAAGAGGAGGACGAGTAGAAGTCATGTGACCAGATCCCTCGTCTCTCTTCGGCTCAGCCGCCGTGTTTTTTTGTTGTTGGTTTCAACGACAGAGTGTTTATTATTTAATTCAGTTTTGTAGGTTTTCCTCTCTTATGCTTGGTTTCATTTAATTAGAATCCCCGCCCCGAATCCAAATACGCATTACAGACGCATTTAAACAAGACTCCAGTAATTAGAGCTTTTTGTCATTCGCTGTCTGTCTCTATCAGTCTTCCTGCCGCCCGGCACACACTCTCCCCGTCGGTCTGATTAACCTCCCTCTTCTTCTTGTCAAAGTGTTTTCCGTTGCACATGGCAGACTTAATAGAAAACAGCCACATTCAATTAGTCACTGAATAGATGGCGCCTGCTGCCGGAACAGTAGGAAACATTGATAACGTAATAATAAATAATAGGCCTCGCTTTTTTTGGAAGCCATTTTTATTTTTTCATCCGTCTTCTCCCCAAAAAAAAAATTGCTTCTACAGTTGCGTGTGTTTTTTCATGCATCTCTCTCTCTCTCTCTCTCTCTCTCTCTCTCTCTCTCTCGCTCAGACCAAGGAGACAGGCATCCCAACCGGAAAGCACGAGGCCAGCTGAGGACCAAGATTGAGTCGGGGGAAGGCACCATCCCCGTGAGGTCCAGCAACACCATCCAGACCTGGGACGGGGTGCTGCAGGGGGAGCGGCTCCTCACCATGTCCTGCAGCGACAAGATCGCAAGGTGATGTGACTTCAGGACGGTTTTCCATCTGACGAAGTGCGGCTGCAGACACTGTGTGTAATTAATATTGTCATTCATATTCAGTTGGAACCAGCAGCGAGCCGTTTTTCGCAGAGAATCATTAAAGGAATACGTTGAGTTTTAGCTTATTTGAGATAAGATAAGATAAAATAATCCTTTGTTAGTCCCTCAGTGGGGAAATTACAGCAAGGAAATAAAGTCAAGTAATATATATAAACAGTAATAAAACAGAATAAGACAATTAAACAGTAAGAAGAATATTACATATACAAATGGAATAAGCACCAGGTGATTTTTTGCCGAGAGTTAAATCAGCCGCAGGTTAGCTTAGCTTAGCATAAACACTGGAAACAGAGGGGAACAGCTAGCCGGTCTCTGTCCAAAAGTAAATGCAACTACC
Organism: Clinocottus analis; assembly: GCF_023055335.1. Lineage (NCBI taxonomy): Eukaryota > Metazoa > Chordata > Actinopteri > Perciformes > Cottidae > Clinocottus > Clinocottus analis. The sequence goes on from NW_027175843.1 coordinate 1,587,848, forward strand.
AACCCCTACAAAGTTTATGAGTTCACACATCCAAGCAGAGTGGAAAAAAGCAGATTTCCCCAAAATAGACCTCTCGTCAGAAACTACATTTTGCATCTTATGCAGACTAATGTTTAGCCATGAAGGTTCAAGATACTCTTATTATTTTATTACTATTTGTTTTTATTTACTCACGCCGTGATGGATTGCATCACATCCCGGCTTTGTCATTCCAAGTCTATCATTTCCTCCGGGGAGAGTCAGGGACGGCTGAGTTGATGGATCCTCTGTCCCCTCGGGGGCGTTTCTGCAGGCAGATCATGGCGTCTTTAGTCTCTGTCCATGTTCAAGGCAACACTGTGCCTCCCTCGTGATGAACGATAAAACTTCTCCATAACTCTTCTCCGGAGCCCTTTTTTTCCCCTCCTCCTCCTCCTCTTCCTCCTCCTCCTCACCGGGATGGTAATACCTCGCCTGAACGCACGGAGTGATTGAGCGCCGGGCGCGCGCTCGGTGCAGGGAGATGTGGACCGGGTGGGTGGCGGATGCTGTTCGCGCTGCGCGGCCGGTCCTGTTTGCCTCTTCTTCGGCGCATCAGTGCTGCTGCTGTGGTTTGGATTTAGTGCGCCTGTCCGAAGGGGAGCGATCCAAGTCAGTAGAGAGCAAAATAGGTTGGAGACCTCACACAGTCATGCAGCGGTTCTGACCCAGCTTTACTCCGATAACAAGGAAAAACACTCTATATATATATATATATATATATATATATATATATATATATATATATATATATATATATATATACAAAGTGGGGCAATTTATATTCGGTTGGAACCAGCAGAGAATCATTTAAGGAATACTTCTTTGGGTTTTGGTTTATTTGGGCTTTCTTGCCGAGAGTTACCTCAGCTGCAGGTTAGCTTAGCTTAGCATAAACACTGGAAACAGGGAGAACGGCCAGCTGGTCTCTGTGCAATAGTAAATGAAGCTACCAACCCCTCTGGAGTTTATTAGTTAACACATCCAAGCAGAGTGGAAAAATCTTGCCTCATCGGAAGTTACCTCAGCTGCAGGTTAGCTTAGCTTAGCATAAATACTTTTATGCTAAGCTTGTATATATATGTAATGTAATCTTTTGCATCTTAGATAAGGTAGTAAACATCGCTCCCAGTGTAAGGACGGGACTGTGTTAGCGAGGCTCGGCCCTTCATGACACAGCTGTTAACCAGGTGAGGAATCTGCCGCCCACCTGCTCCCGCCCCCCCGAGCCTGAGTGATTGTTCGCCGCGGGGCTGCTATTTAATGCAGCGACCGAGTGGCACACTTTGACCGTGCGGGGGGAGGAAGAGGAGGAGGAGGAAGAGGAGAGGGGGGGCGTTACACAATGTTTTCTCTTCAGACGGACTCATTAGCACGAGGTGCACAGCTCCTGTGGGTTATTTACCTCCTCCCCCTCTTTCTCTTTCTTCCTGTCATTATTGTCTTCAACAGATGATTACGTGAGCCTTCTTACAGCCGCGTGTGTGTGTGTGTGTGTGTGTGTGTGTGTGTGTGTGTGTGTGTGTGTGTGTGTGTGTGTGTGTGTGCACACAGAACATGGTATTGAATAAGATGCCAACAAAGAAGTACAGACACGTTTGATGAGTGAAGATGTGTGCCTGTAAAAGCATAACTCAAAATGTGTGTGTGGTTTTTTTGTGTAACCCTGTTATGATGAAAAAAATGGTGTGTGTGTGTGTGTTACTGCGTAATATTATGAAGCAGTTTGACTGCTGAGTGTGTGCTTTACTGCTCCCAGCTATGAATTCTGAGATTGCAATATCACACACAGTATCAGGCTCGCTCTCTCACACACACACACACACACACACACACACACACACACACACACAGACACACACGGGGAATATTGCATATGGAGACGTTGGTGTCTCTGGAGGAGCCCGGGGTCTCGCTCTCGCATATTCCTCATTGTTCGGGGTCCATGTTGGTAATTTCACTCTCTAACAGTCTGCCTGAAGGGGAAGAAGAGTTCATCATCTTGTTTTTGTAAAAAAGATAATCAATATTTTTATAATATTGACAAAACCAACAAAAAGACCAATAGCAACAATGCGTTCATCCTGCTAGCGTCTCTATAACGCACGATGAACCTATTTATCGTGCATTATAATCAGTTTATAGCAACGATTAACTATAGCACATATTCATAACTCAAGATTTAAGATGTTTTTACTGTCATATGCACAGATAAGTTATTGTATATATTGAAAAGCTTATTCTGTTCGGTCCAACTAACACAGAATTACAATAAACTTAAGGTAAAAAACACAAAAATATGATAACAGTTTTGCTCATCTTATTATTGTATGTGTATTACAATAATCATAACATATAAAGCAGTTTTTTAAGTATCGTTATATTTCATAATTGCTGCTCACTCCTTCAACGTTCCCATCGCATTGTAATAACTGTTTTAATGCATTATCATTATATTATTAATCATTAAAAGACAACACTGCTGGGTTTAGATAAAGTGGAAGAAATGTTTGCAGGAACAATAAACACATCTTGTGAAGATGGGAGCGCATTATCGTTATGTCTGTAATGCGTTTTAGACATGGAAGACAGTGTGAACACTTATTCTTCTGAGCCGTTGAGCTCTATTGTGAAAATAGTCAAAATGCATCTTTGAGCCGCTCTGGTGACACGTTCTTTATTACTATAAACATAATAATAGTTTGTTTTCTGAGTCATACACCACACACCATCTGGTTGCTGTATATTCACACTAATACATCAAATGTACATTAATCCACAGCTGAAAATAGTCCACAATTATGAGTCATGTTTTCTAAAGCCATGAAAGCAGCTGTTTCTTGTTTTTATGTTTTTTTAATATACGTAGCTTTTGTTTATTAGCGTTACTTTTAAAGCTATGTTTTAGCAATCTCTCTCTCTCTCTCTCTCTCTCTCTCTCTCTCTCTCTCTCTCTCTCTCTCTCTCTCTCCGTGAGGAGGGGCGGGCGATGCTTCACAGAGCATGTCAATGGGGAAATGACTGGGGAGAGATGCTAATGACAGAGAACAGGAATACACAGAAGTTTGTAGGAAGTGAGATTGGATGCCCCAGAGTCTACACAACTGTAGCATCCTGTGTGATTGTGTGTGGCAGATTGCGTTGGGTGGTTATGTACTAATATATTTTTGCTTGTGCAGCTGTATGTATATGTGTGTGTGTCCACTTATGCACGTTGCACATTATCATACACAGTATTTCTTTGTGTTTTCAGTCATCTCAATAGCAGAGAGACTTTCTTTTCTCTTCAAGTTCATCATACACACCACGGAGTCTTACAGTCTGCGCCACAATGCTAAAGAATAGCGAGTTAACTTCATTTAATCCATGTACCAGATGACTTTCTAAAGCAGAAATGAAGACGTTCACACGTTGACAGTCGTGAGGAAGAGGAGTCTTCACGTTGAGCTGCAGCTGCCGTCGCTCTGATGTGTGTCAGGCGGCTGTAACGCACACTCAGCACTGCTGGCAGCTGTAAACGTCAAAGCTCAACGCTCCGACAGAGCGCTTCACTCGCTGGTTCACCGCGAGGAGTCGACGCTTTCTCTGCTGCAGAATGCGGCGCGCAGCTCGTTTGAACGCTATCAATGTTTTCTGATAGTTATGAACAATTTCAAAACCAGAATATTTGGTTTGGTCCGCTGATAGACGGTTTGAGTCTCTGCTTAATAACCGCGTTTCCAACGTCAGACCTCCGGATGGGAGTGTATCTGCATCAACACTCACCAGAGGAACGCGGTTAAAACTGCGTATTTCCTACAAACGAGCTTCTATTTCAGGTTATCTAATGTGTGTGTGTGTGTGTGTGTGTGTGTGTGTGTTCTCTGCAGGTGGAACGTGGTGGGCATCCAGGGCTCCCTGATGAGCTACTTCACGGAGCCCATCTACTTCTCCAGCATCATCCTCGGCAGCCTTTACCACGCCGACCACCTCTCCAGGGCCATGTACCAGCGCATCGCAGAAATCGAGGACCTTCCCCAGCAGTTTACGCTCAACAGGCCTCTGCTCAGTGGTGAGCGCCCGGTGTGATCTGGAGGATAAGATCTCCACTGAAAGATGCTCGCATCGAATCTTTACACGGCAAGACCTCGGGCCGAGGCGTCGGCGTCGTATCTCCCTCGTTAATCTCGGCCAATCAAACCTCCAGCTGTCTAAATATCAGAGTGAGACTCGTGAGCAGTAAACGCGTTCATGCAGCTCAGCGGTCGGTCCACAGCAGGGAGACAGTTACTGCTTCCTCCCTCTGTTTGACGCGAGCTGACATTTACCTATTTCCTGTGGAATTTGAATAGCTTCAACATTTTGTGTGCATTTGTCAGCATTGGCTTGACCTTTTAAAAAAAGCCGTATGGACCCGGACTCACGCCGTTTGTTTCCATTTTTAAGACGTGGGGTTCAGTCTTTGCTTGTGGTTGAGGACTCTTTCTGGGGTTTTTTTTCAATAGCATGTAAAGTTTTCCTGTTACAAATGTTAGGTTTGTCAAACCTTTTAGTTCTTTATTATTTTGCCTTCTGTAATTTAGTCGTTTTTCTTCCCTTTTGGTGATTTTGATATTTTTGTCAGTGAAAGGGTTTTCATTTCTAGCGAGCCACCTCAACTAAACGACTAAACGTCTCTGGCAGAGTTCACCAGCTGTAGCTAGCTAGCTAATATTAGCTCTTTTAATGTTTCCAGCTGACTCGTTTTGAATGGAGATGACAGCAATAGCACAAAATAGACAACAATAAAAGCTTCTGAAACAGAATCTCAAAATTGAACATTTTGTTTTTGATCCTCGAGGCCAAAGGGCCTCTCATCACATGGCCTGGAGCACTGTGCTCCTCCTCTTCCTCTTCCTCCTCCTCCTCCTCCCTGGTTGCTCTAAGTGTCGGGTAAAGGAGATAATGTGGGGGGGATATTAACCTTTTCCGCTTTAGAGAGTTTTTAGCGGTGAAGGGCTGTGGCGTAAGAGCGCTGAGGATTTCATCCCTTTTAAATCATCACCTGCCACAAGAGTGCTGTCAAATGGAACCAAGGAGCTTAATACACACACTCACACACACACACACACACACACACTCACACACACAAAGAGCAGGACACCGGGATTTATGGCATTCATATATCTCCCATTTACGCTTCGGCTACAGAGGAGGCTGATGCCCAGTGCTGCGCTGGAGGAAAGCTCTGACCTCGTGCTCCCCCCTGAGTGGACGAGCTTTTTCTTCACTCGGCAGCACAAAAAGAAATGAAAATAGCAAAGAAAATAAGTAACTGTTGGAGCTGTGGGAGCAGCTTCATTGAGGGGATGGCGTGCCGGGTGTGGTGGTGCCACATTCATTGTTTACCACGGTAGCAGGAGGCGATGGTTCGTCTCCCACTGACACCGTGGAGGACGGAGAAAGAAAATAACGATCTCATCACTGTCGTTTTTTTCCTACTTTGACTCAATGTTAGCGTAAAAAGGTTCTCAAGCTGTGGATAGCGCCGCAACATGTTGTATCCAGTCATAACCTCCGATCCGTCGGCCATTTTTCCATTTTTTCGCTCCAGGTATAAGCAACGCCGAGGCCCGGCAGCCGGGCAAGGCGCCCAACTTCAGCGTGAACTGGACGGTGGGGGATCAGGCCCTGGAGGTGATCAACGCCACCACGGGCAAGGACGACATGGGCCGCGCGTCACGCCTCTGCAAGCACGCCCTCTACAGCCGCTGGATTCGCCTCCACGCCAAGGTACGCCGCACCGTACAACCCTCACAGCCGCAGTATGACGACTGTACCGCATGCAACATACAAGTTATCTGGAGACGCTAACCCCGAATCAGATTGCACAGATCTGCGGTTAATGTCATGAGCTTTGTTTGTAGTTCCAACTTCTCCCTCCTCTCTCTCTCCCCTCTCCAGCTGTCCTCCATCTTGTGGATCAAGGTGCTGAAGCCCAGCTCCTACCACGATGCCAAGCAGGTGGCCTCAGAGTACCACTCGGCCAAGATGGCGCTCATCAAGGCCTTCCACAAGGCCGGCCTGGGGGCCTGGGTCAAAAAGCCCAGCGAGCAAGACCAGTTCACCCTCTGCTCCTGAGGGGAGTCGAGGGGCCCGAGGGATTCCTAAACTCCTTCTTCTCCCCACACCCACCTCCACCCTCAACTCTCTCTCTCCCTCCATGACCCAGGCCTGAAGGCGAGAGACACTTACCTCCGTCCCATTCGTCGGCACCGTGGAATCAAACGTAGTTTCACGAACCCATCCATAGCTCGTCACGATCATTCCTCAGAGGACCTCGGCCTCTTTTTCTCATCGTTTTGATTTTTGTCCTTTTTTTTTTTGTTCTCTCCGTTGTTTTGATTTTAATGTTTTTCATCTGCTTGTTTTTAAAAAAAAACAAAAAACAACTGGAATCCATGCTTTTTTCTGCCATAGACGTGGAAGTTGAAAATTATGCAGTTTTTAAATCTATTTTCTGGATCGAGTGTAGCCAGTTTAAGGTGAAATGTAGCCTAGAAAAAACAGGAATAAATATGAACCCTGGGGGGAAAGAAATGAAGAAAAAAAAACAGAATGACTTTGCGGAAGTTTATTTTAAAGACGTGAACATTTTCAGGATGTAAATCTATAGCGCGGAAACGAAAGAGAACAAAAGATAGTTCTCCAACAGTTTAATGTGTCATTTGGTCCGTTCCTTATAGGTGAGACTTCGTGTTCTTTAGAGCCTGTATTAAAGATGAAAAATGTTCCAAAATGTTGTGGCCCTGTTTGATTCACTGACTGGTGAGAATAACACAGGCCAGACCGTCGCAGCAGTTAAGCACACTTTTGTTCCTTTTCATTTTTAACGTCTCGTTCATTACTCCGTGCACATGATCTGTAAGTTATTTTTTATGCCACTCTCATTTCATACTTGAACAGTGACGGTAGGAAAAAGGGGTGTGCGGGTGGGGGGAGGGGAGAGGTCGTGTTGACGCCCCGCCTCCCCTCCCCCCCCTCCCTCTGACTCCTCCCCCTCGCCTGGGTCTCTGGACAAGCTTTTTGGAGGTGCTGCACGTTGTATTTAAAAAAAAAAAAAAAATCCCTTGATCCGAGCCGTGGCTTTGCATGGGAACTGAACTAGGAGGCCTACCGAGCAGGAAAAAAAAGAAGAAGAAGACACGTGCGTGGTGGCGAGCCCCCGTGCGCTCATCAGTGAATGAATCCTGAATGATTGCCAGCATCTTCCTCCACAGGCAGCTTTGAATCTTTGTCTCTCTCTTTTCTAAATTTATTGTGATTGTTTGTTTTTGAGGGGTGGGACGGGACGCTACTGCAGTGAAACTAGTCATAGGCAGACCTCTAGGATCTGGTAACTGTCAGCCTATGGTTGAACTATTAGTGGATGTGTGTGTGTGTGTGTGTGTGTGTGTGTGTGTGTGTGTGTGTGTGTGTGTGTGTGTGTGTGTGTGTGTGTGTGTGTCCCCTCTGCGTAAGTTCTGTTCTCCAAAACGTCGAGAGGGACCGAAGCCGTCTCGTCAAACGTCTCTGCTGAAAAACCTCCGCCGGCGGCTCACAACCAAAATGTGTCGCGGTGTGTGTGTGTGTGTGTGTGTGTGATGTCACTTCCTGTCTTCTACATCTCCAGCAACACTTCTGTGATCTCACCTTTACACCTTTTACACCCTGAGTGCATCGATGTCCGGAGTGTTTTGGTTTTTTTCTTCCCGATTTGTAAACGACGACGTATTTACCAAGTAACTGCAGTCAATTCCTAATCCCAGCTGTAGGAAGTGTGTGTGTGTGTGTGTGTGTGTGTGTGTGTAATCTGCAGAATGCGTGTGCTCAGACGTCTTTACGCATACTCTGTGGAATCTCCACCAAAGATGATGTCCTTGTGTGTTTCCACCCCACTATTCGAGCTTCTTCCTTTTCTTTTCTTCTTCTTTATTTTTTTTAAAACCAACCCTCTGCTGTTTGGGTTTTTGTATATCCACTGAATAATGTACTTTTGATTGCTACGAAAACTGTTTATTCCATTGAATACGGGGCTTCTTCCCCAGTGCATCTGTAGCTGTCAGTGGATCGTCACCGCTGCGGGTTGGCAGTCCTCTATATATATATATTTAAGTATATGTATATAAGGAACCACGAAAAAGTTCCCGGTACGACGGGTCCGTCCCGACGGTGTCGGGGACTGTTCCCCTGAAGGGTGTTGATGTTCCTGTACGTAGTAGTGGTTCTCACTGGGCACCGTGACGCATGGCACCAACACTGCCGGGGTTTCAACAGGCTTCATCCCCGTTGTAGCCACCGATGTTTAAAAAAAAACGAGAAAAACGAGAAAGAAAACAAACAAAAAAAACAAGAAAAATAAATATGCACTGTAAGGTGCCTCAGCTAAAAGTGGCATCCACAAGCTGGCACGTGTGATGTCATATATGTACCTTTTTATTTATTTTTTACTTCTATTTGATTGTTTTATGTATTAGAAAAGCAGGAAAGGAGAAACCCACCAGAGCGGATTAGAAGATAGAAACTCCAGAACAAACAAACAAACAAACAGACCCAGACCAAAGTCAACAAGAAGTTCTCCTGACGGGTCCGTTAATGTCAGCCGTCACTCACAGGACCCCCCCCCCCCCTCTCTTTGTTCTGTTCTCTCTGCAAAGCTGTCTTGACTTATTTTTTGTATACGCCTCTTATTGACTGCTTGCTTCTGAAGTTGTTGTTTTTTTGTTGATTTTGTTTGTTTGACTGCACTAAAGATGTCAACTGATGATGTCATGATAAAAAACCGTCCCCTGTTTATGGACCGGATGGCAACTATCACAGCAAGAACTGAACTGCTTCCGCTTAACCCTTTTGTGAATCCTCGATGATGGTCAGTGCCCCCTCTTCCTCCTCCTCCTCTTCCTCCTGCAGCTGTGCCTGTAGTGGATCCTTTTTTTTAAAATTTAATATCATTTTTGCCGGAGTGGTCTCCCTTCGGATCGGGAGGGTTTCAGAGCCGCCGCTCCCACGTTCTCCTCCTGTTCGCCCCGACGTGTGAAATAAACCTCCACCGACAGAAATCCACGCCCCTGCATGTACAACCAACACCGAAGCTGCACCCAGCATGAAGACAAACTTTTAAAGGACTCGAGTAGACAAAAAAAAAAAACAGAAACAAAAAAAAAAAAGCTAAACATAGATCTATAAAATGAACAAAAAAGAATAAAAGAGTTCCTAGTTTACTTTTGCACATGGTTGGGCTTCTTTCTTGTCACGTTCAGACTGTTTTCCTCGCCCGATGCTTCACGTGAGGTCTTTTGGATGTCAGGTGCATCTTCACTGTGTTTTGTGTGTAGAAGACTTCATGAGCGTGACGCTTCACCACGCTGAACTTTGACCTCAAGATGCAGCAGGACGGTTCAGGTGCACGCTCTCTTCTGACGGCTCAATAGAGGCGTCGCTGTGATTTCAGCTGCAGGAGCCGCTGCTCTGAACCTCCAAAGGTCCTAAATTCAAAAGTCAAAGCGAATCTATTGGCTCTATCGAGTCGAGTGCTGCAGGGCCGACGTGTTTTTATCGGTCAAACGCAGAAGTTAGCGTCACACTAAATTAACATGAAGCAGTGCAATAGATGTGTACAGTTTCAGACTGTCCTGAAACATTCAGTCGGTATAGACTTTATGCTCCATCTACTCTGTCTCTGCTGTTTAGTGAAGGTAACACACTCTGGGTCCTGAGGAATACATTAATACAGGATGAGAACGTCTCACCTGGCCACATGCAGCATGGACACGAGACTCTCCATCACACTGCAACACACACTGGTGTCAGGATCAGGCTGCACAAGTACAGTCAAAGCAACTTCTGGCATTAATAATTCATAGTTTTTCGAGTAAAGGAGAGAAAAAACATCACATGTGATCACCAACACCTTCATAAGAGTCTGAGAGGAAATGCAGACTTTTTATTATAACCCCACATTGCTGTAATAATAATGCTGACCGCGTCTGGAAAAAGGTGCAAATCATGAATGAAGGCCGTCCAGTCAACAGAGAATATCTCTTCATGAATGCGCAGAGCGAGTGTGCGTCTCCTCGGCCTCCCAGCAGATGCCACCCGATCAATAATAGATCATCACTGCTTTAAACACAGTTGCACATCCGTAACACAAAACCCCCCAGACGTGATGAAAAGCTCACGCAAGAGTCAAACAGCCACAACAGGAGGATTCAAAAGCATGTCAGAGGGAAAAAAACTCTCCGGTCTTCAATTATTCAGCCCCCCGATCTCTCAACAGCCGCGCTGCTTGTTTATGAGACATTAATACATGGACACATTAATATAGTGCCGCGTCGATCCGGATGCATTTCACACTTTGTTCTGTTCATAATGGCCAGCAGCGAATATCAGTCAGGGAATAGGAGTTAGATCAACTTCTGTTTATGCATATATATAAACTTCTATTCCTATTGGACTGGTCTGTTGCACTCGAACATATTTTCATGAGCAAATACATATTTAATGCACTTTTTTTTTGACTGGAAGATTCACGCAGGTTTTAACCTTTTAAGCTCAAAAGACGCCCCCGGGGGTCGTTTTCCTTCTGTGCCTTTGTTCCCCGTGTTCAAGTAGTCGTATGAACCCCAACTGAGTTCTAATACTTGTTATGTATATGATTTTTTTCAAAATTTTGTTTAAAAAGAAATACTTATATAACACATTCTGATCATAACTATGAACATCCTGCATGATTATGAGCAAGATTCACAAAAAATGGCTCCCCGAGTTTGTCAACCTGTATGGTTCAGCTCCTTAACATCAGCCAAGCTATTAATAAGACACATTTTTGAATGATTAGAACCTAAAGAATCAGAGTAAAACAAAGCAATGACCTGTTAGGACGGAGTTTCAGTCAAAAATGGTTCAAAAATGGAGAAATGACTTACTGATGGGGGCATGCTGGGACTTAAAATGTTCAGGAGCTTAGAAAAGTTTGTCTTTAGATGTACTAATAAGGGTTTATAAAGATATGGATTGATTTGTTTGACTCCAAGGAGCCCGTTACATGGATGTTGGTGAAATCAGACGCTGTAATGGAGACTCATCACGGGTTTAGTGAGCTGTTGCGTGTTGCGGCTTAACGGGTACTTAAAAACTGTACCATCGCTATCTTTTCACAAGGGTTGTGGTATTGTAGCAATTTAAATGTAGTGAATAAACCATGTGGTTACAGAGAAAATGAAGTTTCAGTTTTTAAAAACAAGATTTTAGTTGTTGAGAAAAACAGGCTCTGGGGGCGGGGGGGAGGGGCTTAAAAGGTTTTTCAATCATCAGCGGGATTCGAGCAAAACGAAGTCGAGCGCAGCTGAAATTTTGAGTTAAAAAGAAACTACAGACCGGAGAGCATGCACACACACACACACACACGCACACACACACACATGCACGCAGCATACCGGTGCACAGAGGGTAAATGGGAGCTTCACTCTTTCAAGGCCCCACATTTTCCATTTCAATGTCCTGCTCAGCAGAGTTGATATATGTGGCGGAATCACACGCGCGTTGCGGCCGCTCCCCCGCCTCGGCCTCGCCTCCACGCCTCCCGTTAGTCACCGGCGGCGGGCGGTTGGAGTGTCTCTGCGACCTCGTGTCTCCCTGAGCGTGCACGCTTTGGACACTGATGGCGTCACACCCCCGTGGTCACCGAGTCCGCCTCCAAGCAGAGCCGAGTGAGGAGAGACTCCGGGGAGTCGACCTGCACGCTGACGAGAAGAGATGAGGTCACAGGAGAGGAAACTGGCCAAACAGGAAGTATATCACGCTTCCTAATGCCTTATACGACTACTACTAATGAGTTATAATGAACTTATATCCTGTGTAATGAGCACTCATGCATAATAACAATAATCAGAACACAAAGTGTTTTATAAAGGCGTATGAGGTCATTGATGATCCTACTTGGAAGACCTGCTTACCAACAGATGTCATGGTCGGTACAGCGGGAAACAACTTTTAGAAGGTTTGTAGCGCGGCCTGTTTTCCTGCTTTAAAGTAAGAAGGAAATACTTAATGAAGGAGGGAAGCGACTGCCAAACAATGCAGTTTGAACTGGGATGAGCGCTGCCGGGGCGCGAAGGGGGAGAGGAGCATAATGAGCTGCAGAGGGACAGACTGCAGCAGGTGGAGGCCCGAGGTATCCGCACCGAGATCAACATTAAACAGCTTTTTGTGACGAGTGGAAGTAAAGATGATCCGTGGAAAGAGGGAAGTCTGCATCCCCAGTGGCTGCGGTGCTTTATGCAGAGTGTTTATACACAGTTTGGTTGCAGAACAATGAAAGATGTATTTGAAGGATTCAGTGCTTTCTTCTTTTTGCTAGAAAAACTAAACGTTTTAATTATTTGTTTTTGGTTTTTTTTGCACGGCTGTATTTAAGAATGCAGTTCATTTTTGATTGTTGCTTCATGAAAAGACAAAATGTTAATGAGGAGTCTTGGGAGTCCTCATCCTTATTGTGGGCCTTTTTTTTGTTTTGCACTAAGAAATGCGCTCCCCAAAATGTTGACAGAAAATAGAAGAAAATAACTTCATACACTCTGCGGCTTCACTTTGGGAACATCACATTTAAATATCTTAATATCTGCTCAACTAATAACATAATATAAGATAATCCTTTATTAGTCCCTTAGTGGTGACAAGCAATATAAATTAACAGTAGAACAGTAATAAAACAAAATTAAACAGTAAGAAGAATATTAAATATACAGATGGAATAAAAATAATGGATGTTGCGTATTTAATGAGGATTTAAAATGCAACAGGTTTATTATCACCTGCATGTCTGTGAAACACTGCATGCAGGTGATCTGTTCTTTGTTTTATCATATTAACGCAATAATTGAGAGCAAATCTATGAGTTATAACTCTGATCTGCAGCGACTGCGCTTGAGTTTTCACAATCCTCTAACGCGGCGGCTCCCTGCAGGAAGCTAATTGACTCAACATGCGACACGAGTCGGCTGGTAATTGCTAAAGCATCTCTTTGGCGCCGCGCTCCCACGGATACGTTGTAATTTACTTTGAGGTGATGCTAAGTGTCGCTGCGCCATGAGAGGAGCGGAGATGGGCTAAGTATAGAGAAGAAAGTGTCAAAAGGAGACGCAGACGGAGCTTATCTGTGAGCTCAGGCCTTCCTTTGTCGGAGCGGCTCCTTTTTCTGACGAGGGCTCTTTGAACCTGACAGAATAATTAAAAAAGGAGAGGGGGGATGAAACGCTGACATTTGCATTTTGACCTTTTTGATTTACGTGGCAAAAATTGCTCACCCGTTTCCTCCACAGACACATTATAATATCAATGTGTGTGCGTGTGTGTGTGTGTGTGTGTGTGTGTGTGTGTGTGTGTGTGTAAAACTATGCGTTTGTGTTTAAGGGCGCGTATGCGTCGGCGTCCTGTACGCGTACAGGCAGTGTGTATTTATGAGTGTGTGGGAAGGAATAAAAGAATAGATTCATGGCGTATTACTCAGCCCATCTCTTCATTAAGGAGCTGTTTTCCAGCAAGCGGGCGCTATTTGAATCGCTAAATTGTCCAAGCAGTGTGCAAACGAGGACTAATAGCCCCGTGCCCTTGTCACAGGCGGACCCAAAGTCAGACTGAAGAACCTTGTACCTGTGTGTGTGTGTGCGTGTGTGCGCGCGTGTGGGTGTGTGTGTGTGTGGGTGTGTGTGTGTGTGTGGCAGCGTGTAACAGTATTTCTGTAACTGCAGGGGTTCCTGCTCTGTTTTTATGATGTCCACCTCGGTGTGTCTTCTTTCAGAAAAATACAGTCAAAGGACAACTTTTGCACACTAATCCCAGCCCCATGATGATGATGATGATGATGATGATGATGATGATGACCTTTCGTGAATTACGGCCCCGTGACTTCAGGTGATTCCCGCGAGAGCTCGAGGTGTGCTCGCCGTCCTCTTGGACTGATACGGGAGCTCATCCTGTCACGTTCCCGACAGCGTGACGTCACACCGCCGATCCAGGAACGGGTCGGACGCGCAGGTCAAGAGGAGCCAGCAGCCTCAACATCCAGCCTCAGTTTGAGCTTTGCATCCTGCACTGAATGCAGAGGCCTCAGTGTTTATCTCCTGTGGGCCCATGACATCATCCCAATGTGACAACCCTTCCCAAAGCACACGGTGGGAGAGGGAACTTAATCCTCCGGTACGGTGGACATTCCTACACGATATCTTTGTGTAGCTATTAGTTGTTTTGATGCTACCTTAATGCTCTGAGTCCTCACACCGGCCGCCTCGTGTCCTCTCACGCTCTCATTCCCTTGTTCCTTGTCGGCCATGTACTGCGCTGGTGCGCCATTAGTGAAAAAATAAAAATAACATGGCACTGTAAATTGGAAAGAATTGAAAGGAGAAAATGAGCCTCTCAGGCTGTAGCTGTGGAACAACCGTGTGTTTTAGGGGGCCGGGTTAGACATGGTGGAACATGTTTAGTCTATATGGAATACAGAATTATGGTTTTGTGTTCGTGTACTCAATATTACATTTCTATTTGGGAAAGTTGTCCAGGTAGTTCTGTTTTATTTCAGCTAACATCCAAACGATTAGTATTTTTTGTCGGTTAATGTTGCTTCAAATGCCTGAAGCTCAATATGATATGATGTTATTTGGATGCATGAAGGGCTGGGAAGGATTTTGGAAAAATCATTTCTTTCATACAGCACTGAAACAACGGCGCAATGAGCCAGACAGGGAACTGTCAGGCCAAGGATAAAGGAAAGTATGAGCAGAAAACACATTTGTTATGAACCCAGGAGTGGAAGCCTATGAAACCTATTTCTTGAGAAAAACATTAGTTTGAAAGGAGTCTCTGGAGTTTCTGTCGAATCATCTTGGGTCCAAATGAAAGACGTGAATCTAAAAAACAGGCACACAAAGAAAAAAGGGAAAAATGCAACGAAAGTGTGAATAATTTAATCGTTCCTCAGCGATCATCTCGTTCAGTAGATGTTAAAGAAACTAGTATTAAGGAATGAAATGTACTGACCCATTTTAAATGCTCTCTGTTTTCTGCTGTTCTTGTTTTTCTGGGTTAAAAGGATGCATCTGATTAGTTAAGGGGTTTTGAGTTTGCAGAACATTCACTGCTGCTGATCTATGTCTGCGCCGCTCGCTTTACTTTTCTTTTTTTAAAAGGTGGAGGCCATAACAATTTTAAAAAAAACAGCTCGTTAATCCTCCCCGTATGTGACGGCGGAAAACTTCATCTGGTCTATTCGTAGCGTCGGTCCCATTCTGTCGAGGAAATGTTGTTTTTTTTGCAGTTGTGAGAGAGGGACCGTTTAAACAGATGCAGCACAAAGAAGAAGAAGTCTCCGGAAGAAGTGTCCAGAAACTACGGATCCATAAGCACTGCAGCGATGTGACACACCGGAGAATACATGAACTGTTCACAATGCAAGATTACAGAGTTGTTTATGACATCATACGGTTTCCTTTATGAGGGAGAACTGCAAACTGCATTTTAATCATGTAATCAATACTAATATTCTAACTGGAGCTGACAATAGTACAAACAGGATTTCAGTGTGATAGTCACAGGACCTGAGACATCTACATTATACTGCCACTTAGTGGTTCAAACGTGCCACCATGTGGGAGTCTGTTCAGTATCCACTGAGATCGTACTCCTTATTTCAGTGTTGTTTATTTAAAAAATAAGCTTCAACAGCTGTACGAGCCAAATGAGATCAAACTTTGCTACTAAATATGCACACTGAGTGGCGCTGTGGGATTGGCTCTGTAATCAATCAGATTGTTGGACCCAGAAAGGTCAAAGGGTTTTGACCTCTCGCAAGGTGCTGATAAGCTTCCGGCAACAAAGGGTTAATCGTCGGCGTCCAGGGGCCATGTTCATAGTTCTTAGTTAATGTTCTGCCACGGCACAAGAGAATAAACACATCTTATTCGTTACAACATGTCCTTATGTGTAGTTTACCTCCACTTCTTAATGAAATGTCAATAAAAAGAAGCAGCAGCTGATAGAAGAACAGCAGAGGAAGAGTTTAACTTTGCTGAATAAGCAGCGTATGTCTGAGGAAAATACTACCATGGTTTTGAAATGATAACATTGATTTGAACTATCAGGTTTGTATCAGGTTATCCTGCATGCAAGCCTCTATAGCAGCAGGATTATTTTACTATGGAATAACAAAATAGACGCTTTCCAATCCCTTGTTTAGTTTTTTATTGAGCTCTGAGCAGCGTGTGGACGTCAGCTGCTGAACACGGAGCAGGTTTTCAAACGGGACTCTGGATGGAGAGAAGTCCCATGTCCGACTGAACCGTGTCAGAGTTCAGTTTTCAGCGCTTTTTTGGCTTTCTTCATGTTTTCGGCCACTGTCGACAGAGAGCAGAGGAATTAGGATACACAACAAAAGCCTTTCTCCTTTCTGATGGAAAGCTCATTGCAGAAATGCCCCATCAAAATAAAATGAAAAACATTTTAGCTTTTTCAGCAGACCAAGCTGAAGCAATGTCACATGTATCACATGCAATACACCATGTAAAACAGTGTGTAAGGGATTTTGTCCCTATGTTGAAAAAAGTTGGGATGTGTTGAAACTGAAACAGTCTCTAAAAGCAGTTTGAGGAGAGAAGGTGCAAAATGTCTCCCAACTCGCTGTCAACATACATAGGAGGAGGAAGATGAGGGTTAAAAACAGTCTGTGTTCACGCTCCTGACAGGTGACATATGCGCCCCCATCATCATCATCATCATCATCATCATCACTATCATCATCTTCAGTCACTCACAGAGTTTCATGTCAGCCGGCTCGTAGGCGTAGAGGTTGCCCGGGAACTTTCCCACAATTTCGGTGCGGACGCTCAAGGACGGATCTGCAGAGAGAGCATCAACATTATGTGATGATCACAAAGTGCTGGGCAGACATAGAGTTTCTGTGGCAGCAACTAGCTGTGGAAATATGACAAAAGAGGCAGAGGGTGACGGGTATAAGAAACAAACAGTGAGGAGAAGTGAAAGAGGAGCAAACACATGGCAGGTGTCAGTCTCGGGTTACGTCTCCTCCGAATAATTGGGACGGGGAGGAAAAATAAAATCTCCAGTCGTACACTTCCCACACCATCATTAAGAATACATAACTGAGTCTGTTGGCCTGTGTTCCTTCTCATCAGTGCTACATATTCCACATTTGTTACACCCAAATCCCCTAAGAAATGTTGTAAGTATTTACCAACAAAGAGGATTCTGGGAACATAGTAACCATCTGGGGCCATGTTCTCATCCTTGGTCTCTTCCTGTGAAAAGCATAATTAGTCAGTGAGCATAAAATATTTTACAGATGGTAACTTTATCGCTGTTCTTCTTTGCACATATATTTACTGTATGTCAGATATTGTAGCAGTGTCCACAATTCACCTGAAGATATTTAACACATTTACAGGATAATGCTTTTCAATTTAGGTAGTGCTTACAACAATGCAAGCAGCAAATAATATGCTTTAACCAAAAGAAGGGACCAAAGTACTGAAAAATCATGTCACCTCGTTACCTTACCTTAATTTGTGCACGTGCACACGGTTATACTGACGTAAACATGCGCCCAGTGAACTTACCATCAGGTTGATCATGACGAAATCCTTCTCCGCCATTTTCTGGATGGACTTATCGGCAGTAAAGGCCTTCTTCAGCGCTGTTGAAATCATTTCCGTTTAGCTTGGATTTGAAATTAGTAGAACAGAACTGATCTTTCATTAGAGCATCATTACATCATTATAATACTTAATGTACTATAATTAATGCGGTTGCAACAACCCACTGATGGAGATTCAAAAAGGAAACGTGTTTGTAAAAGGAATTATAAATGTGTTCAGTCGTTTTGCAGATTGTGTTCATGAACTTCTGGCCCACGCACTTGACCTTTTTGACCTTTTGACAGGCGGGCGAGTTGGGAGGCGGGACCGACAGAGCGTGCACATCCAGTTTTTCTCGCCAGAGGCTACGCAACGCGACAAACTGTGCCCAACTTATTTAAACTGTCCTCGAGTAAGTATATCTGAGTCGTGAACCAAACGGAGCGAGGAGGAACACTGGTCCGGGGTTCAGAGGCAAAAAAATATTCAGCTTTACTCCTCAAACCAGACGAAAAGTGCGAGATAAAAGCCTGGTTTCGCCCTGTAGGTGGTCTTTATTGTTTATGACTTCAGGAATGCCAGTGGAGACTTACTTCCTGAAAGCCAGCTGAGTGATTGATGGAGACGAGCGGCTCGGTTGCCTGGGTATTATGAAGGAAAGCACCCATTGTGTTCCCCGTGAAACCAAGCCCAAGTCGGTGTTAGAAAGACAGTGCTGGGCGCGTCAGCCGATATTTCTATATTCAAATATTAGTCAGCCGTGATAAACCGGAGTGACTGCAGTACCTTGGCTGTGCTGGCAGTTGTCTTGATGATGGATGACCATCAACGGCTTCTTGCTGTGAGAGCAAAACCACAGAGAAACAACTCAACACATTCCTCAACACAATGAGCACAATGATGGGTGTGGATGCAATATATTACACAACAGGGCTCCCCGAGTCCCAAGGCTGAATTTGAAAATCATTTCATGCTTTTGTTTTTGCCAGATTCCATTAGTAATAGATCAGATGGTGTTCTGCATTACACATTGTTTTAACCCAAAAATCTGTTTGAAATCTGTATTTGTTATGATCTGTAAGTGATAGTAAGCTGGTTTCTGCTTTCTCAAGGTGATTCATTTGCATGCCATCTGGGACGCCCCAACTTGGAGGATGCAGATCAAGGAAATAAAGCACCAACGTTGCACTTTCACATTGCCATTCCACTCCCACAGACAAAAGTTCCCTCCCAGATATCAATATTCAAGGCTGATCAGTGATCAATGTGTAGAATCTTACCGTTTGACCATCTCCGCCAGGCCCGCTTCATAACTTTGGAGCCAGCGGATGCTATCCCCCCATCCTGCAGGACAAAACAACAACAAAGTCCACACAAATGAATATGGCACACACAGAAAAATAAAGGTGCCATCTGGAACCAAAAATGGTTCTTCAGAGTGATGTTTCTTTGATTATTTATGGGGAAGATGATTTTTTCTTTACTCTTAAACAGGATCACAATTGAATCGGGAATCGCTTCTCTGACGAGCTCAGTTCAAAGTCAAGACTTTCTTTGTGTGTCTTCTGACTCGAACCCCAAGTTCACAGCTTTACATTCATGAGCCAAAACTAATGAGATGAAAGATGAAGCTGTGCAAAAAAACAAAAAAACAAGCATCACCCACCTCTCGACAAGGACGAAGGCGTCGTTTTGCTTTTGGACTGCTTACCAGCACTCACACAGACGCCGAGGAACAGAGCGAACAAGACCAAGCGCAGCATTTTTACCTAAGCTTTGAGAGAACTGCAATGACAGTGAGAGGGAAATCAGTGATCAGCTGCAATGAGAGAGACATAGTTTTGACCCATTGCAATCACAGGGCTAACAAACAAGCACACTCACAAACCGCTCTTATGGGAAAAAGATTATTTTGTTATATCATATTGTTTTTCGCGCATTCTCCTACTAAAGTCAACGAAACCTGTTTAAAATCCCTGCTCATTCACATTCTCCTTGGCAACGCCAACTCACCAAACAAGTTGGACATAGCTGGTATTCAAACTGGCAACGGCAGAAACAATGACAAAAAGTGTCTTCAATAAAAGCTCCAGCTGTTATCGTCAATATTGTTATTTTTGTGAGCTGCATGGTATTCTACATATTAATCACAAATTGACTGACTGACTCTTTGTATTATTTGGAGACAGGCTGATACATCTCTTTCCCATTACTAAAACCTAAAAACTAAAACATCATAAAATAGGATTCAAACAACATCGGCTCTAGCTTCTATGTAAACACTATGTTGATTTCCATTGGAAAAGCTATTCCTAATTCAAGTGTTTCTGACCCTGAAGACAGCATATGTCTTACCGTGACAGCATGAAGTAACAAGCGCCGACCTTTCCTTCGCTATACTGTGCTCTCTTTTGTCATTTGTGTTTTAAAAGTGAACTCACCAAACAGGAATATCAAAGCAGTGTGCGATATATAGAGAGAGAAAGAAATTCCCACACTGAATCACACACACTGTTTGAATTGCCCAAACTAAGATACAGAGTGATACAGATTGGCTGTCATAAAAAAAAAACTTGTTAATTCTGTCTCATACTCGGTGGATTTCTTTAATATGGGAATGGTGTGGTTTGCAATCAAATCCTACTGGCAACAAACCACTAGAGGGCGCAGCAATACATTGCACGTGGCACACCTTTTAGGCCTACCTGAGACATCTCTTTAACCCTATCTGAACTACTGGCCTGCTCTAATTGCTGACCTTAATTAACACATAATGGCAGTCTTTTAAGGGTTCATAAAAATATATACGCCTATAATGTAGGTCTGTCTGTCTGTCTGTCTGTCTGTCTGTCTGTCTGTCTGTCTGTCTGTCTGTCTGTCTGTCTGTCTGTCTGTCTATCTATCTATCTATCTATCTATCTATCTATCAGATAAACTAATCAACCATCAACATTGTTGCAGATTGTTAGCTGTTGCTATGGGCACACGCGGTGCCTAGCAACCCTAACTCTCCGCGCATGCGCAGTCTCCATCAATGGTGCACTGTGGGATTGCTGAATATTGACATAGCAACCAGGCGACAGGAGCCAGCAGTTTTTTTGTTGCCCCCTCCGTAATAGTTTTTGCTGTCTCTTCTGCGTGGAAGCCTCTGAGCTTCCCTTTCTGGCGCCGCCATGAACGCGGCCGTGCTGAAGAAGACCCAGGACACGCTCGGCAAAGTGATAAAGAAGCCGCCGCTCACGGAGAAGCTGCTCAACAAGCCGCCGTTTCGTTACCTTCACGACATCTTCAGTGAGGTAAGACCCGACATGCTAACGCGACGGTTTCGTTGGCAAGTTGACGTTTTCTTTAACCCGTGAGCCACTTTTACCAACATACATGTAAGGGCTAACGGCAACCGGACCTTCTCAGTAGAATACCTTTGAAAAACACAGACAAAGCTATTCAATTATGTGTCGAATTTAACGTTTCCGACGTTAGCATAAGCTCTGCTAACCAAGTAACTCGGCTAACTAGCGGTAACTTCGTACTAACTATCGTTGCTGCCTCCGTTGACCTGTCTTCCGTGTGACTAATGCGTTTGACCAAGCAGTTAAACCATCAAGGCCAACCATTAGCTAAAGAGGCGCTAACGTTCACTAGCAATTCAGCGTTAGTAGCTACGGTAATAACATAGTTATTGGGGTTAGCTCGTAGGCTAACGTTAGCTGTCCGTGTCTACGGCGTCGCGTAGTTGCTAGGCACGACCCCAGCGCACACACACATACACACACACACACACAGGGATCAACCCAAACGTGTGCACTATGAGTGAGCTAACTATATTGAGACGTGAGTGCTCAGTTTGATAAACGTGCTTTGGCTCCTGGAGCCTTCCGTCACGTTGAGATCACGGATGCTGAGCGGCTTACTGCAGCTGGGCTGTTTGATAATACCAAGGGTTATAATTAAGCACGCTGCGTGTCCCGTCTGGGTTTCTCAAATCTGCCCACAAAGTGGACAAGCACCATGTGAGCAAGTTCCAGACGTGGTGTGAGCCTAGTGATGGGCTTCACGATCAAATGTCTGATGCTTTGACAAGTTGATATTATTGAGATGGATCAGACTGAACTTAAACAATAGAAAACAGGCTAGGTAACGAAGATGAACAGTTGATGTGGTACCATAAATGAATGAAATAAATGAAATTGTATACATGACAGAATTAATTTATACAATGTGTCAAGCATGGTGGAATCTGTTTCACCTTTCTCAGAAGATGTGAAATCTCATTCTCACACTACTCCTGTTACTGAGTATAATATATCACTGTAGGTTATTGTATATTTGATAGAGGGAAGCGTGTCTGCATGTCTGACTCCTTTCCTCTGATTAGCAATGTGTTTGACTGCACGAATGAGCTATCAAACAACTGAGTTACTGTCAGTATTAAAGCATACAGCCTGGACTATTAACTATTACGCCCAGGATGCTATTTTTAAAGGTTCATGAATTAACTACATACTGTAAATTCATATAAATAGATTTAAGAACTGAGCACCTGATGTACATCAGCCACATTTAGGCTGTTGCTGAGGTAATGTTAATAGGATGTATTTTTCAAATTGTTAAGTGTATGAGTTGATATTGCAAATAATCTGAAAACCGAGTTTAACACCTTTTTAACTCTCATCACTTCCAGGTCATAAAGACCACTGGTTTTATGAAAGGTCTATATGGAGAAACTGAAATGAAGTCCGATAATGTCAAGGTAAGTTGACCACTCTCTGTCCATCGGGTTGATCTCTTGGACACTCTGGCCTCCTGCCACACACAAGTTATATTTGTTTGTCTCAATTAACGTGCAGAAGCTGAATTTACGCCCTGAACCGTGTGTGCGTATGTATGTGTGTATGTATGAGATCACTTGTGCGTTACATGGGGCAGTCTGAGGGTGTCTGTGTGGGAGTAACTCTACACGCTGCCTTTGTGACTCACTGAATGAGAGGATCTGGCAGGACATGACTGAGGGCCTGTCAAGGTGTCAGAACTCAAGTCTGCTGCTTGACGGTTGACCCCACATCAATACTAAATAGAAAGATGCTGCATGGGCTTTGATAAATGTCACTGTTTGAAACTGGATGTCTCACAAGATGCTTGTGACTCTAATCGAGTAATGTTAAAGTGTGGAAAAAGTGTTGCATTTAGATTTCAGCATCTTGGCCTCATGCTGTGTAAGAATAGAGTAGAGGGATAGAGCTCCTGTCTCGCTCAGTAATGAAAGTATTAGCTCGGCAGTCTGATAGGCAGCGTTCCACTCTGTGCTGTCTGTGGCAGCTGGAGGCGGGTGGGCCTATGCTACAGCAGACGACCATTAACTACTGACATCAGACATAACGCATCTAAAACAACAACTACTCTATTATCGTTGACTCTACAGCCATTTCGGGTCTCTTCCCGAACATACTGACGGACAGTCCGCCCCTTCTCCCAAATATGTTAATTTATCAATAACATATAATATGCTTTCCTTTCTAAAAGAGATTTATTAATGCTGCCTTACAAAAAGCCAACATGTTACTCATTGGCTCTTGGATATTCAGCCCCTGAATTGATAGATATCATGTTCAGAAAGCTAACTATTACACCATAAATTGTCATTTATAATGTGGTGCAAATTATTTACAAGGTAAACTATGTGTTTATTTAACCGGTTTGGCCAAGAAAAGAGAGGAATCTGAGTCAACTACGTAGTTCTACGTAAAATTTTAGCTTACAATTTACAACAAAGGATTGTGCACAACTCGATTGTATAATCACTCCAACTCCCACTAGAGTTCCTTTGCTTTTATAACCACATCATATCTCTTGTCTTTCCTGGGCGTGCTCTCCTGTTTATCGCAGCATCTTTTTCCTTTTTAGGATAAGGACTCCAAGGTAGTCTTCCTCCAGAAAGCGATAGATGTCGTGATGCTTGTGAGTGGCGAGCCCCTGGCGGCAAAGCCAGTACGCATTGTGGCCGGTCATGAGCCTGAGAAAACCAATGAGCTGCTGCAGGCCATGGCCAAGTGCTGCATCAACAAGGTCTGCACGCGCACACACACGCACGCACACACACACACACACACACACACACACACACACACACACACACACACACACACACACACACACACACACACACACACACAGAGACACAGACAGACAGAAAAGAAGAAATTGAAAATGCTCATGCTCCGATGTCTCCAGTCTCCATTCTGGCCAAACAATATAATTTATTATGGCACTACATTTGTAAAAAAATAATTTTCACCCTGTTATTTTTCCCATAAAAACTATTGTTCTTGTGGGAAATGTTGTCTAGCCACCCCAGGAAGAACTTTGAGTTTGTTTTAATTGAACCCTGGAGATGAAGTGTAAACGGATGAGCTGGTCCTAATGGGATAGTTGTTCCTGAAAAGATTTGTTTTGGTTTCACGCCGTGTTGAATATATGTATTCCCCTCAGATTTTATGCAACGTCTTTGCTATTGTTGTTTAAAACACATTCTAGATTTAATAGAGATTGTATTTCAGATTGTACAACTATGAAACAAACGTAACAGCAATGAAAACCTCACAAATACATGAGAATTTTACCAATGTTCATTGGGCTCCGAAAGTATTGAGAAAACAGCAAATGAGGAAAACTGCAAGCTGAATGACTCTGCTATTCCTGGTTTACAGATGTCCAGTGAGGATGCAGTAAAGCGAGTGCTTACGGGAGAAAAGGTAGACATAAAGATCAAGGCAAGCACCTCCAGGTCCCAGGACAAGGAGAACAGGGAGGGACGTGAGCGTCATCTTGATCGAGAGGTGAGAGTCCTCAACCCACTCCGATAATGGAATTACACGCTGCTCAATCCCACATCCGGTGTAAAATGTACCATCTCTGTTAGCATTTAACCTCTGAGCGAGATGATGAAATGATGCCAACGTGTGGCAGACGTTACATCCTCACCCTATATGTGTTGGCCTGAACCATTCCAGGAGAAGAAAACTATTACGGAGCGCAGTGGGAGCCGTGACCAGAAGGACCCAGACCAGCCGAAGGAGCAGGAGAGCCGACGGCGAGATGGGGAGAAGGAGCAACACCGGGACAGGGAGCGCTCTGAGAAGCACCAGCGCAGTGAGCAGGACCACCACGCCAAAGTCCGGGACAAAGACAAAAGCCGGGACCGGGAGCGAGACAAGGACAAAGACAAAGGACGAGTCAAAGACCGGGACAAGGAGAAGGACCGAGAGAGGGAGCGCGAAAGGGACAAAGACAAGGAGAGGGACAAAGGCCGAGATAAGACGAGAGATTCTCGCGGAGACAGAGACAAGGAAAAGAGGAGAGACAGAGACAGAGACAAGGAGCGGGAGAAAGAGAAAGAGAGAGAACGACACAAAGAGCGGGAAGAGAGGAACAGAAGTGGAGAGAGTAGCAAGGTAAGCCCACCTTCACCCCACATCTTAAATGTTAGCAACAAATGCCATTATTTATTTTCTGAGTATGTGTTTGTACTTAGTCCAGAGTATCGGAGGAACCACAACAAAAAGCCAGCCCCGAGCCGAGCAAAACAGCCAAACCTGTGCCAGCGGTGAGTTCTGTCCACATGACACACTGTGTATTATTGGAACCATCTGATTATCTCATCTGCAATCAGCTGTGGCAGTTTCCTGTATGCACAGTCAGTTATTCTACATTTTAAGTTAAACTTGACATTCATGCACCTTATGAAAAAATAATTATCTAATTCATTTCCTTTTTTAATTTTTTTTTATGTTATGCCAAAAAAAAAGGAACCAAAACCGGACGATGAGGTATTCAACCCTGCAGAAACAGAATGCATCGTAAATTACAGCTTTACAGTAAAAGGCTTTTTCATTTAGGATGCAGTGACTAGGATTACACTGGTGTCGTGGTGGCTGGCTACTTGGTGATTTGGGCTTTAGTATTTAGCAGACATGTGAGATCTTGTTTCCTCTCATGTGTAGTTGCTAAATCTGATTGCTTAGTGTGTGGTGTAAAGTTGTGTTCTTTGCCTTTTGCAGCCTGCCGATGCGGTTGAGAACCAAGTAAGGTCTTAAACTAAGATCTGCATTTTGCCTTTTTAAGGGGGGTTCTTACACTTCGTCATTAAATTCCAATGTTTTTTATTATTCCAATGATGCTTAAAGGTGTATTTGTCAGTAGTTTAAAAGACCAGCTTGAAGGATATAGTGACATTTTAGTGGTAAGGTTGCAACCAACTGCATTCCCCAGACTTTTAACTTTTGTATTTAGTATTTCAACGTCCGTCTGTATGCATAGTTTAAACAATAATTGTATATGTTTATTAGAGCTTAATTTCACAATATCTTACCTCAGTGTACCTCAAGCTTACTAAAAAAAATAATGAATGATCATGAAAGGATGACTCATTGTCCTAAACGTGTATCCTTTGCCTGCTTGTCTTTGCTTCCTTCGCAGTCTGATAGTCTAGCTAGAATACCTCGGCCTTCATCTGCCAAAGGGCAGAGGCGGAGACCCAAGATTGGAGGTCAAGGTAATTCCCTCCTTTCTTCCCCAGCATCATATTTTGATCAGCTACACCAATGAACCATATCTCACACAGGTATACTGCTATCTAAAATAAGTTCACTTCAATCATTGACGGAGGGGCTCTTAGTACGCCCAAATAGATTTTACAGTTGACGGCTTTCTGTTTGCACTCAACTTTAGTAACATCACTCACTGGTTTCCCTTAGTGGGAGGTAGAAGTGACTCATCAGGGTTACTGTTGACAGTGTCAACAAAAGCTTCATGGAACTGATATTAAGAATAAATATATATTTTTTTGGAAACACATTTTCCTTACAAAGATAAACAGCCTATTGGTTCAGTTTCTCATTCTCCATACTTTCATGTCACATTGATTATAATTGATTTTCATTGGGGAGGAAACTAACAAGGCCTTGTCTTGTCATCTGCTCTCCAACAGATGAATCTGACAGCGAGGGAGGTAATTGTTCTCCATCTCACCTATCTCATTTAACATTCACACAATGATTTTCCTCGGGGAAATTGGGGTCAACGTGACAGGGGGGTTGGTGCGTAC
Source organism: Clinocottus analis (assembly GCF_023055335.1). Lineage (NCBI taxonomy): Eukaryota > Metazoa > Chordata > Actinopteri > Perciformes > Cottidae > Clinocottus > Clinocottus analis. Next base: position 1,614,608 of record NW_027175843.1, read on the forward strand.
TGAAAGCAGGAGGATAAAAGGATCAAGAAGTGTCTTCCCCGATATGTCAGAGTGCTCCTTTGAGTTCAGGCTCCACATTGAGTCACAGCGAGAGCGCAATCACTCACTGAGTGACTGAGTGACATTCTCAGTGATCTAGTGCAACAATATGCTTTTTGAAGGGTGTATTAGTAAAGCTCACTATCAGATACATGTCTCAAGGGCTTTACCGGATTACCAAAGCGACGGTTCCCGACCTAGAGTGAAACTATCCTGGAAGACGAGGGAAAAAAATCCTCAAAGAAGCGCTTACCAAAAGAAATCCACCCTCCTAACGAGGCGAGGTGAACAACAGAGTAGGAGCAGTGTAGGTGGGTTAAAGATTTTAGCAGAAATTAACTAAAAGTTTAAACTCTCAGAAAGGTTAAGAGTTAAGTCCAAAAGGAAAAAAAATATATTCATGTGCCGGTCTCCAATATCACATACTCAGATAGTAGTAGAAGGAGAACTTAGAAATCAGTGTTTTGAACTAGCCGTAGCTTTTTTCAGCTTGGTTGCATTTAAGCCGTAGAAACACCACTGATCCCGTTCTACCGAGCTAACTACAAGTTGCTGCTTTCCTTTCGCAGACGGAGATCCGTTAGCCCAGAGACCCGCCCCCAAGGAAAACGGAGACATCGCAGGCTCCTCGGTGCCATCCGACATGGCCTCCAGGTCTGTATCGTCACCACTCAACCTCGGCTCCCACCGGCCGTCTAACAGTAAACTAAATCTCACTTTGATTGCTTTGGCTGCTCTCACAATTATCTGTCAAACATGTATAAGCACATTTACGTCTGCCAGGCTCAACACGAGCCTCCGACCAGCACCTGAATACAATAAAACGCCATATTGCACAATAGACAAATAGGTTGGATTCAAAGGTATAATACGAAGGTTTAAGATGTTACTTCAATTATGTGGTAGTTTCTTATTTTTGCTTTTTGTTTTTGATAGAAAGAAACCTACAAAAGCTAATAAATATGAGGTCATGGGATGATGAGTAAATTAGGGAACATTTAAAAATAAAAACAGGATATTGCATTCGCTAAATCAGCACACCATTTTTCACATCGTTGTTCTTCCAATTCTTTTTGGAGTCTCATGCAGACGTAGCTGCTTAACAGTATAGACAAAGAGGCCAGCAGTTGGGGAATCGCATTATGTTGTCATATCTTAGGGTGTAGTACGAATGTTATTGCATTGAATTGAATCCAATTGCTTTATTTATTTAAGGTCTAGGGTGGTTGCGTTCTTGTGTATTCGTTCCTGGGCCTGATCCAGGATCAGTTCCAGTAGATTACACAGTTGAATCATTGCCTTTTTTTTATTTCAATAATTAAGAATGTTCTTTGTTTTAAACCAGCTAATCGGAGACAATCGATTGGCTGGCCGGCTGTGTTATAGCTGTTCTTTTTGTTTTCCGAGCAACAATTATCATCCTGAAATCTGAATGACTCAGTGTTGCTGTCACAAAGTTAACATCTGGCAAATCAGAGAGCCGCTAACGGAAGATTTGGCTTGTGGAGGAAGTCAAGAAAACAAAACAAGAAAACATAGCCTGTGAAACAAAATGAAAATCACTTGTGTGAAGGCGCCCATATTCAGTTCCATGATGGTTAGTTGAACAGCTTATTTCAGTTATGCGTATAATCCTTTCAACAGGCGAATACCGCGGCCCGGCAGTACCCGCCCAGCACCTCCCCGAGTCAAGAAACAGGAAAGCTACTCCGACGTGACCCCGGCTGAGAGGTGACTTCACCGCACATGTTCACTAATGCCACACGTCCTCGTCTTCTCCGTCAACACGTTCTTCAATGGGATGGATCACTATTTGCATTCCTAAACAAAACGCAGTAAACGCACCGAATGAAGATGGCGTTTGTCACTGTGTAACAATGGAGCCGGTCCAACCAGTCCACGGTTACATTGGACAGAGTTGTCTACAAGAGGGCACGTGTCCCCTGTTACAGTTTACGCTGTCTTAAGTTTTCAGTTAGAAATGAGTCCCGCTCTTCGTCTGTCCACCAGGCTGTCCAGTGCCAAGCCCTCAGCGCCAGTCATCATGGATGGGAAGATGCTGTCTGAGGATGAGGAGGATGAAGATGAGCAATTTATCGTGGAGGAGACGGCCCCGCCGCTCTCGGATGCTCTTGAGATGGAGGTGGTAAGTGACTTGAACAGCGAGTCGTTCAAATGCAATGGTAATACATCTACTATTTTAATTTGATTCATTTTTTTCATTTCAGGCGCGGGAACTCGACAGTGAAGACAAACATGGTACACGGTCGTATCTGTTTTTATTTTATTTAGTTATAATTTTGGAAGGATCGCCTGGTGCTTTGAGGTGAACGGATCTTTCACCTTCCCTCTCACTGTGTCTCTCCCTGCAGGTGGCCTTGTGAAAAAGATCCTGGAGACGAAGAAAGACTATGAATCGTCCCCATCCTCATCCAAATCTAAAGAGCAGGTACGCACCGTTATAGCAGCAGTTCTCTTGCTTCTCCTCCAGAGGGCAGTATCGGCCTGGTTCTCTTCCGCTCGTCTTTATCGGCGACTCAGAGCTCGTTGCAAAACCTCCGCCATCCATTCCATAAGCCAGCCTTTTCGGGAAGGTTTTCTCTCCGGGGCAAAAGTTTTTAACCGCAGCGAACGGCCCAGTGCAACACTGGTTATTATCAAAAAGCGAGATATAAACAAATGGAGTGGAGAGGTGTAATTGCCGCGCCTCGTAACCACAAATATGCTCCCCTTCGGTGAGGCCGAGGGGCTAATAACCAGACAAGCAAGCATGGCCCCTAACAGACCACACACACAATTGATAGGTACACATCAAGATGTCTGGAGCAAAATGAGCCTGTTTTCTGGGGTTGCTCAATATCTTAGGTATGCTTTAATTATTTATTTTTGTATTACAGACTTCTCTGTTCTGTGTACAGTTTGAGGGTATCTGCCATCTTGGAGACTGGCTTTCAGAGCAATCTTGTTCTGGCTGTTCTCACGCCTTCCCCCTAGTCTGTACTTGGGTTATTCCAGTGAGCATCGCACAACCAGTTTGAGGTTTTCTGTCCTGCTGTATTTTGTCTCTCCAGTGAAACGCCAATGCACTCATTGACTCACGTTATTTTCTTGTCAAGACCCTACTTTCTTCTTTGATTTAGACTTCATATTAGACATGTTTTTTCAACGTGACGCATTACTGCTGCTCATGCGATCCCGTCCGTCGGTTTATTTATCAGCCGAAGAGAGAGCCGTCCTTCATTGTTATTTCGAGTGTGAATCAGTGTGAAGCTTACAGTTTGGTCTGCAGTCCATGGTGTGAGGTGGCGTACGCTGTCTGCTTTGGGTGGTCCTTTTCACTGAAGCGTAGTCTCTCCCGGCATCCCTTCCCCGCTGACCACCCTGACTCTGATGGATGCACTGTTTTGGACCGTCACTCATGCAAAAAGTCCCCCGATCCATCTCCTCCTAACTGCGGCCTCAGACAGCGTCGCTCGTAACTCACACCTGAAGTTGTCTCAGCTTTGCCACCAGTAAACTGAAATAGCTTGACAGGAATTTGTAGGCCGATGCATTTAACCAACTTTATGTGTGCGCCTGTGTGTGTGCTATGTGTACTTTGTACATACCTCTACCTACTCGGGATGGGATGATCACATCAATTATCAGGATAATCATGATTATCGTCACGACTGACTTGAAAAAGCTCATTATCATGATAAAGAATACAAAAATAATGCCTAAAAAATACATAAAATAACAAATTCAGATGTAGGTTCAGAAAGAACAAACTCAGAAATGTACCTTTAATTAATGCAGGCTATGATTTATTATTACCATGCAAGAGTTTGTTTTTCACAAAAAAAACTGAATGTTAGGTGAAGTGAATTCAGTATGTTTTGGTGCCATTTTAAGTATTTGTATGATTTTCAAAGTCAGTTTTACATATGTGCAAACATATAGAAGATTTAAAGTACGTTTCTCTTCTGTCCAACATGAAGTGAATAATAATAATAATAATAAAGTGCAAAAGAGTTTAAGAAAATAAAGAGAAACATATAAACAACATAAATTGAGAAATTACATTGGTAATCACAACCAAAATAATTGTGAAACAAAACATTCACATCGTTCCTACTATACCCGCCTCAACTCTTCTTTTAGAAATAATTTATCTGTATAAATATTCATCAAAAACACAGATCAAGCACAGACGCAAGCGGGCAAAATAACCAAAATAGCAGATCTCTTCTTGCAGCGTGAGCGTCGCACAGCCTTGTAGAGTTTATCCTAATTTCCTTAATGGAGCCTCCTCAGTTTTCAGGTCTTCATTTTAGAGTATGGTCTTCCTGCAGGTATGTCTGGACATAGGAACTGTTCAGCCCACCCCTCCATCATTATTGGCCTTACCTCGTCAGCTGTATAAAGAACTGTAATGACTTCCTTCCTGACATGAAAGGGTGGAGAGGTCAACCTAATTGAGTAGTTTTTTTCTCTCTTCCTTCTTCTTGTAATCACGGTAAAACACGCAAGGTCAAAAATGTAAATATTGAGCTTCCTCATTCAATGTGGTATGACCGACGGGTTTGAGATTTCAGCTGCCGCTATTAATTTCACTTGAACGCCAACGTTGATCAAAACGCTGCCTCTGAATGAGTAAAAAAAAAAAAAAAACTCACCCTGATTTAAGATCCGACATTGCCTTCAGTTAAACAAAAAATGCCAGCCTTTGGACTGTTTTTGTATATTTCATAAAAATCTACACACTCACCCACATTGTAATGTATGTTCTTTGTCATTTCTGAATTAATTTAACTTTTGTTTAAGCCAGTGCCTCGCTGCCACATTGCCGCTAATGTAAATAAAGGGGAATTCTTAAACAGTCAAATGATTGTACTCGCCGTGTCCCGCCACAGTGTGTGTGTGTGTGTGTGTGTGACTGAAGAATTTGCTGTATATTTATGGGGATGCCCTTCCTCATGACCCCCTCGGCGGTATTGTATATTATTCCAAGATAGCTCTCCTTTTATTTAGACAGAATCTGCCCCTTGCAGCAGCTGCGTTTTCATAAGATTTTTTTTTGTGTACTCTTTTCCCCTCTTTTCTTTACCCCCATCAAATTAGCCTTGATGAAGGTTTGTAACGTATAAATAAACCCTTTGGCGTACAAATGGATGGCTGTTGAGTGAGAGTCACAGAGGAGAAGGGCCAGAATACTCTCTGCAGAATTGTCAAGAAAATAAATACTCCTCTCTGCAGACCTCTGTGTCTTTATAAACATCCCTGTGTTTTTTTGTGTGGAAACATGAGGAAATGGCCCTGTGGCATTCCATTAGTCATATTACTTTTTGCATATTGACTTGTTTGAGGCATTGGGTCTGGTTTATGAGGAGCACCCTCAATATGCTAGGCGACCAGATCTCAAACTTGCATCAGAAGGAGTATCTTCCAAACCTTCAAAATAGCCTTTTTCTCTCCATGGAAATGTTTGAATGATGAGTAACTTCTTTTAAAAAAAAACAAAAAAAAATGCAGTTTCCATTTTCAGTAACTGCAGTAACTTTGGAGGTTTTCTTTCAGTTCACCTCGTAGTCCAGGGAGGTGATCTCCGTTGTCTCCCCAAGGGGCTGCAGTGACCTTAAAACAACATCCTGTAACCTCAGCGGCCGTGAGTATTTCTCCTCACCTCGCTGACTCCAAACTATTTTTATGATCTCGCTCGACTTGTGAACGGTCCGCTATGAAAAATGACGAGGGAGCCCATAAACAACGGCCCCGCGGCCAACACTCGTTCTACGCCTTCGCTCACCAGATCGTCTACGCCGAACGCGCTTTAAAAACCACTGGGATGCGCATCAGTCGCCAGTAGCCAGTAGGATTTTTCCCCAGAAGCGCTGACGTTGTTGCATGTGGTCTTCAATCATCCGTACATCCCTTGAAAATCTTTTCTTTCAGCAGTTCACTTGAGTTCACAGAGAGTGACATTTGAGTACAACCCTACTGTAACGACTATAACGTGATCTTAATTCAACTTGAATGTGAGCGGAGCGGCTCTAATGAGAGGTTTGTACACTTGTCTCTCATCCTCCAAGTGCAGATAATGAATGACCAATAATGAAGCAGCTCACCTTAGGATGCAACCTGATCTCTGACTGTCGGGTCACATCTAAGTAATTGCTTTCCGAAGCTAACGATACCCGAGAGGTTGCTTCGCCTGCTGACGGCTTCTATTGCACCTTGTGCCCTTTTGCTTGTCAAAAGAGACCCGAGGAACGTCTTCCTCTTGCATCCAGTCCGTAAATCACATATTTGCACAAATTTGATTTGACGCGATGCGATTAACTGGGTGAAGTTCACACCGTAGTGTACTTTGCAATGTTCCAACATGTCGCTGATCATCGCATCCTGTTGTCCCTCCTTTGCGCAGAGAGGTCAACAACTTTGCTGCAGTCCAACAACGTACTGTTGTTGGACGTGCTGATGAAAACAAGAGGGAAAGTATTTATTGATGTACTTCCACAAGATGGAGACGTCTCAATCCACAAGATGAATCTGTAGGTATAAATCTTTTCATACCGACAACCCCCTCACCTTTAATAGTCCACCTGCCCTTTCTAGCGCCAGCCAGCGACCGTGTCTTCCCCTTTCATCACTGTCTGAGATAATGGGAAAACCTTCCTCCTCCCTCACCTCCTACTCCTCTGCGGTCACCACGTCTAAATATTGTTCTGTGATCCTGGGTGAGAAAAAGGAAAACTAGGAGCGCACAGGTCTCGTAGACCCCGACAGAAACCTCCATAAAGCTGTGATTTATACCCACCTGGACAGAGTGCACACGAACTAGAGGTCATGTTTTTACGGCATTTTTTTTTTTTTCCCGAGAGAGGAGGGGTGGAAGGCAGGGTAAGCAAGAGGACGGCAACTAGCATGAAGCCGTGGGTCCTGTCTGGGCCGCGCAGACCAAACCGCAGCCAGGCAGGCCGAATGAGCCGTACAGTGTTTGTCTAGCTGCAGGTTTTCGGAGCGCCCAGTGGAAAAGCCACCCACCTTGTTCGGGGACCGCTGAAGCCGAGGCGCTTCAAGCCCCTCGCACTCCTGAACCGCCGCAAACGGGTAACAAAGAGCGAGGCTGTCCGGAATACTGTCCTCTACTTCCTGTGAAAAGACACGACGGCTAAGCGACGACGTCATTGCTGCGGTGTGGTCTCGTCCAGTCAAGCTGCTCTGGTTTGTTCTCAGAGATGGCTTGATACGAACATGTGTGCCAGCTATGCCAAGCGCGCACACGCGTGTGTGTGTGTGACAGGTTGTGTGTTTTGGAAGAGGAAGCTGTCATTCGGTTTACACGCAGTCAGGAATATGAGTCCTTCTGCCTCGTGAAGGCAGGTGCTCCCATCTGCGCAGCCAATTGGTATAAATTGGCCCACGGGTTGGACTTGAAAGAAGCCATAAGTGTAGTAGTTGTTACTTAATACTGTAGTAAAATAACCCCGCTGCCACAGCTTGTTACTAAAATAAACAAGACTTTGTGTGTGTGTGACTTTTGCATTACACACACAGGCCTTGCGATGCCCAGCTGAGCAAACATCCCTGCATTTGCTCCCTGCTCAGGGAGGGGTATCCCCGATACTGCCCCCTCCTTTTTTATGCCATTGAGGGACCGAGTGCAATTTGGATATGGTGACCCCCCCCCCCCCAACAACCACACACACGGCATACACTGGAAGCCTTCATCCATCAGTTGGCCAACACAATTCAGCAGCACCTTTTTGATCTTTATATATATATATATATATATATATATACAGTGAAGTTGGTGGAATTCCTGCCTCACATTTTTAGCCTTGAGATCCTAAACCACTAAATGCAGCCTTGCATTTCAAGCCTCTAGTATTCCTAAAGAGGGTTTATTATGGTTTGGTCTCAGGAAGCGAGAGTGATGTTTGTGTGTTCTTACAGCTGTTTCATACATGGTTTAGGTACAAAAGGTGCTAAACGTGATAGTGGGAGCATTGATACTGACGCAAACAACTATGTGCAATGTCAGGATAAAGTGTAGTAATGTCTCCGTGAGCCGACGCTGAAGTTGCACTCGTATTCAGCACTTTTTAAAATGCAGATTAAATGAAAACATCTTAGGTTCTTCCTATGCCCGTTAAACCTCGGATCTGCGTATAAAATCTAATTCATCCTTCCTCAAATGCCAATCTGTACAGCGCACTCACACACAGGATTATGTCACCCGCCTCCACTTCCAGAACGTGGTGTCCGAAGCGGCGCGGAAGAAGGAGCGGGACATGGTGGCGCGAGAGATCGAGCGTCTGCGCGCCTCCATCCAGACGGTGTGCCGCAGCACCTTGCCCTTGGGGAAGATCATGGACTACATCCAGGAGGACATGGACGCCATGCAGGCGGAGCTGCACACCTGGCGGCGGGAGAACAAAGAGCACGCACAGGCCTTGCTGCAAGAGCAGAGGTGGGGTCGACTCGTACACAACACACTTTAAACTTCATACTAAATACTAAAAACCTATGTGTACTTTTTTTTTTTTACTGTCTTAACTTGAAAGTGAAGAGCAACTCTAAGCCTGTTTGAGTAACATTTCCTAACAGCTAACTGCTCCATTACTGTATTTGCTAGTCACGGTTAACAGCTTCTCCACCTGTTTTTATATGACTGCACGTTAGCAATTCATCATGCCGTCTGTCTGTGTGTGTTTTTCTTATTTGTTATTTCTGTGTGTTGCTTGTGCTGCAGAGAGACCGACCGGGCGGTGGAGCCTCTGAAGTCCGAACTGGTGGAGCTGGAGCAGCTGATCAAGGACAAGCAGGACAAGATTTGTGCCGTTAGAGCCAACATACTGAAGAATGAGGAGAAGATCCAGAAGATGGTGACGGGAATCAACTTCTCCTCCAGGGCTTGACGGGATAGACACAAGGTCTACGAAGAAAAACTGTACAAATAAATGCACTGAAGATTTAGGGATGAAACGGTGTCTCGTTCAGAATAATGGTAAGACCATTTTTGTTCTTTTTCTTGGAGATGATTGTGGGATGGGACCAAACGCTGCACTTGGAGAGGTTTTGTTAAAAAGGGAAAGCCCAAACACATCAGCCATCATCAGCCAGGTGTTGGTCAATACAAGCTCCATACAATGGTTTGGAGGTCTGACTCTACTTAAAATATCTGCTGTGACTGACAGATGCATAAATTAATTGATTTAAAAAGTATCTTCCTGCTCTGCCCACTAACCTTAACCATCATTTAACCCTTTCCTGTAATCGTGCCTTTGTGGACTGATCCAGTGCACAGTTCATGGTTCGGAAGTTCAACTTCATACTTGCATTTAATGCTTTGTGAGTTCATCAAAAGCCCCATTTATTCCAACATATACAATAACACAACATACAAGTTTGATTTGTTCTACATGCAGCAATCCTTGGACCTAATTTAAAAACATATTTACTGGTTTATTTTGCATTAACCTAGCAAAAACAGTCTGGCACGCGGTTGGTTTTGTTTCATCGCCTCACTTTTTCTGGCTGTGGGGAACTTAGTGGGTCGTCTTTTGATCTAGTTTGTGCTGTTTCCAAGATGATTATTACATCTGCTATTGAACATACACAAGTACAGAGATATTCCTGTGTTCAAATACATTTTCTAGGGGTTGCATAGAGAAATGTAGGACTTGTGTCGTGAGTCCTGATGGTCTACTTGATTGATATGTATGTTTTATAACGTGGTGTCCTGGGACCTCTTACATGTCATACGGAGCTTTTCTTCTGCTTCCAAACATTTTTCCTCAAGCTTCCTTCTTCCTCCAGCTACCTTTCCTAAAAAATAAAAAAAGATTTATTTTGTTTTTTCTTGCTTTCAACAACCATCGTCTCATCGTGTAAAAACAATACGTTAGAAAGATCCCTGCACTCTATTTCTACTATTTCATTTCTATTTTAAGAATTTGCCAAACTGTTTCTGTTTTGGTCAGATGGCAACGCTCATTCCTATTCTTTATAAATAAGGGGAAAAGAGGATAATACCATGATGTTACTAAACTGCTTTTGTGACTTTAGGAAATGTGCGTTAGAGATGTAGCAAATATAACAACATGAAGCAATACCTGATACGAGGAGTCTGAAAGATACCACTGTCCCAGTTTCCCTCCAAGTTCCAATAATGTGTGAATGAAACGCAAATATCAAATCAAACATAGACGAGTCAGCCGTGACTCCATGCACAGTGGCCTGTCTCACTCTGAAAAAGGCAGTTAACACATTCAAGTAGCAGCAGTGTCATTTTTACAATGCCGTCAGACTTGCACAAGTGTGGTTGCTGCCTCTAGTTCTACTGCATATGTCGGCTGCCAGTGTCCACACAACTTTATTTAAAGAACAAACAAATTGATGAATGTATCCACTATTTTAATGTTTTTCTCTTTACAAAGCTACTTTCTCAATGTGACGACCATACATACTGTAGCTCTCTTCCCTGCACAGACCTCCACAACATCTGCACAAACACAGGTTTCCACTTCCAAAAGAAATGTTCATGTTGCATCAACAGCTACAGGGAAACACAGCGACGTCACACCGATATATCTTTAAAAAAAACTGCATTTCTTCAGTGGTAATTTCTTTTTGAGAGCCAGTCACTATGAGGATAAATGTGTACTCTCATTCGACTTCTGTTTCATATCAGTATTATATGTAGTCCATCAAATATAATTAAAGTAACCGATTGTAAAGTCACATTTACAAACCGTACATCCAAAACCTGTGAAACTGTCTTTTATGAAACAATGTAAACTACTTGTTTATAACCTCTGTTTCTCTCTTTAAACTGTACATTATGTATATGTGGAGATTGTATCATAGTTCAAATAATTATATAATTTTGTAGTGGAGTGAAATAAATGGTTACATTGCAGTAAATACTTGTTTCTCCTTGTTGTTCTTAAGAGTCAGCGGATGCTGCTGAGCGGTCCAGAGTCAGGTTGGCCTCACAATGGAGACTTAAAGAGAGGTCTGGATCTGCTGGAGTTGCACATAAATGGCCCCCGGTTTGTGATTTTTGACGAGTTCACGCGAAGCCCTTGAGGCCGAGTCACACTCTCAACGGGGCTCCTTTCTTCTGAAGCCGGTCGGACATGACAGGAGTGAAACATTTAACTTTTCTTTTTGAGACCCCCTCAAGTAACGTTAGCGGCAACTTTTCTTTTCTCCCCTTTCTTCCTGGCAAGCCATGAAACAGCTGCAACACGCACAAAGCGTATTAGGAAGCCCCCTTTCACAACTATTGAGCAAGATTTGGTCGAAACATTTGTGACGCAAGTCAGAGATTTATCTGAAGGCCCCCCGAGCAGAAGGCACGGACAAAGACCCCGGTCCCAGTCTCAACAGGTGGATTAGGATAAGACTACCGCGCGGCCCGAGCACAGGACAGCTCCATTGTCCATCTGCGTTTCCCTTTTTAATCTTCCCTATTTACAAAAGCCTTAGCTGATTTTTCCCTTTTGCGTTTTACAATAGCTCCTGCTGCTAATGAGTGACCACACCTTTTACTTTCACTTTTGTTGTCTACACTTACCCACTAATCTTCACGTTGAAGTTTTCTTTTTTTAAAACTTAAATAATAACTTTGCGTGGATAAAACACAAGGCCCGAGGGTTGAGAGTAGTCACAGAGCCTCTCCAGTCTGACCTTGTCCAGCCTTAATTATATTACTATTGAATAGTTATTGTTCTGTGGGTTGCAGTCAGGGGGATGAGCTGCAGGTCCCCAGGTCTTGTGATAGTTGTAGGTTTTGGAGGCCGGAGCGCTCGAGGTTGTAAAGGGAACAGACGTATTAACATGTTACTCCATTTCTGCCAATAGAGCCCTAACTGTTACTTTAAGGTCCAGTATTAATCATACTGAGGGATCCTGTGTATTACATCTTTACAACATTAAACACTTTAGAGATCATTAATTGGCCAATTATATATTTATTAATTGTACTTGTTACAAACTGACTAAATAGTTTTTTTCCCTTTTTAAATTTTGGATTTAAACCTAATTGTGTTACATCAACATTGTGCCTTTTTTCACAGGTTACATATTTTCTGATACTATTGGCATTTATAACAATGTTTTTATTTTTATTTTACCTTTTAAGTTTATTAAAATAAGCTTTTCATTGTATGGAGTAACTGTATGACAGTACAAATATCTTGAATCTCTTGACATTAGTGTTTATCAAATCTGTTTTCATACAATACTTCATTCAATTTAGAGAGAGAGAGAGAGAGAGAGAGAGAGAGAGAGAGAGAGAGAGAGAGAGAGAGAGAGAGAGAGAGAGAGAGAGAGAGAGAGAGAGAGAGAGAGAGAGAGAGAGAGAGAGAGAGAGAGAGAGAGAGAGAGAGATATTAATGGAAAGTATTTCTTTACATTATAATTTACATTTAATAGTTTTTGATCTGTTTAGCAATTTTATTTGAATATGTGTCTCTAACTTCTGGTCGGCTCGTGCAATAAAAGCGACGCGTCCCCTTTAAATCCGCCCAGCTGAGCGCAGTCAGGAAGTTAAGCAGGAAAACAAACAAACAGACACACACACACACACACACACACACACGCACACAGACTCTGTCGACAACACGGTCACGTTCGTGTGTTTTGGCGTCTCTTGTCTGACTCTCTTGTGTGTTTGTGTTGTGTTGTCCACCTCGTGCAGCAGCTCTGGTTCCGGTGGGGCGGTGAGACATTTCGGGAGCATGGCCGACGGCCCGGAGGCTGATGTGGACGACCCGCCCGGCGTCACCGTCCTCCCGCTCATCACCGTCTCCGACCTGCCCGGCGCCACCGCGGCAGTCGCCGGTCCTCTCCTCGGGGTGTCCTCCACGTGCAGGACGGCAGGAGGTGTTGTTGTTGTTGTTGTTGTTGTGGGTGGTGGCTCCCTTTTAATGAGTTGTGGCCCGTGTCGTCCCAGAGTTGTAATGTATGCATTCGGACCATTAGAGATGTTATGCATATTTACAACCAGTGCATAATAATAATTATTACACAAAAAGTTTTTGGGAATCTTCAGCACTTTTCATGGTAAACAACTGAAACAATACAAACAAGAGAGATTACATACTAGTAAGAAACTAAACAAGTACACATAATTATGGAGTTATGAAACCCATTTGTCACCATAGACAACGAGGTTCACAGTGCACAACAGACAAAAAACACCAGAAAATGCCACATAATCGACAGAAAGATGCTAAATTTCAATCTAAAAAACACAACTAAAGGTATTCATTAAAAAATCTAACCGCTGCCAAGACAAAAGACCTTCTCAGTGGTTTGGTCGAACTCTTTGGCGTCCTGAATCGCTCACTGAATGAACTTCTGAGTCCTTTAAAACACAGTGCAGTGGACGGCTTTCAGAGGAAACAATGAGATGTTGCTCCTGTTGCTCCTCAGCGTGAATAAAGCTTTCCCTCCTGTGCGTCCTCACCAGGCCGTAACCTGAAGGAATGGCTGCAGGAGCAGTTCTGCGACCGTCCGCTGGAGCAGGACGACGCGCGGCTGCACAACGCGGCCCACGTCGGCGACCTGGACACCCTGAGGAACCTGCTGCAGGAAGACGGCTTCAGGCGGTGAGAGGCAGCGACGAATAGGATACGAATCTGATGAGATTATTAAGCGCTTTCTCTGGCGTAGCCTTTTTGTTGTTTGTTTTAGTTTGTCGCCCCGTGTCTCTGCAAGAAGTGGCAGCTTATGTCCAGAATGCTCATGTGTGGCACGAAGTGGTTTGTGTTTTTTTTTGTTGTTCAGGGCTTGTTCAGTGACGCCCCGAGAGAGAGAAACACACACAAAAATGTGCCCTCACACACGTCACCACAAAACAGTCTTGCACACACACGCCGGACGCTTTTCATCCTCGTCTCCGTACGGCGTCACAACAACAAAAAAAAACGCTTCCTTTTCCGCGACGTGTGCGTCTTGGGTTCTTCGATACGTCACCGAAACGCGTCCCGCTCCCGCCGCCGGAGCCAGGCGGCGCCGCCCGTAGAGCGGTCAGCGCTCGTTCAACCCCAATCCCACAGTGGTTGTATGCAGCACTCGCGCTCCACACCCAGCCAACCCGTTATTACTGGCTTCGGGCAGTTCATCTCCGTTCCACATGGTTTACAACATGCTGTTATTTCAATAAAACACCCCCCTCACACCTCTTTCATTGGGTTCTCCCTGCCCCGCCTCGCTCAGCTCGCCTGGGGGGGGCAGTGGTGTTGAAAGCAGTACATTTAGCAGGTAGCTGTGGTACACGTTTAATTTGTGATGACCACACGGCTATGATATTTTTGTTAAGGCTTTGGCATGTTTATTGTTTTTAAATGTGGTTTTATAGTCATTGGCCTGCTTTTTATTGGAAGAAAATAAAAATTCACATAAGCGCGAGCGTGACACATCCAATATGTTGAGGATGTACGACCGACAGCGACTCCCTTCTCTCCCTCTGGTTCCAGGCGCATCGACGAGAAGTCTGTTTGGTGTGGCGGCTGCCTGCCCTGCACGCCCCTGCGCATCGCGGCCACGGCGGGGCACGCCGCCTGCGTGGCCTACCTGCTGGGCCGCGGCGCCGCGGTGGACCCGGTGGACGTGAAGGGTCAGACGGCCCTCTACGTGGCCGTGGTGAACGGCCACCTGGACTGCGTCCGGCTGCTGCTGCGAGCTGGCGCCGACCCCAACGGGAGTCGGCACCACCGCAGCACGCCGCTGTACCACGCCGCGAGGGTGGGGAAGCTGGACGTGCTGCAGGAGCTCATCAGGTAGCGCGTGAGGAGAGGCTTGCTAAGTGGCGCCGCGTGTGCTTCACGGGTTGAACGTGTGTCTTTCGCAAAGTCTGCTGGCGACACAATTAGTTTTCTCTCCTCTCCCACGACTGGTGATGCTCTCCATGGTGAACGAGTCCATCTTTGAGACTCTTCTTTATTGTTATTTTTCACAGTTTTGGTTATGTTTTTTTGTTCTGTCTGTGTGTTGCAATATGAACCATCGCTTCAGGCAGCAGTTTGAGTATTTTCATGACTTTAAATGGCCCCAGAATGCACAAACACACATCATAGGATCCCACCATTCAACAGTAGCAGCCCATGCAAAGACACATGCATATTCAACGAGAGGAAATATTCTGACCGGATTGAAAAAGCCAAATTTGTCAATTATCTCTCCATAGTCACCGCGATGCGTGCGGTTTCTTCAGAGAGCATCAAGGTTTTTAAAAATAAAGTGAAACTGTGTCCACGGTCCCCTCCGTCCAGGTTCAAGGCCGATGTAGACATGGACCACTTGCTGGGCCCCCGGCTCCTCTTGAGCGCTCGCACCCTCAACACCCTGGTGGTGTGCCCCCTCTACATCAGCGCGGCGTACCACCACCTCCACTGCTTCCGGCTGCTGCTCCAGGCCGGCGCGCAGCCCGACTTCAACTACACGGGGCCCGTCTGCCGGGAGGCTCTGGCCCGCGGCCTGGCCTCCTGCCTGCTGGACGCCGTGCTGCGGCACGGATGCGAGGCGGCCTTCGTCCGCCTGCTGCTGGACCACGGGGCCGACCCGGCCCTCGTGCCCTGGGTCGGGTTGGAGCCGGAGGCTCCCAATCGGAGGAAGGTGGATCCCGAGGCGCTCGGGGTCTTCCTGGAGGCGAGGAGTGAGTAACGGCTGTGAATGCTCGAGCATCAGTGAGGACCGATATCGCCGAAAAAGATATGTTTGGAAAAAAAAGGTTTTATGTGGAGTTAGTCAGGAGGTGGTTGAGGAAAACTTGCAGCAATAACCTGCTCCAGGCCGCTGCTGAGGACATCCCCCTCTGCTCTGTCTCTTCTCAGGACGCCCTCTCAGGCTGATGAACCTGTGTCGCATCAGGATCCGCAGGGCGATGGGCAAAAATCGCCTCGCTCACATCCCCTCGTTACCGCTGCCGCAACCCATCAAGAACTTCCTGCTTCACCAACACTGACGTGCATCCACCAATTCAGAGGCAGAGGAACATTACCCACAATCCAGCACATTGAAGTGCTTAATTAGCTGTTGTATGTGAACTTGGAGTGAATGGAGAAATGTCCTGCAACCCTGTGTTCCTAAAGGTTTCCCATTAGAATACAGCAGCGGAAATGTTCTACATCTTAACCTTTAATTCACACTGTAGATCACCTGTATTGTAAAGGATCACTCGTGTGAAGTACATGGATAAATAAGTGTTTAATGGATCAGATTACATTTGTATTGTGCTTCTTCAGATGCATGAAGCGCTTTCATTTTGTTTACATTTGGGTGGAGACTCTTCTTTTTCTCCGTATGCCTTAATATTGACTTTTGGACGAAGGCCTCAAACATCGACTGAATCAGAAATACTCAAGATAAAATTGTTGATATTTAAAATTTAAAAAAAAGAAGGTTCTTGATGTTAGCGTCATGTACAACACCTTTCTGTGAAGGAAGTCACTCATGATGAACAGATCGACTTGTTGCTTCTCTGTGAGTCTGCTGCATCGGCCTCTGAGCCCGTTTGATGGCTTCGTGCCGTTTCTCTGACGTTGTTACTGGTCAACATGAAAGGTCACGTTTGCTTTGTGTGTCTCATGTCTGTTTGCGTACTTGTACGCTAACGCAACATTCTCTCCTGTTTGTTTTCATTGTCTGAAACCACATGGGAGGGCTTCCACGGGCGCGAGGAAGCAGAGCTATAGGATTACTCTGCACGCTTCCTGTTCTGTTCGCAACGCAATGATTCGTTCTCCTTTCACGAGCTCTGATCCAGTCCAACATATCTGAGTCAGTGTCCTGGACAGAGCCTCTGGAGTATAAATTAAGTTAAATCTGGTGGAATAAAATCTCCACTCTTTCACTTTCAGGACAACACAACCTGCAGATGTTTCAAAAAAAAATAAAAAATGTACGCAGCAGAGCTTCAGGGCACTAATAGTTAATCAGCTGTTGAGGGGGATTTCCCTCATCTAAAGTACATCATGTGTCCTTCTTCCAGGCTCGTGCCCAGAGAGAGTTCAGGGATTTAAGTCGGGGATTGGTTTCCAAAACTGTGTCCTTAAATGTCTAAATAGAACAGAAACGGGGGAGCAGATCCTCTGTGGATGTTGAAGAAGAGATGCTCTTCATTCAAACCAAAGATCCTAAGATCAAGAGGCGGCTGGGGATCAGCGGTCAGCGGTTCGATCCCCGCCTCCTCCTGGCAAAATGGTCCGTGAGAGAGACGACATCTTCACACCTAAATCCTGAGGACGGTTTGAATGCAGAGGTCAAATGTCATCAATGTGACAATAAAATAGTGAAGAAACTCAGATAAAGAAGGATACTTTCTCTCTAGTGCCACAGATCAGTGTTCAATAATGCACGTGTACATCCTCCGTGTTAATCAGCAGCTGTAACATGATGCACAGGCGTGATAGAGCTCTGGATAGTGACTTTTTCTTTTTAGCGTTGTGAGCCAAGTTGTCATGAGGTTTGAGAGAACCACAATTTGGTGAAAACCCAACTGGATAATAAACGGAGCCTGGGAACCGCGAGTGGAAGCAGCAGGGAACACAAGAGCCGAGGGAGAAGAGGGCCGTCCATCCAATAAAGTTCCTGCAAAGACTGGAGGAGGCGGACGGGGGTTCCTCTCTGAAGAAGCCTCGGGCGGGCCCGAGTGTTTTACTGCAAACTTGTTTTTTAAAGAATTACTCTCTTCTCAAAGACGCATGCTGTGAAGAGCAGCGAGGCTTTCACGGGACAATTACATTCTCCACAAAAACAAATAAATGCGACTCAATCTTTAAGTTATTAGTGAATAACGACATCAGGCTCCGGGCTTGAGAAGTGACGGCTTTGGGCCTGAGCTGAATAATGCACAACGGTCACACCGGGTCTCTAGATGGCACTGTCTTCCTTTCAAGCGTGGCCGACTTCTCGATGTCTCCCCTCTGCCCTTCCTCCATCCCTCCTCCCCCATCTCTGCCTCTCTCTCTCTCTCTCTTTCGTTCTTTCTTTTGCCCCTTCTCCCTTCTCTTTCCATCAGCCTCTTCTGAGTTTGCTTCAGAGTATTCACCGTGGACCTCAGCATGTGTCCTCAAGAGCCTCATCCTTTCAGAACTCATTTAGGCAAGTCTTTCATTAGCAGAACACACACACACACACACACACACACACACACACACACACACACACACACACACACACACACACACACGATCAACCTCTTTGCACCAACGCAGATTGGACAGTTTGGTTTACCACTATCTTCCTGTGGGGAGTTTCCATTGCCAGAGACTTCTCTTTCATGTCTTTTTTTTTTTTTAAGGAAGGCACCCTGCAGAGTTATTACAGGGATTTCACATGAAGAGATTTATTCCACAGTGAGATAACACCACGGAAGAAAAAAAAAACAAAACTTGGAACCAAATGACAGCACGAGGTGACGGACTGAAAGCAAAACATCCGCAAATTGTATTTTATATCGGCTGAAAACCTCCAATCGTGATCAGCGTTCACGGTCTTTAAACACTTGAGTCACTTCCTTTTGTCATGCTTTTGCAACAAAAAGGGAAACGAGAGACGGTAAAAGGTTTATTTTCTCCAGAAAATCCCTGGCAGCCTGGAAAAGCTGAATGGTGTGGTTCATTCCCAGCTTTATTTGCACCGCAAGCTGCAATCAAAATCTCAACAGCCTCCGCTAATATCACCGCAGTGTTCCGCTCAAAGTGGGCACCGGCATGCGAGAGTGTGTGTGTGTGTCTTTGTGTGCTTATTGTGTTTTGGGTGAACAAAGTATAGACCCTGTTTGTGTAAAAGAGTAAAATTCCTGTTTGTTTCCTGTTCACTTTCACTGCTGGGTTTGTTACCGTTTGGTAATTGCCACGCGCTTTAATCCCGATGATCTCATTCCTCTGGCGTTCCGGAACTCTGTTTCCTCTAATGACTGCATCACTGTTTACTGCACACACACACACACACACACACACACACACACACACACACACACGCACACGCACACGCACATGTACACACGCACACACGCAGGTATTTCGAGTCAGTGATATTCAAGATTTATCGAGTTCGAGCTCCTTTTTTCTCTGCTGTTCTGTTTCTTCTGGCTGCAGCAGCATCAGTGGCATTTGTCCATGAAGCGGTTTGACTCACTCCAGTTGGAATACCAGCTTCTGTCAAATTAATCGAACAGGAATGGTCGGGTGTGGATGACGAAGCCTGAAAATATTGATAATTTTTACCAGCCGGGACGCTGGTATTAGTTTCTATTTTTGTCTGTTTCTCAAAAGTCCAGGATGCTTCCTGGTAGGACAAGTCCTGAGGATCCTACCTAGTGGGTTCCTACAGAGGGTCCTACCTAGTGGGGTCCCACAGAGGATCCTTCCTAGTGGGGTCCTACAGAGGATCCTACCTAGTGGGGTCCTACTGAGGGTCCTACCTAGTGGGGTCCCACAGAGGATCCTTCCTAGTGGGCTCCTACTGAGGATCCTACCTAGTGGGCTCCTACTGAGGATCCTACCTAGTGGGGTCCTACTGAGGATCCTACCTAGTGGGATCCTAGGGTCCTTCCTAGTGGGGTCCTACTGAGGATCCTTCCTAGTGGGCTCCTACTGAGGATCCTTCCTAGTGGGCTCCTACTGAGGATCCTTCCTAGTGGGCTCCTACTGAGGATCCTACCTAGTGGGGTCCTGAGGATCCTTCCTAGTGGGCTCCTACTGAGGATCCTACCTAGTGGGCTCCTACTGAGGATCCTACCTAGTGGGATCCTAGGGTCCTTCCTAGTGGGGTCCTACTGAGGATCCTACCTAGTCGGACCTTTTAATGGCATTTAATCACAATAAATACATTTGTAAGGCATTTGTACCACTTAAGACGATGACTCTGGTTTTGTGGACACACCAACACAGACCACAACATGCAAGGGTGCTGCAAGTAGGAAGTAGGAAGTAGGAAGTGGGGAAGGGACCGCTGAACCTGACACTTCATGTCCAAAGTGTCCCAACGTAAGATCATCTCTACTTCATTTTTCTGCCAGACTGTAACACAGATGTGGATCCCAACTGCAAGCCAGGAAGCACTTTTCTTCTTTTAAGTCCATCTTGCGCTTAAACCACTCGACCCGAGCTCGGGGGCAACACCTTCAGCTTTATTGATATAATTAAGGAGTATATGGTTGGAAATATTTAAACAAATCTTGACTTATAAAAGTGTGTTTTAATGAAAGCCCTCATCGAGGCTTCCCCTCTGAAGACTTTAATTAAAACACTTAATGAGGTTTAATTTGACTGTTTTCCAGAACATTCTTGAAATGTGGCGAAGGCAGGAAGGACGTCGAGTCCTTCTGTAATTACTGTTAAAGTCTCCGCTCTTACACTTAATGAGCTCCCTCTTATGAGAGGGAAGTGGCCTTGTTGCATGCACACTGAAGCCTTTTCTCACACGGGTTGACTTCTAAGAACAATGCAGTTGTAGAAACTGAGTAAGTGATCAGTGTGACGTTTGCAATCTGTCCTTTTGTTTGCCAGAGACGGCCCTTACTGCGCTGATTGTCAGCAGGGATGATGGGAAAGCAGGAAGTGGACTGGTGTGGGAAACAGACCCAGTATGATCTGTTCCTGCTTTAATATTAGTAGAGCCCCTGTTATTTATATCATACTTCATAAAAGGTATAAGCTTTTGCTAATTATCCTTTATGAAGAATCATCAGCTCATTGCTGGACTGATGATGAACATTGTGCTGGTTCAACAACTCGTCGAGCAGATGGGAGTGACAGGACACTCAAATATCATAAATATCCATTTATGTTTTTAAATAATCTTTTTCGTCATGCTAGTGGTGTGTCTGTATGGCGAGGTCGATCTGTCCACCAGCTATTGATTGCTTTACCAGGGGATTTGGTTCAGATATCCAATTATCTCAATTTTTATTGTATTATATTTATACCTTTATGTAACCAGGAGAGTCCCATTGAGACAGGCAGCAGCATAAAAAACATACAGTTACAGACGGAACAAAACAACTTAAAACAGTCAATTTAAGAAACATCTACACTTTTGGGAACTCGCCTCTATTGCTTTCATTCCAGATTTAAACTGGTTTCAACATCTCGACACTGAAACACGACACAAACACGGATGAACCTGCTCGCATGTGGGCTGATTGTTGCTATGTACATGCTCTACATGTCAAAACAGAACGTTTAGGTATAAATAGTCTTTTAGCTTATCAGTAGTCTAGTACCATTGTGTTGTGTAAGTGAGTTTGTGAGTCTGGGGATCGGTTAATGGCCGCATGACAATGTCCATTACACCAAACTAGCCATGTTTAATTACTTCCGCAGAGCCGGACCGCTCATGGGAAGGATTTTCCGCTATTGAGAAGACCCAGTGGTTAGGGATGTGTGTGTGTGTGTGTGTGTGTGTGTGTGTGTGTCCCTTACACAAAACGAACCAGGAACCATTGGGCAGCTTTCCCAAAACCGCTGCCTGACAACAACAAGGGCAAAAAAGAAAGCCCGGTTCAGCAGACGAGGGACGAAGAGGAAGAGCGTCCTTCGGCGGCCACCACTGTGGGAATGTTGTAAACTGTGTTTTCCTGAGGCCTTGGGAATCCCACACCAGAGCGGGAACCTGCGGGCATGGAAAACGGGCCCTGGCTCCCCCGAGAGAGACGTGTGATGCGTAACAACAGCGCTGGATCCTGGCGAGGGGGGAGCGGACAGTGACGCACTTTCTTCTGTGCAACACAACAGAAATCTAAATATTACAATACCGACGACCAGAGCGAGGAAGAGAGGCGCTCTCCACCAAATCAGCTGCTTCACTCTCTAAAAGAGAGTCATAATAACGTGCATATGTATTCTTTCTTTATGATGGTAGAGGAGAGCGCTGAACTCAAAGAGGAGCCAAGGACACAGACTTTCAGGGGCTGCGGGTTCAGATTCCTGAGAGGGAGTTTACACATTTTCTTGGCAATAGGATCAAAGGCGTAATGTATACATTAAATTACATGCAAAGGGCCTTAAGTGAGGTAGTTATCCAACACTGAGGCATGTTCTTATGGAGAACGCTGTGTCAAAATGTGCTTCAACTACCACATTTCTGTCCAGTAACTATTATGCTCATGTGTGTATGAATGTTGTGCAGATGAAAAGTGACAGAAGTCCTTGTGTGAAGCTTCTAACTGTGCCATCGCAATTATTGGAAATTAAAAATATATAATTGGAGAGCTGATACAATTTTTGTTCACATTATGTGTAAGATAGCAAACGATAGCTGAAGGGATTTGCTGCTACAGCTCAGCCGCGGGGTCTTCTGGTCCGGAGTCCAACACATTTTTAATATTTTTTTGCCTGCATCATTTATAGATGTAGATGTGAGTCGTTGCAGGTGGCACATTGTAAGAATTTAGTGCTGAAATTCTCATTTTACACAGGTCTATACCGACAAAGATTGCACAACATAAAGGGCAATTGTTTTATGTGAGGAAGTTGCAAAAAATAACTAGTTAATATTTATATTGATGGGAATGAGCTGGTTTCCCTTCTGCTTCACTCGTGTTTAATATTGTAGTGTAATGATCAATAAACTGAAGAAATAAGGCTGTTGCATTGGGAATGTTAACTATATAACATATCTGTTAATGCCATGCTGATGCGTACGCTTTAAATAGAAGTCTGCAAGCAGTTTGCATGTTTCCCTCTGCACAGGTTCAGCTGAGCGGCCGCAGTGGAGCTCCACATCAAATTGAGCATTTCCTCCGCTGATAAGCAGCTTTCCAGATCGGCTCGCAGGAGCAAGAAGAGTTTAAAGAACAAGACGTGTAGTTTGACAACAGCAACACGGCGCTCGAACACACGTCACAAAGTACAAGCCTTTCACTCTGTCTCTGAAACATAAAACCTGGTCCAGCTTAACTGAGAGCAGCGTTCTTCAAATGGTGCGAGACGTTTGCACTTGTTTCCAGCACAAAAATAAAGAAGAAGAAACTTGCAGGAAACTAAACGACTCTGACGTTGGTAATCGTCGGATATATATTTTTTTTAAAAACAGAATAACTATGACAGGGCCTTGATCCGCTCTGGCGGTGTTCTGCTTGGTGCAGACGTGATGATTTAACGTGTAATGGGAGTAGAGAGTGAGGCTGGGATGAGCAGCGTTGCGTGACTGTGCAGCCAACATCCTGTCCTCAGTCACTCCCACGCAGCAGTGAGCGGCTCCTCCGGTCGCTGATGCTCTTTAGAGAGTCCCAGCTAACAGGGAGTGTGTGTGTGTGTGTGTGTGTGTGTGTGTGTGTGTGTGTGTGTGTGTGTGTGTGTGTGTGTGTGTGTGTGAAGCGTGACTTGTTTTATGATGCTAGAAGTCATCTTTAGCGCTGTGGCATTCCACATATTTGCTCACTCTGTTTACATTTAATTTAATTTAATTTCCTTAATACACACTGCACAGTTATATGTGTTTTCTATTGTATATATATATATATATACATATATATATATATATATATTGAATATATCTGTCATCCCTGTTATATTTTATTTTATTTTGTGTGTTTAGTTTATTTAGTTTATTCCATTTGGTGTCTTTAAAGTGTTGGGCGCTTGTATGACAACAAATTTCTCCTTGGGGATTAATAAAGTACATATCTATCTATCTATCTATCTATCTATCTATCTATCTATCTATCTATCTATCTATCTATCTATCTATCTATCTATCTATCTATCTATCTATCTATCTATCTATCTATCTATCTATCTATCTACCTACCTACCTACCTACCTACCTACCTACCTACCTACCTACCTACCTACCTACCTACCTACCTACCTACCTACCTACCTACCTACCTACCTATCTATCTATCTATCTATCTATCTATCTATCTATCTATCTATCTGCTAACCGATGCACATAGTCCAAAAGTTTGAACTTGCCTACAATAAATTGTTCAGCGTTAATACAAACAACGTTTTAAATCATTACAGAGACTGATGAGGTAAAAGCTCAGCAATCTAATGGGTTTCATGCATTGGCCGTCACAATAAAAACAATAAAATACTATATAATCATAACCTTCAATGGGATATAGGAAGGAATCAACAGCTGTTAGTGTGTCTGATAGAAGGAAGACCTCGCCGGCTCTAGAGACGTGCTTTCAGGAGGCGGCGGTCCTCTCTCCTCTCGGCGCTGTGTGTGATGAGTCCTCTCCTGTGGTCTGAGAGCCAGGCGGCCATCAGCACAGCCCGGCCCTCTCATCAAGCCGCTGGAGGAGGCACCGCAGGACGCCGCGCTGACCGCAGGACGCCTCCTCTCTCATTGTCTCACCCACCGGCACGCCCGCTGCGTGGGAGCGTCCTGCGGCGAGGGGAAGCCTCGCTGAGTCAGTGGCAGGTGGGCAGGTGGGCAGGTGGGCAGGTGGAGCCTCGGGGCCCCGCGAACGCCGTGCAAAGGAAAATATGTCAGGGGCCGCCACCATGCAAACAGAAGAGAAATCATTTAAGCTAAATTCCTGCAGACAACACGTGTTTATGGTCTTTACCCTTCGCATCAATATCTTCATAATCACCATTTTATTTTGGTTCGTATTTCTTTTTGACCTTTTTGGGGACGTCGGGTGCAGAGAGACTCTTTAGTTGAACATTTCAATGTGAGTCCAGAGGTGCCAGGAAGAAAACACACAACCAAAACCTCCCCACAAGAATGTACGTGATAAATGTTAGCCTGGTTTATGTTTCATGTTTACTGTGAAAGTGCGAGTCCGGTCTGTGGAAGATGCTTTTCATTCTTTACTGGAGGAAATGTGGCAGCAAACAGATCCTTAAAAGGGACTCGACCCGTCCCTGGTCTCAAGCTAAACATCTAGTTCACACAGTAGGCTGTGTATAGGAAGTGGACGTCGTCACCGCGAGGTCACCAATTGGTTTATTTTGCCATTTTGCAACCAGAAGTGACACAAAAGGGGGCGGGACTAAATACAGTCGAACGCTGAATGAGAAACAATTTGACAGTGAACTTCCATGAAGTGAAAACACATTGTGAAAGAGTTCTGAACTCACAGACAACGCCTCGGTGGCGACCTGTCAACCCGAAGCCCCGCGGCATTCCCTGATTTACGGTCTATTTTACTCTAAATGGGACCATAATTGTCGAAATGAACAACACGCTTTATTGAAGAAGACTCGAGACCATAAACTCATGTTTACAATGTTTACTGCGGTAATAAATGTACTGCGGTTAAAAAAAAAAAGTCAAGTGAGGAGTGATTTTCTCATAGACTTCTATAAAGTCGGACCACTTTTTGCAACAAGAGGAGTCGCCCCCTGATGGCCACTTTAAAGAATGCAAGTTAAAGGAACTTCAAGCACAGGGCTCACCGTGAAGTATCGCCTCGTGGACATTATGATTGTCAGTATAAATGTTGTGTTGTTCTGGATGCACAGCTGGAGATCAAAGGGTGTGGTTTGCATCTGCTGCAGGTGTTCACGCGCACGTGCAACAATCATCCGGCCACAGTCCAGCAAGATTATCTGCTGATGCTTTTGTGGACTCAGTTTGGTCTTTGTTGGAAGAGGGAGGGGTCGGAAACAGGCCTGATGCGCTCACTTGTTTTTCTTTTTTTGTAAACGCACTACATAAACATTACAGATTCTGATTCTGTTTTATTTATCACAGCACACATCCGCATCCTATGGTGATGGCCGCCACATTTCCTGGATGAAAGGGCATGACGCGGTTGCGTGTGCCTGGAAGTTGTTGATCTATAGGGTGGACGTGTGTGTATGGAGGTGTCAGTTGAAGTGTGTGTGCGTGTGTGTGTGTGTGTGTAGGTATATAGTCCATATAGAGATGGTTTGTAGAGAGTATATTTAACTTTGGTCTGTGTATGAGCTCTATTCCCCCCATTTTATTTGTTTGATGGACATTACTGCAGCCAGATATGTGTGTGTGTGTGTGTGTTTGTGTGTGTGTGTGAGAGGGAGAGAGAGCGAGAGAGTGTGTGTGCTTACACTGTCAAATGTGTCCCACATGTGAGTGAAGGTCTTCAGCTCGTGCACACTTCCTCTCCTCTGCACTAATGCCACGACCACAAGAGAGCTCAACAGTGTTTGCCAAAAACATTTCGAGGTGATTGAATTGCATGATTGCTTTTGTCACGCAGAGATAATTCAACGTAAACAACATTACAAAAGGTATTTGTTCTGACATGATGAGCGATAGCTTAGCATATATTTTTTCTCTGCGCGTCATGATGTGTTCTGCTGCGTTTACTGAGATGTTTTTAATTAAATTGCAGCTGAAAAGCTCTAAACAAGACATGAATTCTGGTATTAATATCTCTCAATGGTATACTCGTGTTTGAGTGCAAAAAAAGAGTTAAAAAAAATTATATTGTTTTTTAATAAGCTGTTAAAATATTAAATTCTTCTTTAAATGTAATAAAATGTTATAATAATGCTGTATTTTGTGCAATACTATTATATCTTTTATATTTTGTGCATTATTTTTAATTTTTTTACCTTAAGTTTATTGTAGTTCTGAGTTCGGTGTGCAGCTCGGTGCGAAGGAAACGACGTGTGTTGTTAATATTCCCTTAATGTCTCAAATCCTTTATTTTCCGTTGCTCTTCGCCAAGTTTGTCCACAAAGCTCATCGAATTCAACGACCCCTTAAAGATATGTATTTATGGAAAGAGACCAACTTAAAAAAAAACTAACATTGATCTCCCCTGTACCCTCGTGGAGCACATGACACTACAACGCTCAGGAAGGATGAAAAAAGACTTGCACATGAATGAAACCTGGTCCGTGGCCCTGAGCTCCAAACTATGACGCTCTGACTTCCCTTCAAGCGTTGAGGCAACAAAACCTCTTAGTTCAGTTGAGGAAAAAGCGCCTGGTACGCTAACGTGACAAACAACTCACATGAGGAGCGGCTGACGTGGCTCACGTTTACTTTAAGTGTTGCACGGGACATGAACGGTGAGCTGTGATGGTTTGACTGGCACCGCTGTGGGAAGTGACCACAAAAAGAAGAAGACATCATCACCTCGTTCAGACATCAGAACAGTAAAACGACCAAGTCTGTCACTTCATATCAGCGCAGATAAAAACATATAGCTTGAGCCAGTCAGTTAGCCAGTCAGCTAGTTCATGCGTACAGTATTTAGAAAGCTTTTTAAGACGATGAATTAGAAGAAAAACCCATTTGACTGTATTGTTCTGCGAGTCAACAGGTCCATCAGGTCAGACTCAGGACCGTCAGGTCTCGTCCTCAGGTCTGGACGTGAGCGTCACTCACCTCCTCGCTCCCTTCCCTACCTCCTCCCTCCTCCCTCCGACCGTCCCGTCCTCCGGCCTAATTCAAAGCATCTTGTGGGGTGGCTGCAGCGGAGAGAAGGATGTGGCTGAGGCAAATAAAAGAATCATAACAAAAGGATCAAAGCGGCCCCGCAAATCTACTCCGTCTGGACACGGCGGCTTTTGCATGAAACAAAGAGATTCAAAGACAAGACAGAGAGGGTGATGCAGAGAAGGGAAAGGGCAGGGATGGAAAGAAAGAGGAGAGGAGGAGAAGAAAGGCCTGAACTCTGCAGCTCACGATGAAGGTCGTCTCTCGTGCCGCTGATTGATTGATGGCCGGCTCCTCCAGTCCGGCTTCTTTATGTCTCTCGCTCTTCCAAATGTCGATCGCACTCACTCTCTCTCCGCGCAGGATGATCAAACAGCTGTGTCGAGACTGGAGCGTTACTCAAACCAGTCGTACCGCCTTTCATATTCAAACTCAGGACGTCACACACGCCGCGCTGGATGCAGAGCTGCAGAGCAAGACGCCGCAAAACTAACCAGTGAGCTGCGTGAGGTGAGAGGAGGTTGATCCACCAAAACTCGAGAATTTGATGTCAGTGAGTAGAAGTTATTTTCATGTTCGTATCATCATGATAGCACACGTATAATGCATCACATACGTGTTGTTTTGGTGTTTTTTTAAAGCCATATTACACATGAAAGTTATACTATACTGCAGTACCTTTATTCATGTGAATATATAAGTGAGACGGGAGGTTTTTTTTAAACCTTTTTGAGTAATTTTGGTTCATTTTCATGACGTTTTATACTTGAGTTTTTATTCATCTCTGTTTAAACTGTCCTCTCCCTGTATTCCTGATATATTTTCTTTCTTTCATAACAAACTCTACTACACACATTCAGCCATGCGACGCTACCAGAAAGCCCAAGAACACGTAAAATGGTTCAAGGTAAAAAAAAAAAAGTATTATATTCATAATGCAGAATAAAATAAGGAAATAAAACTTTCATGCCGTCTATTTAATTTTGTGGTCATTTTGTGTTGTGCTCTTATTCGGATAACCCTGCACATCTGGTGGTTTAACCAAACCAGGCAGGAAGTTCATCTATTGCTCCACTTTTATTTTTACATGATCTGGCTTCATGTGTGTGTTTTTAAAACGCTTTCCTCTTTGATATTCAAAGAGCCCTCCACGTTTGACGTAGAGTCTGAATTAAGCACAGAGATCATCTATTAATGTCTCATGTTGTGGTCGCTGCTTCATCCCCCTTTAGGAACAGAGACATCTGCATGAAAACAAACAGAAAATAACAAACCTGCCTGCTGCACGGACGCACAACCAGACCACCGATCCTTTCAGTTCGCACGGTTCTGTCCTTTAAAATACGTTGAAGCACTCGGGAATCCACTAAACATTTTCCCGGACGTAAAGAAAAGGACGGGAATTATGCAAAGACACAAACACTCGGACCGCGGATCAGAAACAACCCACAACGGGACCGGGACCCGATCCTGCTCCCCTGGCCCGGCGCTTCCCTCCAGGAAAAGAAAATATGTTGATTCTCAGAAGTATTATTCCATCCCCCCCCAAAAAATATATACACAACATGGACAAGAGTGAGAAGTACATATTCCAGACCCCTCTGGAAAACCCTGGTGTTTTGATGCTTTTGTTTGAGGTGCCAGGTGGCGCCGAGCGGGACCGGCAGGTTTACAGCGGTGGTTCTGTCGGGACGTCGTCGGGCTGCTTTCCGTGTAAAGAGTCGCTCCTCCTGCAAGTCTGTCTGAAACAAAGAAGTCGCCGGGTGACAGTTCATTGGAAGCCTCCCAGTCACCGTATGGCGCTTTGTAATCACCGCAGAAGAACAGACCAGCAGAGGAAGTCCATAACTCATCCGCACAAACAAACCCTGATGTCGGTAAATGAGGCCGAACTCACAACCCTTGGAAGGGTGAGACTTGGCTTCTTGTGGTTTCGGCTTGATGAAGGCAAACAATGCAGCTGTACGCTGACGGGAGGGGGCGGGGCCTCTGGGGGAAAGTGGCAGGAATGTCGGCCCGAGTCAGACGTGGCAGCCGGGAAGCTTCCCATCGACGCTCCGGAGAGGTCGAACGTCTTGATTCATTTGTCCTGCGATCAATCTTATTGGTCGGATGCCATTACCGCTGCTCGGTGTTCGTGCAATCAACCGGCATTACAACGGTTTGGGATGGTTGAAAGCTGAGGGACGTGATTTTAGATCATTGAAGGACTTCAGCAAGCTGTTAATCACAAAGTACAATCTGCTGGTAGGTATAGAAGTTACATTCAAGTGACTTAATCTGCACTGTTTACATGAGACATAAACCTTTTAAAAACTATCCACTGACTCACTCCGAGCATGCCGCCAGCGCCTGGGTGGCCGGAGTCACGGCTCAGATGAATCCTTATGCTGGGTGTTGTGTTGCGTGGCCGGACCTTTTGTGTTTTTGGGTCTAAACTTATCAGCGTTCGGTTTGAGGCGGCTGCCAGAAGAAGAGACCTCACAACGTCTGAGGAAGTCAGGAGTTGGGATGAGAAGCCCGGTCAAGGCCGGCGTCCGTGACAGCTGGCTTGCCGCGCGGGCCTAAAACAATACACAAGGCGTCCCTCCTGACGGCCATCGGTACACACTCGCGCCCGTCACGGCACGGGGGGAAGAACGCACGCTCGCCCTGACAACTCCAGACAGCGAAAAATAAACGGACCAGACGGAAAAAGAAGATGCGTAATGAACACCAGCGGGCCGGGAGAGAAGGAAAAGCCATCTGCTTCTCCGTGTCGACGTGCCCGGGTGTCGCGGCGTCGCCTCTTTCTCACCCAAAAGGCCCTTCTGTGTGTGTGTGTGTGTGTGTGTGTGTGTGTGTGTCGTTGGAGAGTTAACGTCAGGACCGTGAAAGCACCGGGTCATTAAAATACCTTTGAGAATATGGGATGCTTATCAAATAATGCGAACCACATTGCTCCGCTTCTGACCGGGGCGTGGACGGGTCGGGTGGATATCTCCACCTTTTCCAAGAGCTCTTTGAAGTCGGAGGTATTGGAACGAGCGTCTGGGAAAGTGGAAAACGTTACGCACAAGTTCGGCACAGTGCGGCCGTCTGTGCGGGTCGTGACCCGGCGGCGTCTCGTGTGTCTTGTCTCCGCGCCACATTTAAAAATAAAAAATAAAAAAGCAATGGTGTGAAGTCGACTGATGTGCTCCATGTTCCTGTGAGAGAAACAGATGGAGACGCATTTTGCAGCGCCGAATCTTCTGCATTTGACGTCCTCTTCTGTCGGTTTCAGGTGGTGATTATTCCCCGTACCGCTGAAATCACTGACCTTAAAGAACAGCAGTGGATGTAATGGAAAAAGGATAAAAAGGGAGGGATATAAAAGTGATTCTTATGTGTAATAGAGTTCATAATTCATGTTATTACAGTTTTTTTCTAGATAGTTCATCTTGTTGTTAGAGATTTCCATCATGTGCTTTATATTATTGTTGAGATTACATAATAAATTATGTCAAAAGAGGGATTGATAATATAAATCTAAAATTTCTGTACATGCTTTTCAAATAAATAACACACCTAGTTAGTCATAACTGATATGGCCTATTGTATTTTACTGATATAGCTCATCTTGTTGTTAGAGATTTCCGTCATGACGCTCAGAGAGATGAGGATTTTCCATCTTGGCCTTTAATAAAAAAAATATTTTCCAGTCTTCAAACGTCCGACTGATTTAACAAGAGGAGTCTGGAACTTTCTATCACTGGGAAATCCAGAAAGTACGTATACAAAAAGGTGGTTTTCACATAAAATTCTCCCACTCGACGTCCCTGCGCCGCACGTCAGTGACTTTGACGCCGGTTCGGTTTGACTCCTGCTCCTCTCTGGATGCATTTCAGTCAGGTATTGAGTAAACAGGTCCGGCCTGTCTTTGACATTCCCGGCGTCTCCGTCCCTGGACTTCCTCGCGCTCCTCCGCTCCGGGCCGAGCCGGATCCCCCCGTGGGGCTCGTCTGCAGTAGGAAATTATTTTTCATTGCCCCTAAAAACACGACGACTCTCTCTCTCTCTCGCCAGTTTGGCGGCGAGCCCCTGGTGCTCGTCTCCGGGCCGTACGGCCCCGAGAGCTGCGACGTCAGGCCTTCGGGGGGGAAGCAGGTCACCGGCGGGGCGGCGGGGCGGCGGGGCGGCGGCGGTGGGGCGGCGGCGGCGCTCCTCCACCCGCGGCCACGTTGTGTTTTATCTAACGAGCACTTCAGCAAGTGCTTCTGGAAAAACAGAAGGAGCGTCCAATTCATCTTCATCGGGGCTGCTGCAGGAAATCTGGTCAAGTTTGATTCTGCTGCGTCTCAAGCGGGAGACTTTGTGGTTTTATTGTCAAACAAGAGTTTCATGTTGTGTTATTAAACTGTGTGTTTCCAGTGGTTAGCTGTTGGGACCAAAAACTACTTCAAATACTCTCTAGTGACTGAAAATGGATGTTCTGTTGTTGTGGTTTCCATCATGAGCCGCACACAACGTTGACCAAAAAGGTTGTTTTTGGCCGTTCTTACTGACTTCTTATTGGTGATTTAATCCAATAATAAGGAGGTTTGGGTTTCCGCTCTTATTTAAGTCGTGACTTTTGCTTCGAGAATGTGACGACTCATCGGATCGGCTCGGCGGCGCCGGCGCTGCAGGTGACTCAGCAGGAAATCCACCGAGTTTATTGATCACAGCGGCTTTCCAAAATGGTTGCTAATTCCCAGGAGACACTCAGACTCCTCCCACAAAACAGAAGCTCAGAGACAAATGAAGGGAGGGGGAGAGAAGGAGACAAGGAGACAAGGAGACAAGGGGCCGAGTGGAGCGTCTGTCATCAGCGTGGTTGTTATCAACACGTTGTCATCGAGGTCCAACGGTTCAGATCCTCAGACGTAAAGAAAACGTTATATCGTGGCCAGCTGATGGAAATTATGTTTTAACCCTCATCCTAATAAAATACCACAGACAAGAATACACCAATAAAACCACATTAAGTATTTCTTATTGGTTATCAAACATTAGTTATGTAACTAAAGAAAAAACAAGTAAAGTACATTTTTACTTCCTGTGTAAAATGAAATCAAATTGCTTTATATTCAACAGCAATAAAAAAGCAACAACGATATTTTATATTATTACAACATACACTGGTGTTAAAATCATTATTCAAAAAGCACTAAAACAGAAAAACAATCTTTCCGTTCTGAAGCTAAGCTAACTGTAGCTTCTTGATGAACAACTTTAATTACCGTTTATTACCCAAAATATTAAAAGTATTCCTTTTGATATTTTAAAAAGAATAGTATCATCAAAATCAACGAGATGAAGAGCAAATACACACAAAGAAACTGTAGTTTATATCATTTATTGTCCCTTTAACTGTCTTTCTTTGACTTCCCTTCACTTTGTATTTTAATTGTGCTTTTATGTATTTTATTCTATTTAATGTCCTTCATGTCTGGCTGATTCTCTCTCTCTCTCTCTCTCTCTCTCTCTCTCTCTCTCTCTCTCTCTCTCTCTCTCTCTCTCTCTCTCTCTCTCTCTCTTCTCTCTCTCTCTCTCTCTCTCTCTCTCTCTCCCTCTCTTTGTTTCCCTTTCTATTTCTATTTTTTCCTCCTCTCTCCTTTTCCTCGTCCAACTGTGGCACATGAAATACAATGAATCATTGATACTCATTTTTCTCTCATGGATGCATTTTCCAGCTCCTGGGAATCTAATTTCCTGTTTCTGCTCCTGTCAAGTGATTGGTGTTTATGTTTAGCAATCTGTTTCATATAAAACCTTTTTTTGTTTTTCGCTCTTTAGTCCTTCTCTCCACAGCCCCACCACTTCCTCTCTGTCTTTTTTTCTTCTTCTTTTCTTCAGTTTCGCTCGCTATCGTCGATATGAAACGTTCCAAGATCAGGCCGGCTGGAGGATACGGGCTTTTTAGCCGCTGGCAGCAGATGAACCGGACCGACGGCAACACCTACAACAAGAGCCTTTCAGTCCAATCCCCGCGTCCATGTCGAGGAGGGGGTGCGTGAGATGGAGGTGGGGTTGTTGCAAATGGAAAAAGCGCATTACCCTCGCATGAAGTCAACCTCTTTTTACACTCCTCACGCTGGAAGATTGAGCGCTTGATGAGCTGTTGTTAATTAAGAGGTCCGAAGAAGAAAAAAAAATCCCCGCTCGGTGCCATTCGTCCCCATTTGATGTTGGATGGAGTGATGGTGTGCAAACATTGATGCACAAAGGAGGAATCTGCTTTGTAAAAACACATCAGAAATGCATTTAACGAGGCACAGAGGAGGACCATCCCCAGCTCATGATGTGCTAGTTCCTCTCTTCTTTCTCGCCGTGTAAAATTAGAGCATCGTGCCACAAGCGCTGTGATGTGAGAGGTCACGTATGCTCACACCGCCGCCATGAGAGACTTCCCTCTCTCTTGGAGGCTCGCTGTGGATCGAGACACAGGCCCGACCTCCGCGGGGAACTGGACCATAATCCAATTAACCCTCGACGTGGGCAACATGGTCTTTACTTTGTTCATCGGGGAGGATGTACTGAGAGCATGTTGCTCCTTTGCAGTAACGCAACGCTTCACATGTCTGCAGCTCACACCTGGAAGCTTCCTCAGCGCTGTCGGGCAAGAGGTCAACATCTTGTCAAATGCACTCGTTTGCTTGCATGGTGCAGACGCTACAGCGGACAGACAGTTAGCTTAGCATACAGGCTGCATACAGGGGTGAACAGTTGTGTCCAAAGACAACAAAATCCATCTGCTAGCACTTTTAACGCTAGCTAATTAACATCAAGTGAATTAACATCTGCTGTTTGTTGATATTTATCATACAGACATTAATATTGAATCCTTATCTAACGCCTAAAAGGTTAATTAGTGTATTTCCCAAAATGTCAAACTATTTCTTTGAATATTTAGAGGGACAGTTCACCCCAAAACCAACTTCCATGTACTATTGTTCAATCTGCATTATTAGTTTTGGAGATATCAGCCAGAGAGAAGTCGGCCTTCTCTCCTAATAATGGGCTTTCATGTCATGAAGTCACCATAATCAAATCTTATCTGGAGTAACTGGGTCATGATTTCTGTAAAGAGACATTGCTGTGGAGTTTTTCAAACGTATTTATTTTGGTGCTTTGAGCACAAGCCAAGTGCTAAGCGGTGTCATTACAGAGGAGTGAAGGCAGACATCTCCAAAACCAGCAACGCACAACAAAACCATCTCGATTTTTTTTTTTAAAAGCAGTATACACTTTTTATGTTCAGAACTGCATTTTAAAACAGCGTCCAAATATCAAAGCTTCATTTTTTGGTGCGTTTAGAGAATAAACAAGAGTCTTTAGGTGCATGAGATCACGGTGTGCCAGCCAGGAATGCAGCCCTCACGTCTGCAAAGGGATCAGAACATTTGCAGAGTTTCCATCGCTGTTTTCTTTGACTTTGCAATGAAAAAACTGCTTCAGGGCTCATTGGTAATGCGTGTTGTCTGATGGTGTAATTTGGTGCAGGCAGTGCCCCCCCTTACCCAAAAAAAAACCCTCGCTGCAACTGTCAACTAGCAAATCAGCCTCTCACGGAAAGCAGACGTTTAATTGTTCTCAGATGCCGGAGCGTTTGGTGTGAGCCGTAATGTGTGACTCTGCTTTGTTCTAGACGATTCATTCAGAGCCGTTGATTAAGAACGCTCCAGGTCCTCTGAAGGGTTTTAAAAGAGCAGATGAGGCCGAAGCAACGTCGTCTCAGGAAAGAATGATTGTGCATTGTTTGAACCCGTCAACAGTAAATACTGCAGATGAATTAGCTTCAGTCTCTGAAAGTCATTTTCACTCATCTTCCGTCTGTTTGGGATCAAACAAACCGTAGACTTGGGAAATGAATGCAGAAGAGCTGCAGGATGGTGACACACAGTTTGTGCCTTTTTTTGTATTCTTCTTTTAATTTGTACCTTAAGTTTTAAGTTATTGTAATTATGTGTGGAAGGAGGACCTAGCTTGTAGTGAGTATAGTATTAACTGTTCATATGACAAATATATACTGTCATATAATACAAATATACTGTATCTTTTATATCTTAAGTGTGTTTTGAACACCTTCACATCAGCAGTTAATAAGATCACCGGTGACTAAACAGCTGATTGAGTGATGATTTCCAAATGAAACTGTTGTTCGGTGTTTTATAAAATAACACTTATTTTCTCAGTCGTGTTTCCATCCACCATCTTTAGATGTAAACATGTTCTTCATGCGCCGCGTGTCACATTACAGGCGACTGACGGCCGCGTGAGCTCGAGCTGAAAGCAAGACTTTCATAGGAATCGGAGGAAAATCCGTCACAATCTTTATGTCTTCCGCTGCAACATGAAACTCTCTCCGGCCTCGAGTCGCTCCAGCATTTGGTGGATGATTCAAAAACTCAGTCAATCATTTCTTGATGGTTCCCCAGACACTTTCTAGTTTCATCTTCGAACCCGAGCGCTGTGATCGAGCCGCTGCCGACCCGTTTCCATCCCCAGGGCTCCTCGCTGCAGTTGTGTTTCCTCCCCAGTACGCAGGTTGGGATGGATGGTGCCAATAACTTACAGGAAAATAATAGAGCCGTTATGATTCTTTCAGATGGGACCTGTTTGGAAAAATGTCTCTATATGTTTAACAGCCTAACCTTCCTCCATTAGGCACCCACTCGCTTTCCTTTATCTCATTGGCAAGAGCTGGATTTCCTCCTTTTTGGGATGTTTTTGTCATACGCCAGTTGATTCACGAATAATTAACTCAGGAGACGATGCAGCGAAGGGTTTGGGTTCTAGTGGAGTGAATGCCAGTCGCCCCCTGATGGCCATTAGGAAGAATGCAGGTTTCAGGCCCTTCAGCAACTTTTCAGGCGTTGCCTCCGGGCTGAAACCAAGAATTGAATTTCTTGAACAACGTTGGTCACAATTTAATGGCAGATGGAGGAAATACAGAATGTTTGATCTTCTAAAAAAACTCTCATTCACTTGCCAAG
This sequence comes from Clinocottus analis, assembly GCF_023055335.1. NCBI lineage: Eukaryota > Metazoa > Chordata > Actinopteri > Perciformes > Cottidae > Clinocottus > Clinocottus analis. The sequence continues at coordinate 1,650,982 of NW_027175843.1, forward strand.
AGTGAGATGAGGAGATCGATGCCGCTCTCATATCTGTGTGGTGAATACAACCAGCAGCCAGCGACCTCATGGCTATGACAAGACTCCAGGAAGACAAGAACTACTCCCTAATATAATGCCCCAAATATATACTTATTTATTCATATATCCATCCATCCATCTATCAGGGATAAATGGAAACAGCAAAGGCTCTCGTCACGATCCCCTTTCAGTCCATCTGTCACCAGAGGGAACGCATTCATGCTGTCAGAAGAAAAGAGATAGTTGGATTATCAGATAATCATCCGGTTAACTATCGAGTGACATGAGAGATGCTCCCTGTTTGTTTTGTCCCTCTCGTCTCTGAGCCTCTCACATCATATATTCATAGGCTCCGCCCCCTCTCTTCTTTCATCAGCTTGCTGTGGACCGACATGAGTGTGCACGTCCTCAGTGACGCTCGAACCTTGCGAAGAAGGATAAAAAGGCTTCTTTCACTTTTTCCTCGATGGGGAAACTTGCAGCACCTGAACAACAAGCGGAGGACAAAGAGAGAAGAAGACAACTGCTGCACAACAGAGCCAGCAGCTGGTGTCCAGCGTTATGTCTCTGACCTGACCTGAGACGCCCTGCTGCCTGTTAAGACCATCTCCTGAGTGTCAGGATGTGTGTGTGTGTGTGTGTGTGTGTGTGTCCATGGACCTGTCAGTGTTTTGTTCCAAGCAAGTGGAGCAGCAGGAGGAGCATATCCACATCTGGTTTCATCAGGAGTGTCTCCATGAATGATATGATAACTAATGAAACGTTGCTCCTCATTCTTGTGCGTTTTCCTACGAGCAGCAAAAACTGTCAATTTGTTGCGTCAACACAATCTTCACAAAACAAACTTCCGTCTGTTGTTGAGATTGTAAGATGTAACGTGTGTCGCTGACCATGAACCTTGTGTCTGACTCGCTGCAGTTTCAAACTTTAACAATAAAAAACACAACGTGGCACATCGGCCTCCCGTCTGCTCTGCGTGGGCTTTTATCTTTATTCTCCCTCCTTCATGTTCACCTGGATACCATGCAGCATCATTTTGGGGACGATCTTTGCGTCACAGCACATTCATCCTTCGATGATGTCATCGGGGTTATCTCAGCTTTGGCTCGAGATTCAAAACCTGTGACAAAAAAAAGTCCTCGTTCAAACTTCCTTGGAAGATGTGAGACGAGGCAGGCAGGTTGTAATTAAAGATGTTATCACGTTACATTACAGGAAATGTAGGATCCGGGGTTTCCGAGTAATGACACTCACTGAGGGCTAAAGGTCAGCAGGTTTCATTGTGTGTTTATTGTGGGTTTGGGTTGAATGAAGTATGTTTTGTTAGTGAGGTACGTACATTATGTAACTAACATCAATTAAACTTAATTATTGTTGACCTTTGGTTTCTCAGGACGGGAACAGAAGTCTCTGATAAAATCCCTCTTGTGGACTTTGTGGCTCTTCATACTTTGTCACCTGACTTCCTGGCTGTCGATGACGCGGTTATACGAGTCAAAGTGCGTCACTTCTCATCGGTATGAGCAGGGAATGAGAACAGCCTGGGATATTTCAACCTCTGCTGCTTCTACTTTCTCTTTTTTTAAAATCTTTAGCAGTTTCTGACAGAAGGAAACATCCCATCTTTTAAGAAAAGGAAGGTGCCGGTACTGCTGCACGCCCGTGGAGTTGAACTATAAGTCCTCCTGAACTTCTCCTGTCTCCAGTGTGTGTTGCTGTCATGGAAAATAACTTTTCTTTTCTGAGGGAACCAATAGAAACTGCCATAGAATTGAGGGTTGAGTGAGTTTCATTGTCCTTGAGCAGGAAATATGATGTTTATAATTCCAATTGAAGGAAACAAATGTTCTTTTTTGACGAGGACCTCCATCTTTTGCAGCGGGCCGATTTCTTTTCGGGGGAATCGTATTGACATCTGGTCCTCTGCAGGTGTCGCCGCTGATGATTTCAGTCCACACATTCCTACATATCAGTGCTCTCACGTCGGCTCCGACACACCGAAAGTCTCCCAACGAATGCACCGATTGGGATTAATGCACAGAAGCGTAACGATGTGTTGTGCACACATATATAATGTCACATTATCTAAATACCACCTGCTGTCATGCACTGCATGCACACACCCGTGGTCCAAAAACTGATGTGTTTTTTAAGCTCAAGCTGGTCCAAAGAGAGGGGTGGTGCTCCTGGAGGGGTGTTTGCATAAGGCCCACTTTACGACCATGATGCTTTTTCCAGACCAGACCGAGGCCTGACATGCAGACAGGAATGGGCTCGGAGCCAGCGAGCTGCTACTTAACTTTTATGGATCAGAATCAGATTCATTCCTTCGGGCAGCCTTCGAGGTACCTGAGTTTGTCTGCGGCGCGCGTCACACAGCATGCGTGTGTTGTCGCCCCCCCTGAAAGATGCCGTTTGGTCACCCCAAGTCCCCAAATGCCTCGCATGCAGCAGAGATTTGCATGCAATCAGTGGAGGCATTTCCTGCATGCTTTTCCCTTCAGCTGACATGGCGAGCCCTTTGAAGCTGCATGGCACACACCGCTCCCTGCATTACAGCGATGCTGAATGTGGCCTGTAGCTTTAATGAAAGGTAAAAAGGCCCCGAGGCTATCCCAACCCTGATCTGTGGTCAAGGGTAACTTGTGCTCTGAGCTATCGCTTCAATGTGCCGTGACATCCCTAATGGCTCGGTCCTCAGCGTGCGGATCAAAGAGCTGTTTGTGGCCGGCGGTGGAGATTACACCGCTGGGCCGCCATGCCGCTCTCTCGCGTAGCGGCCGAGGCAGATCCCAGAGGCTTTCAGAAGCGAGATGTGTATCGGCCGTGTGGCCAAACAAACAAGACGTGCGTCACTGAACAAGAACCCTGAAATGTTAGTCTGCCTTTCTGCCGTCGGCTGGTAGACCGTGCCATGTCTTTCACTGTGAACTTTAAGGCCGTGTTCTGACTCAGGATACCACAGGGACGCATTCGTTAGGGTTAGGGATAGGTCAAAAGAGACCGAAGTAAACGTGAGTGTGTGTGTGTGTGTGTGTGAGAGAGAGAGAGGCAGAAATAGGGACAGACATGGTGAAAGTGTTAGAGAGAAAAGAAAGAGGAATGAAAGAGAGAGAGAGAGGTTTGGACTTTATTGTAATGCTCTTTGGCACCGCTTCTGAAGAGAGCTATTAAGCAACACAGCACAGTAATTTGTCGGAAATGACACAAGCGCCGAGTGAGCTATAACACCGCTCACTCTAATCCCCCCGAAATATGTCACTGCTTCAAAATCATAACATTCTGCAGGACATGAAACAGCAGGTGCGGATCGATGCCGACGCGTTGGATTCAGGTCCTTGTTCTCCACACTGCAGTGACGCCCAGGTGGAACCCCGCAGTGCGTCACTGCGAGCACGTGCAGGCCTCTGGACCTGTCCACGAGTCCATGTCTCATCCGGAATCGGGGACAAACAACAACAACAACAACAACAACAAAAAGAGCCAAATATCCGCAGCTCAGTGTTGCGTTCACGGCGCGTTTATCATCCTGTTTGTACTTTTTTTTCTTCTTCTCCTCCTTATTTCTTTATAATTGCCTGAAGGGCGCTATCGGTCCTCTCGGGCCCTTCAGGCCTCTTGAACGGTCGGGAAGACAATGGGAGCGGATCTGAACGTGACAGGCCCGGACCCAACCGAACCAAAGACCGTCAGCTGGGAGAGATGTGGCCGGCAGCCTGCGGGCAGAAGGAGCTGACAGGGACGCGCCTCTCAGCGCAAGCTGTGTGCGGGGGGGGGGGGGGGGGGTGAAGCCGGGCTGTTGTTTGTTCTATCTTGAAATAGCTTTTATAGATCCCTGGATCACGGATGATTCTAATGAGTTAACTGAGCTCATGCGTAATATCACATCATTTTAGGCCAATATCACTGAGTCATCCTCAGGACAGTTATGTACACAACTCTTTAAATAAATACAACACACTTGTCATAACCTATTTGTTCATTTGTATGTTTTCATTGTACATTTGACTATTTTCTATTTTTGAATGATGTCTTTTACTCGTGGCACATTTTGTCAATGTTCTTATGTGTTTGTTGTCACGCACCAATCACCAAGCCGCATTCCTTTATGATTCTGAAAATATACCACGAGGCAAATCCACCACAGTGTGATTAAACCCAGGAGAGAGAGTGTGTATGTGTGTGTGTGTTTGTGTGTGTGTGTCTCCTCCCCCTTAGACAAATAAATCCCCAACAACTATTAGAGGACATCCGGGATTAGAAATGTAAAGAAAGTCTATTTTTGGTGACGCTTTAGTCCAAAACGAGTCATTTTAAACACGTCCTCGTCCCGTGCCCTCAGGTTCTCTCCTCACTGACTCTCAGCCAGAAACAAAGATGTTGGCCGCGATTAAAACGCACACTTTAATCTGGATGTTGTCTTTTCTAATTCCGTCTGTGTGTGTGTGTGTGTGTGTGTGTGTGTGTGTGTGTGTGTGTGTGTGTCGGCCTAATGGGTTAAATGAACTGCGGGATGGAGAAGCGGGTGAGAGCAACACTCCTCCATCCTTTTAGAGAAACAGCAGCAACTTTGATGTGTTTGCTGAAACAAACACTGAGGTCCCCGCTGGGAAATCAAAAAACTGAAGAAGAATGCTAAATTAAAACGTGTCTGTGCGTCATCTTCAAAGACACATTCATATTGGATCCATCACATCTGAAACTAGTTGGTAGGAATAAATTATTCCAGCGCTTAAACGTGGATACAACAGCTCAAGGAAGGAGGACCAAAGAGCCAAGAAATGTGCCTTTTAGTGGGTAAAGTCGTGATAGATATTATCTTTCTTAATACGTAAAACCTCAGTGGTCTCGTTCACGCGCGAAGCTCTATGTTTGGTGACGCCACCAGCTGGTGCAGCCACACACACACACACACACACACACACACACACACACACACACACACACACACACACACACACACATGCACACTTCACCTGTCACGGCATCAGGTGCACGCGCAGCGCGCTGCCTCCTTATAAACAGCTCTTCTGCAGCGGAAGGCTCGTGTTTACTGCAACAAACAAGATCGCCCTTGAAATCCGCGTCCTGGAGGACTTTGTCAAATAAAATCCACGTGTGAGCAAACACGCAAAGCCTTCTTGAGTTGGAGTTGGTCTGAACCTCACAGAAGGAGCGCGTTTATTTGATTAACCCCGCGCGTAATTACAGCGCGCGACAGTCATTCGATCATATTTGCAAATTGGGATTAATGTGTCTGCTCGACTCAAATGATGTGGCAGGAACTGCGGCGATATTGTGTTTTTTTTATTTGACCCCAGTGCGTCCAGACCAGAACAAACCCCGTAAAATATTGTTTTACGTGTAACATGTTGTACAACAAAGAGCGCTCACGTGTTTCTGACAGTCGTGTTTGTTGTCCGCGGAGCTTTGGGAGATAAAACCGTCCCATTCAGGGGCCACCGGGCCTGCGCGGCCTGCTGCGCCATAATGCTCTGCGCAAGCCCTCCAGTGTCTGCTAAAAGCGGAGTGTTTTTTGTCAATATTAGCGGGACTACTTGAGGGGAAGTTTATAATTGGACACGTGTTTTCCCCGCTTTTTTTTGTCGTTTGGAGATCAACTGATTCCATTGTAATTGGTTTTTAAAGCAATGAGCGATCCACAAGGAGGGGTAAAGTGTTCTTAAGAGCTCCCTTTCAGCCTTTAGAAATGGCCCGAGCAACCCGCAGAGCAACACGGAGGCCCTGGAAGTATTTAATCCAGGAGATGTGCCGCACAGCAGCAGAGGCTCGGGCGCACGCAGGTAGAGAGTCACCACGCTGTTATTAAGGGACGCACGCCATCAGACACCAAGAAACGGGACTCTTTTATACAATATCAAATATGGAGGATATGCTTTTTGACTTCGACCAGGATGGCACGAAAGATTTCGCGTTTTGGGGACAAATGGACCAAAACATCCAGTTCCAGACGCAGCTGGACAACTTCCTGCTGGACTACACCGCCGCGGCCGCCGGGCAGCTCTCGCCCTGGTCCTCTCTGGGGAGTCAGTCCATGTTCCCGGACGCGCAGCTGACCTTCACCGACCTCGACGTGCAGTCTCCGGGGGCGGACGCGTGCACGGAGGGGGAAGGCTCGTCCATGGACGACCCCCTGGAGGTGGAGCAGCACAGGGCGCAGCAGCAGCGGCTGCTGACCCACCAGCCGCACAAGGTGCAGCGACACGCCGCCAACATCCGGGAGAGGAAGAGGATGCTGAGCATCAACTCCGCCTTCGAGGAGCTGCGCTGCCACGTGCCCACGTTCCCCTACGAGAAGCGGCTGTCGAAGATCGACACCCTGCGGCTGGCCATCGCGTACATCGCCCTGCTGAGAGAGATCCTCATGTCGGGATGCGACCCCAAGTCCTACGTGGACGAGTGCATGAAGAATGGCTACAAAAACCACACCAACGCCATCTGGAACACAAGCGGTGAGCCCACAGACACACTGATGACGTCATGACCGAGCTGCAGGTGTTGAGCCTCATTGCAGGAACAATTATGAACTTTTATCAATTATCAGAGATGTAATACACAGCACTGTGCCACCAGCGTCTGGTTTGATATGGAATATATGTAAAATAAAATAAAATAATCCTTTATTAGTCCCTCAGTGGGGAAATTACAGGATCACAGCAGCACTGCTCAAGTAAATAAAGATTTTAAAAAAATCAAGTAATATAAATGAACAGTAGAACAGTAATACAACTTAATTAAAAAGTAAACAGTAAGAAGAATATTAAATATTCAGATGGACTAAAAAAATGTGTATAAAAATTCAGTTTACACTTACATTGTATTGAATATGTATTAAATAACTATTTTTAAAGGATATTTTAATGGATGCTCCTTTTAAATATTTTTAAGTAAAGGAGGTAGGTGAGATTTAAATATATTCAATATAAGCATCCATTAAAAAAATCCTGCAACCTCTGCATCAGTCTTAACTCCAACAGGTTATTTATTTATGAATTAATTATTCTGAGTGAAATATATATTTTCATCCATGAATATAAATCACGTTGGAAACACTAAAATATAAAACCCCTGATCATAAATGAGTCAATCCATTAATTTTAAGCTAATTACCCAAATAAATAAATATGCCATGAACTGGTTGGACACGCCCACATTTACAAACACAACGTAAAGCAACACCTTTAGTCTGCGTCTTTGTTCTAAAACTTTAACAGTGAATTCAAATCAAATGGTTTTCAGTCAACACACACACACACACACACACACACACTCAGTTCCACACCCACGCGCCTCCTTTGAGCAGCTCGTGTGTGTTTGCTGCACACCTTCACCCCCGTGGCGCGCTCCTCTCGTGCGTTTCTCATCCAAAATGAAGCCTCGCTTCACCGACACACAATCACCTGTATTCCTAAAGCCTCCGTGCACTTCACTAAATCTGTGGGAATCGGCTCTGAAGCCTCTTCACGGTGCTTTTCAGCAGTAAGTGTAACCCCCTCCTCCTCCTCCAGACCCACAGGACTTGTTAAACAGTCATTAAAATGTATCTAAACTTATGTGTTTGTCCTGCTTTTGTCTCCCTCTGCCCCCGCGCTCCCCTTTCAGACCTGACAGCCCGCCTCTCTTGGATAAAGTGGGATTAACGGAGGAGCACGAGGGGGACCCCGAGCGTGGAGATGGCAGCGGGGAGGAGGAGGAGGTCCAGGTTTGTTTCCTCCCTCTTCTCCCTCTTCTCCCTCTCTCTCTCTCTCGCTCTCTCTCTCTCCATGTCAAAGCGCGACAGAGCCGACCGGTCGACATCTGCAGACTTCTCATCGGGTCACACACCTCGGGGGCTTTTTCTCACCCTCGCCCCGCCCGCCGCTCCGTTCCTCCCGCGGCTTTTAATATTCAAATTTATTGTTGACTGGTAATTGAGAGCCATTGTTTCTGCGGCTGCGGAGGGGAAAGAGGGGATGGCATTGTCGGCCCAAATGGATGGCACTTGTCCCGGAGAGATGGATGGGATGGGGGGCACAGTGGCACGAGACTGAATGGACTTTCTAAAGGGCTCATACTTCTGCATGTAGCGCTCAAGTGTTTTCTGGACTCCCGCTCATTAATGTGTTAAAAAAGAGCCTTGATCGTGTAAATGAGACAATGGGCGTGAGAAGCAGAGCAGTGCAATGTGTTTTAGCATGTCAGCTGCTGTTTCCAAACATGCATAGTGTCCCGTTTGTCCCAAACATCGCCTGTTGTAGTATTTATTTATCTATTTATTTATGACAAAATGCCTGTTCTACCTTTCTTGGACGTGTATTCCAACAAACTGTATTTATTGTTCTGTAACGCAGACGAGACGGCTGCTATTATTTTGACTTACTGTGCATGTGAACGTGTCGTTTTCCTTCAACGCATCGCCACAGAAAAGCCTCTCTGTGACAGCTTCATGTGTTTGTTAACAACGATCTCCACTCAGGATCATAAAAAGACTCTTTTCTCCACCTTCTCCAGTTCATTTGTGCTCGATTCCTGCGGGTTTCCGTCTTGAGTCAAGCACATCTACACATCACCTCTCTGTGGCCCTGATTTCTTTCCGGGTTGCTCTTATTGATGACTCAAAGGCACACCAGTACGTTTAACCAAACACCCCATAAATGCAGTCGACACTCCAGGACGGTGAGTCCAGATGGAGCGCTCGGCTCGGCTCATGACCCGGATCACTGAGGAATGTCGCAGGTGTCGCTTTATTCTCGGCCTTAAACTACTGACAGTGTGACGGATGAACTGCTGGTTCACGCTGAGCCAAACAGGCCTGTTAGTCACCACGACAGGATTTCATGTAGAGGTTAAGAAGTCAATAAAAAACCTTTAACCGGTTCTAATGTGTCTTATAGTTTAATATAACGTGGGGTCATCGGGCCGTCACGATATTATGTTCATGTTGTGCACGAAATAATACAGAAAACCTGAAATGAAATAAAATAGTTAAATCAGTCTCTGCAGCTCTTTTGCTAAATGCTAATGTTAGCATGCGAGACAGAGCTAACATGCCAATTTGCACAAAATGTAGAGGAGACTCATGGGAATGTTAGTTTTGCAGGTTTTTGGCTGTAACGCAAAGTATTGGACACATACCAACATTTGAACAGAGGCCCTGTGTATAGTGAACGCCACGCTTTAAACTCCAATGTACACGACCCGCTACGAGACGCTCAGATAGCGTAGCGGGTCTCTTGTGTGAAACTAAAAGTGAGAAAAGTTAGAAGATAGTTAGAAAAGAAACAGTTGTGAGACGTGGCTGAACTTTTGGTTTTTGGGAGTTTTGCTTCGAACGCAAATCAAGTGGATTCTCAGGGAGGAAATCTGCCTGTGTGTGCGTGTGCATGTTCAAAACACACGTCAGAGAGTCACGGCTCTTACAGGCGACACACTGTCTTCACCTGTTTGATGGTCAATGCACACGAGAGACTAAAGAACAGGTCGCCCTGAAGAAATATGAAATATAATGGAGAGCTGCACCGTGGCAGAGGATTCAGACATTTCAAAGTATTGTGTGTACTTTTAATTAACCCAACGCATTTGATGGAGCCAATCACCAAACTGCAGGTGACCTGAGGGGCCCTCTGACGCTCGGGGCTCACTGGGGCCCCCTAGTGGCCGGCTTCATTTATTTAGGATGCATTTAGGACGCTTTCATAATCAATAGCTTTGAGCTGGAGAGATTTTTTTATCGTTTTAGAGGAGCTGCTGAGGGAAATTATTTCATTACGTGTGAGTATTTGACATGTATGGACTGATTTATTATTCATATTCATTAAAAATACAGTTGAGCATCACTGGCACTCGTCACAGTTTTAGAGATAGCAAAGGAAACAATCATTTCATTTACGCTTTTTAGTACACAACATGAGTAACTGGATTCACTGGGGAAGCTGAGATATTTTTATTTTATGTATTCAAGAAACCAAATAGAGACATTTAGAAAGTCACTGTGAGATCTTGACTCGTAGAAAACAGCTCTGAATACCTTTCAGATGACATTCAGCCCAGTGGAAAACTGCGTTGGCCAGAAAGAGGAAGACTTCCAGTCTGTGGGCCGCATCAGGCTTCTTTTTTTTAGTATTTGTGTTGAGGTAGTTTATTGATTTAGCATCCGGCAGACACAGCGCGGCCGCTCTGCCGCCGGCCGGCCGGCCGGCCGGCCGGCCGGCCGGCAGGTGTGTTTATCGTGTTGTGTAAATGTGGAGTCTGGGCCTTGCACTTGTAAATATAATTAGTGCATCACATCCTGCTGGAACAATGTGAGGGTCTGCTGGAGGAGATGTGGAACAGCCGGTCCAAGGGTCAACTGGAAAACTAGGTTTCAATGTAAAGTGCTCGCGTGAACGATGCTGCATGTCGTCCCCTCGTATTCTTTTCTTGTAGAAAAGAATATAATATGATGTATGGGACCTCATGGATGTCACTCCACTGCAGCGTTTACTGAAGGGATGACAAAGAAGAGGAGAAAGAAAAGGCCGCCAGGCAGCGAGAGGAGGACAAACATCGACTCAGAGTCCACGAGGTGGCGTGAACTTTAGTGTCAACCAGCCGGCTTTACGTGTACGAGTGAGGCCGACGAGGCCGGCTGCTCAGAGCCCCCAACGCTCAACGACGTATAGTTTAAATTCCCAAAACGTCCACGCTCAATACATCCAGAACATCGCTGTGAACTCTGAGCAGAGGGATCGTCTCCGTACTGGTTCATCTGAAACGTATAACACCACACATGTTATTGTAATCAACATATTTATGGATAGCAAGATGTGACAGCGTGAACTCCTGGCAGACACAACCTGCGCTGGCTTCCCTTCTCTTAGAAGTGAGGTCCATGATCTGCTGAGAAAAGGCCTTTTTTTATTGTGGAAATCCAGCCCCAAAGCTGACTCACCCTCTGAAAGAAAATGACAATAAAACAAACAAATGCTGACTCCCTCGTCCAGTCAGCGCCATGTTGACCTGCTGTGTTGGCACTTTAATAGCTGGAGTTAAACAGCTCACCTGTTTTTCTCCTCACAGCTCCTCTTCACAACTCGGCCTCAGAGCTAATAACTCAGATCAGAGTGTGTGAGGGAGAAATGTGCGGCGGCGTCTTTACAAGGCGACCCCGGGGGTCTGCGCTCGCTCTGGGGCCCCCGAACAGTGAAGGGGAAGAGGGGAGGGGGACTCCTCCGATGAGCACTGGAACATTCAATAACATCCTCCTCGGATCGGACCGGCGGCCCTCCTGGCGGCCGGAGGGAAATAAACAGTGTCATCTTTCAGGTGTGAGCAGCGTGAGCCGAGAGATGAAACATGCCCCTCGCGGCGCAGCGCCCTAAATTATTCTGCCAGTTTGGGGGCCACACAGAGAAGAAGATTCATGGCCCCCCGCTGTAGGTTCAGGGGCGAACTAACGGAGGAGGGTGGTGTTGGTGACACAGGTGACATGGAGGGAGCGACACTGGACTGTAAATGCCGCCCTCCTCCCCTCCTCCCTTTGCCTCGTGTTGACACCCCGGTGATCCTCACCCTACTTGTCCCGAGCCAATCAGCAGAACAAACACCCCGACTGTTTGCCCAGCCCCCGCCCCCAAGAAAAACTAGCCCAGTCTAGCCGGGCCACCTGGCCGAAAAACACACCGCTGTGCGAGGCCCGGGCCAGCCGCCCCGCTGGCCTTGGCACCGGGGTCACGAGTGCAGCGCTTAATTGCGCCGCGTTATTTGCGCAGGAGGCCGCCCCGTCGGCACCCGAGTGCACGGCCGCTCTGTGGTTTGTTCTGCAAATTTACCCTGACCCTATCAAACAAGCCCCGCCCCCCCCTCCTCCTCCGACCCCGGGTAAAGTTCAGATTCTGGAAGTAGTATACGTGCATAATGAATATAATTGTGTTATAGCCAGCGTAATTGCTCGGGCCGCGCTGTTCTACGTCAACGTCAAGTCGGTGAAGCGCGTGTGAGTTGAGCGAGGGCTGAATTAAAGGTTTGCGCCGAGAGTTCTCTCTTCTTGGACAAAACTCATAAACAGAACGATATAAACAGCATACCGATGTGCGCCCTCCGCAACCGATCCACGTGTGTGTGTGTGTGTGTGTGTGTGTGTGTGTGTGTGTGTGTGTGTGTGTGTGTGTGGAAGAGCAGAGCACATTTGAGCAGGTCGGCCATTAATCACAGGGGTAGGTGGTTCAGTCCAGCAACATGTTCACACTGAGCCCCACATGGATGTGTGTGTGTGTGTGTGTGTGTGTGTGTGTGTGTGTGTGTGTGTGTGTGTGTGTGTGTGTGTGTGTGTATGTGTGTGCGTGTGGTGAAAAGACTTTTAGTCGTTTTGGACAAAAACGTGAAGTTTCTTGCGATGGATATTAAACTGTGTTGTTCAGTTCAAATCCATTTTGGTCTGTTGAGGAACTGCAGATGCTAATTAGCGGTAGCTAAAATCTGGTACTGTGCATCAAATGGTAATACATTTACGTTTTAACTGTACGTGCTCCCTTTTAAATAAAGATATATATATATATAAAAATGGAAAAATGATGAATTATATGCCAAAAGATTGTCTGAATGGGGCATGCCGGGACTTAAAATGGCGATCTCATACCGACGCCACGGAGCGATGGGCCCAAGAACGTTTCGTCTTTTCATGCAGAGAGATGTGTCCCAGCTGCATTCGGCTGAGCAGTCAGTGCTTTTGGAACCGGGATAGCTCACCTAAAAGATCCAGCATGTGCCCTGAAGTGAGCACAGGACAGTATATCATGGTTTCTCTTCTCCGCTCACGTCTCCCTCAGGGCGCGAAGCCTCCGAGGGCCGCACTTCAAAAGCTCGGCTCGTTCATCGGGCGGCCATAACTCTCCAGGGCGGCGGGGCGGTCAGGTGCTGAGCACACAGGTTTTCAGGGGGGTGCTGGTGTTAGTGTGTGTGTTGGGGGGAAGTGGAGGAGGGGGGGGTATTCTGCTTTGTTTCCCCCTCCATCTCCAGATATCAAAGTGAGCTCCGGCAGCGGGGGTCTCAGCCGTCCCGGGCTGCTTTCCACACGGGAGACAAAGCAGCGAGCGGCGAGCCTGCGTCGTATTAAACGAAGCCTAAATGCTTCAAGCTGTTACACACTCCCCAATGAAACCTCTATGAAAGGGCCCCTAATGCGATTTCAGAAACACCTTGTCATCGGCCCCGGGGCAGCAGAAAGGAGAAGTGTGGATGTATGAATGAATGGGCGCTCGGCGTTACCGAGTTACCGAAGAATGACTCCATGAGCGGAGGTGCCTATGGTTTTATTGCCCAATATGTACCTTTCACCAACATCGCCTGTTGTTTCACTCACCGCGGAGGCCTCTGGTAAATACGGGGCCCTTAATGGAAACGCTCACATTGTTAAGTGGCACTTTGGTAATTTCATTTCAATGAAAGTCAAAGCAAAGCGCCGAAGAAGAACTTGAAAAAACATCAAAACTATTTAGAGAACGACGGCGTTTCTATTTAAAACACTGAAATCCGATCACCAATGAGTCGGACGCTGTTCCTCAGCCGATTGGGCAATAAAACAGACTTTTTAACTTTTGCTTTCGTTTAACTGGAAGGGACCGATCCACTTTGGGTTTTAGCTTCAGTGCAAAAGTCTTTGAACTTGAACTAATTTACAAGGTCATAATACAATACCATCAGAATAAGATAAAGTCAATCTAGAGAATGCTTCAGGTGCTAAAGCGTGCTAACGAGTATGAAGCTACCATGAATCATTCAGGCTCAAACTCATCGGTCATATTACCTGAGAAATTCTGCAATTCTGGGCAATAAGAACCATCTGGGCCTTTTTCACTGCTCAACATCTTTGGTTCATCTTGAATCACTTTCTGACACACACACACACACACACACACACACACACACACACACACACACACACACACACACACACACACACACACACCTGCATGTATGAAAAGATATCCACAATGCGTTCAATAATCAGGTGCTAATGTTTACTGTACATGAGTTTAAAAGCCCATCCACACACACACACACACACACACACACACACACACACACACACACGCACACACACACACGCACACACACACACACACACACACACACACACACACACACACACACACACACACACACACACACACACACACACACACACACACACACACAGGCCATGGCTTTTCGATCCTCCCACCAGGATCATTCGGGGTGAGCCCTGCATGTGTTTGGGGTTGAAGGTAATGGCTCCTGGCCGTCAGACAGCAGGATTCTTCTCATCCTTCAACAAATCATCTCGTCCATAACTTCCCTCACACGTCAGATCAAAGACAGAGAGAATCCTCACGCATCCATATCTGGCCTCTTTCCTCCGTATGCATCTGTAGCTCATCCTTCTTCTCCTTCTTCTCCTTCTGGCGACAGCGCTTTCCCTTCGTGGAGGCAGAAGGCCGCTCGTGCGACAGCGATGTTGTGTTTTCACCGACGTGACGTCAGAGAGGATCCGGGGTTATTTTTCTGGGGACTCTTTTAGCCCTCACGGCCCACCGTTTCAGAATCAACTTAGAGCTCAAAATGTAAAATATTTTAACACCATAAACAGAGTTAAATCACAAAAAGTGTTCATCCTGCTGGCGTTTGACAAGAGCCATGTGTTCAATCATCACGCTGAAGCTCTGTCGCAGTCTTTCACATCATCTTTAACAGATCGGGAATGAATTCTGCTCCGTTTGAGACTCGGGGAACTGTCTTCCTCATCATTCTGTTGCTCGCTTCCTTGAATATGCGCTCGCTTTATCATTGCCAGAGTATTATACAGTGGATGGAAAAGCGTTGGCCCCGGGGCCCCTCTCTCTCTCCCCTCCTCCTCTTGTGTACATGCAGAGCCGATACCTCACAGACACTGTGCAGGATCGGCCTCCCTCGCTCTGCGAGGCAGGACCTCCTCCCCTGGGCACAGAGGCCTCCTGCAGCCGAGCCGGGGAGCAGGAGGTCGAAGGGCAAAACCCGGGGAAAGTGTGTGTGATTGTGCGCGTTCTCCCACATGTGCACGTTCCCTCCTTTCATCCAACGCGCCTGCACCTATTCGAGAAGTACTTTCACTTTTTTTTTTATGTGAGAAACGTTACCTGCTTTATAAAGACGCAGACCAGCAGGACGTGAACCGCTCTGAGGACGAGGACGAGGCCGCGAGTCTGAGCTGAGAGGCCTGGCGCTGAGGGAAAGTACAGTGACAGTCACCATTACCAGAGGAACCCAAACACAAAGCAGAGGCTCTATTCTAGGCCAGGGGGGCTTCAGAGGGGAAACCAGGAAATGTCCCAGAACCAAACCAGCAGTCTCAGGTTCAAACAATGTTGTGCAACTTTCAAGTTCTGCCCCATTTACAGCGACATTTACAGTCTCAGAGCACACACAACGCGGGCACATGCGCTACAGATACACAGCGGTTCATTATTTTCAGATACTCCTGGTGACCTTAAGTGTTCGCTACAGTGTGAATTAGCCTAATTGCTCCCTAATAAGAGGCAATTATTAGGTCCAATCTGACTCGCATTAACAATTGAAGCCTTGTTTCCTCAAATATAATAATATAAAAAATAATGTCTTCAATCTATTACTTAATTACTTAAACATCCTACAAAATAAAGCAGTTTTTGTGGCTGCATGGTGAAATGTATGTTTTATTTAAAGAGCTACATATTTCGGTCCAGAGCCGAGAAAAAGCCACAAGAAAACAGAACCACAGAAACCTCTCGAGGTCAGTCAGCTGATTTGGACCAAGTCAGTATTTTGGCTGTGGATGAATGCAGCTCCATAATGTGAGCCACCTGCGTGCGTCGGGGAAACATGACATGCCAGATGAAGAGGTGGAGCGCTGACAGCGCGCGCGGAGGAACCGTCCTCTGGAGCTGTCCGCGGAAACCGGAGCGCTGCTCGGTTAGTTTAGGCCTCCTTCCTGTTTGACTTGCGCATTATAGGAACTGTGAGAGCGCGCGGCTTTGATTCGATTAAACATCAAGAGGATAGATTTACACAACTCCGACGAATCTGTGCGTAAATCGCCGCGAGCGCGCAGGGATACGTGACATGTGCACTGCTCATGGACAGGAAGAGAAGGCCCTGCAGACACAGCCTTCACTCCACAGCCCCTCAACGAGAGATTCTGACGGAATAATATTCATATATTTTGTCAAATTAAGTAGAAAAATGACGATAACCTAAAGATAATTGTCATTAAATCGAGATGAATAAAATGATGATATAAGAAATAAGAAATAAATGCGTAAAAGAGGTCGGAGCAGGCTTATATAGAATAGTTTTACTTCATAGTTTGATTAATTGTGGTTTCAATAATAATAAATTAAAGGCGAATGCAGATCGAGTACATACAAATACTGAAAAAACTATATATATATATATATATATATATATATATATATATATATATATATATATATATATATATATATATATATATATATGTATATTTCAGTCCCAGCAGCAGACACATGGTCCCTCCTGCTTATTAGCGGACCAGGTCGCGCGCTGGCTCCCCCTCCGCCTCCAGACCCCTCCCCTTCCACTCTCAAAACTATTTAGCATCTGAAACCGGGATAACGTTTCCAAAAGAATTTAAGGAAAAAACTTCCCTGCGCGAGAGGAGAAGCGTGCCAACCTCAACGTTTTGAAACCCAGTTTCTTCCTGAGGAGCAGAGCGCGCGAGGCATCTTGAAATCACTCCCCTCATCTTCTCGGATATCTACACTTTTTTCTTTCCTCGTTTTTTTTTTCTTCTTTTTTGTTAACCACGGATTCAAAAAGGTGGACGGGCGTGTTGTGTCTGCTCCGTCCCGGCGTTTCTTCCAGAGAGAAATGGAAGAGGGCTCCGCTTCCCCGGTCTCCCCTGTGGATAGTCTGGTGACCAGCGAGGAGGAGCTGGACACGATGCAGAAAAGCTTCCCGGCGGCGAAGAGGAGGCAGAGCAAGAAGTCCAGCGAGGACAGCAGCGGCGGCGGCAGCAGCAGCCCGGGCCCCGTGAAGCGGCTCAAGAAGCCCAGTCCCAGCAGCAACCAGTCGTACGAGGAGCTGCAGAACCAGCGGTGCCTCGCCAACGTGCGCGAGCGCCAGCGCACGCAGTCCCTGAACGAGGCCTTTTCGTCGCTGCGCAAAATCATCCCCACGCTGCCCTCGGACAAACTGAGCAAGATACAGACGCTGAAGCTCGCCTCCAGATACATTGACTTCCTCTGTCAGGTGCTGCAGAGCGACGAGATGGACAACAAGATGTCCAGCTGCAGCTACGTCGCGCACGAAAGACTCAGTTACGCGTTCTCCGTGTGGAGGATGGAGGGCGCGTGGTCCATGTCAGCATCTCACTAGAGACCTTCATCACGATGCCAAAGCGGTGGGTACCACGCCGGGGAGCAAGGCACCGCCGCGTCAGTATGTGGAGATGTTATGAATGTTGAGGAGTCACGAGAGAGTTGGACAACGATACATTTCATATTATTATGATGTACATAACATGAGGCCTTTCTCCTTGACATTCACGGATTATTAGCCCGTATACCATGTTTACCTCCACGAGATTATTACCAAATCGCTCGTGCGTTTTTGCGCTAATATTATACATTATTTCCGTTTGCAAAGCGCGCCTGTGCCGCGCGCGCTCGTTATGTAAGTGGCAGATTTCACGCCGAGGCCGCAGCATCTTCTCCAGCCCGTACAACGTGCTCCACCACATTACTCCATCAGATTACACCATCAGATTACTGTTGATACATTCAAGCAAACAGTCGCAGTCAGGCTTTAGCTCAGGATGTGGAAGAAGGAGCAGGTTTATTTTGAGAAAAACATTAATAATAGCTGCCCACAACATAACACATAATAGTTTGCACGTGCCATGCAGAATATAAATATCTGCATGGAAGTCTGTATATATATATTTTACCATTAAATATGCTAGTTAATCCGTATTCAGAGCCTCTTAACAGCATTTCATAATGACTGAGGTAAAAACAATAAAATAAAGTTGAGGGCCGCACCGAAACGCAGCTGTACGGGTGCCACCGCGGGTCATTTATATCCCCATAGAGCGCTTTCCTGTCAGGAGACCGCAGTCGGGATTTGGTCACGTTGTGTTGCAGATGTGCAGATGTGCAGATGTGCAGATGTGCGGCGGGTCTCGGGCATCGAGGACCTGACAGCTCAGAGAAAACGTTTCTCACGTGATGAGCTCAGAGGGGAAAATATAAACTCAAGCAGCACTGACCTTCGACCCCAATTTGTGACGTAACGACCAAATGATAAGGAAATACATCTGCTAGTTTTTTTAAAGATGAAATTGAGAATTATTTTTTAAATGATTTCAAAATAAAAGCCCAGGTTGGTCGGGTGGTTTCAGGCCGCTTTGGGGTCTGGATGAGGAAGCGCACAAACACTATACAGTGATACAGCAGCAGGGTTTGTTTATTCCTCACGGGCCTGACGTGTAGTTAGCGGGGCTTTGTTGTCTTGTAAACAACTCTGGAGCCGAGGGGGAGACCAGAGGCCTCATTACAGTAAATTAAAAGCTTTTTGTTTTTTAGGGTTGAATGGAATGTAAAATAAAATAACACAATATTGAAGGCTTCATAACACTAAACTCATATATGAGTTATTCTCTCCAGGAACACAAGTTATTCATTTGGTTGCTTGGATTGAAATTGGGAAAAAATGAATATCAACATCCACATGGATATTATTCATCAACATGAGGGGAAAAAAAGGCTGTGAAAATATTATAAATCATGACCGTACTGATATTGTTCCTTTATTTTCCTCTGACGGGCTCAATGTTGCTCTGAGGGATTAAACTTTATTGTTTCAGGACGGTCCACTAATCCACAGCCCAATGCACACGCGGGATTTACTCAGGTGTTTCAAAGTAAAGGCCAGAGAAACTCTGTGTGTGTGTGTGTGTGTGTGTGTTTCCCTTTGTATTTAACTGCAGCTGTAGCTCTACATTTCAAATGCATTACTGTGCTGCTCTTCAGTCTCATGTGGTTCCACTCATCTCGGCTCGTCATCGATTCATTCATAACTTCCCAAACAGGCGAGAATAATACAATAATACATAAATACATGAATTCAGACATAGCCGCCGAAAGAAAAAGCCAAAATCAATAGGTGTCATGCATCCGGTGACTTTGCATTCAAGTAATGATGTGTGTGTCTGTGTTTGTGTGTGTTTGTGTGTGTGTCTGTGTTTGTGTGTGTGTCTTCCCTCTGCAGACTGTTTACTTCTACAAAGTATGAAGACCAAAGGGATTATTGAAGAACCCATCGACCTCAAAGGCATGGCGGAGAGACGTAATGTGACCCACAACTACAAACTCTTGGGGTGTGTGTGTGTGTGTGTGTGTGTGCATGTGTGTGTGTGATTCTGGAGCTGTTTGTGGCAGAGAGAGGAGGAAGACGATGTTACAGAGAATAGCTCGGCCTGTATTTCAACAACAGCCATCCTTTAATCTTTTTTTTTTAAGAAGGATATATATATTTTGTTTTCCAAAGACTTTAAACCAAAGTATAAATATATAAAGATGAATGCATATTGTACATACCTGTGTAAGTGCGCCTGTAGCCTGTAAAGGGACCAATGCAATTTAGAGTCATTTGCTGCATGGATTTGTTTCACTGACTTTCTTTCGCAAGTCTCCAAACTCCGTCCAATGTACATTTCTTTTGTTTTTTTGCTTATTTATTAAAACATATTTTTTAACGAAATATATGGGTGTTTTTTTTTAATTCCATCTTTAACATATTAGCACAATTTGACTGAATATCAGACGAAATCAGTCAAATTCTAGTTCCTGCAGAATTTCCATCCAATAAGGTGATAACACAAAAATATATTTAAAGCAGCGAGAAACAATGTGTTCTGCTTGTTCAGGTTATGGCTGCTATTAATGGAGGGAGGGGGGAGGGGGGGGGGTAGACCAACAAGCACAACAACACATTTTTCTTCTTCTCTCCTGGGTGTGAAATCTCCCCCTTTGTTTCTCCCCCTCGCTCTTGTTATGGAAAGAAAACACCGAGAGAAAAAAGGCCATAAAAGATACAGCTTCATTAACAGTGAGGAGGAAACTCGAGCCAGTTTCAAGCTCGGCCGTATAAAAAGCTCGTCCGCTTGAATAACGAGTAATCATTTGAGATGCCGATGCCTTTCGGGCTCTTTAACGAGCGGGGGAGCCCCAACACACCAGATAAGGACAATAACTCTCAGCCTGCAGCTTTCAAATAATAATAACTTACAACAAAACACACACAAAAAAAAATCCAGGAAACAGAAGAGACGACTGGATAAATTCCTTTGACTGGGCCGCGCGCTCTTGAAGGATTCAAAGTGTTTACATCTCGTTTCCCAGACGTCGTGAGATGCAATCGGACCAGTGAAAGGAGCTCATTGTGAGCGAGCGGCGGGCTCGCTGCTGCTGGTTCAGCTAAACTTTGCACCGTTGAAATCTTGACTTTCAAGTGGCACTTTTTAAAACAGCTTAATCGTTTTTTATCACCAGCAAAACAAACACTAAACTTTCACTTCAGCTGCAGTGAATCTGCACGAGGATCTCAGAGGGAAACCGGCCGGGAAATGCCAGTCAGACGTTTCCCAGCTGGGGAACTGCTTTACAAAATACAGAAAAATACAAAGTACTGAGGGGGATGATAAAGGCCACTTATAGCACGAGGAGGATGCTATAAAACCTCCTGAAAATAAATAAAATAAAGCCTGAGCGTTTGGAGGAATATCAAAGTATTCATGGTATTGCCAGTATGTCTCATTCTCTCAAGGTCAGAGTGGTTTGAGGAGGAAACACCTGCGAGGAACACACACACACACGCACGCACGCACGCACACACACACACACACACACACACACACACACACACACACACACACACACACACACACACACACACTCGGTGGATGATGAGTGTCCCTCTAAGTGCTAAAGGAGGCCCACAAAATAAAAAAAAAAGATGTAATAATTTCAAGGGCCGTGCTTTTTAAATTGAGAGCCTCATTATGTGTGTGTGTGTGTGTGTGTGTGTGTGTAATCTTTGTGACTAAGTCTCATTTGGCTGGTTGAGGTGTGATGCTTCCCTCCCTCCTTTCCTCCCTCTTTCCCTCCCTCCTTCCCTCCCTCCCTCTTTTCCTCCCTCCTTCCCTCCCTCCCTCCCTCCCTCTTTTCCTCCCTCCTTCCCTCCCTCCCTGCGTTGGGTCCTCCCAGCAACACACACCGGCCGGTCAAGTCGTGCTGGATTATCCTCTCAATCCTCTGAAGTCTGATAATCTGAAATGGTTCATGAAGACGTGTGGAGGATGCACAAGCGTCTGCGTTGGGCCCGGTGGTCTCGGCGCCGCCGGGCGGCCCCTCCCCTCCTCTGTATACGGCCTCGTCCCGTCTGAAGGCGGCTCATTATCCCGGGCCCTCGCAGCTGAGCGGCACAGAACCGCCCGGGGCCACGTCTCCAGCGGTGCGAGAGATCCAGATGTTTCCCGTAAAATCTGACGGAAAAAGCTACAAAACTTTAATTTGCAGTAAAAAGGGAATAAAGTGAAGGTTTACACTCCGTGTGCCTCGAACAGGATTTGGTGTTTGGTCTGGTTCAGTAGAAAAAATATCTAAGGTTAGCCATGCACCTCCGAGTGTGTGTGTGTGTGTGTGTGTATGTGCGTGTGTGTGTGTGTGTTGGCAAAGCTGAAAGTCCACCAGGTCATACATGTAGCGTGACTCAGACTTAACTTTTGATCTCTTTCCTTCTCTCATTGTGACGTTGAGAGGCGAATTTAAGGATCGCCATCATTAATAATAATCACAGCTTTCTCTTAATATTAATAATTACACCCCAAACAAAACCTCATATACTTGCCGTTCAACATGCAGGAGCAGGTGCTGCAAAGGTTGTAACGTCATGGTACTGGGACGTGTGTGTGTGTGTGTGTGTGTGTCAGGCTCACAGACGTTCTGCCGGCTGAACCAATAGAGACTCTTAACGGGTGAAACCTCCCCAGAGGGCGAGGAGTGAGGCGCTGCCTGGCTGAAGGGTAAGTCAGCCGTGGCCTCTTCCTTCAGCTCCACGCCGCCTTCCCTTCATTTATCATTCGATCAGGGTCCTGGAGACTTTGATCCCCTCCTCCTCCTCCTGCATGATCATCACGCCTCTGTGCCGGCGCTTTCGTGCATTCCTCCTGTACGTGGGCATACATCA
This sequence comes from Clinocottus analis, assembly GCF_023055335.1. Lineage (NCBI taxonomy): Eukaryota > Metazoa > Chordata > Actinopteri > Perciformes > Cottidae > Clinocottus > Clinocottus analis. The sequence continues at coordinate 1,673,260 of NW_027175843.1, forward strand.
TCATATACATCCACACCTGAATTCTGTCCGATCCAGATGCACATTTTTGCCGATGGAAAAGAGCAAAAATGACCTGAAAAGGCTTTTTTCTCTCAGTGAAGATATTGGCTAAAAGCCTCATAACAACCTCGGAGGCTTCACGTGTGGGAAAACCAAAAAGACATCCTCCTCGTGAGCGTTAAAGCTCGACTCCTCTGTGAGCAGATGAGAAGAGAAACTCCTCCAGTGGCAGAGCATCGCTCCATGTTGCTGCCCGTCGCTTCATCCGGACCTTTCCCGGTTCATCCGAGGAAGATTCCGCAATTTCCTGCGTTTCCAAATCCCCCGACGCTCGTCTTCTTCTGGATCTTCTTTATTTAAATGGCGGGATGCCACCGGAGATGTCATCCTCTCGCCTCCAGAACCCGTTATCGCGCAGCTCATCGGGGGTTTCTGTGGGCCTGCTCTCTGAAGTCAGACAGGAAATGAAGTGTAAAAAGCAGCCTATTGGTCTCAAGTGATGAAGAGCACATGTCTGTGGTGCGTTTCAGAAAGAAAGGGAAAAGAGTTGTGTCATACTGTGAATCTGTAATTTGACTGTCATGGTATTTTTGTTTTGGCTCACTGTTACAAAAATACATTAAAAAAAACTGAGATCCAGTCCTGTATATTGCCGTTTGTGCAGATTCTTGTGGGGCATGATGGGTAATTAAGGTGTCGTACTGTCCGTACCATGAAGGATCTTGTTGTTCAGGAGCTGTTTCCGTTGATATTAGGTCTAAGTTGTGTTAAAAAATATCCTAAATACATCAAACAATATTATCTGGACAACCAATCAAGAAGAAGAAGCGCTCAGGAGCGCTGGTTGTCACATCTCAGTGTCCACAAAGTTGGAACAGCTCTCATTTTAGCATCAGCAATGTTAGCAAAAGACACTGATTGGTCTGCAGGCTGTGGAGGAGACGGGAGGCTCGAGGGCCGACATGCTAACGTTTCCATCCTCCATTAGCACCGGTGATGAGCGCCGAGGTCAGCCGAGGTCAGCCGAGGTCAGCGGGTCACGACCGCTCAGGAGCCGAGTCTCACATACGCTCACCTTTGTTTTCACTTGAGAACTTCTGAGGATGAAGAGATAATTCACTTCCTCTTAACGCAACGCCAAAATGTAACCGTTTACTCAATAATGGTGAGACTGAGATGGAGGAACTGGGACGGCACTTCCAAATGGGAACAAAAAATGTACATGTTGGAGCTCTTCCCTGGGAAAAAGTACAGTAGTAAAGTATATTAGAAATGAGATGCTAACGGCCGTGCATTGTTGATGGACAATGAAACAACCTAGCAGCAGCTTTTACATCAGATCTAAACCATGCAACCTCATCTTCAAGGTAAAAACATTCAAACACTGGTGCTGAAAACTGAAAACTGAAAACGCATGTCTCCATCACACTCTGGTCTCCTTATAACCATCAGAATGTGTTTCTTCTTTTTAATGAAACAATTTCAACTCAAAGTCACCTACAAATGCCTCCCAATATTCCTCCCAATGACAGCTTACTGATGAAGGCCGTGCTCTGTCGGTTTGAGAGGAATACCGTTAAACATCTGAGCTAATATGTTCCTTATGTTTTAATGTACGGGCATGAACCAACCCACCGCTTCTCTTTGCCAGAAAACGCTTGGCCTGAAGGCAAAGTCAGAGCCAGAGTCTCTCTTGTCTTTCTCCTTCATGTCCTCTGGTTGTGATCTGGCCTTTTGCAGAAGTGACAGGTCTCCCAGAGCTGTGAGCGCAACAGGAATACCGTCCTTCTCAAGCTCCGTCCGCCATCTTTAAGATGAAGCAGAAGAATCGTCGGCGGCACGTGTTTGTGAACTTTGCTCTGGAGTCCCCGGCCTCGGCGTTTTGCGACCGCCTCGCGTGTCCCCGCCCTTTTGATGTCCGCGCACGCTCTCCACCAGACTAAACACATACAGTAGCAAGACAAGCAAACGCCGCGCAGCTTCTTCAAACACACGATGGATCAGAGGTTCCCGACCGGCCCGGCGGAACGTCCAACGGAAAGAACAGCAAATGGCCGCAGACTCCGTGACGTTTCCAAATCCATCCCTGGAATGAAATTAAAGTCGAGGGAGACGGAAGATTAAATACTGAATTTGTTTGAAAACGTGTCAGCGACAAGCAGACTTAAAAGAGCCGTTTCCTGTAGTCCAGCGCTGTTTGTGGACTTTACTTGACTGGGCGACCTCGAGGATCCCCGAACTGATCCTAATGACTCTCGTCTGTAATTAGTTGTGTTTGTCATCCGAGCAGCCGGCCAAAGCCTCATCGCCATTTTGAGTCAGTCAGACCTGCAATTAAAAAAAGAGCGGTGATGAGCACAGCTGGAAGCTCGAGGTCTTTTTTTACGCATACGGTTGGCCGGGTAATGACAGAGCGAGCTGACGACGGCCGGCGCTGCGAGAAGACGAGCAAAGCATGCGTGAGAGCGGCCGCACACCAAAATGTCACTGTGTGGAAAACGAGAGGGGAAAATAGATAGTTTTTTTTTTGTTTTTTTTACTTCTTCTTCCCAGATTTTAATCCTTCCCGACGTTTCAGTCCTCGGTTGTGGAAGCGAGGAGCGGCCATCTTGAGGGCTGGCCTTCAGAAAAAGGGGGGGAAAGTTCAGGGCTTCAGGGAGTCGCGCGTCGCCACGTAAAGCGAAGATGACGAACGTGTCGACGCCGAGCTAAAAGGTGAGCCGGGCAGTCTGCGTGTCACGACCGCGGTCGTTAGCGTTAGCACCCCCCCCCTCCAGCCTCCCAAGGAACCATAAAGAGGTCAAATTCCCGGCTTTAACGTCATCCCCTTTCACTTCTGGGAGCCATCCGAGCTCTTTTTTTCGGCAACTGCGGGACGGTAAATATTGTCCCCGCTTGTCTCTTGTTTAACCTCGCTCTCTCGAGGAAGCGGAGACGTGCTCCTTTCTCGTTGGCCTCCGACACAGCGTGGCGTCTCGAGCCGCCGTGATTTACAGACGCCGTGTCGGCGTACAAAGCCTGAGGCAGCGCTCGTGTTTACACTGTCACTCTCTAAATTCAGAGTTTGACAGGAGCGCAGAGGAATGTGTGTTTATTTGAGGGCGAGAGGCACGGCGGGATTGGTTTTGTTTGCTTTTGGACTGTTGTCTTAGCGTTAGTTCCACCACCATCAGGGATTCACCGCTGTTTATTTGGACACTCGCTCAGACCTTTGACCTTTCCCAAATGGGGGCTAATCCCCAGCCAAAGCTACTGTGGGGCCCCGAGTCGACGTTTTCTGCAATGCCGCCTCCATCTGGATGTAAAGGAGAACTCCACCGGTTTTTAAACATCAAGGTCTGTTGTGCGGGTCGAATACGAAGGCTTTCGCAAGTCCAGATGGAGCTGCACGGAGACGCATCGCCTCAAGTGTTCGTGTTTTTGGTAGTGACAAAAACACTAGAAGTCAAACGGCACATCAGTCCCTGCGTGCACAGGCGACGTTAACTGCAATCTGGCTGTATTTAAAGTCAAGACATCTTCTGATTCATAGACACTGAAGACTCTGCAAGCGTTCAAATGTTGGCTCATGTTGGAAATTCAACCCAGGAGCCCAGAACAAAATATTTAATCGTTGGACTACGACACAAAATATAATGATAAGAATATATATAAGACGTTTAAATTGAACACAAAAGTCTCGTCTTCATGAGACTAGCTTTAGCTTTAGCGACATCAGTTGGTCCTTTGACATGTCGGAGAGATGTTCTCCTGACAGAATAAGTCTCAAAAACCAGAAACCAACAACGTTAATATTAAAAAACACAAGCAGACGTTGCAGTTTTTCCAAAACAATACTTTATAATGTCAAAGACAACATGTTAGAACAAAGGTTCCCGAGAAAATTTGACTATTTCTGTAACAACGGTGGAACAAGTCAAAAACATAACTGATAAAAAAAAAAAAGAATATGCATTTTATACATAATGTAAACCTAGAACTGATTGATTTTGAACCAAAGTGGTCATAGCAATAACTGGCTTATGTAGAGGAATGGACGACCGTAACGATGAGCAGGCACCTGGAGGGAGACAAAACAAAGATGTCTACCCAAAAAGTCCACATCGTGCCCGGTGTATATTTATATTTATAAAAACAAAACAAAAGTAGTCCATTCTGTTGTAGCGGTTTACAAAGCGTCCCCCTTAAACAATTTGTTGTCTACATAAATACAATAAAATCTATCGTTTGTGTTACAAGTGCTAGATACTTTTTTTTTAATAGATTTTTTAAACTTTTTTTTTGTAAAATATTTCACAAAGGTCTTCCAGGTTCAATATCCTAAACGGTAAAAGCGCGACATGGAAAGAACTCAAACGCCTCAACGGCAGAAACCAACAAAAAAAAAAAGAAGCAGAAAAAGAGATAAAGACAGTTTTGATACAGTGAAAGTACAACAAGCTTCAGTGCTCCATCCCTTGTGCTGATATGTGATGTGAGACAGAGAGACAGACAGACAGACAGACAGACAGGCAGCAGTGCATGCAGGGAAAAGAGGAATGGAGTGGAGTCGGTTCTCGGCCCGGCTGGACAAAGCGATGAGGGTTAAAGAGGAAGATGTGGCTCCTCTTGATACATGGACTTTATAACAAAATGGAATGTTAATGATCTTCTTTTTTTTGTTTTTTTGTTACTGGACACTGTGTTAAAACCAAACAGTGAAGACAGACGCTGCTGGTTTTGGCTCCTGTTGAGAAACCGAAGCGTTCAGCAGCAGAAACCCCGACTGGCACCGCTGAGCAAAAGGTTCTGGGAATATTCTGGAGCCGGGTTCCCGACAGGCTGCTCACTGATGACCCGACTGCGAATACGCCGGGATGCATGAAGTATCACGACAAAGAGACAACAGCGACAGCAGAGAACGAGATGTGTGTGTGTCGGTGTGTGATGTAAAGGGAATGTACAGGAGAACCACGCATCACATGGCTATGAGTTCACACCACGACGTTCCTCTACGCAGTTATCTCAACTTTATGACAAACAGTTTACGGCAAAGCACTGATTCACATCCATTTTGCCTTTGTTCAAGCATTAAATAGCCTGAACTTTGACCTCTGTGGCCATCTGCTGGAGCCATGGAAAAGAAAGGAGGTCATATACGTTCAGTCAAAATGAGTCTGACTGGGATTTTAGATATTTCAATCAGCCTATGGCGTCATAAACATGTCTATTTGTAGTAGATATTGTTTAAAATCGTTGGTCCTCGCTGCTGAAAGCTGAACAGCAGGCCACCCTGAAACCCAGAGGCGTCATCACTTTAGCCGAAGAACGACATCACGCATGTGAGCGAGATGAATCTCAAGGAATGTTTGAGTTCAATTAAAACTTAAGGACATTCGGGCCAGATAAGGAAGTAAGTAATGATCATGTGAAGTCCTTTGCGAGGCCCGTGAGAGTGATTTAGCATCGGGGGATAGCGTGGCCATGCTCCAATTCAAATACACCCATCCCATTATTCTTGTTTTTTTGGGATGGGGTGGGGGTTGAACTTGTAAACCTTTGAAGGAAAAGAGGAGGGAACCGCCCTTTGGACACGTTTGAAATGTGTCGAATGCACATTTTTGAATTTCAGCCTCAAAAAATAACTGGAACTTTTTTTCGGTGGCAGCCAGAATGTGTTTTGTACAAATAATCTACGCACACACGTAAAGAAAAGAAACACAAGTGGAATAATGTGAATATGTGCCTGAATGTGAGGCTGAGCAGAAGGCAACGGCACGCCTGCTGTAACAGTGTTCTGGTACCGACGGGATGGAGCCAACAACCAGTCGTCAGTGCTGAAAGACACACAGCCAGTAAAATGCTACTCAACACACAACCGAGGACGACAAACGGTGTCTTCAGTACAACGGCAGACTGAAGGCCCATGAAAAGCATCAACTTCAAAACAAGATCATAGTATTTCATTATGTATAGATATATATATATATATAATATACTCATTTCTTTTCATATATAAATCTACTATGAACAGACGGTAAATACACAATTGTCCAAAAGTAGAAACATTTGCAACCCAACCCTCCCACAAAAAACCCCTGAACCCAGAAAACATCGTCACGAAAGAGGGGATCTGAACCCTCGCCTGCCGTGAAGGACGTCGGCTTCACAACGTAACAGAGAGACGGCGAGGAAGAGGAACCCAACAACAGCAGAAAGGTACGAGAAGAAGACGCTGGAGTCCACTGAAAGAGCAGCAGAACCAGAAGAGAAGTCAACACAAAAGTAGTCACTGACAAACGTGTGCGGCAGGAATACTGAGGAGATGGACGCCCGCTGGACAGGAAACAGGAAACACCACAGCGCTCGACTTCCTGTTACGTTAAACCAATTAGCTTGTAGATGAAAGTAAGCGGTTGACCCGGAGCCTAACACAAGTTGGAGAGGTGGTTACAGTCAACTTCTGCACACGGGGACAGTTTTAATCAATATTAACCTGCACGTGTGCTTTCAAAATGACAGAAGAAGAGCATTGAATTATTATTTTACCTCGGTTGGTGGCCGCTGCGCTGTACGGCGAGCATGGCTTTAAGTTAATGTACATTAAAAAATAAAAAGTTCCCTTTATTGAAAGTCTCTTCACAGGCCGACAGCAATCGATAATTCAAACGCCCAGAGACAATATTGATATTGTATTTTTGATTTGAGTTGGATCTGAGCTTTTCAAAGTCACTGGTCATGAGAAACGGAGGATTAATGAAACAATTGAATAAAAGAACTATAAAATTAATCTGCGTCTCCAGGAGGATGTTTAGGAAGAGCAGCTTGTACAGATGTACACACATCTGCCTCACAGCGCCTTGACATTTGGGGAGCAGATGTGTCGGGACGATGGATGTTAAACCAGCTGTGAGATCCCTGGAACGACTCTGGGATATCCCAGGTGGTTTTGTCGTTGTTACCACAGAGACACAGTCGCCCTCGAGCGAGGGCCGGCCCATGCGAGTTAACGGCTACACACCAACGTTCAAAAGGTTGGACTCACACAGACACACTTTCAGTTTCTTCTCAAGAACAAGAACAAACTGCAGAGTTTCACATGGAAGTTCTCTTCTTCTGGACATTTTGAGAGTTCAATGAACCCACAAATGTGAAGCTCCAGATCCTCAACGACCTCAAAGGAAGAACAGTTTTATAGCTGTTTTCAGCTGTGTGACATCATCACAATGGTTTTCTACTCATCATTAGTCTCTTAAACACAATGTACCATCAGAACACTGATAGCTGCTGGAAATGGGCCTCTATACACCTCTGTAGATATTTCATTAAGAACCAGACGTTTCCACCTAGAAGAGTCTTTTACCACATTAACAATGTAGAGAGTGTATTTATGATTCATTTCATGTTATCTTCATTTAAAATCAGTGCTTTTCTTTGAACAATAAGGACGTTTCTAAGTGAACTCGAACTTTTGAACGGTAGTGGATGAATTAACGGTTGTTCTCCTCCGTTCCTCAGTTATTTACAAGAAGAGAGACTGATTCTTACGTATTGATGATTAGGATTGTCCTCCTCAGAGCTTGGCACTTCTCTTGAGAACAGCTGATCCCGGTCTGATCGGTGCCGGTTGCCAATGTGGGGGGATCCAGAGCCCATTACGGGACCCTGGACCCCTGGACATTAGACCGATTAACAATCGCTTCATGAACTCACGGTGAGCAGCTCACCGTTGATTGACTTTGATACACACACACACACACACACACACACAGGAGTGGGTCGTCACAACATGCATCTAAGGTGCAGCCGGTCCTCTGGCTCCAGGGACCGGATCGGATACATGGCTCCACTGAGTAATACCAATCAAACCTGGACCTTCCTGTGAAACTGAACCACCTCCAACTTGGGGCTGGGAACCAAACCTTCTGAAAAAAACAATAAGGAAAAGATGGAGGAACAAGAAGAGACAGCAGACTGCTCGCAGGGAATTATAGGTCAACATGCCAAGCTACTCCAGTCTATGTGCCAACAACATGCAGGCAGTAAATGTCTTGCCAGGATAGAAATGTTTGAGGGGTCCGGGAGAAGAGGCCTCGTTCCAAAACCTGTTTTTTTTTAAGGCAAAGTTCTTTTCAGTAGAGTTCAACAGAAAATCCACCTGGTTTAAAACATTTAAAAAAAGGCACGGACGCACCGTCTTTCACTGTCGGTCATTTTGGAACCAGAAAACCGGCCGACGTTCCCATTCCTCCTCTGTCATCTCCAACCATCCGAAAGAAATTGGACCGCGTTGTTCCATCCGTCCGCGTGTTAAAGTAGCGAGGAGTCACAATCACAACAGCTCCGGTGTTTGTTTGTTTTGTCGATGAGAAGGTGACAATAAAGCGCAGAAAGAACAGAACAAGAAGTAAAAGTAGACGGCGACGGATCGTTTTTTTTTTTCAGACTTCGGCATTCAAAAATAAAAAGTCCATCATGTCTGGCGTTTTAAAAAAAAGCACTGGCACTCGAGGTTGTCGTCGCGGTTCGGTCGAGTCGTTCCTCTTCCATCGGAGGTCTGGAAAGAGACAAACGCAACACGTGTTCGCTGATCGGTCTGTGCACCGCCGATCAGCGGATGCGTCGCTCGTCTCCAGCGTTCCCGTTTGTGGCGTCCGAGTCGCCGCTCGCTCCTCGGCTCCCGCGGTGACGCGCCGCGGCATTTAAAATTGACGCCGACGAGGTGAGGACGCGGTCAAAGATGAAGACTTGAAGGCGGTTGTTTCTTTACATGGTGGCGTCCTCTTCCATGGGTTCCTCTTCGGCCCTGAGGGGGAAACGATGACAACGTGAACAACATAAAGACACCGGGAAGAAATGAATACCAAAGAACCGGCGCTGAGAGACGGGCCCTTCAGGTGACCCATGAAACACCTAAAGGGTACGTTATTAGCTTTCTACACGTTGGAAGAGAAGATTGATAGGAATCCCCTCCCAGGAGAGAGGTATTGATCTTCTTGTTTATTCCCTCTTTAAGCACAAAGGGCAAGCAGCGCTGCCGCTATCAGACATACAAATAAATAAAATGATGTTTTAACGTTTCCTTAATTATCTCCGGAACCACATTGTCGTTTGACTTCATTTAAATTGCCGCAATACTCGCAACCCTTGTGAGAAGAGAAGAGATGTCTGTTAGTACCTGAAAAATCACAAGAGATTCGAGATGTTTTCCCTGTCGTAAACACTGAGCACGACCACACACAGATCACATTGTGTACCTCTTTCCAACGAGCTTGTTGGCGACGGACAGCGAGGCCATGGCGGAGACGGTCTCGGCCTCCTCCGCGTCGCGCCGAAGGGCTTCGCTCAGCGAGCAGCCGAGCGTGGAGGCGGAGCGCTGCAGCGAGCGCCAGTATTTACCTACGACACGAGCGAGGGGAGGAAAGTCCAATTACAACAAGGTGCTTCGCTTCAGAGGGATCTCAGGTCAACACATAGAATATCGACTGATGCCAAAAGCATAAACTATTTCATCAAATAACATGAAATAAAATCAGATGTGTTCTGTAAATAGATGAAAATAATCCCCTCACTCTGTATTTCAAGGACTTTCTCCATGGAGTGGACAGCGTTGGCATTGGGGATCTGTTGCAGCACCTCGTCAGGAACGGGGTCCAACTGGAAGAAAACAAAATGTCATCACTTCATCATTTCATCCTGTAAGACCTTCGTGTGAAACACAGAGGAATAGGAATCCTGGAGGTAAGGTACGACGACGTGTTTTCTGTGAGGTCACAGAGACCTTTGACCACCAAATTCAATCCATCCTTCAGTCCAAGTGGAAGCTCCTGACAAACTTTCAGAAACTCCTGTAAGGTGTTCCTGAGATATAGAGCTCGCGGGAACGGACCAGACGGACGAAGAACCAAAAAAACATGGCCGCTACCGGCCCAGGCATAAAAACATCAACACGTTTATTCTGACCAAAAGCGATGTGCAGCATCCACCGGCCACGCCTTCGACCTGTGACTGCTGCAGGTCAGACATCTTGCCAGTGCAGCAATATATTAAGTATAAAGTGTATGATTGTGACTGACGGGTGTGCAGCAGCGCCGCTCCTACAGCACAGCTGAAACCTCACTTGAACCAACTCCCTCCTGGTTTCAACGGATCCCTTTTTGAATGTGGACCACAGCCCCGGTGTTGAACCACTGCGAGAGGTGGGGAGCTGAGCCGGAGCTGCTGACACAATAGAAAATAGAAGTGCAGATGCACACCTCCCACTCACCCGGAGCTTTGCTACTCTTTGACACACACACACACACAAACACACACACACACACACTACAATGTGCGCTTTGTGCTGCGTCCCACTCTTAGGACACGTTCTCACGCGCAGCGCATGCACGTGGAAACCTACTTGCTCCTGCATACTCATGCATGCACGCACTCAAACACACACGCGCACACACACACACACACACACCTCAGGGAGCATAGCTAAGTCTGTGAAACTCTCCAAGCCACAATTCAGAGGAAACGGTGCTATTCCCCAACCCGGAATGATTCAATTTCCCCTTTGGCCGATTGCACGTACGACACTTTCTCATCCCGTTTTTGTCAAGCGGACCCATTCAGCTCCACATTCCGACGCAGACGACAAGCATCCTTTTTTTCCTGCTTCATCACATCCCCGACGGGAATAAAGGAGCGACTGAGAAACATGTAAAGAGAGACATGGAGGGAAAAGCTTGGCCAGAGATGTGGGAGTAGAGCGCCAGAGAGAGAGAAAAGAAGAAGAAAAAAAAGCCATCGTCGGTGCGTCTCGCTTGGCCAAGGCTGGAAGTTTTCTTTTAATTAAAACAAATAGTGAGTGGGAGGGGTCAGCGGGGGCGGAGGCGGGCCGGGGAGAGGGATACTTTAATCCTGCTGTGGCACGACAGGCTGCATAATGCATAGAGGACTGGGCAGAGGTGCGTGTGCACTGTGACACACACGTATTTACATTGGGTTATTTGCTCTTTGGCTGACACTCTCATCCAAATCAACTGACAAAAATGTCAGAGGAGTGGGCTTAATTGAGCCTTCAGTAAGCCCCGCCCCCTCCTATGACCTCATCGAGCGAACTGGACTCTCTATAGAAATAGAATCACATGTTTGGAAGAAGACGAAAATGCAAATTTCAGAGAGGAGCAGCCGAGAGAAGCTGTCCATTTCAACTCTGATTACAACCAGAGCCACTTTCTAGTCTCCTGCTGTGTTCAGGCTGACTACATTACAGAGGCTTCTGGCAAAGCGCCATCAATCTTTCCAGGGACTGCAGATGCGTATTATTACATATTGACATGCTCAAAGTCAAGGTCCAGCAAAAAGTTGCCAGAAGACACAGAGGAAGCAAACGCTGGAAAAGCGCACACTCCTGATTCATTAGTTTCTCAATGGATTGGTGGTAATCTACAGTTTTCCTGCTGGTTGTGAAGCAAGTTCACACTATTTATTTTTCGAAGAGCGACACGTGGGAGCTGCTCAGAGTTGTCCGCTGTGGAAATCGACTTGCAGAGAGCTTGGAAGGTTCAGGCCGTCAGGATTACTTTGATCGTGGCTGAGGGGACACGCAGCAGTACTTAGTTATCACTCCCATCCCTTCTTAAAAAGATCCCAGCCACTATGGGGACTCAAACAGCCACCAGCTTTTCACCATAAGCCTCGCCAGCCCCAGCTCCCCGTCGGAGGTCAGGGGTTCTCTGGGGTTTCGTGGGGTTCACTATCGAGCAGGGTTGTGGGGGGGTCGGGGCCGTCAGCTTGATTGACAGCTGGGCCTCACGCTTATAAACTTTAATGGCTCTTGTCAGGGTGCTCCAGGGGCCCCCACCTGACAGGTATGGCAAACACACAGACTCGCATGTGCACTATACACAAGCACACATTTGTCTGCCACATCATCCATGGCGACATTTCTGTTTATTTGAGTTCGTGGCTCCTGGCTGTGCCTGGACCTCGGCAACTTCATACCATCAGAGAGAGAGAGAGAGAAGGAGAGAGAGAGAGAGAGAGCGAGCAATGCCCTTTAAGGATAGTTTGCTGCCATTGTGCTGATTTATTTCAGAGGAAGTCTATTTCTCTGCGTGACACGGCCGTCCAAACGCACCAGACGAGGGCCAACAGGGAGCGCCATGAGCCAAGAGAGAGGAATGTGCCCCGGTAAAAACATTCCAGAAGTGAGGCTTTAACCCAAACAGTGGGGGAGAGAGGAGGAAATCCACTTGTTCAGCTCAAGAAAAGTGCACAAGGCACCCATTGTTTACTGTTGCATCCATGTGCATACGCTGGCAGTCGCTAGCGCTGGTTGATTATGTTATGCTAACTGGACATGGTAATGATGGGTATTGTGCAAAGCCGGTGACCTTCTGGGAAAAGAGGTGTACGTTTGCCTCGTAGTCGGGGGGCTGCTGGTGAGCACTCGGGCCCTAGAGGGCTGCAGGTGAACTCGAGCGTCTTACTGTAACTGGAGTGTAAACACGCCGAGTAACCTCATTGACAGCTGGTAGCAATTAGCATATTAGCCTGTTGTTTATCAAATAATTGCTAACAACCGTGCTCTGAACCGGGCCAACATCTGTTTGCGAGCAATCATCAATTAGTCCCGAGTTCAGAGTTGACTGGTGGAGTTGCCAATGCATCATTCATGAGCTATTTAACTAAAAAGACTTCACGATTACGCACTACAGTGGTGGGGGTGAGTTAAAGAGCCCGTAAAGTCCATTCAGCAATTTCCATCCCTCTCTTTCCCAGCTAATTTGAGCTGCTTTCAAAGGAAACCTAATGCTCATTATGGCAAAGCTTGTCTTAACCTGCCAGTAAAAGTGCATATATATCCCTCACACTCGCAAGCAGTAAAACACTGGAAGTACACAGGAGGTGAAGAGGGTATGAGGAACACCTTTAGGATGTTTTGGCGCCAGTGTAAAGGCTGCAAAATCTACCTCTACACAAAAGCATTAATTATATAATCATAGATTTCATTTACAGGATTTCATTTATAACAAACAAACAAACAGCAAGCCTTACTGGTATATATACTGCTATATATACAGAATAATTCAACCCACAATCCACGGTTTAAGCTGCAGTGTATGCTACAGTGATGGTGACGTCCTGGGCTCCATACAACACAAACCCCTCGGGCAGTTTTGAATCTTTATGAATAAAAGCCCAGCTGACCAGCCGATCCAGCTGTGGTCCCCCGTCTGAGCCGACTCATTCGCTCCATTCACAGTCGGCCAACGCACGCACACAGACACACACGTGCACACACGTGCACACATCCTCTAGAAATAACCCCCTCGGTGGACACATTCGAATGTTGGCCGGATTTGGCTTGTTGGTCAACCTGTTGGTGAGGCGACATGGACCTTATGTTTCATTTATTTTCAAGTCTTCTGTTTCTTATCCTGATTGCATTCGTCATCTGAGGCCATTGCCGGACATTGTCAGCAAATAAAAAAAAGAACAGAGAAGAAAAAAAAGAGAGAAACGTCCCGGCCTTTTATCTCCCTCCAGCTCAATCCCTCTCTGACGTTTTCCAGCTACATTCCAAGTTCATTACAGAGACCTTCGCTGAGATTATGATAAAAACACTTGCTTCCTGCCATTTTGATCGGATCTGGGACATTTTAGCCTCTCTTTTTTTCCCCTCTTTGCTATCAGTTATCAAAGCTCCGCACAGCCGAATGATCTGCCTTTGTTCAAACAGCTGACATCACTCGCTGCCAAAAAGCCGACCGGTGCGAGTCACGAGAACTCCATTTCTTCCCTTCAAGTCAACAACGTCTACCTTTGCTTTGCTCCTCAATCTATCAGAGACGTCTTCTGCTGGCGGGGCGCGCTGCACATCTCTCACTGTAAGGCTTCTGTTAAGTTTAAAAATGATGATCGGAAAGCAATACAGTCCAGTTTTCTAAACATGTATGATTGTAGAATTCATAATCCTGCAGACTCTGAAGACCTGCATGGTTGCCGTTCTCTGTGCAGCTGCTTTATAACAATAGCTTCATCCTTTCCTACTTCAAATGATTACTCCATTTCCCTTTATTATCTGATCCCGAGGCCCAGGCTGACCCCGCTGGAAGAGGTGTGAGGGTAACCACTTTTAGATGTGTACCAGCGAGGGGGGGGTGAGAGGGTGAGAGGGTGAGAGGGGCGTCCTGCAGGGCTGATTCAATTGACGCTCCCTGCCTCCTGCCTATTTTCACTATTCCCAGTTCCCCGTGGCATCCATCCAGTGACCTCCTCCAAACCCCTGCAGAGGCCGGCGCTCTGCAGGCTGAAACCCAAGAAGCGAACCCCCCACCCCCCCCCACACTCCCTTCCCCCCGATCCGATTCATTATTTTTGCAGCAGGGCGGTGCTGTGAGTAACGAGAGCGTCCTTCAAACTGGAAGCACAAACCTCCGTGACAGCTAAGAGCATCCGCCCTGCTGAAGTGTCCTTGAATTCCTGAATCCTTACCAGCTGTAATGGTAGCGTTGCTCTCTGACTTTGGGCACAGAGCAGGTAAACACACGTTATTAGATTACGCCTTTCGTCTGCAGATTTCAACATTCAAGGGTTAACAGCATTGCCTGGTATTGCGCACTGCTTTAACTTCACCAGTATAAGATCCCGCATGTTGAACCTGTCTGCACTGTCAGTGCGCTGGCTGGTCACAGTGACAAGAGTTTTCTTTATTGACGTGTTCTTATGTTATTGTTCTATTTGTTTTGCTCTCACTCCAACATCCACATGGAACAGGGCCGTGCTGGGTTTTCTTTACGATTCCAAGAACTCATTTACAGCTGGAGCTGTCTGCTGGAACGAGAGGCCGAGGAATGCACAGATACCACCTCCACCAAGGCAGATGCAGAGCTTCACAAGGAAGTACATACCCAAACCTTACATTACATGCAGGCTTCATTGTTTTTAAATCAAGGCGGACATGCATTGTTTTTGTCCAGTTGTCTTACTTCTGAATCAGTGTCTCATTTCCTCTACGTCCAAAGTTAAAAACAAAGACAACGGCAAGAGCGACCATCTTTAATTTTCCCAAGAAATTGATGATCCACAGCAACTAACCTTTTATTCTCTGTAAGGTTCTGTGTGTACCTCGTGTGAAGCGTTGTGCATTAGTGTAACTGTTAATGGCTTCAGCAGGACCAGGAGCCACTGTGGCTGCTTCTGCAACAACAACACTTGTCTGTCTGCATATGCATTGTTTGTGTAGTGATTTCTCACTTTGACATTCTTGGTGTTGATGAATATAACTTCATGAATAAGGTTGTTAAGATTAATTATCCAAGCAGAACAGCATTTGCTCTTTTTACTTCATTTAAGGAGTGAATGTGCTTCACTCTCAAGATAAATAACTCTGCAACGTTCAAGTGCCCAAAAATCAAGGCATCAAGCAGCCATCGCACTCTCCTCTCGGCTGCAGGCCTCCATGCAAATGTGTGGATTTGGTTCATTAGTAGTCTGGGATTAAATGGATTGTGAAAAAAACAGCAACAGATTAGTGTTGGACAAGTGCTGTAGGTGTGCAAACAAAAACTCTACAATCTCCTTTCTGTACATTCAGTAGTCATTTCAAAATAAAAGATATCTTGGACACATAGATTGGGGCGGGGGGATGAGACTGAGCTGTCCAAAAAAGCACTCCAGCCTCTCCATTAGCTGGAAGAGGAGAGTGGGCGAGTTGCTATTCTGTTGTGCGCCATGAATCACAGAGGACCGATGTTTGTTCAGTTCCTCGGCCCAACCTACCCACTCAATTAGCCTTCTGCCTGGAAATCCTCTCCCTCTGACGTGTGTGTGTGTGTGTGTGTGTGTGTGTGTGTGTGTGTGTGTGTGTGTGTGTGTGTGTGTGTGTGTGTGTGTGTGTGTGTGTGGCGTCGACTTCCTCTTTGAGCGGTAGAGAGAGAGAGAGGAAGACGGAGAGAAGATGGTTGTGGCCCAGATGAATGAGTACTGTTGTCAGAGGCTCCTCCACATGCAAGCTCGCCCGGTATTTTTAACTCTATACATCGATGCAACACGGCCATCGAATCATCGCGCTGCACGTGTGTTCGCTCAGGACAAAATATGCTTTTGCAATCCGGTGAGTCGCCCAGACGGGGTACACAAAATCTCAATGTTTGGGAGGATGCAAATACTAAAGGCAAGAGGTGAAATGTTCTAGTTTAAAGGGATAGTTTGTGTGTTTTGTTGTGGGTTTGTGTGAGGTACGCATCCAGTTTGGAGAAACAGAGCAAAGCAAAGTACCGATGTGGACGGGGGCAGCAGCAAGAAACGACGACTTTGACACCTGTAAGAAAGTTGTTTTGCTGCTGCCCCATAGTTAATACAGTGATTATAGATAACTAGCTCCAACAAACGCAGATCAAAACACCCACGAGATGGAGCCAGGAACGATGTTCACGCAATTAAACATACAAACGTAATCATTGCATTTAATGATTAGAACAGATGTCAACATGTTCACCTTGTAGTCCATATTGCTGGTATTCATATAAACGCACAGGTCACACTTTCTAAAGGTTGTGGTGTGTGTACATGACTCTCAGTGCCTATTTAATCTCACACCAGCCATAGATTTATTCCACTATTCCAGATGTATTTGTCCAGTCTTAGTGCCCCGTGAGTCATTCATCCCTCCGTCTCTCGGCTCTCGTCTTACCTCATTGCCGAGCAGAGCGGAGACGCAGGCTTCGGAGGCGTCGCATATGGCCGTGAGGTCGTGACCTCCCTCCAGGGCAAGCACCAACCGGCCGCCTGCCAGACCCATCAGCTGCCTGGTCAGGTAGCCAAAGCCTGGACGCGGAGGAAATGACAGCAGAAGAAGAAGAAGAAGAGAGGGAGAAGAGAGGGAGAAGAGAGGGAGAAGAAGAATGAGACGGGTGGAGGGAGCGGCGCTGTTCAAGCTCTAACTTCCTTTCTGGATATTGATCAAAGAAAGAAAAATATAGAAAAGTGGGGGTTTGAGTGAGGATGAGAAAAGGGGGGTGACTGCATCAGAGGAAGAGGGAAAGAAAGTGCACTGTGGATTTACTGAGGGGCCAAAAAACAAGCCATAATATGAGCCAGGTTTAATTTTAATAAGTGCGGCTTTGCGTTTAGGCTCGGTCACAGTCTTTGATCTTTTGCTCTGAGAATGAGAGGAGTTTTAATATATGCATCCAGCCATACTTTCTTCTCCCCATATCCCCCCTCTTCCTGCAATCCTCTCTAACCACCCATATCAACCCCTCAGCAACCAAGACCCCTGGTCTTATTGGAGATCCGCGGGAAGGTTTTACAAAATCTCTCTGCTGGCACGCCAAGGTCCCGCTCAGAATACGCAATTCGGAGGCACAAAATAAACACGGGGTCGTGTGTTTGTGCGTCTTTCCTTCTGTATTGCGCCGCATTGTACGGTCAGGGGTGAGAGTGAGACTGTGGAGGGTATGAGTTAGCATGTTTAAAAGTTCTTCGGAGAAGTTTTATCTTTGGGTTAGACAAAAAAGAATGATTAGCAGGGTCGCTGCGGTCAGCGCTTACATTTGGCTGTCAGCTTGTATCCTCCCAGAGGCGGGGCGTGTCCGTCCACCGCATCAAAGCCCGAAGATACCAGAACCACGTCTGGGGCGAACTCGTTGGCAATGGGCATGACCACCGTCCTGGAGAACAAAACAAAATCAACAAAAATAATGTATTTACGGTGGAGGCCGTACAAGACAAGAATCCTATCTCTATCCAATAATTGTGGCTTCACTGTGTATATATATAGAACACTTTGTTTGAAAGGACATGCATGCATTTGGGTATTTTTTTCGCTGGCGGCCCTCCAGCGAGAAGGCCAGAAAGCAGAGATTCACGATTTAGTTTGCCAGAAAAAGATTCAGCATGTCCCAACAGTGTGTCCAAATGTAGTACGTCTAAAATACCAGCGTGTCCTATTGTACTCTGTCACGCTTGCAATATGCAAGCCAGCATGCTTTTCTGGTTATTCGGACCCACAATCATGGGACACATGAGCAATGAGGTGGAAGTTCAAGGTGCAATGTTATGATGGAGTAGTTTGTCCACATTGAATGCATGTAACAGGCAACATGAAGTACTTTAAGGGCAGCTGCAGTATGTACTCAAAGTAAAAAGAAAAAGTATACAATTTGGATAAAAACACACACTTGGTGAGGTGCAGTCGGCCTACCAGCGTACTCTGTTGAGTCACATCTTTCTGTCATGGGGTCGATCAAAAAGTAATGCAGCATTTCCTCAACAGATATTCTTGCAGCTGCAACACTGACATGTATTTAATGGGCTGACTGATGGAGATCATGAATGAGGGCTACAACCAGACAAGTAAACAGATATCCAGGCTCCCTGTTTCGAGCATATTTCTGATAAAGCCTACATACCATAAAACATATTTTACTACATTCCTCTTTTCTGCCAAATAGTCAGAAAATGGTGATGTCAGAGGAATGATCGTCTCACTGCAGACGAGCTGAATACATCATGGTGGCTGCAGGAGGACTACTGTAATTTAAGAAAGACCATTCACACGTGCACATGGAGACACGCCTTTAGAGCGCCTACTGTCCCTGTGATGATAATCGGTGTTTGCTGCAACCAGCGCAGATGCTCCATGTCGCTGTCGCTGTAAATCAGCTGCTGTAAATCAGTTATTTTATGGCTGTTCCTCCCTCTCATGGTTTTCGAAGCAAACACCCGCCTAATGAGTTTGCATGTACATGTATAGAAACTTGTATGTATATATAGCCGAGGAAATTACGGCGTACACTTCTTGGAAGTTTGGACATTTGGAGGTAGCAGCGCACTCGATCATCCACAAGTAAAAAGGGTAAACGTAAGGGCAGATATAATTGCATGTGTGCGTATCATGTATGTGTTTTAATTATCATGGGTGATTCTAACGCTGAATGGGTGTGGTCAATGAGGGCTGTGCAACCTTCCTCTTGCACACAGCTGGTAGGGAGGGAGTGCAATGAGTCATGCACATAAATCCAATCAACAGTGGGGTACAGTGTAATGATTCACTGCACGTGAAAAGCCAGTCCGGTTTGCATGGTGACCCTGTCAGAAAGAAATGTGGGTGTTTTTTTTCCTCTTTTTCTCACAGAAGGATTATATTAGATCACATCGGCGAGTTTGAATTCATCAGCGGCAACTCATTAAAGTGGCTGACAGTAACTTAGGCTATGCAACTATTTACTACGGTCAATCCCTGTTTTTGGCCCTCTGGCTGCACACGTCTATTTGATCCTTTTATTGCTTAAAAGTTTCAAAAATTGTTTATTTAATAACGGGTCAGTGCACATTAATACAAAAAAACATTTCTGGTAAATGTGCCAGAGTTAGCCAAGAGGCTATTGTGCATCTGTACCCCTGATGTAAAATTGCCGCAACTGTTGCAAATTTGCATCGCTGCCGCTGAGGACAGTTGATGCAAAACATTCCCAGCCGAGTATTTTGACTGTTACATTACATTATTACATTTAGCTGAGGCTTTAATCCCAAGCGACTTCCATTTTTGCTCGATACAACGGGGAGCAATTAGGGATTAAGTGTCTTGCTCAAGGACACAATGGCGTGGCTTAGCAGAGCTGGGGATCAAACCACCGATCCTCTGTTTGAAAGTCGGGTATTCTAACCACTGAGTCACAGTCGTGTTGTTTCTTTGCTACGCCTCCCCCTTGTGTAAAGGGTCATAGTGACTGGTGGTGTTGGCACCGGAGAGGCTTCATCAACTTTGTGTAGTACAGAAGTTTAACATCCAGACTCAATTTAGGACTCAGCTCATAAATACTTAGAGACTCCACAGATGGCAAAACAAGTGGTTCTCTTAGATTTGCACAAGAATTTTCTGGTGGTCTGGGATATTCGGGCACGCAGCGTTTTGGTGAGGTCTCTGAGTGACGGAGTACCACAGGGCTCCGTCCTGGGTCCTCTGTACTTTGCTGACCTCAGGAACACGGTGCTAGTCTGCCGGCTGTGGCGGAGCAGCGTGCCCTGAACTCTCCGGAGGCCGCCGGCTTTCCCAGCTCTTGTTCACCACCAAATTATAACCCGAAACTGCGCACACCAGTCCCCCCCCCCCCCTCTCTCCACCACCACCACCACCACAACACAACACCCATACGTATACACACAGCTGTCCGAGGGAGAGGCGAGGGGGGGAGTATTCAAAGCTCATTGGTAGTCGCAGACAGAAAGGATACACTGAGTGCGTGCGTCACTGTGTGTTTGCGGGAAATGTCATGTAAAGAAGCTGAAGCAATAGGACAGGGAGTGAGTTAAAAATATAAAGAGCAAGAAAATGAAATAGAACAAGGCCGGGGAGGAGACACGGATTGGACTGAGCGAGTGAGGACATGAATAAGTTGTTTTGTAGGATTACTGCAGGTGCAAAAGGATCTAAAATGGGTAACACCATCCGTTGGTCCACCAGTTCATAAAGTCTGAATCAGACTTTTATGTGAATTGAACGACCACTCTGCTCGGGGAAGCAAATATTTTTCAGCTCCGGTTTTATCGCACACGTTCCACGTTCGGCCGCCTGCTTACAAACTTCCATACGCACACGGAGCTCGGGCCCATTAACATTCGGGCCGTAAAAAAGACCCCACATTAAAAGGAGTCGGCCACAGGCGCGCCGGCTGACACGCGGCGCAGGGGGAAACCTTGACCGCCAAGGATACTTGAAGCGCTGAAGTTCCCTCCTCCAACCTTGAACGCGGACAAAAAAAGACAGTTTTTCGGTCACGATGAAAACTGTTGGTGTCATCAGTTCCAGCCGCCACACCGCTCTGGAATAATATCCTGACATGTAAGGAAATACAAACCCGCAGGAATCAATTAGCAGACCGGCATGAAGGGAAACAAGTGGTTTTAGGGAAGACTAATTATGCGTGAATCAGAGACTATGTATGTGGAGATGAAAAAGCCTTTTTCTGTTAATTAGAGTTTACAAGTGAGCTGCGAGCAGCGTTGGCATCCTGTGTGAACAGGTTGCGATCTCAACCGCTCCCACAGCCAGATCTTACTGTGAGAGGAATTTCTTGGGTGAGAATGTTGGGGAAACTTTTTGTTTAGTTGTTTTCGTCTTTTTGGCAATCGTCACTCCAACGTAATTGCGAATGCAACAGGTTAATAAAGCAGTAGGTCTTAACGCAGAGTGGTGGACGTACTCTGAGCCAAGGAAAACTTCCTCTCCAGAGACTACTCGTCTTTGTGTAATTCCTCCAGTACCTAATTTATCCTTTTTCCACATTTTGATTATCCCTTCTGGTCCAAAGTACTCCAGGGTTCTAACATTGAGGGCAAAGGGCTGCGGTGTGGTTTTGGTGGTGGACCACAAGCTGGAGATTAGACATCTAAACAAACTTAAGCATCAAGTATCAACTCAAGTTTGTTTTGTTCACTTGCAGCAGAATAAACTAATCATCTAATGTTCTAAACACACATATATTCTCACTCCAATAAAAACAGTGTCAAGGTTTTGTTCTGCAAAAGTAGGAGAACATGTTTTTAATCCTGACAATCTTGCAGTATTTACTAAAAGACCATTAACCATTAACAGCTAATTCCCAGGGATTTGAGCATTTATCATTATTAGGGTTGGTATCACTTACTTTTAATATTTTATTTTATTTTCTTTAAATTTTTTGTATTACTAACTTTTAACGGTTTTTATTACTTATTATTAATATGTTGTATTATTGCTTGTATTGTGCCCTCTTCCCCCATATATTGTTTTATAGTGTATTTCATCCTGTACTATTTGTTCTTGTTTTATGTTTGTCCGTCTGTTAAGGGACTGCAGATGCAAATTAGCGATAGCTAAAATCTGGTACTGTCCATCAAATGGTAATACATTTATGTTTTAACTGTACGTGGTGCCTTTTAAATAAAGATATATATATATATATATATATATATATATATATATATATATATATATATATATATATATATATATATATATATATATATGGTTGGCCAGGCCAGGTGAACACAATATACTCTGTCCTTTAGAGGGAGTACCGTTCGTCACACCTGTCAACAAAGGGTTAAACTGCAGACTTTCAAGGCTTTCCTCCTCCGTTCATAAAAAAAAAAAAAAGAAAGTAGAGGAGAGCGGGAGACTAAGAGTGCAAAAAACTCACACACGCACACTTCCACTTCAAAGCCCTGTCATCTGGCGCTGCGGAAAGCTGGTTTGAATTAAGTTTAATTCTCCTCCTCTCTCGTCTTTCTCAAGTTCATGGTGGAAGAGGGAGTGAAAGGAGGAGGATGAGGAGGGGAAAGAGGGAGAGAGAGAGAGAGGGAGAGAGATGGTGCTTCTGGTTTTCATTAGGGCCAATTTTCTTATCTTTTTTCTCTGTGCTTTTCTGGAGGCTCAGACTCGATCCCCTGCAAATGCAACGTGGCACAGGCCGGCGGAAGAATGGGAAGGTGCCGGCTGCGAGGCACGCATCCCCCCCCACGCCCCACACTTACCCCCGCCCGAGGACCACAACAACACACACATACATGCAGATGGCACGAGAGAAAGAGACGCACATCCATGTGAAAGCTCCACGTGTGAGCATTTGAGTCTGTGTTTTGGTGCATATTCACGGGAGTTTAAATCACGGCCTTTTGCACTCATGCGCTTGTGTGCAACATGTGCACATCCAGTATCTGTAGCCATGTTTCATTGTGTGTGTGGTTGATCTATGAGCTGTGAGACAGGTTTGCTGCAGTCCTGTGGGGCCGATGAATTGTGCAAACCTGCTGTAGCCTCGGGGGCTTCGGGGCCTGAAGGGACAACACACCCACAACATACGCTCTCTTTCCCTTTGGATCTTTTCCAGAACTTTTCATTTCACTAACCTACATTTACATGAACTGAATAAACAAACGCAGTACAAGCATCTCGACGTGTATATGGATGCAACACATGCATAACAAAACTACTGTTTTACATTTTAAGTGGTTACAGATTCATGTTTAGAGAGTGTTGGTGAAACCGAAGCGCGGCGTTATTGGTCAACTTAAATGTGCACTGAATGACTTAAATAAGTATTTATATCACTACGCATCCTGGGAAAGTCAATCGCGAACTGTAAACAGTTTTTTTCTGAGGCAAATCAGCAAATCTGAGTGTGTTTTAGTGCTGTAATTTACAATGTAATTTACCAATCCTTTAAATTTAAAAAGGAACATCTTCATTTTAATTCGTACACATTTACTTATGTATATTTTATCTGCTTTGTGTGTCAATAGATGGAGGAAATAGTCTCCGAACTCCTGTGTGAAGCACAGTGCGCTGGCTTCAGCGATGGATTATAAATAATATCGGCAGAGTGATATACGATTATTATTCGGGGGTTGTCATCGGTGCATTCGGCACACATGGGTAGAATGAAGGGAGGATGAAGGGAGAAGAGACACTAAAAAAGTGAGGAGCGGGAGAGTGAGCGCACTCAGCGGTCTGGGCCGCATTAGCGGGTCGAGGTGTGCTTCCGGGGGCTTGCGTGCCGAACGCTGTGAGAAGACAGCGGCCTGTCGGGTTTGATGCGTTTGTGGCCAGATGGACGACGCGGTCGCCAGCATCTTCAAAGAATCTGTGTCGGCGGTGAGTGCACGGTTGTGGTGTGTCTATGATCTGCATGTGTGTGTGTGTGTGTGCAAGGCTATAAATAGCTCAGTGCAGGCATTCAGAGGAACTCCCTACCAACTCAACACCCCTCCATAGATCATTTGTCAAACTATATGCTTGCTTTCCCTCCCCAAGTCACTTCCAGGGCAGATAGCGCCGCGAAAATCAGCCTCTCGGTCGCCAATGCGTCTCTGAGAGCAGCGGGTGACGTCAGCGTCTTACCTGAATGCAGCCAGGTACTCTGCATCGCTCATGGGAGGGTCCAGTCCTCCAGTGAAGGCCATGTTCACATTGAAGCCCTCGCCCGCTCCACTGCCCACCTGCAACGACACACACGGGAAACACCGCCGGGTTACTTCGTGCGACAGCAGCGGCCGACAGACGCTCTCGTCGGGCGCTCCTCCTCCTCCTCCCACCTCGTCGGGCGCTCCACTGCCGGGGAAGAAGTTCCCGTCATCGTAGCGATGCAGCGACAGGTAGAGGACGCTGGGGTCTGTGTAGAAGGCCTGCTGGGTGCCATTGCCGTGGTGAACATCCTGGAAACATCGAGTACAGGGGGAGAAAAGAAATCTCGTGAATGTGTCATTAGACATAAGAGAGGCTGTCACCACCTGCTGCGACATCAAAAAAAGGGGGATGGGGATTCAATAAAAAACTTCAAAAAGATATTCCCTTTCGACCAGCAAGACGACATCAATTGAATGACCTCATCGTCTGCATGCCGAGAATGCCTTAATATGCTGATCCTAAAAATGCAGCGGCATGACATTGAGTTAAGAGTCGGCCCGTGACAGGCGGACAGGAAATGAAAAGGCCCTTCAAAGGCTTTTGGGGAACGGCCGCGACCTGCAAAGGACGGCACCGAGCAGCAGCGCTCTGAGACACGGCCGAGGCTTCTGTCCTTCCTTCGGAGAGGAAATACTTTGGCTCTTCTCTTTATTTATTTAAAAACAGACAGCGTCTGACCTAAATAACATTACAGTGCATTCTTGCATGCGCTGTATAAACAATGCAGTTGTAGCTTTAAACTTTTTCAATGTGGTTTATTTATTTAACCACCTTCTGAAAAAGTAAATAATGTACATTTTTGCATAAGGAACTCACCCAATCCACGATGAGGACTTTACTGACGTTGAGTCTCTGCTGCAGCAGCTTGGCCGCGATGGCGACTGAGTTGAAGTAACAGAAGCCCCTGAAAGTGAACAATTAGGAAATCAGTGAGCAACACATTACTGAAATACAGCCGCGACAAACTACAAACACAAGCAAAAGCTTTGACGTTTACAACATGGAGCTGAGCCGAGCTGCTCAAGGGAAGTGAGCGAGCATGCAGCAAATAAAATAACTGTAGCTGGAGTTTGTCTTTCTCTTGGTCAGATTTTGCATTAACTTACATCGGCGTGCTCTCCTCAGCGTGGTGTCCAGGTGGTCGGACGACTGCAAAACCATTCTGTCAGAGGGGGAAACAAAAGTTATACACACATTTAATCATTTAATCCCCGATTTTTGTCTGACCCTGAACCTGCTCACTCTCATCTAATGACACCTGTACGCTCTGAGAGGTCAGAAAATCACATCACAAACACATAATCCTTCAAAATTTAAATTTAAAGAAATGCCAGCAACGCTTAAAGTCCAGATTTGAAACACTTTCTCCCAGGCAGGAAACAGATGCTTCCATCGGGTCAGTTAAGGGAAGCTTTGTTAAGGCAGGACCCTGCGGGACTCCCAGCGACTGGTGTCGGGGGCTGCCGCCGCTATGCGGGGACATTAGATAGATGCTCTCGCTGATGTAGAGCGAGGCGAGCCCGACTAATGATGTTGAGTCAGCTGCCGTGGATTAGCAGCCGGCCGGGGGTTTTCTGCAGAGACGACGGCCTCAGCTGGTTCGGAAGACACTCATTTAAAGCGGGGTGAATAATGCAGCACGTAGGTGTGTGAGGGACAAGGAGAAGGTGGGCTGTGTCTATGAAAAAGGAAATATAACAGAGGATTTAAATAGACAAGGGAGGAGGACGAGAGAGCAGTGTGTGAGTGTGTGGTGTCGTTATTCTGTGGAGATTAGCATGTGGACGATCATCAGAAGACCATCTGTGTGTGTGTGTGTGTGTTTATACGCACATGTGTGTGTGAATGTGTTTGTGTGCGTGTCCACATGTGCATGTGTGTGTGTTAAGATCAGGTTAAGCTGAGGGCAAGTCAATACACGTGATCTCCGACCCCGTATTATTACAACACATTCTCACTCACAGCACGTTGAACGCTGAAGCTCGGCGCTGCGCTTCAAACGCCGCCGCTCGAGGTTCCCCGCGCCGTGTCTGTTTCCACATGGTACGTACACGGCGTGTCTGTTTCCACATGGTACGTACACGCCGTGTCTGTTTCCACATGGTACGTACATGGCGTGACGAACGCCACCGACGACTGACCGGACAAAATGTCAGCGTCTGCTTTTTAGTTTCGCGGCCGTCTCCTGGAGGAAAAGTCCTGAGTTTGTTTGACCCGCCCCGCCGCGTGTGGACTATTTCGCTCTTGCTGCTACGTTTGTTGAGTCTAATAACGCCGCGTGTGTGTGTGTGTTTTCACATTGGAGTTAGCTGAGAACGAACTGTCTGTATTTGACAAGTCTGGAGTGAGACCGTTTTGGTTAAATGTTGTGTTTTTCCTTCTGGAAATTAGCTTTAACATGACCAAAAATACAATCTCTAGACATTGTGGACCTTTAGTTCAGACAGTAACCCTGCACATAACTAGAAAAAGTACTGAACGCAAGCACGTACAGTCCAAAACAAGGCGCGCTGTACTGTCTCTCGGAGGAATGTCATTAGTCTGTGGCATGCTGGTGCTAAGCTAACGCCGAGTGCGACGGCTGCTCTGCAGGTGGCTGTGGTGCAATGCCAATAAAACAGGCCTGTTAGTGGGGGACTGCTGGCATTTGCCGTGCCCGGGCCTCCCCGCTGGGTTCAAACAGTGAGCAGCCATCGCCACAGACACAGGAAGGCTGGCTGGTGGGCAGAGCATGACGGGGGAGGGGATATCTGTCTGGGAGGTGCTAACGAGACTTTGGGGGTGGAGGGGTTCTGGCAAGACGTTGAGGTGTTTGGAGGCGTGAATGAGTAATCCCTTCCCAGTGCTAGTCATGGATTTATCATCATCTGAGCTTTGTGCTGTCTTGGCTTCGTCTGATTGTTGCGGTTATTAAAACGCCTTCAGTCCCTAAACATCCGAACTGACCTTCAGTTCTCCCGACGCCACTTTGAAGACCAGCTCCACCACCGAGCCGACGGCCAGACGAGCCGCACCGGACGAATGGACCTCGTTCCAAATGGTGTCGTTGTCCACCTGCAAAAAAAACAAACACAGATACACATGCAAACGTGTGTTGTTTATATCACATTGTTAACGTTGGACATGAGATGACAGCGACTGCTAAACTGTGAGGACATTTGAAGTCGTTTAGCTTATGTCATCTCACTTCAAAGTCAGTCTTTGAGAGGCAGTTTAAGGACAGCTGGAAGGTTTTCACGGACATGGACCGAAACCAAGAGAGAAGAAGCAGTAACACATATTTAAGAGCTTCATCGTACGCTCTGAACATATTTTATAGATCACTCTGAGTACTGTGTTTTAAGACGTTTATCTATACATGAAAGCTAAAAAAATTAAGTTATTCCGCCAAAGTCGACGGATCAATTTGTAAGTAAAATCAATAAATACAATCTGCGAAGAGCTTCAGATATGAAGTCCTGGATTAAACATTTTAAATACGACGGCACATTTGAAGTCCGGCTTCAAAACAAACTGGAGATGAAGGAGAGCCAAGAAAAGTTGAGCCGTTCGGCAATTATTTACACATTTTATGAGTATTTCTGTGTTTGAGTAAGTTTAGACATCGGGGCCACCATTCAGCGGTCAAGCCTGATTAATGCTGAGGCACGCTCAGCGCAAAACACACAACAGTACACACAGACACACACCAAATGGACCACAATAGTGTATAGGACTGATTGTACGCAGGGCGGTGCACAGGATGATATACACACACCCTCCATCAGGCATAATGCAGGCAGATGACAAACACAGAGAAGAAGCAAGCAGAAGGAAAGGAAGGGAAGGAAGGAAAGGAAAGAAAGGAAGGTCTGCGTGTCGATGTGTTTCAACTGCACACACGTGTGCGGAGCGTCCGATGTGGAGCTCTCCGACTCTGTACGCGGGTTAACTTTAACCCGCCATGTCGGACTTCGTCCACGGCCGACGGCCGGTACCGTCGCCCCGGTCGGACCCGGCGGCCGCTCAACAAGTCCGTGCGTTAAGCGACTCGACAGCCTTTTTCGGGGCGGGCGGCCCACTTTATTTTCCTTCTTGTTTCCAGCGACGGGCTCGATCGAGGCTGGAGGAGAAACCCCGTAATAACATCTACAGAAGGACGGGAAAAAAAGGCCCTTTTTTTTTTTTTTAAAGCCGTGCCAAGAAAGACCGTGGAATAAAAACTGTGGTGCGTTGGCCATCGACGAAAAACCCCAAAAAATGGGGACATGAAGAGAGAGAGAGAGAAACCGGCGTGAGTGGAAGACACTAATCAAGTCGGTGGTTGAGTCGAGCGGGCGACTGACGAGCCCCGCGAGCGAGTGAACGTGAAACTGAAGCGCGATACACAACTCAGGTTAATGAGCACAAACAGATGCTGCTCTGAAGCAGCATGTGGAGACGGGCTGGGGTACGATCTGCTGTGTTGATATTAGTGTTTCGCCTCAAGCCGGGAGTGGGACGCAGGGAGAAAAGTGAAAAGGAAGATGGGCGTTTGTGTGTGTGTACGTGTGTGTGTGTGTCAGAGGTAGAAAAGAGCGGGAGTGTGCTGGTATGACTGAATGATGGTTCCCCACATGCTGACAGCCTAATTTTAGCCCCTTTCCTCTGTAAATGTGTGTGTGCCTTGTGTGTGTGTGACTCGTATGTGTGTGCATGACAGGAAGACAACAATTTAGCCCCATTTGCCGTTGTAAAGAGCGAAGTAGCGCGCAGCTCGGGCTCTTCTTGTTCCCACCGCAGCAGCAGTGACCCCTGAGGGAAGGAATAATGATGATATGCAAAAGATTTGGAGATGCAGGATTGTTCTGTGAAAGGCATTATGGAGCAGTGGGTGGATTGGCCTTTGGAGATCCTCGACATTGGGAAGAAGTCGACAGCAACACAAACACACACACACACACACACGCACTAAGACTCACACAGGTGCGGGGCTGCTCGGACATATCCATTTCAAAAGACAGCACTTTCAACTCTGAGCAGCCATCTAAATCATTGCCTTCGCACACAAACATCCCCAAACGCACCGCTACGCACACAAACAAAAGCATACACCCCCATACCAAGACACACACACACACACACACACACACACACACACACACACACACACACACACACACACAGCTTGTATGCTGAGAACATCTGGTTATAATTACAAACACTGCAGAAAGGCAAGCAACAGCTTTTGTTGCCTCTGGTCCTTGAGGGGCGTTTGCGTGTGTGTGTGTGTGTGTGTGTGTGTGTGTGTGTGTTTGGTGGAACAAGAACAAATGGGGCTATTATGGAGGCAGGGGGCAGAGAGAGTGGGCGAAGGGGAACAGTTATTACTCTGCTGTTTGATGATGCTGAAACTTGTTTGTTTCATTACGGTCAGATGCGGCGCTGTAGGTTTGGTATTGATGAGATTAGCGCGGCGTTGTAAAAACACCGAACGGTCGATTACGACAATTTTCCACTGAATAAGCGTGACTTGGAATTTCCTAGTTATACAGCAGGCGCACAAATTGCCGATACTTCATTACGGGGTGAATATTTGTCAGATGAATAAGTGACTTACCCCGATGCCGCCGCATGGTAACCTCACGAACATGGGGCTCACTGAACCTGAGGCAGAAACACACACACACACACACACACACATTTGGAATTAGAAACCGAGACGAGGAAATGGAGAAAAGACAGAGCGACCTGGTGACGAGACTTTCTGGACTCACGGGCGCTTGACCCCGAGCATTTGACCCTTTGACCTAATCGAACAGCGAGAGTATACAAGGGCGCGCTTTAATTGGGCAAGGTGAATGGAGGAGGGGGGGGGGGTATCTCATTGCCCTGATTATTACCCCTTCTCCATGTTTCCAGCGGGAATCAAGACTTTAGCCCAAAAAGAGATCAGTTCTGCCTCTGAGGGAACTTTTTGAATTTCTGTTATGTCAGAAAATACACCAAAAAAAAGTGCCAAAATGTGTTTTTTGTAATTCTCCAAATACAACTTTTAATTGCATTTATGTTTAATCTACTGGCTAATTACCCTGTTGATAGGCTTCTCATGTGACATGTGGAACCATCAAACTGATCTCAATCCCGTGTGAACAACTGGACGAGTGTAGGGTTTCGCCTCTGGAGGTCAGAGGTCAGAGCGGCGTGGCTCCTCATGCGGTGTCCGAGTCTCAGTCAGCCGGCCGCTAATGTGTTAAAAATCCACGCGCTCGACACTGTCTCGACAACAAGGAACAAACCTCGGCCCAGATATTTAATTTAGTGTCTTTACGAATTTCCACTTCCTCCTCCATTTTCATTTTTTGTGTGTGTGTGCAAACCCACCTGTGAGCTGAACCTCACACGGGATTATCTGGTAATTCTCCTGTGTAAGCAGTAATAATGAGGGGGAATTTATGTCTCCACTGGAAAGAAAGCTAAGATGACCACTGGGGTTTGCCCCTTAGCTTTACACACACACACACACACACACACACACGGGCTACACCTGCACTTGAAGCCACAAAGGCCAGACATAAGTGACAAAGCAGCCTCTGCGACTTCCAGTTAACAAGCTTGAGCAGTTCCTCACCTTATCGTAACACCTCCAGGACTTTATTGGATCGGACCTTTTGTTATGACAGCGTTTAAGCATTCGAGCAGATTCCTTTCACAGCCGATCCGCGGCATTTAAGAGAAGGACTTAGTCTTGTTGCCCGTGTGTGTGTAAAGCACTGTGAAAACACTTACAGTGCTATTTATCTTCATGTCAGTGTTAAAGCGCCGGCATGGCTGGCAGTCGGACTGCATTGAAATCTACACTGTTGCCGCGAGATCAGTCCAAATGTACACAGAGTGTGTGTGCATGCGTTTGAGTGTGTGTATCAAACGCGCCGCTGTGTGTCTTACAGTCCAGTTTCTGCCGCAGCGGGTTGGTTCCATAGAGGAGGACGTGGGCTTCGGAGTGGACCGTCTGCAACTCCTCCAGCGAGGCCTTCCTGCCGCGGATGCACTGGTAACAGAGAAGGATGGAGGAGGAGATGCAAAGAGACGAGACAAATTCAGGATTTGGTTTGAAACGACGCGCTCACCATCCAAACTCCCATAGTCTCCAAAGAAGATGGCGAGGAGAAAGTTAGACATTCATGTTCCCCACGTGAAGAGGCACGGCGTGTAAGGAGGTCTGCATGTGTACGGTGAATGCAGTTCAGGAGGGGAAAGTGGTTCATTTTAAAAGCCAAAAGCTCCAAAATGTTTAGATTTCATTGGTAAAGCCAGCTGTCAAGAGAAAATAGCTAAACACTGCCCCCTTGTGGTAGTTAATGCAACCTGCACCTCAGAGATGAATACTGGGACGTTTCACACCAGGACGCTCACACTTTTTTGGCTCATGAGCTACTTTTAAAATGACCAAGTCAAAAAGATCTTATATATATATATATAAAAGAAAAAGAAAACATGTTTTTTCAAATGTATAAAAACCACGACAGCTACCTTAAGCGTTAACCCCGAAATAAGTACTTAGTAATTCAGAGGACAACTTCTTTTTGTTATACACTTTGACAGAATAGTTCTATAGTCTTAGAAATATTGAATCCATGCAACTCTAAGTTTTATAACGTCAGTTTTATCTGGAAAGCACCAAATCACAACATGTTATCGCAGGACTCGCAGGTCCAGACCATGCTCTTTTGAGGTCACACCTATAGAGGGCCGTACCTCGCAGTGAGCCCTGAGGCCCGTCTCCTGCAGCCGGGACCAGATGCTCTGGATGCGTCCAGCGTGCTCTGGATGGCTGGTGGTGTTTCCGCACATGCACTGGTGCTTCTGCATCAAAGAGTCATACACCAGACCTGGAGAAGAACACACACACACACACACACACACATATATATATTTATTTGTGTATCTCTGACAACGAGGGCGGGAACAGTCGTCGCAAACAACAAGATCCCCATAATCACACGGCTGAGGTCCCCGTGATGTGATGACACACGGCACCTGTTTTCACCACAAACAGAAAGGTCACGGCCCAGATGAGGTGAGGTGACTCTGTGGAGCGATGACACTTGTTGTGGCGTGTGTCGTCACACGGCTCAGGACACCTAGCAACAGCCTTGAGCGTACAAAACAGCCGCTGCGCGTCGGCTCATCGCGCTGTGTGGTTTTCCCTCTAACCTGCAATCAGCAGGATTAGAGTGTGCAGCTAGATTGCTGTTTGCCGCTGTGTGAGAGCGACGGAAAGTGTAATGCATGCTCCAGTGTGTGTGTGTGTGTGTGTGTGCATTAAACCCATATCATTAGTATTTTCTTTTTACCCACCTGTTGTGAATCGGGGCTTGGCCGGCGGCTCCTGGACGACCATGGGGAAGGAGGCGGAGGCCGGGGACGACTGAGCCCTGGAGAGGGGACGGTGTCCGGCGAAGCTGACCGACAAGCCGGCTGCTTCCATGGAGGCTTGGTAGTTCCTCAGCTGGTGGATCCGCTGCTGCTCCAACAGCAGAGCCTGCTGCTCACACACAGAGTGACATGTACTGTTTGACTGCGGGACTGCAATGTCTTCCTCCTTCCAGAAGGTGGCACTAGATTCTTGCAAATACCAAGCTGCAGCGCTAGACAATACACGCTGCAGGCATAAGAGTTGAACTTGTGTTACACACAGCGGCATACAGGGTTTTTTTCTTCTGCATGACAACCACACACATATGGTGCGACAGGCTGTTGACTTAGAGGTCTAACACGACTGTTCATGTGAGCAATCGGCTGAAAAAGACAAATGATGAGCCGTCATCATAACACAGCAAAGCGAGAGGCACACACTTGTTGATGATTTCCTTTGAAAAGTGTCGCGTGTAAGTACATGGAAACTTCATGTTTGAGTTGCATGTCTGACACTGAGCGATCCCGTTGTTTAATTCGGACGGGCGTGTCTGCTTACATTGGTGCGCCATGGCGACAGTGCGGGGAGTGGCTGATTGGATTTGGCTGAAAAGACGGCAGGGATGGGCTGTAGACCGATGAGGACGCGGTGTCCTGACTGGGTATGTCTGCGTGGGTATGTCTATTTGTGTATGTGTGTGTGTGCAATACAGAGATATAGAATAGATCTCCGTGCAAAAAGGAGTGCAAAACAGAGTGGTTTCCGTGTGGAGAACATTATGCATGAATGGTGAAAGCATGTGGATGTGATTGTCCGTGTGGAGTCGTGCGAGGGAGCAGCGTGGAGGAGGCTCGCAAGCCCTAAGCTATGCATTAAAATTAAAACATTAAAACACACTAATCTGCAGAAGCATGTGTGTGCACAACCTGCAGATTATTGAATGTGTAACGTTTCAGTTAGTCACTCGCTCCATCTGTCACTGCTGTAAGAGCATTTTCCTTAAAAAAGAACAAAGAAAAAATAATCACAACATTTAGGCAACCAGTGGCCAAATAGGTCATTATTATGGAAATGCATACACATGATGAGATAATGTTTTCTGGAAGGGATTTGAACGCCAATATTAAAATCTTCCCTCTTTCTGTTTTGACTCTGAAATGCAGATTACATTTGTGTAATCTGCATTTTTACTGTCATCTAACTAAATAATTTCCCTCATTCACTCTTTGTCTCATCCTCGTCATCCCTCGCTTCATCCTCTTCCCGCCGCTCCCTGCTTCTCTCTCCCCGCCCGTCCTCACCTGCCGGAACAGGAAGTCCTGCTCGACGAGCTCCTGGGGGTCCGGGGGCTCCTGCTTGATGACCAGCCCACGCAGAGGCCCCGCCTCCTGCGCCGACTGCGCCGAGCTCGACAGGGAGAGGCCCTGGTGCTCCCTCAGTTCCTCCTCCGTCTCCTCCGGGTGACTCTGGTGCTGCCTGGCCGGCCCCGAGGCGCCGGAGCCCGCGGCCGAGGCCGGATCCCCGGGCTTGGACATGATCTAAAGAGGGCGAAGAGAGAGAGAGAGAGCGTCCAGGTGAGAGGTTTCACAAGAGCCCAACGCTGGGTTGTGATTAAATATTAAATCACGGGTTAATTAAGGGGCAGACTCAACCCCGGTGAGTTCTACGATGCTGCTGCTGTCATTCTCTCAAGATATATTTCAGCAAGGAAACTGCCATGGAGCTGAACAGGAAGATTGGACCCGCTATAATATCTATTATAATATTATATTACTTTCTCAAAAGGAGGAGAAATTACAGCTTTTCTGTTGCGCCGTCACGAGTAACCAACAGACTGTTTGTCTCGCTAACGAGCAAACGACGGCACTTTTTGGAGAGGAATACAAAGCAGCTGAAACTTAACTGACCCAAAGTTTCAGGACGAGCATCTTCACATCGATTAAACTCATAAATAATTACGAAACTTGGATTAACGAGACGAAGAATCTGCTTTTAAAGCTTCGACAGGGATCTGCATATTTGAAATGAATTAACTCAATTAAATGAATCTTCGTTTGGACATAATGATTTAAAAGAGACGTCATCGGGACAAAGACCAGAGAGAACAGCGGGGACATCGCTGTGCCTCACAACCGCAACACTTCAACAAGGACGGGTGTTTTTCATTCCAAAAATAGCTCGCGGCTCGCCTCCAGTACAAAACAACAAACGTACAAGACCTTAAGGTTAGCCAAGCTAACGCTAACTTTAGCCAGGAACTTGTACTTTTTGTGCACACGGAGACAACACAGACATCTAACCTCTTATTATTAATCTACTTGGAGATCTCGATGTCTCTCAGAAATAAACGCACACAGGTAGCAAACTGAGAAAACACAGAAGAGGACACGGAGAGAAAGAGAGGGAGGAGCTGTGGACGGGGCCGCTGGAGGAATCTTGTTGTGGCAGCTGTCCCCGTCCCTGTCGTCAAAGACCTCAACCTTGATGCGTAGGTCATGATTGGAGTGGACCACTGCGTGGAGCGAACACACACACACAGACAGAGAGACACACACACACACAGACACACACACACTCGGCTGGCATATTGCCCGGGGAACAGTCCATTGACGTCAGAGAGCCGGCTCTTGCCTCATCCCGGTCCCTCTTCTCCAAACAAACTCAAAACACTCATTCACTCCCGCTCCTCCGATCCTCACTCTTCCTCTCGCTCTCTCTCTCCCCAGCCCTCTTTTTAAACAGAGGGAATAGTTGCTGGGATATGAACCATGAGGGGGGACAGGCACTACATAAGCCTGTTGAATCAGTTCGAGAACACACACACACACACACACACACACAGAGTTAGAGAGAGAGAGAGCGAGGCTGTATGCACAAACACTTGATACTAGTTGTCTCTCGTCTGTCGGCCTTCCTCATGCACTTTTACACCCCGTCATCGCTATGAGACGGTTGAAGCGAACGTTGCAGGGAGCAGGAAGAGGAATCCTTTTTGTGGTGGACGTCCAATGGTGAGGTCAATAAAACGACACTATAGCACACCACTGGGACATTTAGTAAGGAGAGTTTGTGATACTGAACCCGTGCATATGGTGGGTATCACATTGAACGGCAGCCGCACGATGCTCCTTATCTGTAGAATTTAACACAAAGGTAATAAAATCACTCAGCGGAGACACATGCTGCACTGCACTTCCTCGCGTTGAATGGAAAGTGTATTCTTCTTTAATTCCTGACTTTTTTATGCAGCAAACAGGCGTTTATCTTGGGAGTGCATTTTCCATTGTGCCGTGGTATTAGAGAGGCATTACAGAGACTAAACAGAGCCAATGACTAGCTGGGGATGTTATTTATTTACATTACATTTGGTATGAATGGGACTCGATGGGCTTTGGAACTGTAGCATTTTCAGTATGTGGAAAAACAATGCATTTATACAATATTTAAATAAAATCAAACAGAGCAGCCAGATATCAGAGCTGGACTTTTAGATGTACTGTATTTAAGAAGTGTAAGCAGTCGCTGTGATGTCACACATGAGTTTGTGGACCAGATTGACATTTTGGCTGTCAACCATCTTGTTTTTTTTGAGTGGAATTTAGGCCAATGGCCCCAACAAGCTTACAATTGACGTTGATATACTGAAGACGCAGTCAAAGGGTTCAACAAAGACAACGCCCAGACCCGGACAATGCCGCGTTAACGAGCTGTCAATCACATGGTAGCCATGCCCTAAATCTTCATCGTCCATTTTGTTCAATATGGGATCATAATTTACTAAATGAACATAAGGCTGGAGTGAAGAAGACCTGACACTAGAGACTGAGACGTAAACTGTTTACAATGTTTACAGAGGGAATAACTCCAGAGGGAAGTAGAGTCATTTTCTCAAATTGCCATTTCAGACAATTCAAGGATGCTGCCTGTTTGTTTTTTTTGCTACAGTTGGGATTAAAGGGACCAGTATTTGGCAGATCTTCAGTATCTGTAGATGCTACCGTCCAGCTATTCGATCTCATTCGAGGTGGTTATGATGCCAGTCCTGTATGACAACTCACTGAGACAAGTTAATCTCACTTAATCCCCAATTTCTACATTTCACAAAGGACTAAAAAGGTTTGGATTAACGCTGAGTGGAACGGTAGAGTATCACATGTCAAGGCCTTTTCTTGATGCACGCTTTTTGTTTGTTGCCTTCACTTAAATAAGTTCCTTGGGTGACGTTCAGAGTGTGATCTCCATACTTTAAATCGTTGCAATAGTGCAAACTCTACACAGAGAGGCCTCACCTGGCTGTCAGCTCCAAACCGGGGGCCTGATTCCTGTGAGGCTAACAAGCTTCCCAACGTGCCGGCCAGCTTTTCTTTAATAATGTCGAATTCAACTATATGGACACACTTAAACACAGAGTTTCATTAGTTCCTGCAGATTTCTGCTGTGCACCGACGGAGAGCTCATTATTCAAAACGTCTTAAATAACACGGGTCTGCAGTGAGTGGCCTGTGATTTTGTACACTCAGGGAATTAGGGAAGGAATCCCGTTTCACACATGCACGATGAATTTAAAGCACGAGGCCGGAACATGCCCATAATAATTAACGACCCCTTTATGATTTATTATTCTCTATTTTGAATAGCAATTAGGCGAAATCCTCTTTTTTTTTTTTTTTTGAAGTCGCCTGGAAAAGAGCGTCAACACAAATTAATGTGACGTGTAAATAACCTGGATTTACACATAAGCTGGACTTAATTAGCAGGAGTCACAACAGACGGGCGTTTTAAACCAGAGTCCCTAACAACCCCGATGACACGAGATAATGGGACTTAATCCTACGGGAATATCTGCACACACAAAAACACACAAACAACCCTCTCCCTCTCTGCAATGACCATACAGTGCTGCAAATTACCTTGTGCACACACACACACACGCACACACACACACACACACACAACGATGCACTGAGCTCCACTTCCTCGTTGACCATATTTGGAGGCGGCTTCCTCTCGAGCACAGTTGCCAGGGTGACAGGAAGAAGCAGGGATACATGAACACGGACAAGAAAGACTTGCTAGAAGACTTGCTGATTGCAGGCTGATTCATCCCGCTCTCGGAGCAGAGACAGGATTCACAGACATTAAACAAATCAAAGTCATACACAAATTGACACACACACACACACACGCACAGAGACAGACACACACACACCGCTGTTCCACCACAGCTGTTCAAATGTTGCCTCAGATACCATTTTGGACACATGCGCACATGCACACATGCACGGATGGCGACCAACCCGTACACACCCACACACACCCACACACACCCACACACACACACTGAGCTACCTTGTTGATGATGTGCTGCTGCTGTTGGAACTGTTGTTTGTGTTTCTCCAGGAACTGCTGGTGCTGCTGCTGCACCACCAGCTGCTGCAGCGCCTGGGCCTGGCCGCACTGCTGCTGGGGCAGCGGGGCCGACTGGGTCCTCCCCAGGGGCCGGTGGCCGCGAGCGAGTTTGGAGACGGCGGGCGACGGCAGCTGGAGGCCGGACAGGCCGACTGCGGTGAACACAGGAGGACGTCACTGACAAGCTTTGACCATCGTTAATATAGTTTATGCACCACAGATGCACAGGAGGAAGTCAATGACCCAACGGGGGGCTTTACGACGGGGCACCGCCACGTGATGGAGTTATTTTCCAGCTCTACTGTCACTACATTTATCTTTTTAACTCATAGAGGATTATACCGGACGGTTTGGTTACTTTTGTCTTTGTGTTCACCTCCAAGTTAAGTTTCAAAATGTAATCACTTTAACTTTCAATCCACGTAGGCTTCCACACGGACTTGACATAGTCGGCATATTAATTGTTGAGTTATGGCCAAATATATTATCTTTCCTGAGGTCACAGTGAGCCTTGACCGCTCCGTGAGTCCGAGAGGACGTTTTCTGCCAAATTTGGAGACATTTGCTGAAGGCATTTCTGAGGTTATAACGAGGGTTCACGAGGCCACGGCCGTCCCCGGCGGCGAGGCATGAGAGTTGTCTGATGCATCATGACTGTGATGCGTCA
This sequence comes from Clinocottus analis, assembly GCF_023055335.1. Classification (NCBI taxonomy): domain Eukaryota; kingdom Metazoa; phylum Chordata; class Actinopteri; order Perciformes; family Cottidae; genus Clinocottus; species Clinocottus analis. The sequence continues at coordinate 1,711,636 of NW_027175843.1, forward strand.
GCAATTTTGAAGGAAATGCAAATGAGTTTGCAAAAATGAGTCCCAGGTCATATAAAAAGAAACAACACCACTTTAAGAGAAGGTAGACAATGCCCATGTGACATTACATCGCAAAAACATCCCCTAAAAAAAAGGAAAACAAGCGTTGCAACTATTTAAAATGTTGTATAAAACAGTCATACCGTAAGTTATATACCATAACTATGAGATTCACTGGACACTGACCCATTGGGTTGTGGCTCTGCTCGAGCAGCGCCATGTGTTGGAGCAGAGGGTTGTGACCAGCCGGGCCGCCTCCCGCCCCGTCCCTGTCCAGAGCCGAAGACGCCAAGTAGGAGGGCAGGTGGGCCGTGGGCAGGAACGGAGGGGTCAGAGGAATCCCCTGCTGTAACGCCAGACGACTCTCACCATCTTGATGTCCTGACACCATCTACGCAGAGAGAGGGAGAGACATAAGGATGGAGAAGGAGGGAGGCAGATGGACGGAGACAAAGCGGGGTCAAATGAGACATAACGGGAGTGAGATGGAGAAAGAAAGGCACACATGTAAGGCACCGTCACGCTGAAAAATGATGGATAAGAGCGGTGTTGCGTACTAAATATTCTTTGGTGGAATGAGTGATGCATTAAAGATTTATAATACTGAGCATTGACTGTACTCACAGCGCTGGCCGGCCCTGTGGCGGGCAGTCCCAGGGTGATGTTGGGCAGCGAAGGGGAGGTGTAGAGAGACAGCTGGCTGACTGAACCCTCCCTTGCAGCCAACCTCTGAAGCAGGGAGGCCTGAACACACACACACGCACACACACAAACAACATTACAGTATATACTCACAGAGTACAGTCACAAACTACACACAGTCTGT